>NC_079492.1:147426919-148097479 GCF_020520425.1 Spinacia oleracea
TCACTGATTGAATCAGTTTCAAGTTCACTGATAATTCATCTGTTTGAATCAGTTTCAACTTCACTGATTCATCAAAAGCTTGCACCTGTCAATCACTATACTAAGATGAATTTGACAAAGTGCATCAATTAGCAATAAACTATTATAACTAATCCATCATAAAACACATCCATCAAAGCTGTTTCAATTACATAAGTAGCCGCAGAATATGAACAGCATTAGGTCTAAATCTTAATGTTAGGAAACAAGATAGATAATCAATCTACAAAGTTAAAGGACCAAAGCTTTCAATCAACTTATGAGCTTTAGGCTGATATATAATCTTCTCAAACATATTCTTCAATTTCTCATGTTCAATCATCTCTTCAAGAATCCGATCCTCTGAAATCCCTGACAATGTGTTTGTCTTCAATCCTTCACCCTCAGATGAAATAAACACCTGTTCAGAAACACGCTCTTTCGCCACCTGTCTATCATACTTCTCGCGTTCAAGTGTTCCCGCTGTAATAAGGTGATAAACATACACATCCTTCTTCTGTCCGAGCCTATAGGCTCGGCTTATAGCTTGTCTTTCAACAGAAGGATTCCAAACCACGTCAAGCAAGACCACCCTCGAAGCACCAACAAGGTGAATCCCTTCACAGCACGCCTTTGTTGAAGCTAAAAGAACCCTTGCTGAACTTAAAGGATCATTAAACTGTCCTATTAAGGATTGCCTTAACTTAGTTCTTTGTTTTCCTTCCATTAGTAAATACTCATTTCCTTCAGACCAATTGAAGTGTGATTTCAGTAACTCTCCTATGAAAGTTAAGGGTATCAGAAATTGACTAAAAACCAAGACCTTCTCTCCTTTGCTGAGTTTGATTAGTTCAAACAGAAACTTGATTTTCACCCCAACATCTAAGTCTGTTTTGTAGATTTGTAGCAACTCCTTATTAACAAACTTTGGTACTTGCTCACACTTGTACAAAAGACAAGGGTGTACTGATGTAATTGACACCAAGTAATCTGCTAATAAGGTTGACCTAATCACCCCCAATTTCTGGATATACTGCTTCTGCAAATCAGATGGTTTTAACACAATCACTGAATGAAACAACCCGCGAAGAGTCTTCCTCAAAATCTCCCCTTTATGAACATGAACAAAGGGTTTCAGACGGTTTCTCAATTCCTGAATCCTTTTCTCTTCATCCACTACTCTGCTACTACTATCACTGTAAAACCTCCTTTTACCTTTTCTTACACTCTGAACTTGATTCCCTTTCAGTAAAGGATCCCCAAACTCTTCCCTAATAAGAGAAAGTGTGTTATTCAGCTCCACAAAGTTGTTCTGAAAAGGTGTACCAGAAAGTATGATCCTTTTCTTGGTTCTAACATCAGAGAAAACCTTCCAAATATAGCTATCCTCATTTCTAGGTGTGTGTCCTTCATCAAGAACAAGTATACCAGATTGTTCAAGAAGGGCTTTCTTGATTACAACATCAGTGTTCTTCCTTTCACCAGCAAGTTTCTCAAACATTCTGTAACTAAGTCCTAATACACCCTTTCCCATAGCCCAAATACAAAGCTTTGCCTTCCTAATAGACTTGCTATGTTTGAAACTTTTCACACATTTAAGTACCTCAGTTTCCTTACTTGAAAGTTCATCACTGTTTAGGTTCACAAAGGGGACATCAACATTCCATCTTGCAAACTGTTCTTCCCAAGTTAGAAGCATGCTACTCGGAGCAATAATAACAGGTTTTGACATGGGGTATTTCTTTAGGTATGATTGAAGGAAAACAAGGGCTAAACGTGTTTTTCCAGTTCCCGGTGCATGACAGATTATGCACCCCCCTAGACCAAACTCTGATGGTTTTCCAAGATCATCAATTTTTATACTACCAGCAACATTTGTCCAGATGAACTCAAACCCTTTCTGTTGGTGTTCATATAATGTCCTTTTTGTACCGGGAATTAGGTCCCAAACTGTACCACGGGTGTCCTCTTCTTCATGAGCAGATCTGGTATCATTGTCTGAATCAAGAAACTGAAATCCTTCAGAGGTGTTGCTTTTATGGTCATGTGGGAACCTTCCATTGCTTGAGCTCACTGATTTCCCAAATGGATTGTCATTCTTCAATCACATGAAAAAACCAAAACAAGTTATAACTTAAAACATCATTTGCATGATTGCATCCAAGGAAATTGTTTAAAAGACCTTGTACTAACTACTAACTACTAAAAGCTTCACATATGTAATTAAAAGGCGGTATTTTTTAAACCTTGAGGCTTGTTACCCCATAATTAGGTACGTAATTAGGCAAAACCGAAACAAATTATGACTTAAACATCATTTGCATCCAAACTTACTCTTTAGAAGACCTTGTACTAACTACTAAAACCTTTACATAAGTTATTAAAAGGCGGTGTTTTTTAAACCTTGAGGCTTGTGACCCCAAAATTAGGTACATAATTATGCAAAACCAAAACAAATTATGACTTAAAAAACATAATTTGCATTCAAAGAAATTCTCTAAAAAGACCTTGTACTAACTACTAAAAGCTTCACATATGTAATTAAAAGGCGGTGTTTTTTAGACCTTGAGGCTTGTGACACCATAATTAGGCAAAACCAAAACAAATTATGACTTTAAACATCATTTGCAATTGCATCCAAAGAAATTCTTTATAAGGCATTGTACTAAGTACTAACTAGTAAAAGCTTCACATATATAATTAAAAGACGGTGTTTTTTAAACCTTGAGGCTTGTGACCCAATAATTAGGTACATAATTAGGCAAAACCAAAACGAATTATGACTTAAACATCATTTGCATCCGAAATTACTTTTTAAAGGACCTTGTACTAACTACTAAAAGCTTTACATGTGTTATTAAAAGGCGGTGTTTTTTAAACCTTGAGGCTTGTGAGTTGTGACCCCATAATTAGGTACATAATTAGGCAAAACCAAAACGAATTATGACTTAAACATCATTTGCATCCGAAATTACTTTTTAAAAGACCTTGTACTAACTACTAAAAGCTTTACATATGCTATTAAAAGGCGGTGTTTTTGAACCTTGAGGCTTGTGACCCCATTATTAGGTACATAATTAGGCAAAACTAAAACGAATTATGACTTAAACATCATTTGCATCCAAACTTACTCTTTAAAAGACCTAGGTCTAACTACTAAAAGCTTTATACGAAGTATATGTTATTAAAATGCGGTGTTTTTAAACCTTGAGGCTTGTGACCCCATAATTAGGTACATAATTAGGCAAAACCAAAACAAATAATGACTTAAACAGACTTGCAATTGTGATGTTACAACCACATTGGTACATGACAGTATGCAGGAAAAGGGTTTTGATCTTTTGGACAAAAACAGAAACATATAGCAGATAACATGTTGTTGCATATATAAATAAGTAAAATGCCAAGAATAGTTGTGAACTAGTAAAGGATTTAGGTAGGTTAATCACGAAGAACTTAATGTAGGGTCTCATACAACTCTATGGATCATGATTCACCAACAAATTATGAGTTAGCTAACTAGTACAAGGATTTTGTGACTTACAAAAGCTGGTGTTACGTCTCTAATTTCAACTGCCACAATCTTGCAAAACTTGCATATCAACCCAATTTCTTCATTTTCTACTAGAAAGTGCTTCCCTTGCCGGCAAAGTTTTGCTTGAGAAACTGCATTGTCGCAGAGTATGGTATCTTCCTCTTCATTGTCATACTGCAAATCACCATGCCAATTAGCTTAGTTCAAAGAACACTTGGTTTATGTATACTACATGAAAAACATACTCGAAATTATCTATTTTTCTTTATAAATGACAAACATACTTTCATGAAGTAAACATTTTAGTTTCATAAATTACAAAGAAAAATGCTTACTTCATGAAAGTATGTTTGTCATTTAGCCTATAGCCTAAATCATATATCAACATGAGTGTGCATAAATACTATAGCATAATAAGGGTGAGTTTATCTATCAGACTCAACCAATCCCTCCAGATTAGAGATAAACTCACCCTAGTAATACAATCATCATAGGTTATTAGGTTCCTAATTCTCACAATGTTCATAGATATTGCATAAACTCATTTTGAGACTCGAGCCACTTGTTTGAGTTGTTTCTATAGAAGCTACACACACATACCTAAAGACGACATCACTACTTTTCGCGGTACAATCAATTTATGTTTGAAATCCACTGTCATCACTAAGCATGAACTTAATATGAAATCCACTGTCACATATAAACATGAACTTAATATGAAATCCACTGGCACATATAAACATGAACTTAATATTTCAATCCACTGTCACATATAAACATCAACTTAATATGAAATCCACTGTCACGTATAAACATGAACTTAATATGAAATCCACTGTTGCATATAAACATGAACTTCCACTGTCACATATAAACATGAACTTAATATTTCAATCCACCGACACATATAAACATGAACCTAATTTGAAATTCACGTCACATATAAACACGTTGTCACACTCCACCACAAAATTAGTACTAAATTAAGCAAATTATGTGCTCTTTTTTTCAAGTAAATGAAAGAAAAACTTACTAAACAAGGAGTTTGCAAACCAATATCACAAACATCAAGCCCAAAATCCAACTCCTTAAACAAGCCTTCAATGTCTTCTTCATCGATTGTCTTTTCCGGCACCGGTTTCTCCTCAACACCGAACCTAAACTTTCGAAGAAGATCCTCAACTTCTTTCGTGTGAATATCATCCAAAACAGCTGCATTCCCATTCTCCAAAATCGTGTTCAACAACCCATCTTCAACATCCTTAACCTTTACCTTCTTCTTGTTGTGATCATTGAACACTACCTTCGCCGGAAAAGTACCTACCACTGCCGCCACCGCCGCCGCTTCCTTCCGAGTAGTGTCAAACACTAAGTTCGCCGGAAAAGTACCTACCACTTTCGCCGCCGCCTCCTTCCGAGTAGTGTCAAACGCTACATTCTCCTCCCTCTCAAAAATAGACTCAAAAGTGTCCAACACGTTATGCCTCTTCGTCGGCTTTTTCCGAGACTGTTTCCTACAAGGAAGTGCAAATACCACCACCCCCTCCTCCGCCCTTTTCGGTGGCGCATTGTCTGAAACTACCTGAGGTTTCTTTCCCAACGCCACCACCTCCGCCTTTTTAGGAGGCGCATTGTCTGAAACTACCTGAGGTTTCTTTCCCAACGCCACCACCTCCTCCTCCGTCACCACCTCCTCTTTAGGTACTTGGCCTAACAAATCCTCCTCATCCTCCTCCTCATCAAACACTAGCAGCCGTTTCCGAGGCGGCGGCGCAACCACCTTCTGTGTCTTCAGATGAGTAGGGTCAATCTTTTCCGGCGACCTCCTTCGTTTCTTAACCTCAGGAACCATCTTCAAAATCTCATCATATGAACTAACACATCTTCCTTCATCCTTCTCCTCCTCATCATCATCATCATCATCATCGTCATCATCTGAGCTTAAAATCTCCGAACTCTCAGAAAGTTCCGGAATCCCCACCTGAAAACCACAGTCACTCCCCTCACTAAACTCCAAATCAGCCATCTCAAAGTCCTTAACCCCGGAAGTCCCGGGTTTATCCTCTTCATTTCCACCCCTTAAAAGCGGACAACCACCGCCGTCACCACCACCACCGCCACCACCATTAACACCGTCAACAGCAACATCAAAATCAACAACATCATCAATATCAACATCAAAATCAACAACATCATCAACAGCAACATCAAAATCAACAACATCAGCAACATCAACAACTTCATTGTCATCATCAGAAGCATTATCGCAAACATCAAGAGGATTCCATCTCTCTCCAATAATCTGCAATGATTCATCACTTTCGAACCCAGTTTCATAATAATCATTGATTACTCCCTTACCCTTTTCTTCAGCAACTATATTAGCAATTAAGAAAGGATTATAATTCGCATTAACATCATTGTTGTTGGGTGCGACATACCCTCTCATGAATTCTTCCTCATCAACAACAACAGCTGCTTCCTCGTCATCATCACTGTCCTCACCATCATCATCAGTTGCAGAAACATAACGGAAACCGTTTTCTATTACCGCCGTTTTCGCCGCGTTAAATCTCCGTCGAGCCGCAATACGAGCTTGTTTGTTATCCTTTTTCGTTTTCTCACTCCTCAGTGCTCGTTGTAGTCTTGTTCTTCTCCCAATTGGCTCCATTCGTTTTTGAAAAACTCAAAAAAAAAAACAGAGTATTTGTTTGAAAAACAGAGGAAGAAGTTGAACTGAATTCCCTAAACAATAATCATCAGAGAAATAAATTATACAAGAACAGAAATAAAAATAATAACGTTTGAAAATCTCTATAGAATTAATGCTTCTTTTGTTTTCATTATTAGGGAAGATTAGACGAGGAGAGAGAAAGAGAATAAAATGGTGATGTTGTCTTTTGTGTTTTCTTTTCTTTGTTACAAGAACAGAAATGGGAAAAGGGCGCCAATTTAACGTGCAAATAAAAGGGGTTTGTTTATCAATTTAAGGAAATTTAATTTAATTTGTTTTGGTGGATAATATAAAAGATTTGGATTTTATGAAATTTGATTTTTTCTGTACAAAATTATGGAGTATTACTGTGCGTATGAAAGAGAGTCTGCGCTTTGAACTCTGAAGTCTGCTGGGCTGCGACATTTTTACTGTTCTTACGTTATGGCGGACAGTATTAATCTAGTACTTGACAACAGTGTTTCTTCTTTTAGATTTGGTTTCTTGATTTTGCTTTCAAAGTCTTTGATTTTTGCTGCTATGAAGATATCTTCCTTCTAATTCTACAGTATATTGATGAAGTGTTTTCATTGAAGTAGTTGGTTAATGCAGAATACTAACATACTCTTTCGTCCCTTTTTTACTTTTTTTTATCGACCCATAATAAAAATTTACACTATTACTCCCTCCGTTTAAGACCTACACTTGGCCGGACACGGGTATTAAGAAAAAAAAAATTGAATGAAATAAAGTAATAAAACAAATAGGGTTGAGTGGATATTTTAATAAGAAAAACAACTAGGGACCATGTCATTTTAGGGAGTGGGGGTGGGGGTGGTGTGTAGATATTTTTTTTAATTAGATGGTGGGGTTGATAAATTACTAAAAATGGCAAGTGTATCTCTTAAATAAATACGGCCGAAAAAGGCAAGTGTATCTCTTAAATAAATACAGAGGGAGTAAGAAATAGGCGTAAAAACGTGTACATGTGTTGATAAAGTGTACTATTTAGAAAAGATATACTCCCTCCGTATTTATTTAAAAGATACACTTGGTCGGGCACGGGTATTAAGAAAAATAATTGAATGAAATAAAGTAATAAAATAAGTGGGGTTGAGTAGATATTTTAATAGAAAAACAAGTGAGGACCATGTCATTTTAGGGAGTGGTGGGTGGGGTTGGAGTGTAGATATATTATTTAATTAGATAGTGGGGTTGATAAGTTACTAAAAATGGCAAGTGTATCTCTTAAATAAATCCGGCCGGAAAAGCCAAGTGTATCCCTTAAATAAATACAGAGGGAGTAGAAATAAAGCAAGTGTTGGAAATTTTCTACTCTAATATTTAAGGTATGAAACAATCTCAAAATGAAAAGGTTAAAAAAAAAATTGGGGCAAACAACTAGGAAGGGAGGAGTAAAATTTTTTTTTTAAAAAAATTGTACATATTCATAGCAGATATTAAGAGTTAAAATAGTGTACTCCTTTCGTTTCTTTTTGTTTGGACTTTGGCACGTTTATTAACGTATAATAAAGATTATTTATCTTTTTTTATTTTAAATGGGTTAGATTCCATCATTAGTCTTGATTTCATTTTCCTAAAATCTGACATTTATTATCTATTTGAATCTAGTGCGAATCAGCTTTTATTTTTATTGAAAAAAGATAAAATAAACTTAAGTAAATTTGGGAAATTGTAAAGAAATTTAATGAATTGAAAAAATTAGACGAATTAAAATTAAGAGGTGGCACAAAAAGTGACAGTATAATAAGTGTATAAAATGAAAGATCATCCCACGTAAAAAACTTTGTGAAACACCCTAATAAAAAAACATAACAAACAAAAAATAAACGAAGGGAGTAATATTTAAGGAGCCGAAGAAATATAATGATTACACTTTCACTATTAGGGAGTATAACGAAACTATGAGTAATTTGGAGGGATTCACTTTTTGATGTTTAGTGATTTAAATAGAGTCAAAGTTGAGATTGGAATATTGGATCACTAGATGAACTCTAGATGAGCTCTAGGAATGACAGTTTGTCCCGTTGATGGGGGACTTGTCAATAAAACTAATGGAAATTTGGATAGAACTAACTTTAGATTTTGAATGCCCATAAACGTGGTAAATGAGATTGAGTAAAACAAATATTCATTGGTTAATAATTATGCCATTTATACCATTAAAATCAAATTTAATTGAATATGTAAGTGCATAATTAGTTGGCATTGAAAATTGGAATGAATTAAAGTTGGATGTTAGCCAAAATAATTGGTAAAGTACTTTACTCTTATAGGAAATGAAAACTCATGAGCAAACAAACATACTTACTCAAAATTCAAAAACTATGCTCAATATTTAGGAAAAGGCTAGGGATACACTTGGTGTGCAAAGGTATCTTGCACACCACCTATTAAATTATGCCACCTCACAAATCCCACTAAAAAAAGAGAGGGAAAAGCTTTGTGAAAAAAAAAATTGGGCGGCAATTATTTTCAGTGATTTGCGCCATTTTGTTCTCTTGAGCGGGATGTATTTGCGCCAAAATACCCATTTTTATTTTTGCGCCAAAATATTTCTTCAACTCAACTTTCATCTTTCACCTCCATTTATAAAAAGAGGAACTGCAAAGCAAAGAATATTTCTGGTTTTTATTTCTAAAGTGAATGCAAATTATGTGATTATTTTTTCCCACTCTGAATTTCTATTTATCTTTATATTTTCCGCCATTTTCGAAGCTTGTAACTATCTCAATGAATTTCTAATTCCAAAGTACTGCAAATGACATTTTCGATGCAGCTTAACGTTTGCCATTAAAGAAACTTCCATGGTTTAATAATGCATATAACCTGTTTGATGAAATTACTAAGAGAGTTTCATTTAGTTTCATTAAGATTTAATTACTTCCAGTTACGATATACTGGGTGTAAGAAGGTGTAGAAGAGAACTAGATATGTAATGTGTTATTATTCGACTTTTCGAAACTGGAAATGATGTATTGGAAGTGACAATGGCTGCTTTGTTTAGTTAAGTGACAATGGGATGTTGAAGCTACATGAAATCGTATGAGTTATGTCTATGATGCTATAAATTGAATAAAAGATACTCATAAATGTATTTTGATTTAGAATTTGAATAAAATATACTCTCTCACATAAAACCAGAAGTAAAAAAAACCAGATAGAAAAAAAACCAGATAGAAAAAAAAAAAAGGAATTTTTTTTTCACCATTCAGTAGGATCGAACACGGGTTTATCATAGTGTAAAGATGATTAAGCAACCAATTTAGCAGGGGGTATCAGCACAACATAGTAAGCTATCAAATTTTTTATATAGAGGAATAACAAATTAAATGAAGTTAATAAGAAGTTTAATTGTGTATAGATTTTATTATACTTGTAATGCTCCCACAAATTCACACAAGAACTCCTCAAATATAAAATTATTATTAACAAAATAAATCAAAATAAAAATAAAACTATTTTCTCCCAATTACCCTTTTTGTGCATTACGAATCGGACTTGGGTTCATAATTCAACATATCTATAACATGTGGTGAATACTCAAGTGGCGAAATTAATTCATTTGTCAAGCCTTCACGACTTATTTTATTATTGAATTGTATTATAGGAAAAGGTGTGGTCATAATAATCCTATTGTATAAAAACGCTTATAAAATTTTCTAAAGTAATGCCATCGTAACAGATGATTTTGCAATGATAAATAAAATACGATAACAACTAAAACCATCTACTTTAAGATGAATTATGATGTCGTGGAATCTTTACAATTTTAAGTACATCAACAAACAAATAAAATCATACTCTCCATCTAAATAGATGAAAAGAATTTATGTTTAAACTATAGACGTGTGGATACCCGCTTGTCATGATGGTCACTGCAACCCTGACATGCGTGCAACATGAGCAATTTTTTTTAAAAAAAAATCGATCAGTACATTAGTTTATGGGATCATTCTTTTTAAAAAAATCCGAATTTGAAGTGTCAAATAAATTTGTATTGCAAATTAGACGTGCTGATACCCCTTTGTCATATTGGTTACTTGAACGCTTCCTAAACTTCATAAAACATCAGGGTTCGAATCCTAACAAGACTTTAGGATTTTTTTTTTTTTTTTAATATCACATGTTTTATGGGATCAATATTTACATAAAGAAATCAAATATATTTTTTATGTTTTTTCCCTATCTAAATATTGTTTGATCCTTTTAAAACAAAATAGATTTTACGTAAATATACCCCTCCAAAAAATTCGTGCAACTTTGATCAAAATTAAAATAGTTTCAAATGTGCATATAATTTATTATCACTGCCAGTGCCCCCACTCATAAATAAAATTCATAATAAAATTTCAAATTAGGAAAAAAATTTTATATCATATATTTATGGGATCAATATTTGCATGACGAAATCTTTTTTTTTTTTTTGACAGCACATGACGAAATCAAAATCGATAAACCACAATCATTATGGCTTTTATTTATCATATGTACTACAAACCCTTTCCAAGAAACTAAAATCATGTTGTATTTTTTTTAAATCGATCAATACATTAGTTTATGGGATCATTCTTTTTAAAAAGAATCTGTATTTGAAGTGTCAAATAAATTTGTATTGCAAATTAGACGTGCTGATACCCCTTTGTCATATTGGTTACTTGAACGCTTCCTAAACTTCATAAAACACTAGGGTTCGGATCCTAACAAGACCTTAGGATTTTGTTTTTTTTTTTAATATCACATGTTTTATGGGATCAATATTTACATAAAGAAATCAAATATGTTTTTTTCCTATCTAAATATTGTTTGATCCTTTTAAAACAAAATAGATTTCCATAACACTGAATTAATACTTCGTATCTATTTCTTTATGATTTTCTGAAAATTTGAAATGATCCCGTAAAAATTATAGTCATAATAATGAAATTTATTTGGCTTTACAAGGATTCGAGAACCCTAAAAGTCGCCATCGTTTCCGCCGCCGACAAAGGCCACCATTCATTCGGCCAAATTAATGAACAAGAACAGCAAGAAGAACAACAAGAACAGCCTAAAGCCGGAAAAACTCTTAAATCCCAATTTAACTAGAATCCCACAGTAACTAAAATCCCAAAATAACTAAAATCAGAATAACATATTAAATTATTTCAATGAAACAAATTAAAAATACAGAAAACCTTAAAATCCCAAATTAACTACGAAGAACACGAACAACCACAAGGAAAAGCAAGATAAACCACCACCGCCGCCGCTTTTCCGCCGCCGGTAAAAGTCATCCGCCAATTAATTGAAACCAAGAACATGCATAAGAACAAGAACAATTAATTTATTCGTTGGCGGTCTACGGTGCTTCCCCTCTTCACGAGCCCGGGAAAAAACCAGCGGAAAATACCGTATAACATCCATAAGAACAAGACCAATGTAAAAAATGATAAACCAGAAAAAAACTTGAATCCATTGAAAAAAAATGAAGAACAACAAGGAAGAACAAGAGATGGAGAGAAACGTGAAAGGGAAGATTGTAAAAAATGTTTTCTCTCTCCTCTTTTTTTTTTTTTTTTTTTTTTGGAATTAATTATTGTTTGTTGGAAAGGTAAAAGATATTTGAATTTCAAAATTAAAAATTTAAAACTGAGTTTGAAATTCAAATTGAAAATTTCATTTGAAGGGAATCTTAAAAAAAATGAGTTGACATCATTTTATAGGTGGTGTGTAAGATGCTAGTGTACACCAAGTGTACCTCTAGCATCATCCCAATATTTATATGATCAATCAAACAACTACGGAGTATCAAAGAATGATGGGTGGCAATTTATTGTTGGGATTATAAAATGGGGATAATTGTTATGTTGCGTTTTTTTCCATCTACTACACGAACTTCTTATGACTTTTGTAGTTAACGTTGAATTGCATTGTGTTCCTTTGCAATGGATATGATATAATCATATAATGGTACTTCTAATGTACTCGGTACAAAGTAAATGACACAAAAACCAATAAAATATTGGCCTAATGGCTAAAACTTAAGACACGTGGCTTGTATACAATATCAAAATATGTCTCAGTTAGGTTTTTCTTAAAAAAAATTAAAATAGATTTGGTTATTAGAATTAAGTTGTACGGAATCTTTCCTCAAAAGGTGCAGAAAATTGACAACTAGTTACAGTACATGTCCATATCAAATGCAACTAGAAAGTTTTAGGCCTCGACATTCATAATGATGATCAAGGTTTATGGCATTGAAGGTGATATTTTCTATCTTTATTATATCCCCAAAGATGGAAATACAGAGGAATTAATTAAGATGGTTATGGACCGGTCTGACCCAAGTCCGATCGGAGCCGACACAACAAAATACTGTACGTCAAGAAGTTGGGGGCTCTGGATCAGGTCTGGGCCGTATTTTTTTTAAAAAAACACGACATTACTCGACCTCACGCACGCACTCTAAGTTTAGTAAAAATTAGACTTAAGCATGACAGTCCGATCCGGACCGACACGATGGCCTGTGTATGGGCTCTATTTTAAAATTTTCGACACATCTTGATCCGCCACGATTTTGGGCGAGCTTGGCATGGGTCGGGCCCATTCAAGCCACCTGCCCATTGCCCGGCCCAAAGCCCGACCCTATCCGGTCCAAAGTCATCTTTAGAATTACGGATTTTTCATGAAATACCCCCGAATTATGGCGTAATTCACCAAATGCCCCTCGACTTTCAGAAATTCACCAAATGCCCCTCACAAATGACTTAATACCCAAAATACCCTTACTAATGACGCGCCGTTAGTCCTCCGTTAGCCTAATTTTTTATTACTTATTTCATATAATACCCCTATTCTGAAACTTAATTCACCAAATACACATAACTTAAAATTACCCATTTTGATGCTCAGCGGCTAGTTTTTATGTTTGAAAATTAGCCGTTGCTTATTGTTTGCTTATAAAAACCCCTTTTCTGACTATTTATTGTAGTTTTTCTATTGTTTTGTTAATTTCATATCATTTTTGTCATGAGTTTTCTTTCAAAATCATCATCCACACCCATGAATCCACATATGTAAGAGTCCCAAACAATTTCTAATATTATGGGAGGAAATTTCCATCTGAGGCTCCGATACAACACTCAGTAAGTTTCAATTATGATCCAATAAGTTCAGGCCTCATCCAGTAAAGACAATGTACTTTAGCTGAGCAAAAGGCCAAAAAACCCCATTTTCAAAGGGATCTTATGTAAGTGAAGCTGAAGTAATTCAATCTAAAGCTAACACCTTAATTTTCTTATTGTCCGAATGGTAAAGAAACTAAGAAATCAAGTTCAATAACACATACATTTTTATCACAACCTCGATTTCAACTTGGATTCATGATGTGAAAATCTTGAGTTTGGAGGCAAATCTTTGTGCCAAGATTCATGTTTTTTCACTGGTTCATGAGCTTTGGAACATACCTTAGTTTCATTTTTTTTTTCTTGTTCCCTCAAATCCAAAAATAGACATTTGTCCATAAATCTGACCATGTCAATAGGACCTAGCTCAAAAGAAAAGTGGGAAAACCTTTATGCCTCGACTGTAAGGTTGAGAGAAAGTTAGGAGATTGAAGAAAGATGTTTGGAGGCAGTAGAGACAAGAGACAAAAGGGAGTTAACGTTAAATATGTGGCATGGAAGCAATAGAAGCCGAGGTAGCTGGAACATATGCGTTAGAATAAAATTAATAAGAGCTTTATTTTTAATCTGTTTGCATATGTTAAAGATATTTCCCATATTGAAAAAGGAATACCTTCCGATTGCGTGGTAAATATAATTAATTGGTCACATAAAGAATAAGGTACAAAAGAAGTAGCTATTTTCTTGAAGAGTTGCGACGTTTTGAGGTGTTTTTAGGAGTGTTTTCTGTTTTAGTGTTGTACCGGAGCTTCAGATTGAGTGTTGTATCAGATATTCGGATGTCAAATTTTCTCCCATGATAACAAAATTTATTTGGGACTCTTACATATGTGGACTCATTGGGTGTGGATGATGATTTTGAAAGAAAACTCATGACAAAAATGATATGAAATTAACAAAATAATAGGAAAACTACAATAAACCGTCAGAAAAAGAGTATTTATAAGCAAACAATAAGCAACGGCTAATTTTCAAACACAAAAACTAGCCGTTGAGCATCAAAATGAGTAATTTTAAGTTATTGGTATTTGGTGAATTAAGTTTCTGAATAAGGGTATTTGGTGAAATAAGTATTAAAATAGGGGTATTTGGTGAATTTGAAAATTAGGTTAACGGAGGACTAACGGCGCATCATTAGTAAGGGTATTTTGGGTATTAAGTCATTTGTGAGGGGCATTTGGTGAATTTCTGAAAGTCGAGGGGCATTTGGTGAATTACGCCAAAATTCGGGGGTATTTCATGAAAAATCCGTTAGAATTAACTGAGTAAGAGAGAGGGAGAGTTCAAATTTTCAATACGATAATGGTGCGTGAAAAAGAGACGGTTGCTAAAAAAAAAACAGCGGCACCGTTGACTACGAATTTGAGTTGTTGTGCATGTGCTTGTGCAATTGGGTAGCTTGTGCCGGTGATGATTGATGATTTGCTGGTAAGAGAAAACTGAAGAAAGAGATGAGCAACTTAAACACTACAATTTCGCCAAACATATACAGAAACAATTGGGAAGACCTCCCTAAGGAATTACTCGTGATCATCGGAAAACACCTCGAATCTCGCATCGACGTCTTCACCTTCCGTGCAGTTTCCACTTCATGGCGCTCCGCCGTCTCTTTCTCCTACCGTCAAAATCAATCTTCACTCACTCTGCCTCCGCCAATCAACGCCACCGCCGTCTTATCTCCCGTCACAATCTGCCGCCTCGAACACCAAACACAAGGTGTCGCCTGCTTGGTTAAGGTTGTGGAATCAACCTCCGGCGAATTGCGGCTCCGAAATCCACTCTCCTCTGATCTCCCAATCAGACAATATCCCGGTAATAATAACAATATTCGTAAGTCTCTGAACTTATTAGATTTCCGATTAATTGAATTAGCAAGAGGTTATCGTTTGAATTTTACAACCATACCCACTGGTTCTACCATCACGAAAGCGGTATTGTTCTATGGTTGTGGAATTCTAGCATTGTTCGATTCAAGGGAATTAGGGTATTGGGGATTTGGGGATGAAAATTGGACAATTTTGAGTGATGAAGGAACTTATTATGATGATATAATGTGTTATAAGAACCAATTTTATGTGATTAATAATGTTGGAATTGTATATTGGATTGATAGATCTAGGAATCTTGTTCAATATGCTCCCCTACTTTGTGGGTTTGGTCACTTGAAAAACTTAGTTGAATCTGCTGGTCATTTTTATGTGGTTGATTCTTATTTGGAGGAAGAAGAAGAGGCTATGTTTGAGGAGCCAAGGGTCGGATTATGTGGTCGTCGTACTGTGAACATGAAAGTGTATAGGCTTGATGAAGAATGGGGTACTTGGGTTGATGTAGATTCATTAGGAAATCGAGTTTTTGTGCTAGGGAAAGATGTTTGTTTTTCTGTTAGTGTTGATGATTTTCCGAGTTGTCAAGGGAATTGCATATATTTCTTGGATCCTGTTCTGGAATTTGTTAATGTAAGAAGGACAATTAAACGTTTCGTTGGTCGTGTGTTTCGGTTTGATAATCGGAGTATCAAGATGGTTGAGTGTTTCCCTACCTATAAGAGGTTGTTCTCCCCTTCCATGAACAACTTGCCCTTGTCAATTTCAGCATAGAAACTCAACTCCAAGTTTAAGTTCTGAATTTTCAACCTCTTTACCGAGCGATTTCCTTCAATATTGTTTGATGATTCGTAAATTCTCAAAATACGCTACTTTTTCACTTATTTCCCATTTTACCGTCCACGTCAGCAAGAAAGCCGGTCTAATTTTTTTATAAAATCTACGATAAACCGCTATCTGAAACAGCGGTTTAAAGAGGTAAACCGCTATCTGAAAACAAACCGCTACCATTGAACCGGCATCTGAGATAGCGGTTTGGTTCAACGTTGAACCGGAAAAAAAAATACTTTTCTTTCTCCCTTACTGACGTGGACGGTATGGTGGGAATTAAGTTAGAAAGTAACGTATTTTGGGAATTATTGGATCTTTATGCAATATTGAAGGAAATCGCTCTTCTTTACCAATGTTTTTCAGGTATTTGTGTAATTCGGCTTTATCAAACCATATGTAATTTCGAACTTGTCTATTATACATTGTTGCCTTGCATCATTTAATGTTTGAACATTGTTGTAACTCTCAATTCTAGCCTTTGTGGGAAGGTGTATTGCTGGATTGTACATCAGATAACATAAACTCTGTACAACACACTATTAACATAACCAGCCATTACAGCAAAATGCTTGTTGAATTCTTTTTGGACATGGATATGCACAAGTTATATTTCTGGCTCTTAAATCTTAATAAGTAATATTATTAGAGGACCTTAACCCATAGAATTAAGGATGCTAATCATGATCAATTATTCTATGTGGACTTGAAAGTTGAAAACTGCAAAAAGCAATTTAATTTGTGAAGTAGGTATGTATACCTTGCCACAAACTCATACAAATAGTAGTACTAGTTGTGAGTCTTGTGACCTGTGAATCTGTGACTCTCTGAGCCAATGGGTTCTTTTTGTTGATCTTTTTACAGCTTGCCATGGAAGGTAGACTGCATTAAGCTCCTGCATCTAAGATTCTAAGCTAGCTTGCTCACATTTCAGGACCTGGTTTATGCGCTTTATGATACGTGGGTTTTGTCATAAACTTTTGTATTTAGGAATTCATAGCTAAATGTACAATGTAACTCCACAAAAATTTACCAACATAGAGTTGGCTCAAGTGGTAAGCAGCTTGATGTCGTTTAAGGGAGGTCTCGGGTTCGAGCCTCGCTGTATGCAGAAACTCTTGTTGGGATACTCACCCACCATAAGCAAGGTGTGCGACACGGGTCGGATCCGGATGTAGTCGCTCCGGTAAACCGGGTGTGCTATGCGTAAAAAAAAAAAACTCCACAAAAATTTTATTGACTCAAAACCGCTGGTAAAGTATCACAACCAGTTTTGATTTTTTGGTTTTACAAGTCATTTGATTTAGATTGAATCTTAATTATTTTTTTAAAAAAATATCACAATATCATACGCCATGTAATCATATTGATTTTGAAAACTCACAACAGAAGAGGGGAAACTATTTTTTATGACTTTCATATTTTGTTTTTTAAGGTTTATAAAAAAACAAAAAATATTTTTAGGTTTATAAAAAAAAAACAAAAAATAATAACAATGTTGTCTAGCTAGTACGGAGTACTCCGTACTTGACAACAGTGTTTCTTCTTTTAGATTTGTTTCCTGATTTTGCTTAATATTTGATTTTTTTTTGCTGCTATGAGGATATCTTCTTTTTAATGCTACAGTGAGTTGATATGATGGAGTGTTTTAACTGGGTTTCATTGAAGTCGTTCAGTCGGAGTAATACTGTTGGTGTTTACTCACCTACTACTACTGCTTCCCTTCTGCTCTCTGCAGTCTTACACCACAAGCATCTAAACAGCTCGAGGCAACAACACAACAGCAATGCAACATTCTAGAAGCTTCATGATGACATCACAGCTCTAACAACTTTCTCATTCAGTTATGGATTCTGTTATGCATCATGTAATGACATCATTCTTGTAACTGATTCTCTCCTAGCTTGTAACAGCTGATGTGTACATATAAGGCCATCTTATTGGTTGAGCCACATCATCACACTTGTATATATATATGATGCTTGCTGTAAATCGTTTAATTCAATTCAATAAAAAGAAAGCTTTAGCTAAATTCTGTTTCCTTATTCTCTCTCTCTCTTTCTAATCAGCAAGCTGATATTCATCTTGTGAAGAAATCAACCCAAAGTGGTGATTTCTGATATGGTATCAGAGCAGATGATCGTATGATCCTGCTGCAAATTCCTCCTAGCTTTGTTCATAGTTTGATCAATTGATCATAAATTTTTCTGATCAAAATTCTTCGAAGAGATTGTGTGTTTCTGTCAGCAAAATGCCTGCAGATCAGCAAGAACCTTCTCAGAATCCTAACTCTGCTTATTATCTAAGCAATAGTGATTTGAATGCCACAAAATTAGTGAGCATTGAATTTGAAGGAAAATGTTTCAGTGATTGGAGGAGGTCAATGATGATTGCACTTTCAACCAGAAATAAATTGTGTTTTGTTGATGGCAGTTTGAATCAGCCAGCACCAAATTCTGCAAATCACAGAATATGGATCAGGTGTAATGATCTAGTAATCTCTTGGATGCTAGCTTCTCTTGAGCCAAAGATTGCTAGGAGTGTTCTTTATCTCAAAACTGCAAGAGCAATTTGGCTTGAGTTGGAAGACAGATATTGCAGGGAATCTGGTCCTCAACTGTTCTCAGTTCAACAACAATTGAGTGAGTTAACACAAGGAGATGAAGAAGAAGTAGCTAGTTTCTTCACAAAGATCAAAATGCTATGGGACCAGCTAGATGGACTAGAGCCATTACCTGTTTGTGTTTGCACTGGATGTAGCTGCACACTCACACAACAGTTGCTCAAAACACAGCAGAATCAAAGGCTAATTCAGTTTTTAATGAAGCTGAATGACAAATATGAGCATCCTAAGAGCACTATACTTATGATGAGTCCTTTACCTACAATTTCAAAGGCATATGGACTGCTCCTTCAAGAAGAACAGCAGAAAGAAGTACACAATCACAAACATCAGTCACACACAGAGTCCACTGCATTTAATGCTAGGAGATTTGACAATAAACCTTACAAAGGACCATACAATAACAGCCCTAATTCTCAGAATACAGGAACTGGAAATCAATACAAAAATTTCACCAACAGAAACAACCTATATTGTGAACATTGCAAGATGAGAAATCACACAATTGACAAGTGTTGGAAGTTACATGGGTATCCTAAAGATTTCAAGGGAAAAGGAAAAAGAATAGCAGCAGCAGCTTAGTTAGATGAGTACATTCCAAAAGCAAACAAGACAGATAAAGGATCAGGAGTAGTTCATGCTACTTTCACTGAAGATCGGTACACTCAGCTGATGCAATGCTTGCATACTCAACAAGTTGCTAGTCAAGCAGAGAATTCTAGCTCTCGCTCTCTTGGTCTAGCAACTACCTATCAACCTCAAGGTACATTCTGTCTCATGTCTAAATTTAATAGAAATTGGATTTTAGACAGTGGAGCCAGTGATCACATGTGTTCTGATTTGTCTTTATTCAAATCTTTTGAACCTGTGATTGATGGTAAACATTCAATAACTATACCTGATGGTACTGAACTCCAAGTGAAACATAAAGGTATCATTAATCTGAGTGGAGGAATCACACTCAGAGATGTTCTTCATGTTCCAACTTTCCAGTTCAATCTGATTTCTATATCAAAATTGTGTCATGATGCAAACTGTTCAGTTTCATTTACAAGTGGTGAATGTCTTATCCAGGACCATTCCAAGAACAAGCATACTCTGCTTGGTAAATTGGAGAAAGGTCTATACAGTTTAAGTGAGGAATTCTTGGTGACAGAATTCAATATAGCATCTCCTAAGTGTGCACTTTCTTCTACCAGTTCAGCTGAAGTTCAAGAAGCCAAATTATGGCACCTAAGACTAGGACATATGTCATTTGGCAAAATAAAAAACCTACAAGGTGTAAATGTACAGGGTTGTATAGCTGAATCTTTCTTCAGATTTGTCCTCTAGCAAAGCAGACTAGATTTCCATTCCCAAATAGCTGTATTAAGTCTACTAGACCTTTTGAACTATTACACATTGATGTATGGGGGCCATATTCAGTTTTAGATTTCTCTGGATGTAATCAGTTTCTTACTATTGTTGATGATTACACCAGAATGACTTGGACATATTTCATGAAAAATAAAACGGATTCAGTCAAGATTATGTCTCAATTTTTCATTGATGTTGCAACACAGTTTGAACTATCAGTCAAATATATTAGGTCAGATAATGCTCTTGATCTTACTGAAGGAAAAATGAAGGATTTGTTCCTTAGCAAAGGCATACTACATCAAAAGAGTTGTTCTTATACTCCTCAACAGAATGGTGTTGTGGAAAGAAAGCACAAACACCTTCTAGAAACTGCTAGAGCTTTAGCTTTTCAATCAAAGCTGCCTGACAGACACTGGAACCACTGTATTCTTACTGCAACATATCTGATAAATCGAATGCCCTTGAAAAGCATTGACTTCTGCACTCCTTATGAAAGACTATACAAAACCAAACCTGATCTTTCTCACTTGAGAATATTTGGTTGCTTATGTTACATAACCACACCTAAGATCCACAGATCCAAATTTGACAAGAGAGCAGAACCATGTGTTTTCTTAGGTTATCCACCAAACCAGAAGGCTTATAAAGTCCTAAATCTAGCTACCAACAGCTTGATCATTTCCAGAGATGTAACCTTCTATGAAAAACATTTCCCTTTCCATTATTCCTCTTCTCCCAAACAGGCATATTCTAACCAATTTTTTCTTCCTATTACCACTCCATTTACAGATTCTAATCCTATTTCTTCTCCTATACTAGACAACCTTCATTCTCCATCTGCTTCACCATCCCCAATATCAACACCAATATCAACACCTTCTTCTCTCACTCACACTTCTGAACATTCTCCACCTCATATTTCTACTTTTTCTCCCACAGAACCACCTGAACAACCTCAAAGAAAATCAACAAGAGTTTCAAAACCACCTTCTCATCTCAATGATTTTGTGTGTTCAAAACCTGTGAAACATTGGTGTAATTTGGTTGCATATGATAGCCTCCCTGAGCAACAGAAGACACTTATTGCTGCTCACATGGATTACATTGAACCAACTTCTTATCAAGAAGCAGCCACAGACTCCAATTGGTTAGTTGCTATGGAAAAGGAAATCACAGCATTGAACAACAATCATACTTGGGATTTTGTTTTGCTTCCCAAGGGCAAGAAAGCTATTGGCTGTAAATGGGTGTTTCGAATTAAAAAGAATGCAGATGGCACCATTGAAAGATACAAAGCCAGATTGGTAGCTAAGGGTTTCACACAAAAATATGGCATTGATTACCATGAAACTTTCTCTCCTGTTGTCAAAATGTCAACTATTAGATGCATCATTTCTCTTGCTGCCAGCAAAAACTGGAAATTGTTTCAACTTGACATCAACAATGCTTTTCTACATGGCAATCTAGATGAGGAGGTTTATATGAAAGTTCCTGAGGGTGTTTCAGCTCCTACTGGTCATGTCTGCAAGCTTACAAAATCTTTGTATGGTCTAAAACAAGCCTCCAGGCAGTGG
The DNA here is from genome assembly GCF_020520425.1 of Spinacia oleracea. Taxonomy (NCBI): domain Eukaryota; kingdom Viridiplantae; phylum Streptophyta; class Magnoliopsida; order Caryophyllales; family Amaranthaceae; genus Spinacia; species Spinacia oleracea. The sequence goes on from NC_079492.1 coordinate 147,448,580, forward strand.
TTTGCTAGACTACTTGATGAATTGAAATCCCAAGGGTACACTCAGAGCAAAAATGACTACAGCTTATTTATTAAACATGATTCTTCTGATATCACCATAGTTGCTGTCTATGTTGATGATATTATTATCACAGGATCAAATGAAACCACCATTGGTGCTCTCAAAGCTCATTTGCATCATACTTTCAGTATTAAGGATCTTGGTCTCCTAAGTTTCTTCCTAGGGATTGAAGTTACTCACACTGCTGAAGGTTACATTCTTACACAAAGAAAGTACACAAAGGAAATGCTTAGTGACTGTGAACTTGATATCTCTAAGCCTGTTGTCACTCCTTTTCCTCTCAATCTCAAGCTGACTACTGAAGGTCAAGCATGCCCCAATCCTGATCTTTACAGGTGTTTTGTTGGCAAACTTAATTTTCTCACTCACACCAGACCTGATTTGGCTTTTGCTGTTCAGTCTCTCAGCCAATTTATGCATGCTCCAACCACTTCTCATCTTGATGCCCTCACTCATACTCTCAGATATGTCAATCACACAGCTGGGCAAGGAATTCTCCTAAAGGCTACTGAACAACTCACTTTACAAGCATTTTGTGACTCTGATTGGGCTGCTTGCCCTACCACCAGAAGATCTGTCACTGGTTATATTCTTCTTCTTGGAAACTCACCAATCAGTTGGAAATCCAAGAAACAATCTACAATTTCCAGGAGTTCTTCTGAAGCAGAATACAGGGCTATGTCTCAAGCAGCTAGTGAAGTGACTTGGATTGTTAGATTGCTTACAGAATTGGGTATTCATGATCTACAACCAGCTCACCTTCATTGTGATAACCAATCTGCTTTGCATATTGCCAAGAATCCCATTTTCCATGAGAGAACTAAACATATCGAAGTTGACTGTCACTTCACTAGAGACAAGGTTCTTGAGGGCTTAATTCATCTAAGTTATCTTCCTACTTCTAATCAATTAGCTGATATTTTTACTAAAATCCTTCCTGGTCTACAGCATAGGGTTTTATCCTCCAAACTTGGCATGGTGAATTTTCTTCCCACCCCAAGTTTGAGGGGGGGTGTTGGTGTTTACTCACCTACTGCTACTGCTTCCCTTCTGCTCTCTGCAGTCCTACACCACAAGCATCTAAACAGCTCGAGGCAACAACACAACAGCAATGCAACATTCTAGAAGCTTCATGATGACATCACAGCTCTAACAACTTTCTCATTCAGTTATGGATTCTGTTATGCATCATGTAATGACATCATTCTTGTAACTGATTCTCTCCTAGCTTGTAACAGCTGATGTGTACATATAAGGCCATCTTATTGGTTGAGCCACATCATCACACTTGTATATATATATGATGCTTGCTGTAAATCGTTTAATTCAATTCAATAAAAAGAAAGCTTTAGCTAAATTCTGTTTCCTTATTCTCTCTCTCTCTTTCTAATCAGCAAGCTGATATTTAGCTTGTGAAGAAATCAACCCAAAGTGGTGATTTCTGATAAATACCTCTTCCTCGGTTCCAATAAAAATTATACTAACTCCGTGTTGGAAATATTGCACTTTGACTTTTACTATTCTAATCATTATTTTGACTCATCTCAAATCGTGTGCAAGCAAAAATTATAAAAAGTTAATATTTAAAAAATATATATCGATACGAATCTAATATGACCCTACCTGACTAAAATTTCCTTATGTACGAATCACAAAAAAAAAAAGTCAAGGTCGTAATGTGAATAGTATAAAAAATGAATAGTGCGATATTTTCGGAACGAATGAAGTAAATACTTTGTTACCCCATAATTTTTTAAAAGTAATTTTTACTTTATTTTCTAACGCATAAACGGAGAATTATACTCTGTATAACATTATGTTAAACGGAGAGTTTTTAACAATACTAGCAAAAGGGCAACTATTGATCAATACAGACCAAACCTTCCACCACCTAACCATAGCTGAAAAGACCAGTGACGCAAAAGATCAGATGGTTTCTTATAATACAGAACATCAAGCTATGGAGTACCTACTTTGATTGTTCCTTGAAGCAAAAAGCAGGTTAGATAATACAACCGATTTCATAGAAGAAGCATGGATAAGAGCCAAAATTATACAGTGCTTCGGGGGGGAGAGTGTAAAGTCAACTATGGAGTATTATTTAAAGAACGGGAAAGTATAATGGTTACACTTTGACAAGAAAGGTGAGGCCAATATCAGAGGTGTGCGAGAAAAAACAGATCAGAGAAATGAAAATGCCAATTTTAAAAAACATACGACATTTTAAAAAAAACAGACGCCATTTTTTTTCTAAAGCAAACGCCATTCTTCAAACGGCAAACGTCATTTTTCACGTAAAATACACAATTTAATTCATGTGTTTTGTCCTTTAGTGCTTATCTTTTCACTATTTTATCGTTTTGTTGGTTGAGATACATCTCTAATATTGAATTTATTTCCTCCACTTTGACTAGCTTATTGAAACGAATGAGACTACGAGTGATGCCGATGGATTCACTTTTTGATGTTTAGTGAGATTGGATCATTAGATGACTCTAGGAATGACAATTTGTCCGTTGATGTGGGACTGGTAAAAAAACTACGGTTTTTTCATGAAATGCCCCCGAGGTTTGCAAAAATGCACCAAATACCCTCGTGTGTTTCGAATCGCATAATATACCCCTATTTTTTCGTACTGTTCATGAGATGCACTTGGAGCTAACGGACGCTAGTCTAACGTTAGTTGCAATTTACCATTTTGCCCTTAATGATGTTTTTCGACATAAATTCCAAAAAAATCTCAAACTTCTTATCTTTCTCTCTCCTCTCCCCTGTTCTTCCTCTTTCTCTCTCCTCTCCCCTGTTCTCTCCTCTCCCCTGTTCTTACTCTTGCTCTCTGGTCGGCGGTGGTCGATCTCCTTCGCGCGCCACCGCAATGTTCTTCGGTGTAGATCGAGATCCTTCACGCGCCATCAAATTTAAATGGATTGTTCTTGAATTCACTCCTCCCTCAATTCTTAATTGTGCTCTCTACCATTGTTGACCAAGGTTGGAAGCTTTAACCGTGATGACAGGTAATCTCTCTCCTTAACTCCTCCCTCGATTCTTTTTCATTATGTTCTCTTTGTGATGTTTTTGTGTTGTGAAATTGGGGGTTTCTTTATAAATTAGGGTTCTCTTATTGGGGGTTTTAAAAATTAGGGTTCTTCAATTGGAGGATTGGTTAAACTAGGGTTGTTTTATTGGGGGTTTTTCGAAAACTAGGGTTCTCGACTGAGGCTTTTTCGGTAATTAAGTGTTGGTAATTTGGGGATATCATTGTCGATTTGGATAGTAATTAACAAAGAAAGGGTTGTTGATTGGATTTGTATATTAATGTTGCAGGTTAAATTGTGCCCATTAAAATTTGGGGCTTTGACAAAACAAGAACTAAGATACTGAATTACTGGGGCTTGACTTATGAGAACACGTTAATCTTTCTTGTAGAGGAGAACAAAGCACGGGTTATGACTTATGAGAACATATTATGATTTTAATTGTAAAGAGTAAAGAATACCACAAATATGGGTAAGCAACCGGCAATCCTCAATATAAAAGGGCTCAGCAACAAGTTAATGCACGTTAAGATTACAAGCTACCTAAATTGTATTTCTTATCTCTTGTTTTGTTGGTTCTTTTTTGTGTGTTGCAGTGCCGCACCTGCTGCAAGAATGGGTTTAGATTAGAGAAGAAAGGTCTGGAATGGAGAAAAATAAGACTGCAGAAGAGAAATTAATGGGAAATCGTATTGATAACCAACCAATGTAACCAGCTTGCATTCGAGAGACTAGACTATCCCAACAACAAAGCTGCTAAAACATGATTTCTGAATGGATCTACTTCTCTTTTATCTCCTCTTTTAATTACATTTCTCACTGGCATACAAGCTGACTTTCCAATCCCCATAGTGATGCTACATTGCTAGCAGCAGCAATGTCTCCTCTTTTTCTTTTGTTTCTTTTCCTTGCATTCACGCCAAGTGCATCCAGGCTTCCAGGTAGGGCAATACGCAGAGTGAATAAAGATTTTCAAAGGCTCCTAACAGGGATGTAATAAAGCACTCTTAAACGCTATATAAATCTTGTTATTCCACAATTTTATTTGATTATTACTTATATTTCTGTTTTAGGTTTAACTTTTAGGTTGATTAAATTGATTTAGGTGAACGATTTGTGGAAATCAAATTCTGCAGTTTAAAAGCAGTTTGGGTATTTGGTGCAACTTAGTTTCAAAATAGGTGTATTTTATGAATTATGAACACGACTTAACGGATGACTAACGGAAAGTCGGTTTAGGGGTATTTGGTGCAAACTTGGGAAAAAATAGGGGTATATTATGTGATTCAAAAGACGCGAGGGTATTTGGTGCGTTTTTGCAAACCTCATGGGCATTTCATGAAAAAACCGAAAAAACTAATGGAAATTTGGATAGAATTAACTTTAGATTTTGAATGCCCATAAACCAGGTAAATCAGATTGAGTAAAACAAATATTCATTGGTTAAATACCATTAATATCAAATTTAATGAATATGTAAGTGCATATTTAATTGGCATTGAAAATTGGAATTCATAAAAGTTGGATGTTAGCCGAATTAATTGGTAAAGTACTTTACTTTTACTCTTAGGCTCCGTTTGATAGAGCGTAAAACATTTTCAATGTAAAATGATTTTCCATGGAAAATATTTTTCAAGGGAAAAAACAACTCCAAACTAGTTTTCCTTTGTTTGGTACCTTAAAGGAAAATGGGAGATGATGGTGAAGATTGAGGGGAAGAAAAGAGAGGGAGGTAAGAAGGAAAGAAGGAAAAGTGGTTTCCCTCAGTTTCAAATGGAAAAGGGTTTTCCACATTTGAGGGAGTCATGGAAAATTGTTTTCCATCCATTACCCAACCAAACAACGTAAAATGATTGAAAACGGAAAAATCGTTTTCCATGAAAACGTTTTACGCCCTACCAAACAGAGCCTTAAAGGAAAAGAAATTTCATGAGCAAACAAATATACATACTCAAAATTCAAAAACTATGCTCAATATTTATATGATCAACCAAACAACAACTAATACGAGTATCATGGGTGGCAATTTATTGTTGGGTTTATAAAATAGGGATAATTGTTATGTTGAGCTTTTTTCCACCTACTACACGAGCTCCTTATAACCTCTGTAGTTAACGTTGAAATGCATTTTGTTCCTTTAAAATGGTTGTGATATAACGATACTTCTAATATAACTCGGTACAACGTAAATGACACAAGAACCAATGAATTGTTAGCCTAATGGTTAAAACTTAAGATACATGACCATTGACCTATGTACAATATCACACAAATTAAAAAGTACACCCGTTTGCATGTAGAGCTACATGCAATCAAGTCGTTTTGTAATTTTTAACCCCTCTAAAAGCACAAACTTTAGTTTAAAATCACATTTTTATAATTTTGACGCACGAATGTTTTTTCAAATACTATACTCCGTAATACGGAGTACCTTCTTCTAATTAAGAAAAAAAATCTAAACCTAAAAAGTGAGCAACCAACAACAATTTACATATCCTCTCAATTTGCACACAAATTTATTCAAGTGTAGCTTTTAATTTCCTTAACGGTTAATTGCATACCTTTTAATAACATGTTTTATTATTAACAATACGTTCTTTTAAAACAGTATGTACTTTTAACTATAAAATTGTGCTTTTAACTATAAAAATGTATATTTCAAGGGTTAAAAATATAAAATGACCGATTGCACGTACATCTACGTACAATCGGGACCTTCTAGACTTCTACGGAGTACTAATTAAAATCGCAGTATTCTCAGGGTTTTTTTTTTTTTTGGTCATTAGAATTAAATCGTACGGACACTTTCCTCAAAAGGTGCAGAAAATTGACAACTAGTTACAGTACATCTGTACGACTGTACATGTTCATATCAACTGCAACTAGAAAGTTTTAGGCCCGGACATTCATAATGATTATCAAGGTTTATGGCATGGAAGGTCATATTTTCCCTATCTTTACTATATCCCCAAAGATAGAAATACAGAGGAATTAACTAAGATGGCTGTGGACCTGTCTAGCCCGACCCAATCCGACCGGACCCATCAGAAAAATGTACAGTTCGGTACAAAGTCGGGGGTCGTGGATCGGACCTGGCCTGTATTTTTGTGAAAAAACACGACAAGACATGACACGACTTGACCAGAGGCGACGAAAAACTATAAATTTAGTAAAGGCTTAGGCATGGCGGCCCGACCCATACCAACACGAGAGCCCGTACCTAAGCCCTGTTTTAAATTTTTCAGCCCATCTCAGCCCGCCATGATGTTGGGTGGGTTTGACATGGGTTGGAATCGTTCAAGCCCACTGTCCATGGCTCGATCGAAAGCCTGACCCTATCCGGCCCAAAGCCATCTTTGGGATTAATTGAGTAAGAGAGGGAGAGTTCAAATTTCAATGCTCGTACTTACTACTCCCTCTCTCCCTTAAAAAATTGTCTCGCAGCTCGTATTCTTTTTTTGAATGTTCCTTTAAGTTTTCCTCATATTATATATGATAAATTTTTACAATTAATTTCTTTCTATCTCTATCTCATGTCCCACTTTACTACACCATGTACACATTTCACAATCAGTTCTTAATAAGGTGAATTTCGTCCCATTATAGTAGGGACGAAAGGAATGATTACGCATTATATTTTTTCCTTGTGCATTTTAATTTTTTCGTGATGGATAACATTTTAAGGGACAATTTTATATACCTCGGGGACTGTGCGCGCTAGCGCACATTCTAACAACCTACTGCTAACAATTTCGGTTTTTGCTATTTTTTGAAACTACTCCGCTCATTTGAATAAAAAAAACAAACCAACCTAATTATTTAATTTCTATTATTTCATTTGCTTGTTCAATTATCAGTAGCACGGGTATGGCAAAACAATTCACTATAAATGTCAAGAATTTTCACTACAAATGAAAAAATTAGCAATATATACATTAAAATTACTCTCAGATTAACCTTAGTTCCTTGCCGACGAACAATAATAGCGTGGAGCAAAGGAAATAGGAAATCGGTACACATTATTGATAGTGGCGGATCCAGAAATTGTACTAAGTGGGGTCACATTTTTGTACTAAGTAGGAAATTGGTACACATTTTTGGCCAAGTGGGGTCAAGTGACACACTAGATCCGCCAGTGATTATTGAGCGGGATGATATTTTAGGGTACATGATTCAAAAGACTCTGTCACTAAATCCATTATTCAAGGGTACTTCGATCATACCAAGTAAATAAAATTTGGGAGTGGAGGAGGGCCTTCAAAGAAATTACTTTAAGTTTTATGTTATTAGGCAAACAAATAGTCCCCTCATAAAATAATATTCTTTTTAAATTTTGGATGGTTTAGATTTGTTTTAAAAATTTAACGGTTTAGATTTTACCTGATTAGTTAGTCGTCATTGGTCGACGACCTTCACAGAATTTTTATATAATTAGAAAAGTTCTACCAAATTTTATTCGGGTTGTTTAAAGAAAAGTTTTAACAAAAAAATAATTGGTTATGTGTTTGGGTAAGTTATTAGGATATATGCCTAATGCCACTGCAAGTCTATTAAGATATCTGTTGGTTTTATCAAAATTTATCTGTGGGAAAGTTTTTATCAAAATTTAGTTGGGTAGTTGGGTTATTTGTTTAGGAAAGTTTAATTAAAATTTATTTGGGTTTTTTAAGGAAAGTTTAATTAAAATTTATTTGGGTTTTTTTTAAGGAAAGTTTTATCAAACTTATTTGGGTTTTGTTAAGGAAAGTTTTATCAAACTTATTTGGGTTTTGTTAAGGAAAGTTTTAACAATATGGAATCGTAGTGATTGGTAATTCTAAACATATTAGGTTTATTTTCAACAATATAAATTATAAATACTACATACCTATTACAATAAAAAAAAACCAAATTCAATTCAGTAGACTCCAATTAATTTGCACAAACAAGTTATAATCTGTGAAGCTTAAGAAAAAGGTTAAGGATGAAGGAAGACGAAGTAATAGCAGAAACTTGTCTGACGAAGGTAAGATTATTCAAGTGCAAGAAAGAATTGGGTGAACGGTTCTGGTTTAAAGTATGGGACAACATCCATTCGGCCGAGTCAATTGAAATATTCAAACATAGATTTGATAAGGTTGATTTTGAGCCGTCCCTTATGTTTAAAGATTATGATGACGATGTATACAAAAGTATGGAAAATCATATGGCTTCCAAGATTGTGGATGCTCATGGTTTTGATTTCGAGATTGGTCAAGATTTAGCTCGAGAAATATGTGATTATTTGAGAACTTTTTACCGTTATGATCAAGTTAATTCGACAAAAGAATGTTGTTTGGTACTTGTTGCGGATGTATGCGTGACTTCTGCTACTTTAACTCATTGCGAGGCCCAGAAAAGTCAGATGCTATTAACTGAACAAGAAGATGAACAAGAACAAGAAGAAGCTAGTTGTGATTCTATCAAGGTTGATAATGTCATGGAGGACGATGATAGTGTAGCGATACCAATGGATGATGTTAGGGTTTATTATGCTGATGATGGTGGTGATTTTGAGTTTGATGATGAATATTGTTTCGGTATGAATTGGGAACGGTTGGAGAGGTCTTGCTGATCGTGTAGTGCTGTTATCCTGATGATATCCTGCGCAGATAACAAAGATGAACTAGCCTCGAGGGTGATTCGAGGATCCCCTCCGATGCTAAAGTCAGGTATGGTAAGTAATAAGTATTTTAGGTTTGGTGAAAATGATTGTGATTACGTACCTTTTGTAATAAATGAAGCTCATATATATAGGCGCGGGTTGGGTGTACGGATAGTTGGGTCCTACCCGATTGATAGCGACCCATTGACTTCTTGATTGATCACGTGCCGCCTCCCTACCGCCTTTAGGAGATGCCGGTAAGGAATAATAGATGCCGTTTAAGGATTATTGGCTATTATCCTTAACTGGTTGGGGATGCTACCGGTCAGCTGGTAGCATACCCGTACAACTAGCATACCCGTACAACTAGCCCCCTCAGAGTTAGCATATCCGTCTTGACTGATGTGCTTGCTCTGAAAATAGTGCTCTCCCTACAAATATGATCCTGATTATGATCGTGATCCTGAATATGACGAGGACGAGGAACAACTGTCTAAAATTGAGGGATTAGTTGAAGTGAAACCTTTGTTCAAAATCGAAACTTGCTTACCGCAGAAGATCAAGGAAGGTGTTTATATACCTTATATTGAAGATACACCTATTGTAATACCCCGAATTTTTAAAACTGGTTAATTAGGCTTAATTATTTTTATTTAGCTTAAAATCGTTTTAAATCCTAATTTCGAACTTTATTTTAATTAACGAAGTTTTATTTCGCTTGAATTTTTAATATTGCTACACGATTTATTTATTTTCAATTTATAATTTAACTTTCATATTTACGAGCTTAACGAACCTTTTTTTTTTTTTTTAAATTTTAATTATTTTCGGATTTCTAAATTTATTTTATTCAGAAACTAAATTAATTATTTAACGTTCTTATTTTTATTCGGAAACTAAATTTATTTTTCGTTAACGATATTTTATAAAGAATTATTTTAGCTAAACATTTCTATTTTTAGTAGTTTCCTAAATAGCAATTATAATTCAGAAATTTGCCTAACTAGTGAAAATTACGAAAATGCCCTTTTAAAGCCAAAATGCCATTTTTCTTCTTCTCTCTTTGCTCTCCACGTAGAAAGCAAGAATGAAGAGGTTTCTTCATTCCTCTCCTTCCCTCAATTCAGTCTTGATTCATGCCTTGATCTCCAAGCCATTTTCCTTCTCATTCACTCTACTTGACTCTACAAATCAGACACAATTTCAACTAAATTCCAACCAAAAAAAAACAAAAATCAAATTTCAATTTCATTTTCTCAGTTTCTCTGATTCGAACCATCTCCCACCACCATTAGTCACCACCAACAACCACTGCCACCATTAACCGCCCCACCTCCCGGCTTCGTTAGCCGACCACCACCGCCCTACCACCATTACTCATCCCACCTACCTTCATCGCCGGCAAGAACCCGACCCAAATCCCCCACTCAACCTCCCCTGCTTCCCAGTTTTCGCACCCCACCCCTGCCTTGCTCTCCTCTGCACTCATCCTCCGGCACCGCCGTGCCACCACACTCCACATCCCCTCTTGTTTGCGCAGCCACCGCATCCCATGAACCACCCAGCCCACAAATCCCCTGTCTCCCCTCTTCTTTACGCACAACCTCCCTCTCTCCCGTCATCCTGCCGCCGCGAAATAACCACCACCACCGTCGCCTTAGACGGCGCAATCCGGCAGCACCAAACCGCCCAATCGCCTTCTTCCTTCCTCTCCTCCTCCCTTTCGTGTTCTCCTTTCTCGGCCCCCTCCCCTGTTTTCTCCCCTGTTCGTGTCTTCCCTCCTCCCCTCGTGCTCTTCCGCCGCAAATCACCTTCCACCGTCGCCTCTGGCGCGGGTTGGCGTGGCTGCGCCGCCCAGCTCAGCCGCCCTCCCTCCTCTCCTCTCTTTCGTGCTTCTCTGCTTGCATCCCCTTTGCTCGTGCTTTCCTTTCCAGAAAACCAAAACCAATATTTGGTCCTTGGTTTTTATTCTCCTTAAAACCCACAAGTTAATTGGGCCACTCTAGTGTGGGCTTTTGGTAAGGAACTAGTTTGCTATTTCAGATCTTGTAACTTATTTTAATAAAAAATTTATGATATAATTATTATTCATTTACTAATAAATTGTTCACTATTTCCAGGTTTAATTATCGACTTTCCTAAAATAAGTTACTAGTTTTAATTATCAAAAATGGAATTTAAATAATTCTCATGTGAATTGATTTATGAATTATAAATTTAAATTTTTTTGAAATTTCGATCAAAAACAATATTTTCTTTAAGTTTATGAAATTATATTTTTATCGAAATTCGTTATTTATAACATCACTACTTAAAATTTATTATTTATAAAATGTTGATTTTAAATTATTTATCGTCTTAGTTACTAATTTAATAATTCGATATTTTGAAAGAAATTGGACTCGGGGCTCAGGAAGGACGATCCATCAGACAAGAAGTATAAAAACTACGGTTGAGGTAACGGCTATTGCTAGTACCCGCAATCCCCTTATAAATATGATTTATGAAATTATGACGTTATGATTGAATTTATGAATTAAATGTTTTGATGTGTTTTATGGATTGTGGGATGAAATATGATTTGTTTGAATTGTTTATTATAATATGATTTGATTGAGTTTTCTCATAAAATTATGTTTATGCAATGCTTTGAAAGAAATAATATGTTTATTGATCCCAGGATCAAAATGATGTTTTATGAGCTAAATAAGTTATGTTATTTCGAACTGAAATACAAGCCAAGGCTTGGTAAAATTATACAAAACATGATAAATGAAAGTGAAAGACCTGGTTTGTCTGGCGGTATATAAACTACCATCTTCCTATCTACCGGTCATGCATGCACCACGGACACCTGTCCACCCATGGATTACGAGCCCAGGCTCCCATGGTTTATGAGCCCAGGCTCAGGGCCCAGGCCCATGTTACGATGATGAGCCTAGGCTCAGGGCCCAGGCCCAGTGGAGAATTCCTTCACGGTTCGTACTTGCCGACAACTAGTATGTTAAATTGCAAAGTTTATGAATGAATTAAATATGATATTTTATTAAATATTTTACCTATTCTATTCTCCCTGTGTTATTAAATAAAATGAATTGAAATGAATTTACGTTGCTAGGGTAGTCGTTACTGAGTCTTCGGCTCACCGTTTTGTTTTTCCGTTTTAGGTACTGCGGGAATCGATGGAAACGCGTAGAGGCGAGGAATTTCACTTTTATATTTTTTTCACCTAGTTTATGCTTGATGTTTATAATAGTTTAATTTAAAGACTTTTAGTAATTTATGTACTTGTATTTTGGGAATATAAATGATTATTATATTAATTTGGAGGTTTTTATGGCTTATGTATGATGTTGCCTTGTAATTTCCAAGAGGGAATTACGGCAGGTAATGTCCCGACCAAATTAGGTTAATTCCGCTGCTAATTATGCTTTAATAAGTGATTTAGAGGTCGGGGAGTTACACCTATAGTAAAAGATAAAGAGTGTGCTATTTGTTTATCAGATTTCTGTCAACAGCTACCCAACAAAAAGTTACTCCCTTGGCTTCCGGAGGTTAATTCTTGGTGTATTGTTCACTTGTGTTGCGGCCATATTTTTCATTAGAGGTCGCAAGTTGCGACAACATTTAGTTGTCGCAATTTTACGTGTCGCAGTTTAATTGGTACATATAGGCGACACGTAGGCTATGAGTCATAATAATATTTTTACTATCAATGCAATATTTTTACTTTGAAAATATGTAAATAAGGTAGTCGATATAAATAAGGAAATAAATTAGAATATTAAGATTTTCCTAGTTTTTTTTAAAACATTTAAAGTAGGATATATAAATTAAATATTTTATTTTTCAATTAAAATAATGACACATAAGCATACCATGTCATCATTGTGACACGGCTTAAAGGTCGCATATTGCGACCTTTATCATTTTCGTTTTCATTATGGGTGTATTTTCAAGTGGTTTCCCAAGATGACTTCTTGCCCTTTATGCCGCTCAAGTTGTGTAGTTGATGTCGACAAAGTATAGCACCGACTCAAGATCATCAATTCATTTTTAAGAATTCTTATATTAATTAATATCAGTGTAATTTGATTCGGACTGGATAGTATTATGCAATAAGATGCATGTTTGATTTACAAAATTAAAGTTTGATTACTTATGACAATTAACTAGCTTTTGAGCCCGTTCAAAGAACGGGCAATTATATTAGTGGTTTGTGATCTTGATTAATGAGAATATATGATTTATATATGAGTTAAATTTAAATTAAAAAACACATAGATTAGATGGTGAATTAATATTGAGTGTTAAAGATGGAGATGAAGTGGAAGAGGTTGTATGAATATATGAACTAAATGGTGAATTGATGTTGAATGGGGAAGATGAAGGGGATGAGGTATTGAAGCTGTAAATTATTTCGTATAACAAAATGAAAAATTGAAAAAAGAAAATTATGGAGGAAAGATGGGGTGACACGTGTTATCTAATGATTTTTGAAATATGGGTGACACGTGTCATCTAATGGTATATGATTTTCTTTTTTAAATACTAGGTATAGATTAAGAAGATTTAAATAAATTGCATGTTCAATGTGATATATGCACAATTGCAATTAACGCACTCATATTAAATATTAAATATTAAATATTAATTAGAAGAAGCAACATAATATCATTAATCATCCGAACCTGCAGTCCTGCAAATACAGCAGTTAATGATGTGTACATTTTTTGTGCCAGAAGTTACTTTGTGACAGGAATAGGATGCCGAAATTATAAGCTGACAAATTAAAACTAGAATAAACAAAATACTGGCTCTAACATTTGTCTAGATTACTTGATAGAACCAAACATGTTAAAAGGTTCCTCATTTAGTTTATCAATAAAAATTCCAACTCTGTTGCTTGTTTTCAGCTCATAACTACAAAATCATAAGATAGCGCTGTAAGCGATCAAGAGTTCAAGACCTACAAAGTCGAAACAGAATGAACAAATCCATAGCTAAAGCAGCATCCACGCTACTGAGAAACAATTATCAATTACAGGCACAGCTACTATGGGTCAATGGTAGTATTAGACCTGATCAAGGCGAGTCCGGCCCGTCGGCCCGGCCCGGACCGCCCGAATTTTTTGCGGGTTTGGGCAGAATTTTCTGGCCCGGTTTCCGGGACCGGCCCAAAAAATTTATTTTCCTGGGCGGGTTTGGGAAACACAAAAATACACTTTTTAGTTATAAATTTGGCCCGGCCCGAAAATCCCGGTAATTTAGGCCCGAAAATAGCAGGTTTGGGCAAAAAAATTGGTCAGAATCTTGGCCCGGATAGCGGGCTGATTTTTTATTCCCAAGCCCAGCCCGAACCCGGCCCGGCCCGCTGTTTGATCAGGTCTAAGTAGTATGATACTAGTATCTAAAGGCCAAAGAAAACTTAATTGACTCTGCTACAACAAACACCAGAGAAAACACATACTATGTCACAAGTATGGGTTCGGTTTTAAGGCTTGTTCATGTCACAATTTTGTCACTGTCGTCAATTCTATTCTTTTTATTTTGTTGGGTTCAAGTAGACAAAAGGACGGAGAATACAGCAACAAGTATAATACTACAAGAAACCAGATAAGTTCAGCATAATCAGCTACCCAAAATGTTGTTCAAAGTCAGGAATCAGTAGCTTGTTCAAGAGAAGGGAGTCTATACAACAACAAAAAAAGCATCACTGCATCAGTATGCTCATTGAAACTTTGTACATAGTCCACAACAAACAGCTGAAAGCCTGAAAGTTCTTATCGGATTATCATGCACCCAGCAAACATACGACAAGTAGATAACACGTCTATGTAGGCAAGAATGTCTGTTTCATATTATGCAGGACGTATATTTCACATGATGTGGAAGATCCTAAGGAAGTAATGAAGAGTAAGTAAACAGGAATTATGAAAGCACGAAAATAACCAATCGAACTTCAAGAAAATAACCCAATTTTCAAAGGAAATTCGTTCTACTCATCTGTGGTTAATAGGTTATGTACCTAAAACAGAGAGAAGTTTCTGCAGATACTTACAGCTACCTGTGAGGAGGGGTGAAAGAAACAATTAAGAGGCACATATACTAATATTGGCTCAAATAGGACTGCTATACTACTACAGAAAATTCAACTTGAGCAATTCTTCCAAATCATCCAGAAATCTTCCAAATCTTCTCAACCCTTCTTGAGCAATTCCCAAGGAACAACAGGTTGTCCAGGGCACCTGTTAAGCTTGAAGTCGAAAACGACATTCTTACTCGGCCCGGTCTTCTCCTCGTAGCTCACAACTTTGTACAACCCGTCATAGAAATAAGTAACCGGTTCACGCCTCCATTCCATAAGCTTAGCTTGAAGCTTAAGCTCTCTCACTACACGAACATCAGTCTTGAAAATCATACTGTTCGCAAGATTACCTCGATCTAGTAAGAGTTTGATCAGTAAAAAAACCTTTCTCTTTACCACCTTCCCCCGCATAGGTAATCAACTCACAATCAATGATTTGATCCTCATACCCTTCATTAGACACTACACAAGTAGCAACAGTCCAGCTATCAGTACCAGAAACGTGCTCCGTGTAATCAATCCCATGTTGAATTCGCCCATGAAGGCCAACAATATTAATATTGAGTTCGACGCGGTACTCGAACCGGTCTCCGACCTCAACACCAGGTATTCGACCAAGAACATTGCTAGGCCGAATGCGAAGTTTCCCTTAACTCATTCCTAGCTCTAAATGTTGAAATATTAATCTAGAATAATCTAGATAATACACTTGTAAAAATATAATAGTGAAATGTATTATGTAGAAAAATCTAGAAATATAATAATCTAGAATAATCTTAGGAAATATGTAGGAGCTAGACTAGAAAAATTTAGTAGCTAAAATGTCTGGAATTATCCTAAAAAAAATCTAGATAATGAGGGGAGTAGAAAAATCTAGAAACCATAACACAACAACTATAAATAGATTGTATGTGCATAAGTTTAGGATGAGTCAATCAAGAGAGAGCTCCACGCAAAATATGAGAGGTGAAAAGGTAGAACCAAGGATTCTACCAAAGAGACAAGTGAGAGACATGAGCTATCCCAAAGCAAATATTGTTGTAAAATTCTTATTAATGTAATCAATGAAGAAAATGTAATTTTGTTATATTATTCGGGTCTATCAAAACTTCCGCATGCGTCCTCAAATTTCTATCACTAAAATTAATCATATTTCTCTTACCAGAAATTGCAGCAAATGCATTCTATACATTTTCTTCTGAAGATATCAAGAGATTTTGAAACCCTACTTCTCTCTCCTCCGTCTTCCTTCCCTGAAATTTGGGGTTTCTTCGATGTCCCTTCAGAACCATGAGCACTACCCTTCATCTTCGAATTCCCATCTCTATTTTCCATTTTCGAAAAAATGGGTTCCTTCGATTTCTCATCAGAAGCAAAATTACGTCTGGGTTTAGAATGATCTGCATTTTCTTCTTTAATCTTCAGATTCTCACCTTTTTTTGTCCATTGTAGGAGATGGGGTTTTCTTGACTCTTTCAATAGAGCCGGGTTTGCTTCTGGTAGCAGAGACTTTACGCCGCCATTGGCGAGATTTTGGACCTTGAAACGCCGACTCTTCAACAAAGGGTCGCTCCACTGAGGTGGTTGGATGCATTGTTGATTAGACTGCATTGTTGCAAAAATCTCAGAAACAAACACAGATATGAAAACAGGAGAGAAGACCTAGAAATTTTTGAGATTGAAGGAAAATGCGTTGTATGAGTGGAGACTCTGGAGAGTGGTGAGATATAAAAAAAAATTAAAAAAAAAAAAAAAAAAGCTTAAAGGAGAGGAGAGAGAAAAATGAAGAATCAACTGAGTCACTGAGAAGAAAAGATTTGTGACAGTGTGAGAAGTTGAGTAGAGAGAAACAGAGGGTTAGATGAAAGCGGAAATTAACAGAAGTAGAAGGCGGTTTTTTGTTTGCCTTTTTGTATTCTCATCCATTTTTAGAAACTACTCGTTAAATTTGATTAACTTTCTTTTTTCATTACTCCATATTACTGGAGTATTACATTATTATCCATTGAAAACTTGAATTTTCTTTCAAAGGTATCCAAGGAACGGGTAACCTACTTTAGCCCAAGTAATTTTTTTTAAGGAGGTAATTTTTTTTGTTAAAGAAAATATAAGAGATCTCCAATGGTAATTTATTTTGACAATTAGTTTGTTATGTCACATAAGATTTTAAGGTATTTCATTGTCTGGCTAATTTGTGCTTCAATGGCTAGCAACTAGCTTGTTATTTAAATTGGTCTCATTTAGCCCACTTGTCAATTAATTAATTAACAATATTTGGAGCTAGTTGTCTGCTTAGCCTAGTTAATTTATTATTTTCACTTCAATGGTCTACCTATTAGCTTGAAACTTTTATAAATTTCAAGCTAGTCTCTAGCTACAACTATTAGAGATTCTTTAAGTACTCAAAAATAAATACATGTATTATTTAAATACCCGATTCAATAATTTTCAAGTTAAGTTTGGACAAAGTTGTTAAAAGGAAAGGGGCTTACTATTTACCGCCCCATTCATTTACCCATATACCCTTCTTTATTTACCCTCTCATTCAAAATTTACCCACATACCCGCCCCATATCTAACCACCACAACCGGCCACCATCGTCGGCCACTACCTCCGGGCTCCGGCCACCACCATCACGTCGTAGGCGACAAAATGGCCGAGTGTTCACAAGAGTTTTTTTTGTCCGATTTTTTTTTTTTTTTAGAAACTTATGCATTTTTAGCTTGTACCATGGTACATACTTATGAATTTTAAGCTTGTACCATGGTACAGACTTATGAGTTTTTTAGCTTCGACCATGGTATTGACTTATGCAGTTTAAGCTTGTACCATGGAAGGAGCTAAAAATTCATAAGCTTGTACCATGGTACAAGCTAAATATTCATAAGTCTATATTATTTAAGATTTTGAGTTGTTGTTGCATTTGATTTAATGTAATCGGGAAAAAAATATAGAGACTTATGAATTTTTAGCTCCTTCCATGGTACGAGCTTATGAATTTTAAGCTCCTTTCATGGTACAAGCTTAAATTGCATAAGTCAATATCATGGTCGAAGCTAAAAACTCATAAGTCTGTACCATGGTACAAGCTTAAAATTCATAAGCATGTACCATGGTACAAGCTAAAAATGCATAAGTTTTTAAAAAAAGTTTCGGAAAAAATAAAATAAAAAATCTTGTGAAGACTCTGTCATTTTGTTGCCTACGACGTGATGATGGTGGCCGGAGGTAGTGGCCGGCGGTGGTGGGAGAGAATTGGAAAGTAAGATTAAATAAGGGTACTAATGGAAAATAAGGGGAAATAGTGGGGCGATTTTGAGTAATATGGGGCGGCTTTTAGCGCTCTACAAAGGAAATCATAGGATTTATATATTTTGTGCATATAACGAGAAAATAAGAATAAAGAAATTGATTAAAATTAATTAGTAGATGAGAGAACTCACATCTATACTATTATTAAATCTCAATGGCATTTCATGTCATGTCGCCACCATTAGATGGCAAGTGACATGGCACTACCACATTGACATATAATATTTTCTTACAAAAAGATGAAGAAATGCAAACACCAATGCTTGAACTCATGACTTCATGTTCATAATTAGAACTTTAACCACTAATCCAATAATACAACTTATGATATTTAATTAATTCAAAACATACTCCGTATAAGTTATGTTTATTAATACTCTGTATTAAAACTTTAATGCCTACCATAATTATACATTTTAATAATTTTCTTATGAAACTAAACTATACTTATTTTTTTTCATTTACATTTTCATATAGGTTCATTTATTATTACGTGTTTTTAGCAAGCCAGTTCATATAAGTTTACCTAGAGCAATAAATAAAAAGAGTATTACACATAACAAAAGACTACTCCATTTTAAATTTAAATTTAGTTTACTAAGATGGTTAACCAAAATTTATATTGAATCACCCTTACATAAATAAAAAATAAAAATAAATGATGCACAAATATTTATCTCATATTATATGTAAGTATTTAATATCAAACTATTGTAATTATTTTTATTTAACTCAAAATTTATCAAGATTAGTTCTCAAATTACATATAGTCACCGGGGCATCGCCCGGGGCAATAACTAGTTAGATATGAAATGACATACATTGTGATATATGAAGTACAAAGTAGTTGAAAGAGAGTTAAATGATGCATTAAGAACATGTTTATCAAACACCAATTTTTGGTGTTCAAGAGAGAGAATTGAAAAAAAAAATAGGTAGAGAGATGAGAGAGAAAACGAAGAGTGTGAAACCATTACTCCCTCCATATTTTATTAAAAGTCACACTTACAATTTCCGGCCATATTTTATTAGGAGTCACGTCTCCATATTTAGTAACTTTTCTACCTCATCATTTGCTTTAAGGACCATCACTACAATAACCCCTTCTCTACTTTGATTAAAATACTTTTCTCATAATCTTTTCTTCTACTCCTTCCGTCACAAATTACTTGTTACATTTTCCTTTTTCGTTCATCACATATTACTTGTTACACTTTTAAATTATGGATGATCTCACATTATTGTATCATCTCTCTTCCTACTAAATTTTTTTTGTCTCCACATCTTTAGTGGGTAGCAATTTATTGTTGGGTTTATAAAATAGGGATAATTGTTAAGTTGAGCTTTTTTCCACCCACTACACGAGCTCCTTATAACCTCTTAGTTAACGTTGAATTGCATTTTGTTTCTTTAAAGTGACTGTTATATAATGATACTTCTAATATACTCGGTACAATGTAAATACTCTGTAACACAAGAACCAATGAATTGTTACCCTAATGGTTAAAACTTAAGACACGTGACCATCGACTTATGTACAATATCACACAAATTAAAAAGTACTCCCGTTTGTATGTAGAGTTACATGCAACCAGGTCGTTTTGTAATTTTTAACCCCTCTAAAAGCACAAACTTTAGTTTAAAAGCACATTTTTACAATTTTGACGCACGTATGTTTTTTCAAATACTATAATACGGAGTACCTTCTTCTAATTAAGAAAAAATCTAAACCTAAAAGGTGAGCAACCAAAATAATTTACATATCCTCTCAATTTGCACACAAATTTATTCAAGTGTAGATTTTAATTTCCTTAACGGTTATTTGCATACCTTTTAATAATATGTTCTATTATTAACAATATATTCTTTTAAAACGGTATGTACTTTTAACTATAAAATTGTGCTTTTAACTATAAAAATGTATTTTTCAAGGGTTAAAAATATAAAATGACCGATTGCACGTAGATCTACGTACAATCGAGACCTTCTAGACTTCTACTCCGTACTAATTAATGTCACAGTATGTCTCAGGTTATCCCGCGCAAACGACACTAGTTTTTTTATAAAAACATACTTCCTCCATTTTTTAATAATTGCACCATCTTGATTTTAGCACTATTCAGTATTCACATATTCTTATATAATTATTTTTTGTGAATTATATGTAAGGAAAATTATATTCATGTGGGATCTTGTTAGATTCGTCTCGAAATATACTTTCAAATTATCAAATTTTTATTACTTTTTAAAATGTAGAATGAGAGATATTAGTGATTAAAATAGTGTATTGGCAAGCGTGAAATTCTAGATGGTGCAATAAAAAAATAGAGGAAGTATTGGTCATTAGAATTAAATCGTACGAAAACCTTCCTCAAAAGGTGCAGAAAATTGACAACTAGTTACAGTACATCTATACATGTTCATATGATCAACTGCAACTAGAAAGTTTTAGGCCCGGACATTCATAATGATCATCAAGGTTTACGGCATGGAAGGTGATATTTTCCCTATCTTTATTATATCCCCCAAAGATAGAAATACAAAGGAATTAACTAAGATGGGTGTGGATCTGTCCAGCCCGACCCAATCCGATCGGACCCAGCACAAAAAAGTACGGACCGGCATAAAGTCGGAGGTCGTGAACGGGGCCTGGCTGTATTTTTGTGAAAAAACACGACAAGGCATGACACAATTTGACCAGACGCGGCAAACTCTAAATTTATTAAAGGCTTAGACATGGCGGCCCGACCCATACCGACACGAAGGCCCGTACCTGAGCCCTATTTTAAATTTTTCAGCCCATCTCAGCCTGCCATGATGTGGGGTGGGTTTGACGTGGGTCGGACCCGTTCGAGCCCACTGTCCATGGCTCGATCGAAAGCCCGACCTTGTCCGGCCCAAAGCCATCTTTGGGATTAATTGAGTAAAAGAGGGAGAGTTCAAATTTCAATACTCGTACTTGCTACTCCCTTAAAAAATTGTCTCGTATTCTTTTTTTGAATGTACCTTTAAGTTTGCCTCATATTTTATGATAAATTTTTACACTTGTTTTCTTTCTATCTCTATCTTCATGTCCCACTTACTACACCATGTACACATTTCGCAGTCGGTTCAATAAGATGAATTTTGTCCCAATTTTATTAGGGACAAAAGGAATGGTTAGGCATTATATTATTTCCTTGTGCATTTAATTTTCTCCGTGATGGATAACTTTTTCTTTAAAATTAGCACGGACGGTGTCTTCGTAGTGATCATAGTCCAATTTCGTCACTCAAACACACTCCGTAGAAAATATCCACATCTTAATTTTCACTACTTCTGTTTTATAAGTTCTTTACGCTTTAAAAAATATGTCCAACTATCAAAATTATGACTATAAATTCTCACTATTATATTTATCAAAAATTATCACGAGATATCTTGTTAGATTTTTCTCGAAATGTATTTTATAAATATCGATTTTTTATATTTTTTTACCTTACAAAATTGGATATATTAACGGTCAAATATTACTCCATATTGCACTGATCCGTGCAAATATATAGTAAATATAAAGAACTTTTTAAAACGAATGTAGTATACGATGTAAAATTTATTCTTGTACTCCCTCCATTCCTTTTTATGTTCCTGTTTCCATAAATAGCGTTCCTATTGATCTTCTTGCATGTTTCTATTTTTGACATGACTTTTTACCATAAATTTCTCCACCATCCCTCATTTAATTCATTTATATTTCACCATTCACCCACCCAACCCCACTTTTATGATTTTTTATTACTTTAATAAAAATATATTCTATTTCCTTCATTTCTTTATTACTTTTTCTTACACTCAAGCATTACTCTTACACACAATCATTACAAAATTTCATTTTTTTATTTTCCACCCCAAACTCCAAATAGGAACATCAGAAAAGAATGGAGGGAGTACTAGGTCGGAGTAAATATGAAGTTACTATAGATATCGTATAAAAGTTGATCGAGAAAAAAACAAAAATTGAGTGTGTGTTTATGTTAAAAGCCATATGAGTTGATCCATGAAAATAAAAAATCTTCACCGAGAAAGATCTACAGATTAGTACTACAAGGATCTTTTAAAACAAATTGTCCAAGACTCCAAGCCCGAGGAAATCTTTGTGCTTGTTAATGCATATCATAATAAAAGATAAAAGTAGGAAAAAAACAAAATAAAAAAAGTTAATTTTTTAAATAAAAATGATATTTTTTTTATAGAATGGTACTTTTTTTTACAGAATGATACTTTTAAAATATGAATGGTACTTCCTTTTTTGTCTTTTAGCTATTTGTCTTTTAGCTGATATTAGTGTTGACACACATATCTGATATCCGAAAAAACCACCCCCAAAGTCCGACAAAAATTACACAAATAGTACATACCGAGATTTATTTTTCAAAGAACGAATATGACATTACTTTAGTATGTCAAAAAAAAAAACACTTACTACTCCCTCCGTCTCTTTTTGTTCTTTATGTTTGGCTTTTTGCACGTATATTGACAAGCGTTTTTCGCGTCGTTATACGAAAACCACTCAATCAAACAAGATTTATAAGAACACCTAACTAACCAACTATATTGATTATAGTGGCAAGTTCGGGATCGTCCCAAGAGAACGATGAAAATGAGTCTAACAAAGTCAAGCTAGCTTAGAATAGGAGAGTGAAATGGATTATATGAACTAACAATTCTACGCTAATTAACAAGTTAAACAATAGGTAAAGAGCTAGGGGAATTGGGGTTCGACTTGGGTTTATTAGGGAAGGACGAAGATTCAAACACTAAGATGTTGCAAAGACATGATAATTAGGGGAGAAACCGAAAATGTTGCATTCACCACCTCTCGGATAGAATGCATTAAGTTGCCTAATCCGAGGGAGAGCTTTCGCATGACCCCTAGACTAAGTGACTAACAATTAGAACTAGTTCATCCACAAGCTCACACTAATTCACAATCTCTTGCCATACTAACATGAAGCATTCCAATCAACTAAATAGAGTTAGCATTTGCAACTACTAATCTAACTAGACATGGATATCCTTATCATCAAATCAAAGTTTAATCACAACATCAACATGAATTCCCCTCAAAAATCCCTAATTCATTCACCCCCTAACCCTAGCAAGTAACTACTCACAAGCCATGAAATGAAACAACAAACTAAGTTTGAAATTCAAACAAAGAACCATTATGATGAAGCAAAAGTCAAACAAATTACCAAAACCAAACAAGCACATTAATGGGGAATTATGGATATGAAGAAAACTAACAACAATAACAAAGAGAAACAAGTTGAAGAGAAAAATTCAAAGGCCAAGATGAAAAAGGAAAGAAATTACTTGAAGCTTCAAAGGATTCAACCAATTGAGGTTGAGTATCAAAGCAATAAGACTAGCTAAGTGTTTTCTCTCTCTAAAAACCCTAAAAACTGAAAACTAAGAGCAATAAATGATATCCCCTAAAAAGTGGAGAAGATGGAGTATTTATACCCTTTGCCGAAAAAGAACAAAAATTAATAAAATATCTGAATTCCGGACGTCTGTGCGGGCGCACCAAAGGGGTGCGCGCGCACAAATATGGGTCTTCGAGGGCGCACCCGGATTGGGTGTGGGCGCACCGATGAGTGAGAGAATAGGAGAAAAATCAAGACCTGTCTTCGGTGCGGGCGCACCACTCCTAGTGCGGGCGTGCGCCTCTGAGGCGTTGGAGGCGCAGAAAGGCTCAACATGAAGTTGGAAATGAACAATGAAGCATGGTGCGGGCGCGACATATCTGGTGCGGGCGCACCCTCACAGAAACGCCAATTCTGGCAATTCCAAAAGTTCATGTAAGTCTTGCCATTTTTGTGCAGGCGCAACAAAGGTGGGTGCGGGCGCACCGGCCTAGAAATGTCACTTTTGCAGATTTCAGAAGTTCCTGTAACTTTGCTCCAATTTATGCGCGCGCACCAGATAAGGGTGCGAGCGCACCGTTCTTCATTCTTGCTCAACTTGTTTTCCATTCTCAACTCCATCCAAGAATCCTAGAAAAATCAAACAAAAATGAAATAAAACCAAGGAAAAACGAACTAAACTAAGAGACACTACAAATTCAATTAAAACTAAAATGTAAGCAAAATCATAGAGCAAAAGGGAAAATAAGAATGAAAATAATATGAAAATAAAGGTTTAGAGCGACATAAATGTCGCTCATCATATATTAACGATTAATTAATGTGCATTGATGTTCCTCTATTTTTTTTATTTAAACAATGAAAATTATGTGTATTTATAATGTTTTCATGTTTATCAAAATTCTGATATTGGGAAAATGAGAAAATTTTAATGTCCTAATAGAAAAAGCGAGAGATTAATGACCAAATGAATTTAATCGGTTTAAATAATCATTGGACACAAATTTTAATAGAATAAGAAAACATGTATGTGATACTATAAAAAGAAATGTAAAGAACGTTTTGAAACACCAAAAAAGGAAAACGTAAAGAACAAAAAGAGACGGAGGCAATATTGTATTATTTCTCATACTTACCTACTAACCCACACCCCTACTCCCTACAAAAAAATCATTTAAAAATTTACATTCCCACTCCCCACCCCTTACACATTTCTCACTAACTATATTAAAAAAAAATACCACTATCAACTACAGAGTATCTTAATTGCATATAAGTAAAAATTATAAAACTTGATGTTTGGAATCATCGTATTAATGCGAATTTAACAAGATCTCACTTGGCTAAGTTTATTCTTACATAATATTGAAAGAATGACTGTCAAAATTGGTTGATGAGTCGTGCGCAAATGAGAACTGATGCATGTATTGTGGAACGGATGTAGTATGTACTTAACTCAGTAACTCCTAAAAAAGTACGAAAGGAGTAGTAATGTACTACTCCGTTTCTGACACGCTTTGAAAAATGTGTCCAAAGTATGAAAATTTTGACCGTAAATTCACACTATTATATACGGAGTACATCAAAACGTTACATGTAGGATCTTGTTAGATTGATCTCGGTATGCATTTTCAGAATATCAACTTTTTTTAATTTTTTCAATTACAAAATTAGATTAGTAGTTAAATATTGTACTTCCTCCGTTTCTTTTTGTTTGTTACGTTTGGGCTTTTACATGTTTATTAACGTATATAAAGATGCTTTCATTTGTAATTAAAAGAAATAAACCCAAGTAAAACTTCAATCCACTAATCATTACAACAACCAATAAGATTGTTTTATTTATCAAAATGAACCAATAATGGAAAAACACACAGATTGTTAACTTAATATACTTGGGAAATTGTAAAGAAATTTAATGAGTTGAAAAAATTGGACCAATTAAAATCAAAAGTTGGCACAAAAAATGACACTATAATAAGTTTATAAAAGTAAAGATTATTCCACGTAACAAACATTGTGAAACACCTTAAAAGTAATACGTAACAAACATAAAGAAACGGAGGGAGTATTGAAGTTTGTGTAAATAGTACTCCGTAATTGTAAAGAACTTTATGGAACAGAGGCAGTAGTACGTATATTGCGTTAATCGATTTAACCGGTTACCGGCCCAGTCGGCCAGTCCCCGCTCCATCATCTATTACATTATACTAAAACAGACACCAGGAATGACACGTGTCAATTCCTGGTGCAATTTTTTTCCACCTAAACTTTTTTCAACTTTTTTTAAAAAATACTAATTTTTAAGGAAACTAAGATAAAAAAGAAATAAAAATATTATTCAATTACCATAAATGTAACTACATAATATATTATTGGAGGAAAGATGAATCAACATTATTCTTTCCTTTACAATTTGATTGTATTTTTGTATTGTTCTATGTTTTTAATTTGATAGAAAATTTAAATAATATTGATGAATGGACTTTTAATATTAGTCTATTGTTTATAATAATACATGGTGAGTACGGATGTTAATCAAAATATGGTAAGTAAACTAACATTAGAAGTTCATTTACCAAAATTGTATTTAATTCAAACTATTTGACTAACTTATTTATGTTCGGTTCTTTTTCGGGTTATCTATTTTCGAAAATAGTTCTCAGGTCAGATAAAAAATAATTAACGAGTCATTCTTTTAATAGTAACCGTGCAGTGCACGGGGTCTAAGCTTTTAAATAAATAAAATCCACCCAAATTGCGGGGAAAGAGCAATACGGAGTAATTTTCTTTTAATTTTTTTGCCTGTAACTCAATGGAAAATACACCAACACAAAGCAACAGAGAAAAAGAGGAGAGAGAAAAAACACCACCTCCATTTTCAAATTCTTTGTCCCTTTGTTGTTTGTACGAACTCAACGATTAGATCTTCAAAACCCTAGATTTCGATCTTTCTAAATTCTAATCCTACATTGTTTAGATCTTACATTACTCCCAAAATTTTGGTCGAACAAAAACAAAATCCAAGTCTAGCCGGCTACCAGCACAACCTAATTCAATTAAGTTATTATTTACCGGGTTTCAAAATTTTGAAATCGCGAATTTCTTCGTTCTTCGATTTCTGTTTTGATCGTCAATGGTACGATAATTTCCGATTTGTTGAACATTTGTTCATCATTTGATTCGACAAATAACGGAGCAGGAGAGAGAAAGAGAAGGCGGGAGTTGACATTTTGAAGAATTCGACAATGTCGTCGTTATCGGCGATTAGCGAGGAGCTAGGAGAAATTGATGGACAAATCATCGATATATTTCGAGCATTATCGTAAGATTTATGCATTCATGTTGCAAAGCTTCATTCTTTATTTGTTCTGTATTAAGCTGGTAAAATGCTGCATTGTGAAATGTGAATTATCCATTGTTCTTAGTATTCTTTGATTTAGCTCAATTAAACATTGGGGATTTAATCAATGCTTTTTTTTTGAAGGTCTTTAATCAATGCTTTTAATGACGCTTACAAATTGCAATTGCCTATTTTCTGTTTAATATAGTAAGTTTAGGCAGATAATTTGATTGATGTTAGCTAGGTGATTGGATTCTCTAAGGTTTTTGAAGAGAATACAATTAGGGGCGGTGAAAATGGAGGTTTTCTTTGCCATTTTTCGCCTGGACTTATTCTGTTCACCTTCTTCTGTTTAAGTTTCATGGTGCATTTGGTTGTCAGTTAGATGGCGCATTTGGTTGTCAGTTTGATGGTGCATTTGGTTATTGAGGGAAAATTGCTGGACTTCTAAAAGTCCAAAGCTTTTCGATCTTAAACTGGCGAAGTCCCAAAAAACTTGAAAATGAACCTTGCTGAGGTTGCTTTCTATTTGTGAAGTGGGCTGGGAGGCGGGGGGGGAGGAGAAGGGAACCTTTAGTGATATTTCCTAGAATAGAGATTGCACATAAAGCGAACTTCTTTACCAAGTAAAAAATCTAGGTGTAGTGTGCTTAAATCACATATTCACCTCGTATATGGCAGCCTAGACTCAAGACATTAATTTTAGTTGTTGGCCTTGTCGGATTTAGTAATGCGGTTGGTGTAGCATGATTTTTTTATTGATCATATTGGCTCTATCGGCCTGCATATGTCTTTTTTCTGCCCATATTGGCCATATCAGCTGATATATTTTTCCTTAGCAATCTGGGGAGATTATTTGTTTTGCAAGATGAATACCAATATGTTTCTGCTGATATGCTGCATATGGACTAGTACACAAACCTGGGACTGATACATTTTCAGTTCTTCCTTTCTCATGGCCACCAACTTTCCAATTGCGTATATGGGCTTATTCTTGCATATATAATGCAGTGAGTGCACTTTATGAGGCTTTATTGAATTTTCTGTCGATATGCGTGCATTAAATAAATGCATTTGATTTGTAAGAAATTGGTTAACTTCTACGAACTGCTTTCTGATTGCATGTGTGCATGTGGTTGTCTCCTTCTGTTCATTTTTGTAATGGAATCATGTTGGTTATATTTGAGTTTTTGTAATGGAATCATGTTGGTTATATTTAAGTGCGTCATGGATTTTGTTTAATTTTATTTTTGAAACAGAAATGGGTTTCAGAAATTGGAGAAGATCAAGGATTCCAGTAGACAGAGCAGGCAACTGGAAGAGCTCACGGATAAGATGCGGGAGTGTAAGAGGTACTCATATAGTCATATGAACTTTTTTTTAGCCTTGGGGGTGACGTCTATGCATGTGTCATGTAGTAAGAATAGCATACATCTGGTATGAACTATTCTTATGATGCAACCTTCTCTTTGCTATAGATTTGATAAACCTCCTCAGCCCTTTCTCCTCAACTAGTAATGCTGATTTTCTATCATTGTTATTGTTTTCTCAGGCTTATTAAAGAGTTTGATCGAGAGGTGAAGGATTTGGAAAGCAGGAATGATCCAAACACAAGCAAGACAATGCATGAGAGAAAACAGTCTATGGTTTGACTTCTTTACTCTTGTTTCTTCGATGTTAAAGCTAAGGTGCTATTTGGCTCAGATATTCTGAAAACAAAGTAGTTCAAGCAATAATTTTTATCATTGTTAAGGTAACAGTTAAAGGTATAATTGGTTTGTGCCATGCTACTCTTGGGTCAGATTTCAGTGGTTAATAAATGAAATTCTTTTATTAAGTCTAGGAATAGGTAGGAGAATATAATGCTGTGATGAAATTATGACCCTAAACATAGTTTTCATGCATAAGATAGTGTCTTCACTATCTGATGAGGATCTAGATTATTCGGTTTTTCTAACGGGTGCCCGTTGACACCTGTTAAGCAATTGCAAATTTTTTCTGTGGCTTTACCCCAAAGTGAAATAAAAATATTATAGGAAAGAATGATATAGGGAATGATGTCGCCAAAGGGAATTCATTTAATTGCTTAATTTTTAGAATAGTTATGCATGGAACGATTCTTTTCTTATTTTTGCATTAATTCCTTCAATATACAATCTAACTCAGCTTAACTAGTACCCATTTAGGTGCGGATCTTCTTACGCTAAGCGCTGATTTTGTTTTGATGTTTCCTTGCAGATCAAAGAGCTGAATTCATATGTTGCATTGAAAAAACAGTAAGTTGGGTTATTCTACATTATCATGACCTTTCTTGACAAAAATATCTGAAACAACAATTTTCAAAGATAAGATACCTTTGTGTTTGTCCTTTGCCACAATTAGTTATTTGTAATGCTTGTTTTAGTTGACAGTAGGTAGCAACATTGAATTTACATGTAAAGTGAGAGAGGATAACACTAATAGTTGGATCATGGCTCATGGTCCTAGATAATCTTAAAAGTTATCGGGATTGTGCATCCGTCTTGAATTTGTGAACAAGTTCTTGTAACCTAATCTTGTATCTATTATGCCAACATATCTCGGGTTGTGTCAGCTGAGTTCTTTATCCTATTTAGATTCTTACTCAAAGAGGTGTAAATGTTGATTGTTTAGAATGATTGAACCTTTTTTTTTTTTTTTTTTATCTCAAAAGTGTCTTATAGAGTCATAGCATAATAGAAATGCATTGTACAATTTGGAAGTGAAAAATTGTTGTCACCATCTCATTTCCATTTTTCTGGTATTGTAAAACGCATGAGTGGAAACAATATTTATTGCATGTAGATTGTGCAGCAACAATCACCAATCAGGTAGTGACCAAAGAAGTGATCACATGGGTGTTTATCACAGAATCAGTAACATGCTCGGTTCTTCCCGTAATATTTGATTTGCATTTGTATCATTCCCACTTTTTTCTTTATTTCCTTTTTTGGAGTATTGAAATCCCATTTCCCAGTTCTTGGCAAACACCTGTATGAAAACTCTTATATCTTCCATTTAATTTATGTTCTTTCTTTTTATTCTTTTTAAGTTACTAATTTTGAGCTTTACAATTTCATGGTGTTTCCTGCACTTGTATACATTTGTAGATGATGTTCAATCTCTGTTAATACCTTGTGGCTTCTCAATAGCTAACTTGGATTTGCATTGACATGAATGGAACAGATATGCAACCAATCTTGAAAACAAACGAGTTGAATTATTTGACGG
Source organism: Spinacia oleracea (assembly GCF_020520425.1). NCBI lineage: Eukaryota > Viridiplantae > Streptophyta > Magnoliopsida > Caryophyllales > Amaranthaceae > Spinacia > Spinacia oleracea. The sequence goes on from NC_079492.1 coordinate 147,478,699, forward strand.
TCCTAGCGAAGGGGTAGGAGAAGAAAATGTTTTGTTAGCATCCGGTAAGCAAATTCTGTAATCTTTAACTACTGTTCTTTGCATGTGGCTTCTATGGGCTGTGGCTCTTTTAGTTGTTCTCATCTCTATTCTACTATCAAGATATACAAGTTAGAGCTATTAGCTATATGAATGCAGCAGACTTTGGACTGTGCTTTTCCTGGATCTCTTTTGCATATTTGTAACCTATCAACTTTTAGTTCAAGTGTGACAGTTACGAGTTTATAAGTGAACCTTATATGTTACTATTTTTAGTTTAGCATGTCAGAAAATATTTTTAAAATTGACATTCGTAGGAAACTTGTCAATCTTTTTGACCAAGAACATTCCACATGTGTATATTGTCGTAGATATTAACTGATCACGGACAAAGTTAATATATACAGTATATTGTATTTCCTCTTTTCTGAGGTGGTTTTTTCCTTTGTGTTTATGCATATCTTGTTTCTTCATTTGAAACCTGGCTTCTCTCTGCAGCTATGACGAATGAGCAACTGATGGACCGTGGAAACACGATGATGGATGAAACTGATCAAGCCATCGACAGAGGAAAAAAGGTTTGTTGATTAAATTTTTGTAGTTTCATCTCATATTTAGAACGAAGCTGTTTGTCTTGTGGTTAGTTATGTGATCACTTTCCATCCCCGAGGATTCAAAAAATTCTATCTGCTACAACTTCATCTGTGTTTGTAGCCTTGTAGGTTGCCACTCTGATCCCCTTTGTTCTGAATAATGATGCTGCTTAAAGTTTGGGCCGTTACACAGTTATCCTTTAAAAGAATCGTATGATTATTTTGTGTTCTGGAAATGATGCATCTGAAACTAAAACTTCCTGAAATTAACATGCATCTTAATCTGCTGCATATGCAGTTTATCCAGATGGTCCTTATTTTATAAATAACTGTAATGTAGTGGACTTAGTGCTTGTCTATCACCGCATCTTTAATCTGTCTACAGTGTCAATGCTATATACAAGTCATACATGGGATTCCACAATCTTCAACTTTGTCAACAATTTTGGCCAATTTTATGCAATCATTAACACTCTCATTTGCTTGAGGCAGATTGTTCACGAGACAATTAATGTTGGAGGAGAAACTGCAGCTGCTCTTAAAGCCCAGGTGAGTAGTGAGTAGTTCAGTTCAATTTTTTGTTGGGTTGAAATGGAGCTTTGATTTCTATCTGTTTCTTATTATGATAAATGTACTTGCATAAAATATAATTCTATAACCACTGGGAGTGTGCAGACTGAACAAATGAGTAGGATCGTTAATGAGTTGGACTCCATAAATTTCTCGATAAAAAAAGCTTCCAAGCTAGTCAAGGAAATCGGTCGACAGGTCTCTTCAACACTCATCTCTTTTCTTTGATTTAATACATACGTTGAGTGTCTTATTGGCGTTGTTGCTACTTACACACCCAATTTTCTACAGGTTGCTACTGATAAATGTATTATGGCCTTTCTTTTCCTTATAGTGCTTGGAGTCATAGCCATCATCATTGTCAAGGTTTGCCATTAATTTTCCGTATCTTTCGTTATTATTGTTAATTAATATATGCTGTTGATTCCCTTTTTTTTTCTATAAAATAAATGAATAGAGTACTAGACTCTAGGGGTTGTAATTAGGAAATTAAGTTATCAGGCAAGAATCTTAGTGATATACGATTTGCTCTTTAGGTCTGAAAATATAGGGTTTGAACTGATAATGTTTTTCCATGATGTCCTCATTTTTCAATGTGTGCAATTCTGGACCAAACAAGTTCCCCAATTAATTTATCTGTTTTTAATTTGTAATCATTCTACTGTGTATTGTTCTTGTGCAATTATAGCTCCTACATCGATTAGATTTTGAATAAATAAATGGAGTTACCGTTTTAAGAGTATTGAGGTTTTTGAAAGAAAGCATATATGGAGTAACAAATCATTAGTCTTCACAGTTCAAATTTAGAGGATGTGGGGGACCAAATAAGGGGTGTGATGGCCCAATTCTTGTCTATAACTGCATCACCACCCACTTTCAGATAGTTCTCAAAGGGGTTATAAAACTTAAAATGGTATAAGAAAATTTTAATTTATGTGCACACAAACCCTAGCTACATTGGTCATATTTGCCAAAAACGTTGGCCATATTATGGTCCCAAGTACTGATTAGCACAGCAATGTGGGTTTTCTTGGTCCTTTATCTCTTCCACAATACAAATCTTCACATTTTATAACTAGGCTCTTTATTAGCGTTTTACCAACTTTGTTGTTTGCTTTTTGTTTGTTTATAGTTTGCATTCCGCATTATCAATGTGACTGATCATTTTCATCTTGTGTAAATGTCCATTAGAATTGACTTCGTTGGGGACAAATGGACAATGACTTTGTTCTTACTCACCCAATGTCTATGTTGTGATTGTCGAGGGGTGATGATCCCTTCCCGAAGTGAATTAAGTGGTCCACTAGTATGTCATTCCATTCTCTTGTATTATGGAGTATGTATCAAAAATATTTGTGCCTGAGAATGCATTATTTTACGTAGGGGGGTTGTTATTTAGCGCACTAGTTTTACTTACACTACCAAACTACCCCTTACCTCTTTACTTTGGAGTGTGGAGTATCTTCCTTCTGGTTTTTGCTCTGCCTCCTCTGTTGCTTCCTCGCCTTCTGTTAAGGGGTTGAGGAAATGGGGTGTTGAATATATCTTTGTATCTTTGTTAGTTCTTTACTTGTAAGAGCAGAGTCTTTATCAACAATTAATAAAATACATCATGCTCGCCTATAACTCACGTCAATTAAGTCATTTTCTTACATATTTCAACTTAGGCTCTGTTCGGTAGGGTGTAAAACGTTTTCATGGAAAACGATTTTCTCATTTACGTTGTTTGGTTTGGCAAGGAATGGAAAACAATTTTCCATAAATCCCTCAAATGTGGTAAAACATTTTCCATTTGAAAGGGAGGGAAACCATTTTTCCAACTTTCCTCTCCTCTTTACCTCCCTCCTCCTCCTTCCCCTCGATCTTCACCATCTTCTCCCATTTTCTAAAAGAACCAAACAAAGGAAAGCTAGTTTGGAATTGTGTTTTCCCTTGGAAAATGTTTTCCATCGAAGATCATTTTACACTGTTTTAAACCAAACCAAACGGAGCTTAAAGCATGCAAACTTACATACTTCCTTTATTGCTTCCTCGCCTTCTGTTTAGGGGTTGAGAAAATTGGGGATTGAATACATCTTTGTATCTTTATTAGTGTTTTTACTTGCAAGAGCAAAGTCTTTTATCAACAATTCATGTAATACATCATCATGTTCTTACATATTTCAACTAAAAACATGCAAACTTACATATTTCAACTAAAAACATGCAAACTTAACTTTACACACATTGTTTTTTCAGATTGTAAACCCGAACAACAAAGACATCCGAGATATCCCCGGTTTAGCACCACCAGCACAATCACGGAGATTACTTTCATATCGGTACTAAACTTCCTTGCAATGAAGATTCTTCTTCCTTCGGATTCTTATTCTGGTTTTGCTATCCTGTGAGCCGTGTGAAAAGACTTTGACACCCCTCGAGACCCCGAGTCATTTAGCCAAGAATGTGTTCAAATTGGTGGCAAATCTGGCCTTGCTTTTGTAACATATATTTGATTTTGGGAGCCCTTTGTTTACAACTTGCAAAGAATATATTCCAGCATACATCAACAGCAAAAGCTCCCTTTGGTAGGGTTGTTCAAGAGAGATGATGTCGAAGTTGAATTTATTAATTGGTATAAATATTATGTTCCAGTAATTATGAACACAAATAGTGTCTATTTCAAGTGACAAAAAAGCCGGTATATTCACACATGACTTGCAAGTCGCAACCTTTGTATAATTATCATATTCATACATGACTGAGACTCAATTCTTTCTTTCTCACAACTTTTTTGATATTCTTTTTATCAGTAATGTTGTACTTTTGACGGATCTTATGTAAGTACCTATGAGAGACTGCAACTAATTTCTTTTGCTACATTCTGTTTCTACACTATTTGTCCAGTTTCTTTTTAATAATGAATTTATACCATGTAAGAAAATATACGGTCGTGTGAAATTTTGTTAAAAATTAGAAATTCGAGATTTTTGTAACTTTATACAACTCATAGACAAATGCTTAAATTATGTGAATTATGTACCCCCTTTGCTTTAAAAGGTTAGCCCATTTTACTTTATACGGTCTTCAAGACACGATTTAAAACGTTAATATCTCTAATTCTATACGCGTGAAAATTAAAAAATGTTAATATTTCGAAAATGTATATTGAAAAAGATCTAATAAGATATTCAGATAAGTTCAGAAAAAATAAGGGTTGACCAAATACAACTTATAACTAAAATAAGTTTTGATAAGTTTTAATAAGTTCAGATAAATTCAGATAAGATAAGTTCAGAAAAAATGAGTGAAAATTAGGTGAATAGAACGCACCCTTAACATTACAATAAGACAATCTTTTAAGGACGAAAACTACATAGTCTTTGTATTGGATCGTTGGTTCCCCACATGGTCTGTGACTGTCGTGGCCCAAGTTTATGTTCCTCTTAATCTTAACTTGTTGAATTATTAGTTTGATGAATGGTGGACCTGATGTTGATGTCATAATGCATCGCGTGATTCGGTCACGCTGATGTGGGAAAAGAAGAACCTTGCTTGGATCATTGAGTAATTATTCTTCTAGTCTTCTAGATATAGCTATGTTCAAATTAATTGTACATTAGTCAAATTAATTTGAAATTATTAAGTTATCTCGATCAAAACTTATCATGTAAATTTATGTTAGTTTGAATTTGCAGTATGTTATTTGAAACAAAATAAACTGACTAGAATACACCGTAGAGATTAAAAAAGTGAGAATTTATAAACTCCTTAATTTCAGACTAACTTTTTATTTAGAGATGACAATAAGACCATTTGGTATTGATACTTTTAGTTTGCGTACGAGTTCGGTCGTGTCTATTTGGTTACGGGTCTATTTTGGGTTAGGAGAGTTTTGATTTGGGTCAGGTCCATTTGAATATTTTGAAAATTATTTTGTGGAGTATTAAATTTCAACTATATATATGATGTTAGTCAAGTCTATTCACGTCCTACAAAATTTTGGTTCCGTTCAACTAGTAGATGTACAGAGTAAGAACTATAAACCAATGATGTCTTGGCCTAGTGGTTAAGACTGAGGGCCTGTGTACAATAGGTCTCAGGTTCGAATCCCCCGCCCCCATTTGTAATTTATATTGCCCTTGTGGCTCATTCACACCAAAAAAACAGAGTAAGAACTATAATATAGTTCCTCCAATGCCACAAAGTTTCCTTTTTCAATCGGACTAATCATACTTCGTATTAATTAATGTATCGTTTCAACATGTACGTAGAATAAGATAAGACCTATTTATTGCGAGATATTTAAAAATCATACTTTGTTTATAAGGTAATAGTATAAGATCCATTTATTGGGAGACATTTTAAAAAAAAACAAAAATAATTCTTTGAATTCACAATAACTCACGTCGTTTTGTTTATTAAGAATTTTCCATGTTTATTTTACCTTTTAAAATGTTGAAAAACTATTTTGTGCTCATGTGCAATCTATACTAATATATTAAAAGGTTATGGGATATTGTTGACAATTAAAAATCAATACAATAAGGTTCGAACACAAGACCTCAAAAATTTGTAGAATAACTCTCATTACCATCTTAACCAACCTCTAATTATTGTTTATCAATGCACGTTAATTTATAAATACATGTTAACATGAAGTCTAAAACAACTAAATTTCTATGTTACCTCTTATTTCTTATGGACTATATTGTAATAAAAATAATAATTAAAATATTAGAAAAACCATGAATTAAACGATTAAAACATTAAGAAAATTACTTGGCATTATAAAGGTAATGTACATGTGTAATTGATGAACTTAATGAATCTTTTCACTTTTATGGTCTACATGTATTTTAGTCAAATATTGAGTTGAAAAAGAATTTCGAATTTTAATTATTCAAAGTAGCAACCGGGGCATCGCCCGGGCTACACACTAGTTTATATTCAAATCATGAGTAACACAATTAAACATTGTGTATTAATGTTTAAGTAAAACCAACAAATTGATGGGAGAATAAGAAAAACATATACTGTGACTTTGTCACTTTGTCAATTGACAGATATTATCACGGATTTTTTTTGGATTAATCCAAACATCACCTTATTATTATATTAATCATGATTAAAATATTAAATGAATGATCAATTGCGCTGGCATTACCTTTCCGAAACTCCAACAGTACTATGTTTCTATAGCCTACACTCACTTGCTTTTCACCTCACCCATGTTCCATAAATAATAAATCATTTTTGGGCGTTGATGCAAAATTACATACTGCAAGTAAATGGCAACCTAATCTTTATTATGTAAAGGAACGCCCGATGCAGCATCAAAAAAGCAGAATGTTTAAAATATAGATCAGTTTTCTTAGTTGACATCGACAATAGATTGAAAATTTATTGAAACATTGACGTATTTTAACATTTTTGACATCTGTACATTTAAGCCAGAAATCACTCAACATGATGCCATGATGGTCATATAACCATTTAATTACTATTACTGTAGTACTAGTACCGTAACGTATTGGCCAGGCGTCTAGACAATATAGTTGTTGTACGGGGTGTCCTACCGGCACCACTTGGTACCGGCATAATTCCCCGTAGGTAAACTCAACCTGCAGGTAATCTGGTCATCTTAGGTAAATATCACCTACCGGCAATATTCCACACCCGGAACAATAGAATGGAATGAGAACAGCTGACTGTGGGATACTTGATTCCTGTTGAGAGTGCCGGTTGATATCTGCACAACAGAATGGATTAACTAGCCTCGGGGGTGGTTCGAGGATCCCCCCCTCCGATGCTTAAGTAAGATTACTGAGGGATTAAGAGGTGATTAAGAGATAATCATAGAGTAAGAAAGAAGTGTGTTTAAGTGTTTGTGTACCTCATAGCAATAAATGAGGTGCTCTTTATATAGACCAATCCAAAGGTATGATCAGGTGGGTCCCTTGTGGTTAGATAGCGACCTGTTGATAGTGATCCTTGGTCGGTTGTCTTCATGATAACGCCGGTAGGGGTCTTGCAAATATTGCCGGTAGGTGATGTTTACCTAAGATGACCAGATTACCTGCAGGTTGAGTTTACCCACTATAGGAGAGTATAGCATAATATTTATTTTTCCTTTATTCTAAAACAGAAGTTAGTTATTCATTCTGTTAGTTTGTTAGAGTAGTTGCTGATGTGGCATTATTGTTGCTTGTTATTTAAGCCAAGTGTGGCATACAGTTTGCGGTTGTGTGAGAATAATACCAATTAAACACAATTCTCTCCCAATTCTCTCTGCAATCTGCTTGAGTTTCTATATGGTATCAGAGCCATCAATCTCGAATCTGAGATTTAGGTTTGCTCATTTTGAGTTCTTCTGATCAGCTCTTAGATTAAAGCTAAGAGTGATTGATTTTCAGAAATTCTGGTGCGAAATTTCTTGCGATTTGTGTGTGCGATTGCGAAATTTCTTGCGCTGTTCGAAGCAATTTGATCTTCTATAATGGCGATTCCTGACTCTGAAAGTAACAATTCGCACAACAACACCAACAATGGAGGTAATGCTGATAATTCTGATCCTTATTTCATTGCCAATTTGATCATCCTACTTCTTCATTGGTTGCTGTGTTGTTTACTGGTGTGAATTTTGTTAGATGGAGTAGAAATGTTAAACGTGCCTTAGTAGCTAAAAATAAAGAAGGATTCATAAATGGTGACATAACAAAACCAGCTGTAAATCACAAAGATTATATGAAATGAAAACGAACTGATTTCATGGTGGTTAGCTGGATATTGAGTTCAATGAATCATGATCTGGCTGATGATTTTGGTTACATTGATAATGATGCTGATCTGTGGTGTGAATTGAATGAGATATTTGGACAATCAAATGGTCCATTGGTTTATCAACTGAAGAAAGAAATTGAGAATCTGACACAGCAGAATATGACTATTGTGGCTTATTATGGTAAGCTCAAGAAACTATGGGATGAAATGCAAAATTTAAGAGCATTTCCTAGCTGTACTTGTGGAGCAATGCTACAATGTAGCTGTCAGTTTATGAAAAAGGTTGCTGAGTTTGAGGAAGAGGACAAGATGATGAAGTTCCTGCTTGGCCTAAATGGAGGATTTGATAACACTGTGACAAATGTTCTGTCAATGGATCCCTTGCCTAGCATTAACAAGGTTTTCTCAATAACACAACAAATTGAGAAACAGAAGGAATTGAGTGGTGCTACTGCAGATTGCAATGCTATGACAAGCAGTGCTATGGCTGCTCAAGCTTACAGAGGAAATCAATCTCAGTTACAGAAGAATAGTACTGGATCAGGCAAGAAAGATTGGAAAGAAATCAAGAGGGAGAAGATGAATCGAGTTTGTACTCACTGCAAAGGGAAAGGTCACACTGCTGATCAGTGTTTCAAACTCATAGGGTATCCTGATTGGTACAATTCCATAAAAGCTTCTAAGGGTCAAAATTCCACTGGAAACAGACTTGCAGCACATGTCAATTACAATGCTGAGATTGGAGATGAACCACTAGGTAATGCAGACAATGAGAATGGAATGGTTAACAATGAGATGCTGAATGCTATTTGTCAGGAAGTGATGAAAGTGATGAAGGGAAAACAGAATTAGGGTACTGAAACAAGTGGAGCTCATTGTTCTTATGCCAATTATGCAGGTATAATTTCTCATTCTTTCAATTGCACTGTGGATAAATTACATGATGCAAGTGTGTGGATAGTTGACTCTGGTGCATGTGATCATATGACTTATGATAAAACCATATTAACCAACATCAGAACACTAACTAAGCCTATCAAAGTTGGTCTACCTGATGGTTCTCAATTGATTGTAGACACCATAGGAGACACTGCTTTGAGTACCAAGCTGGTTCTACATAATGTTCTGTTGGTTCAGGGTTTCAAACATAACCTTTTGTCAGTTGGAAGGTTGATTGAACATACTAATCTGCATGTCTTATTCACTGGTGCTGGATACACTTTCCAGGACCCTGCTAATTCTGAGTTGCTTGGTGCTGGCAAAAGAACAAATGGTCTATACTACTTTGTACTACCTTCTCATGCTGGTTTCTCTAAAGGTACTGTCTCCAAACAATCAAATTGTAATAATGTAGAGAACATGACTGATTCTAGTGATATGGTTCTTCCAAATAAGACTGCTACTAGTGCTTCACAGGCAAAAATGTCAACAGAAAATAAGATTCACATGTTTCATGCAAGACTAGGCCATCCATCTTTGTCTAAAATGAGATACATTGATGCTGATTGTTGTAAAGGTCTATCTGAATACAACTGTGTTGTGTGTTTTCAAGCAAAACATCATAAATTGCCTTTTGCTGTTAGTACAAATAGAGCTGATGCATGCTTTGATTTGATTCACTTGGATATGTGGGGTCCTTACAAGATAAGAAGTATTGATGGTGCTTCTTATTTTCTGACTATTCTGGATGATCATAGTAGAACCACTTGGACTTATCTCCTTCATAATAAGGTTCAAGTATACAAGGTTCTTACTGGTTTCTTGTCTATGGTTGAAAATCAATTTCATACCAAAGTCAAGAGAGTCAGATCAGACAATGGTACTGAAATTGTGAAAGACTCTTGTTTAAATCTGTTTGCTGATAAGGGAATCATTCATGAAAGAAGTGTTCCTTATACTCCACAGCAAAATGGTAGAGTGAAAAGAAAGCACAGAAGCCTACTTGAAATTGCAAGATATCTGAGATTTCATGCAAATCTTCCCAAGAAATTTTGGGGAGAATGCATATTGACTGCAACACATTTGATTAATAAAATTCCTGTTAAAATCCTGAGCTGGAAATCTCCCTTTGAAGTTTTGTTTAAACTTCCACCTGAATATAACCAGTTGAGGGTGTTTGGTTCTTTGTGTTTTGCTCACAATAACAAGATTCAAAGGGACAAGTTTGATTCTAGAACCAGAAGATGTGTGTTTATAGGATATCCAGCAGGCTACAAAGCTTTCAAGTTGTATGATCTTGATTCTCATTCTGTATTTGTTTCTAGAGATGTCACTTTCTTTGAGAACATCTTTCCTTACAAACTTAATCCTAAACACATTCCAACTCCTGTTTCTTCTCCTTCTCTTGTTCAATTTGGTACTCCCTCTGGTATTGATCTAAATATATCACCTGAACCTGAACAAGATGTTTCTTCTTCTCCAATTATTACCCCTCAATCTTCTCCTTACACTCTTCCATTGTCACCTTCCAACCATTCACAGTCACCTATTTCTCACAATATTATGCCTCTTTCACCCATGTCTCACATTTCCACTCCTCATTCTGCTAATGATTTACACACACTTGATCTTGAACCTCCTACCAATACTAATGTTGGTGCTATGCCTCCTGTTAGGCATTCAACTAGAACAATAAAACCTTCTTCTACTCTCAAGGATTTTGTGGGCACTTATATTCCTCACAGGGAAATTGTGCAGAATTCTTCTGATAGTGAGTCTCTATCTTTCTCCATTGAATCAATTTTGGATGATCATACTGATATGGTTACACATGATTAAAACTGGCTACTTGACTTAGCTTTACATGACTATGACACTTGGGAATCTCTTGCATTCTCTGTGAGTGCATCTTCTTCTGATCCTAAACATTACAACCAAGCCAAAACTAGTGAAAACTGGTTGAATGCTATGGAAAAGGAGATTCAGGCTCTTGAAAACAATGACACTTGGGATCTCATACCTTTACCCAAAGACAAAAAGGCAATTGGTTCAAAATGGATTTACAGGACAAAACTGAACCTAGATTATACAATTGACAAATACAAGGCTAGACTAGTTGCTATTGGTTATCAACAGGTTGAAGGACAGGATTTCACTCAAACTTTCTCTCCTGTTGCCAAACTAGCCACTGTGAGGATTGTAATAGCTTTGGCTGCTATGAAAGGTTGGATTTTGTGTCAATTGGATGTTAATAATGCTTTTCTACATGGATTTATTGATGAGGAAGTGTATATGAAGCCCCCTGCAGGTTACACTAAGGCTCAACCTGGTGAACTATGTAGGCTTAAAAGGTCCATTTATGGACTAAAACAGGCTTCCAGACAATGGAATAAAGAATTGAGCAAATTCCTCAAAACTTTACAGTTCAGACAATCTACTCAGGACTATTCTCTTTTCACCAGAACTCTTGATGGTGAATTTCTAGTGTTGCTTGTGTATGTTGATGATATTTTGCTCACAGAAACTTCATCATCTCAAATTGAAAGTGTCAAATTGGCTCTTGATCAGGCATTCACTATTAAGGACCTTGGTCAGTTGGCTTACTTTCTTGGTATTGAGATTCTCAGAAGTTCTGCTGGTATATTTCTTTCTCAAAAGAAATACATTCAAGATATTTTAGTGGATGCAGGGATGGAAAATTGTGACTCTGTATCAGCACCATTGTCATGTGGCCTAAAGCTCTCTACAGATGTTGGAGACCTACTTACTGAACCTGACATTTACAGAAGATTGGTTGGTAAACTTCTTTACTTGGGTATTACCAGACCTGATCTTTCTTACAGTGTGCAACACCTGAGTCAATTTGTTCACTCTCCTAGAATACCTCATTTGCGTGCTGCTTTGCATGTTCTTAAATACCTTAAGGGAACTTTGGACAAGGGTATTTGGTATTCAGCAAGCAATGATTTCAACCTTTCTGCATACAGTGATGCTGACTGGAGCTCTTCCCAGTTCAACAGTAGATCTCTTAGTGCTTATGCTGTGTTTTTAGGTCCTAATCTGATCTCTTGGAAGACCAAGAAACAAAGGAGTGTCAGTAAATCTTCAGCTGAGGCTGAGTACAGAAGCATGTCTGCTGCTACAAGTGAACTTGTTTGGATTCAGGGTTTGCTTGAAGATCTTCAAGTGAACATTCCTTTACCAGTTAATTTATATTGTGACAACATGTCTGCTGAGCATTTAGCCAAGAATCCTGTTTTCCATGACAAAACCAAGCATCTTAAAAGGGATATGCACTATTTAAGGGAGCAGGTGGATTCTGGTTTCATCAACACTGTCCATGTTTCAAGTTCAGATCAGCTGGCTGATGTTCTTACAAAGCCATTATCTTCATCTCAACATCAGCTTCTTTCTGCCAAGCTTGGACTTATTTCAAAGGTCCAGCTTGAAGGGGGAGTATAGGAGAGTATAGCATAATATTTATTTTTCCTTTATTCTAAAACAGAAGTTAGTTATTCATTCTGTTAGTTTGTTAGAGTAGTTGCTGATGTGGCATTATTGTTGCTTGTTATTTAAGCCAAGTGTGGCATACAGTTTGCGGTTGTGTGAGAATAATACCAATTAAACACAATTCTCTCCCAATTCTCTCTGCAATCTGCTTGAGTTTCTATAGGGAGTTCTGTCGGTACCAAGTGGTGCCGGTAGGACACCCCGTACAGTTGTATATCGAAATAAATTATAGTACAGTATATCTCATTATTACGTTGGATCATAACCTACTAAAACATTCATCATTTTTCCCCTACACTTTAAATTTGATATGCACAAACCATATATTGTTACTCATTTAAGGCAATTTCTAGAGGAATAAGAAAATAAGGTCGAATGCCCCTAATTTCAAAACACCTACCAACTTATTATACTTTAATAAATTACTTACAAGCAACCCCAAAAACAATTCACCATCATTCTTTTGAGTTTTGACAAAGACCCGTTTATTGAGTTTTGGCTAGATATACAATCAATACATTGGGTCCACACGTGAAGTGTAGCCGTGTAGGTGTGGGAGATCCCAAATAGAGTGTGTTCTTTTCAAAACCTACTTACACTACTAACTAATTAGCCTAATTAGAATAATAATTACTCATTTACTTGTTCTTTTTTGTTTTAATGAGCCGCTAGACTATTACTCCCTCCGTAATGGATACATTTGGTCGGGCACGTGTATTAAGAAGAAGAATTGAATGAAATAAAGTACTCCGTAATAAAATACTCCGTAATAAAATAAATGGGGTTGTGTAGATATTTTAATAAGTAAAACAAGTGGGGATCATGTTATTTTAAGGGGTGAGGGGGGTGGGGGTGGGGTGTAGAACTGTAGATAGATTATTTAATTAGATAGTTGTTGATAAATTACTAAAAATGGTAAATGTATCTCTTAAATAAATACGGCCGGAAAAGTCAAGTGTATCCCTTAAATAAATACAGAGGGAATGCAAATTATAAGATAGGTAGGGCTGCAAACGAGCCGAGCTGAGCCGAGTTTTACCTTGTTCGAGCTAAGCTTGATAAGGATTCTCACTGTTCGAGCTTGTCTCGAGCTTAACCGAGCTTTGCAATTTGTTGTTCGAGCTTTGTTCGCTAAGAATCATGAAGTCTCTAGCTCGGCTCGAGCTCGCTCGTTAAGCTCGAGCTTCAACCCGAGTTCGAGCTCGAGCTAAACGAGCTTTATTCGAGCTTAATAAACAAGCTTTGAGAAATTGTCAAATTGATTTATATCATATAATCAAGGAGAAATTTCACAAAACATATGCATGACTGAAATAATCTATGCACACTATACTACGTGATGGATCCGCTTTCGTTTTATACTCCGTACATTTCTTGACATTTAAGGGTCATATTTTTTTTTTAAAACTTATATTGTATTCCATTAAATGTTTTACGAGCTTGAGCGAGTTATAAAGTGAGCATATAAACGAGCTTGTAAGCGAGTAACTAATGGGCTATAAACGAGTGCTCGTGAACATTAACGAGTCGAACGTGATGTTGTTCGAGCTTGGCTCGTTTACTTATCGAGCCTAGAATTTTTGTTCAAACTCGTTCATTAATTAATAAACGAGTTTTGACCGAGCTTTGACCGAGCTTATTCGCGAGTTGTTAGCGAACGTATCGGCTCATTTGCATCCCTAAAGATAGGGGAGGGAGGATTCAATTTTTTGACCTATTAATCTTTGTTACTACTCAATAGGCTAATATTTTATTGGTAATTACTCATTTCCTTGTCTTGGAGATAGTAATTATACGGTTAAAAGTTTGCACTTAGTTCTTTTTCATAGGTAGATAAACCATTAGACATATACATCACGCATGACGTAGTCGAGATCATTATTTTGTACATGTTCATCTCTAACTAAAATAGTAAGGTACCACCTACCTACCAGTCCACCAGGGTTATGTAACATTTTCGAGTCAGTTATTTTTATTCTAAATCTAAATGAGCAATAAAACATTACAAACTACAAATGAGGGACATTACCTTACAAACCTAGTACTATTTGAAGTAGAATAAGTGTGGGAAAAATCTAATAATCACGAGATAGTTTTGTATATTTTGATGGACAAATTGACCCTACGTTTACCGAGAAGCTAACCGTACATCAAATTGGATAGGAAATGTTGGTCATCTAATTAGCAACACAATGTGTATTGACTCATGTAATAGTCCCCTGTTACTTTTCATTTTAGATAGTGATTACTTAGGAGTATCCCTCATGCGGAGGGGCTCCTAATGTACTATTTTCTTATCTTATCCCAAAAAAAAATGACCCTATTAATATACTTCCTCTGTTCTTTTTTAAATGACACAATTATTTAGGCACATTTTCCAATGTACAATTTCAAACATTAATATATTTTATTATGGATAAGTTTAAAAAGTTGATATTTAAAAAATATTTATTGAGACGAATCTAATAAGACCTCACACGACTATATTTTTTCTTATGTATAAATCACAAAATGAAGTCAAAATAGGTTGTGTAAATAGTGTCAAAAACACAATTGTGTCACGTAATTAAGAACGGAGGAAGTATTTAGCTTGCATTTACCCTAATTTTTTTTGCCAATGTAGGATTAAAAATCCGAACTTTCAGACCTATTGCACATAAACCGTTTGGTCCACAAGCAATATGGATTCCGTACAAGTACTAGATAAAGAAGAAAGGTCGTCTAGGACTGAATGAAGGTACCTTAAATGCTGAATTGCATTGAATTCCATAAAATGGTGTTGATCTCAAACCGTTTTGAAGGAGGAAGACCTCAAAAAAAAGTTGTTAAAAAGTTTTGGTCTCTTCTTCCTCTTTATTCAACACACCCATCAAAACATCGTCATCAAAGGTCAATTATTATTATTATTTATTATTATTATTATTATTATTATTATTATTATTATAAGAAAACACCAAAACGTTACATGCTTAACAAGCTACAAAGATCAAGTGGACTACAAGAAGTTGGAGGGGAGCCGAGATACAATCTGGGCCCCCACTCCTCTAGCTATGGCGAACCCGATCCTGCTGAAAATGTGGGCAGCAGCCCGCGCCCCAATGTCTTGAGCCCTGGAGTACGCCTGGACCCGCTTCAGCAAAGAAACTGCCCCTTTCTCTAATTCCCCAAAAGAAGAGAAGGAAAAAGGAAAGAAACCGTAACCCAAAGCCCTACAACGTGCCGCATACTTATCCAGCTTCCGCTGCGCTGCAACCGCCACAACCCGACCCGGAACGAAGCCTGACAACCCAGATTGCGTCATAGGAGAAGACCCAGTCAAGTCAACACACACATCTAGACCGCCATCCCATGAATAAAGCAATATATCTGCAGGACGAAGAGCTCCATCACCCTCACTAGTCAGCCCAACATCAACCTCCTTGCGAGCAGAAATCCCCGACCGATAGCAAATATCCAAAAGGGCACTCCTCGATCGACACCTATTATTATTTTATTTTCTTTCGCTGTATTTTTGTTTATTTTCATACACGCCTCTTTTTTCAGTTTCCTTTCTGTTTCTTTGTGGAATTCTCAGCTGCTTTCACATTTTGTAATCCTGTTAAGTAGCGTACTATTTATTTATTGTTCTTAATTGGATTGTATTTTTTTATTACTTCATGATTAATTAGGACCAACATCACTACAATAAAAATAGCACAAGAAAATTCTCTAATTTCATTTCTTTATTTTGAGAGGGTTCCACCTTGTTTTCTTTAAAATTCCCAGAAATTTCTTCTGTTTAGAACTATAATAGTTTATTCACCTATTTCGAAACCTTTTTACTTGTTTGTTTATCTCACAGTTTTTTTGACCAAATTCTTGTTTGGGGTTTCTACAATCTCCTCAAAGTTTTGTAATTTGGTTGTGTCATACTGAAAATTAAGCTTAATTTGTTGATTTTTTCATTTTTTGGCT
Source organism: Spinacia oleracea (assembly GCF_020520425.1). Taxonomy (NCBI): domain Eukaryota; kingdom Viridiplantae; phylum Streptophyta; class Magnoliopsida; order Caryophyllales; family Amaranthaceae; genus Spinacia; species Spinacia oleracea. The sequence goes on from NC_079492.1 coordinate 147,495,045, forward strand.
TCCAATTTGTCTTTTATAAGTGTCCAGAAATTGCTTCTGTTCATTTTGATCTGGGTTTTTGCTAATTTTTTTTCCTCTTTGCTCACAATTTTTGTTTCCATCAAATTCTCAACTGGGTTATCTCAAGTTTCAAATTTTCTCAACTGGGATTTGTATGTGTGTATTTTTTCTCAAAAGTTTGTCATTTGTGTCATGGGTGTGATATAAATTAGCTGAAATCAACACTCATATGAAAGTTGTGTTCATTGAGAAGCTAATTCAAAAAATTTCAAAGATGAATTGTTTCTCTTCATTAAAGAAGAAGAGTAAAGAAAAGAAGCAATCAAATTCAGCTCCTGAATTGAGGAAGCAAACAACTTCAGATGTTTCAAATAATCGGGTGTCAAAATCGGCAAATTCAACCTCATCATCAAGAACTATACCAGAATTGTACAGGGAGAGGCAACACAATTTGAGGGTGTTTACATATGACGAACTTAGTGAAGCTACAAATGGGTTCAACAGATTGTTGAAGGTTGGAGAGGGTGGATTTGGGAGTGTTTATAAGGGTACAGTTAAACCTGTAAATGGGAAGGGTACCCCTATTGTGGTTGCTATTAAGAAGCTTAACAGATATGGCATGCAGGTATATATTGATTTTAACTAACCTTGGCCTTTTTTCACAATTATGTTAGGGTTTTGATTATGATTTGTGTCTGAAAAATGATGAGATTTCTTTGTTATAAGCAATCATGTAGATGTTGAAATGCTATGAATCTTGTACTATGAAGTATGGATTACTACTATTATTACATGTCTCATTCGAATTGTATTCTCACACACATTGTTAGTGAACCACGTTTAATCTGTTTCCAGTGACCTATATGACCTTGTTGTTTTGTTCTGTTTTCCAGTGACCTATATGACCTTGTATGATTTGTGTCTGAAATGATGAGATTTCTTTGATATAATCAAGCATGTAGATGTTAAAATGCCTTGAATCTTGTCCTATGAATTACTACTATTACATGTCTCATTCGAATTGTATTCTGACGCATTGTTAGTGAACCACGTTAATCTGTGTGTTGATTTCTTTGTTGTTTTGTTCTGTTTTCTAGTGACCTATATGACCTTGTAGATTTTTGCATTTTCCTAGGATCATCTTTGTTAGCCAAGCTTATCTCATTCGAATTGTATTCTAACACATTGTTAGTGAACCACGTTAATCTGTGTGTTGATTTCTTTGTTGTTTTGTTCTGTTTTCCAGTGACCTATATATATGAACTTGTAGATTTTTGCATTTGCCTAGGATCATCTTTGTTAGCCAGACTTATCTCAAAATTTATGGAATATATTGTGATGATCATGTGATTGGATTCTGTCTATATTGAATTTTGATCTCAAATCGTTTGACAATGCTCCATTTCTGGTATTGATATTTGTTGGTGAGGATATATAGCATGGCTTCTAATTTAGTCTTTGGCCATTTTAGGGACACAAAGAATTTCTTGCAGAAGTTCAGTTCCTCGGCGTAGTTGATCATCCTAAGCTGGTAAAGCTTCTGGGATACTGTGCTGTTGATGGAGAAAGAGGAATACAGAGGCTTTTGGTGTACGAATACATGCAGAATAAGAGTCTCGAACATCATCTGTTCGGGAAAAATATGCCTCCTCTTTCGTGGACAAGAAGATTAAAGGTAATGTTGGATGCAGCCGAAGGATTGGAATATCTGCATGAAGGAATTGAAGTTCAGGTGAGATTGATATTGAGATTTTCTTCAATTGGTGCAATGTTGTTGTGTGTTTTGTAATATCAACATTCAACTCATTGTGTGACCCGAGTCTAATCAATAGATTTGATCGATCAGTGCTTGTGTCTGAATCACTATATTAGTGTACAACATTGAGAAAAAACTTTGTGAAACACTTGTGCTAGAATTTTTAAGATTATAACCAGTGAATTACTATGGTATAAGCTTAAATTGAAGCATGGTCTTACATTTCAACACTTGACCAAAAATCACTGTTGAAAATCATATAACGCGTGTGGCCGTCCTCTGTCTGTAACTGCAATATGCACAAACGCAACTGATAGAGACAGGCATTACCAGTTAATTAATATTGAACTATTGTTTGTGTTTTTGGTTAGGTTATATTCAGAGACTTTAAGTCCTCGAACGTACTTTTGGACGCTCACATGAATGCAAAATTATCTGACTTCGGGATGGCTAGAGAAGGGCCAACTGGGGATGATACTCATGTGTCAACAGCGGTAAGTTCTGCAATTGATATGCCTAAACAACATTTTGTTGTTCTTTTATTCTTTTTGAGTTTTTGTCATTCAGCAAACAGCATTGTAATATTGTCTGGATTTCTTGATGCCAAACAGAAATTAGCTTTGATTTATCTGCAGAATTGTAGTAATTGTTGTTTAATTTGGGAGTGTTTACTTAAAGACATTATGATGAATACTTTTTCATTTTCTAGTTAGGCTCCGTTCTATTCGACTTATTTTGTTTGAACTTAACTGAACTTATCTGAACTTAATAGAACTTATCTGAACTTAATAGAACTTATCTGAACTTATCTTATTTTGTTTGAAATAAACTTATTTGTGTGTGAAAATGTCTGATTTTTTTTTTTTAATTTTTTAACTGAGCTTAACTGAACTTGAACTTATCTTAACTTAACTTTAACTTATTTCTCTGAAATAAGTCAAAATAAGTCGAACAAATAAATGAACTGAAATGTCTTGCTTCTTTAATTTTCAGCCAGTGGGAACGTATGGATACGCAGCCCCGGAATACGTAGACACGGGCCATCTCAAGCAAAAGAGTGACATTTACAGCTTCGGGGTTGTGCTATACGAGATCTTAACGGGCCGACGGGCCATTGAGAGAACCCGCCCAGCTGCAGAGCAAAAACTGTTAAGTTGGGTGAAACAATTTCCTGCTGACAGTAAGAATTTTTACATGATAATGGACTTCCGCCTTCGAAATCAGTACCCAATAAGCACGGCCCGGAAAATAGCCAATTTAGCAGATAGATGTCTGTCTAAGGAAGCGGAAGACCGGCCCGATATGAGCGAGATTACAGCGGTGTTAAAAGGGGCAATACTAGAATCAGAGGAAAACTCTTCTAAAGTAAAGATCCCACAATCAAGGGGAGGTAAATAGAGGTTAAAGATTATCTATCAGTTAAGATTTACTGTTAGTAGAGAAGAAGAGCATTATCATGCTGTCAGATGCAGAAAAAAAATAAAAAAAATCATGTATTTATTAGTCATATTTTCTTGTAGAAAATAAAATCTAGGGTTGAATGATTAAGCAGGTTTATTTGATTTTGATTCATTTAAGCTTATTTTGAGGAGAGTTTGTAGTGTGTTCGGATCAATGACCGTGATTTTCTGCTTCATTGCAGCATTGTGTCTGTATATAATCAAATATATTATGTTGGGAGCACCTGTTTGTCTTCCATTGAGATATTGCTACTTGCCATGAGAAAAACTCGGAATATTTAACTGTTAGTTATCTGATAGTTAGTTAAATGTCAATTTTATCCTTATTGACGACCCAGGTGGGTCAAACTGGTTGCTTTGTTATAAAGAAAGACATCTCAAAGATATTTAGGTGGAGTATAATAATAGGTTTTGATTCCATTTATGAAGCATATCGTAATTGCACCACTCTGTTTGGAACTTGGAAGACCATCTAATTTTGTCAAAAGATGAAATCCCATTATCCAGAATGTGTTGATGAAGATACTTACAATTAAAAGATTTCACCCAAATAAAGCTAATAGATAGGACACTTTCAAAAGGTTCCCACTACAAGAGAAAGACACAAAGTCATGATATCCCTTTTCTTTCTTTATTTTTTTCTTCAAAATTCAATGTAAAGAGTGACAGATAGTCGGATATACTACTACTCCGTATCATTTTACTTGAATTTTATTTGATATATAATATAGTATGTTGTTTCACAATATCAATGAACGATATATGCCATTAGACAATACAAATATTACAGAGTTCTTCGTATTTCAGACAGAGTCAGTGTTAAATCGATAATGGTCGAGTTTATTATTGTCATCAAATTGTAAGAGGATGCAAAGAGCACAATCCTCGAGTTTCCTCATAACAAATTCAAAGGTGAATTATGTTGGTAGTCATTGAGTCAATAGACAGGAATGTTTACCAAGTAATAGTAGAGAGAGTTGTTCATATCTACAAGGAAAAATTGATATTGACAGTTCCAACTATGGCCGTTTAACTTTTAAAGGTCCCAACTTTTGATTATTCTAGAGTGGTCTCAACTTTAAGGTGTGTTTTCCAAGAATGGTCCTTTGGTTTATTAAACTATTAATTAAGTTGATTTAAGCATATCATACTGTTCCATTTACTTCATTTAATTAAAAAATATGATTATTGCACGAGAGATATGAGTGTTAATTAAGTTATTTAGCACTTAATTTTAACTAAGGGACCATTTTTGGAAAACACTCTCTATAGTTGGGACCACCCTGACATAATCAAAAGTTGGGACCTTTTAAAGTAAATCGGCCATAGTTGGGACCGATAATATCAATTTTTCCTATCTACAATACTAACTTCTTCGTTCAAACATCAAAGTCAATATGAATGTGTTGTTGTATTTTGACCAAAGTCGGCAACAGTGATCATCTCATCAATTGTTTTGTATTTTGCCTTTTGTGTTGAGTCCTTCCTTTTTTTTTTGCTAACATCACGGTAGCACATCATCACTTACGTCATCTCGATTTTTTTATGATGACCTTTTTATAAGCCAATAAAAGCAGAAAACAACACCCACGATCAACTTTCATGTAGTGGCAAATCTAGAATTTATAAATTATGTATAGTGAATTTTTTTTTTTTAAAAAAGAAAGTGTTTGAAATTCCTCTATTTTATTTATTATAACAAAAAATTTTACATTTATTTATAACAAGTCAAAGTTATCAATGTCGCCTATAATTTGTTTGAAATTCGTAGTGAAGGGACACAACTAGCATCAATAAAGGTGTGATAAGTGACACACGTCATTGCAAACAAATGTAGGAAGGAAGGTTCTATGTTTAGTAATAAGATTTAATTCTCTTTTACCAGTGTCAAAAAAAATAAAAAAAATAAAAGGTGTGGTAATTGAATTCAAGTCTATTAGTTGTTTTTGTAGTTTTTGCATATGCATATGGAAACCGCTAACATCATTGTCGGTTTACATTTTTACCTTAAACCCGTAAAACTATCAACGGATAAATACGTATTAATCAAACTTTTAAAAAAAAATCCTACCTACTCCGTACACAATAATTTGGAAGTAGTTTTAAATGGATAGAAATGAAAAATTTGTCGTAAAACAAAGAGAAGAAAGGAAAAATTGAGATAAGGTATGTATACGTAAAATATAATATGATTTGCTTGAAAACAATATACCCAATAGAACATTCCAAAAAGATATTAAAGGTATAATGAACATTTTAGGGGTGTGCACGGTCCGATCTGGACCGAAAATTGAACCGAAATCGGACCAGAATTAGTTCAGACCGGATCAGACCAGACCAGATCAGATCAGATCAGATCAGATCAGATCGGGTACCCGGTCCTTGAAAATATGTAATTTGGGGTTTCCACTCCGGTCCGGTCAAAACCTGAAAATTTCCAGTCCGCCCCGGTGACCCGGAATATAATTTTAAATTTATACGGAAATGGGAAAATGTGACAATTTATCTCCCTGATAAACATAAACCCTCAAAACCCCCCAAACCTTGTGATCTTCAGTAAAAATGAAGAAGGTGTTGACGGAGAAGAAATTCACGCTCGTCCACACCGTCGCAACCGCCGGCATCTTCTCCGCCGTATCCTTCTGGTATTTTCTCCCTCTTTCTCTCTCCTGTTCTTCGCATGATAATTCATCCATGGCTGCCGGTTAATTTTTCAATCAATTTTTGATAGAAATAGAAAAATTGAATTAATTTGATATTTTATTTTTATTTTTATTTTTAACGAGGTATGGGTTCATGTTTGGAAGAGAATCATCTCGCAAGGAGCTTGGTGATCTCATCGACGACCTTCGCCGCTCCAATTCCGATTCCAATCCTACTCCTCCTCCTCACACTTGATTTTGTACTTTCTCTCTTCTCTTCCTAGTTCTTTTTTCTGTAAAACTGAATTGATTTCAGCTTTTCAGCTTCTAATTAATTGAGAAATTGCTACTGATTTTCAATCCAAGCGCTGAATTTAATTTGTGGTTGTTGCTTCCGGTTATCGCAATTTCAATTACACTTGTTCACTCATTGTATTTGATTGTGTATGTTTATTTCTAGATTTTTTAATATTGAATTGCATTGTATTGGTTTTGATATTTAACGGGGTTTTAATTTAATGATGCAACACTTGTTGACTTCACATACTTGAATGATGAAAAATTTATGGGTATTGGTTATATATCGAAGTTGAAATATTGCCAATGTATTTACCATTGGGAACTCGTTGTGATGGCGTACATTTTGCGTGATGGGTCAGTGCCTCAGCGGGTGAATGGGATGAGCTATATATGTCATTAGGTTTGTTGGCTTCAGAGAGGTGGAATTGTTTAGTTAGTCCTATTTGTCACGAAATGCTTGATTTAACCATAATTAGGTTGGAGGACCTCTTTGTTGGATAATGATGTCCTTTTATCTCGAATATTTTTGGTTGGCTTTTACGATTCTGCTTCATGTTATGATGATCGGGTCAGCTTTTGAGTCATAATGATATAGATCTTTAGAATTGTTCACGTAGTTAGTTGGGGGCTAATCAGATATGGTAGTTGATGCACAACTTTGCAGATGGATCTTTATTGAGGACTGCAGATTGGTTCTTCTGCGACCCTGTAGCTGTTTTATGTCTAGAAAGTAGAATTTATCAAAGGAGAAAACATATCACGCTTTCTCTTCGTGTTAATGTTGGCTTAGTTGTCATTTTTGTTTAGGGTACTTCATGAATTGGTGAAAGTAGACCTTTTTCTGTTTGTGGACAAGCTTGTCTGCTTTGATTTAGATGAAATGCTTTAAAACATGCTATTGAGCTTGCATGTCATGTGAAGTTAATACTTTTACATTGTTCGTATACTGCAAAAGGTTGAATCTGGACTTGTATTGTGGACCTTATGGTGATGGTGCTATGTGGAAAATCAAGGATGATTGCCTTTTAGCCTAATTGGCCGAGGAATAGGATAATGGCTTTATTGAAATTCCATTCGCATATGTTTGTAGTTGCCTAAGCCGCTTGAAATCACTTTACCTTCCTTCTTAATCGCGGCTGTAGATCATGTCTTGACATTATAATTTCCTTCGTCCCTGTGCTTCTGGTACTTGAACCACTTCTTTCTTGAGTGCTGTTACTACTGTACATCTCCAAGCTAAGAAACTCCAGTTAGCATTGCATGTACCCGTCTCCCTAGAAATTAGGCCCTTCACTTGAAGAGGAATTTACTGTACATCACTTTATTGGGAGGTAGTGGTGGTAGATGCATTTCAGAACCTTGCCTGTGAGCTTGATTGCAGTCGCAGAAAGAAATAAACATTTGTAAAGGAAATTATACTGTTGGGGTAAAGCATAGTATTAGATATTCATATGGTGGTCAATGTTTGACAAATTCAGTTGCTTGGCTTGTGAGGTGCTTTTTGTTGGGACAAATTTTTTTATGTTATATGGAGATTCTGGGAGGGGACTTCGTCCTGATGGATCAATATAGTAAAGATCTGGACTATTAGTTTTTAAAAAATTAGGTAACAGGGGAGCTCCATAAGCTCAATTTTCCAGTGTAGAGGGCCAAGTGCTCTTTTATTATCCATCATTCCAGCTGCCTGCTTATACTCAGGGTATAAATTATGTGGAGTAAAGGTCCTATATGAATATATGCTTTTCCAGTATCTCCTTATCAAGCATCATTGAAATAATTTGTTACAAAATAATTGACCTTGGAGTCTTCCTTTTCATTTTATTTGAGAGTACATTGTAGCTTGTCGGTTGAGTTGTGAACTTGTGATGCTATGAATAGTTGCTTACAGGTTTGGGGGCTGTTACTCCTGTTTTCAATTCCAGCTGTTCTTGATTACCAATTCCGGGGGTTGTCTAAACGCGTTTCACTGGGAAGGCGATTGCACTCTAGTAAGCAATCAGGTTCCTTCGTTTAAAATGACTATGAGCCTGAAACCAAGGTCGTTAATCCCATACTCCACTGGGTTGACATATTTCAATCAATTGCTAATACAAGAAGCGATTGCAATTTATTCTTGTGATTGGTGTTTAAGAGGGTATAGAAAATAAGGAAGGCATACCCGATTATAAGATCTAGCTTTCTTTTCGCGGAATAATGTCCTAGTATAAATGGATATTGGTCTGTTGGAAGTCTTGGAAGTTAGAACATTGTAAATTTGCAAGGCTGCTGCCTTTGGCAGGCAGTGGTTCACATTGAAGAACAGGACCCTCCATGGTCTTCTTAGATTTTATATAGTTGGATAAGTTTTGAAGTGATGAGTTTTTCTCTTTTCTTGATTTTGTCAATTATGGAATTGTCCTGACTAAGGGTTGAGCATAGTATTTTTTTTTTTTGGTGAAAAATGGTTGAAAATAGTTTGACATTTCCTTGGTGGTTATCATTAATAATTTCAGGCTTCCAATTTTGTTGGCTAGCTTGAACCATGGGGGAATTAAAAGTGCTGTATGGAAGCCTGATCTTAGGAGCAACCCCTTAAATGTTTAAGCAGTTTGATAAACATAAAAGCAATTACATTTTGCTGGTTGTAAATTGGCTCGAGTAGGGAGATTAGTGATGAGGTTTTCCTCCTACCACAACCTATTCAGGAGGACCTTCTAGGTACTTTAGGTTACAAGCCATGATTGGGGTTAAGGCTGTGTTCTATTCACCTGATTTTCACTTATTTTTTCTGAACTTATCTTATCTGAACTTATCTGAACTTATCTGAACTTAAGTGAACTTATCTGAACTTATCTGAACTTATTAGAACTTATCAAAACTTATTTTAGTTATAAATTGTACTTGGTCAACCCTTATTTTTCCTGAACTTATCTTATCTGAACTTATCTGAACTTAACTGAACTTATCTGAACTTATTTTCCTGAAATAAGTGGAAATAAGGTGAACAAAACAGGGCCTAAGTCTCTCAAAAAAGATGGGTTTTTGTTAGTCTATTCTGATATATGAGTGCATAGTTTAACAATGGTATTTTTGATAGCCATGATATGCAATGAAGGCTCTAGGTCATTGTTTATATTTTAAGGACATCTTAGCTTAGTCTTGTTTTTTCGTTGTTGAATAAAAACTTCTTTTGTTAACTAAGAAAGCTAGAATTGATTAAGGAATGTGTCTTAACACTTATTTATCTCGAGGCTGCCTTAAAATAGGCATGTATACATTGTTAACTCATGCTCTATACTATTTGATTTTGTATTTACCCTTTCATAGTATAAGAGTGTGCTAGTTTGTACCAAATACACAGCAGTGCTTACATTTTATACAAGAACGTGCTCATTCTTCTGAATGCTCTTCTCTTTTAAGAATCCTACATATAGGTCCGTCCTGCTTGAGTCACTCGATGAGAGTCTTTGGTTTTGACCATCTTCAGACATGCTCTTTACAAACTCTACCAAATGCCTCCAATTATCTTCTTCAAACAACCTTTTATTCATCCTTAAATATGTAAAAGCACTCAATTCACTTCCTGAGTGTGACTTGCTGGTTGCTAAAACCTGTCCAAACGCACTTGCATCATATCTCTCCAAAGCGTTTTCTCCAGCAAGTTCTATTCCAGCTTTTTGGGTTGCAGATTTTACTTGCTTCACTAGACCTTCAGGAGAGCAGTTTGCATGATCTGGTTGCTCCCCATCCTTCATTTCCATGCATGTAAAGTTTAGAACGACGTCATGTTTAGCGAACATTCTAGCTATTGGTAGGTAGCCGTTTCGATCTCTTGTATTGTAATATCCTGCTGTTAATTCAGCTGCATGAGATCTGGTTTTGTAATGCCAATGAATTCCTGCTACTTTCCCGGACAGTTTGACCCCAGTATCCTTGAACACTCCATGAGCAGCTGCAAGAATGTTCTCGCCATGCTCAATTAGTTTAGCGCTGTACCACTCTAGGAAGAACTGTCCATATGCTGTACTCCATGTTCCGTCTCTGCGGAAGAATCCCGTGTCTTCTGGATACTGTTGGTAATGGCCTGAATCATGTGGGCCACTTTTTCCCCATTCTTGCTCTCCAAATGCCTCAGCTGCTGCTTGTAATGATGCTTTCATATACTGTTTTCAATGGAAGAAAAAGGAAGATGAGTCCATGTCTGATGATTTCAATTGGCTAGTTAATTGTGTTTGTATAATATCCTTTACTATCTCTTAAGTATGAGAGGCTCATGGACAAACACAATTACACAAATCTAACATATTACAATAGGTCTAGCAGTCTAGGGCTTGGTCTAAGCTTTTACCTTGTCATAGCACTGAAATTCTCCAATCCCTGGAAATCTCCAGGTGCCATTGCTTTCTGGGTAAGATGGATATCTTAGCTCCCCACATGGTCCCATTCCTACTTGAATTTCCTGCAATAGGAATTAGAAATTGAATAAGTAATAGTTAGCAGAAGATATTTCCTAATTATTAGCAAGATGTATTGTTTTCACATTGTAATATGTGACATTCAATTATTTTTGGGCTTAGGACGCATCTTGCAGCCCAGCCCTCCTTCTCTCCTCGTAACTATATCTATTGTCACATATTTTCTGACAAGAGATACATCGTCATATTTGGCATTTATATCATTGTTTATTGTTATTATTTAAAATAATGATTTGATCTTTTACCCCGTGTTTTGTTGATCAATTGCTTCTTATTCTGTTCATGTCACTCCCTGATAAATCATTACTTTATCTGAACATAGTTTGTGTTTCTTTAACTAATTGGTAGGAATCTGTTATTCATTTCGTTTCCAGAACATGTATTTTGGGTCATTGGTGCTTTTAGGTCATGTAAGGCCATTAGTGAGTTAGGATTTGGTGGAAATACTTAATAGCTTTGAGTCTTACCACAATATCTTTGCCCAAATAATCTTTGAATTTCTCGCGGAAGCTCCTCATGTAATCAGAGTAGACCTGAATGGGTGTTCTTCCCTTGAGCACTGGCAGCGAATCACAGCCTAAGGAAATATACTCTGGATTTCTCCTGCCCGATCTGTCTGTGTAGACAAGATCAGGGTTGTTGCTGATTTCTTCTAATACCCATTGTGGTAAAGGAATACTGCAAATGAAAATTTGCTAAATTTTAGTCTTAAGATTATTCAGCTTTATACATAACTTACTAGAAGACCTAAATGAACATGTAACAAAAACACTAATAGAAGATTAGAAGCATAATTTGTTTCCTGTACCTGCACGAGTCTCCCACATTTCCTCCACATTGGTGGAAAGACATAACTACTTGAAGCTTTAAACCATGCTTTTGTACCATCTTCACTAGCTCAATATAGCCATCCCAGTTATACTTTTGAGGCCCGTCTTTCTCGACTAAACCCCACCATGCATCCACCATTACTCCTTCAACACCTGCAGTTTTTAGTGCCATTAGACTGGCATTCATTGCCCGTGCCTTGTTTAAGCTTCCATTAACAGATACCGTGTCTAAAGGAAGCATCACGAACACCGGCACCTTCCTATTATTCGATTGAGGATGACCTGTCAATTCATGGAGTTTCTCCCATTTCTCATTGCTTTTTTCTAACCCTAAGCTTGACATCTTCTCAGGTGCGTAGTGTTCTGCCTGTAAGGAACTGATTGCACGAACACGATATGACGGGTTGATTCGTGTAATACATATTACATTTGTGAAATCTTCAGAAGTTTTTAGGCTTTTAAGACCTGTGAGGAAACAATTTGCAGAACGTAAGGTTAAAGCCATTTTTTGTTGGTGATGAATATGAGTAAAGAAGATGAAGAAAGATGAGGGAAAATGATGATTGGTGTGCAGTATTTATAAGGTGAAGCCTCCCTCCCTTCTTTTATTTTTTATATTTTTTTATATTTTTTTGAGGGAAGGTGAAGCCTACCTTAATGGCCAAGATGTGGGCCCTTATTTATACTACTATAAGTTAGGAAAAAGCGTAAAGGATCAAGATTAGTCAGCTAAACATTTCCAAGTCATCTCTACGCGGATCTACTTTTCAGCCTTATCAGAATTTATGGGAATCCGTAATTATGCAGGTTTAATCAGTTTTTTCAAATAATTTTAGTGGCCATCATTTCTTTGTGGATCTTAACCACAAATTTTTATCTAAGGAGCTAACTGTTTTGGAGATTTTAGTATACGAATGTACTTTATTTCTATTTTTAGATTACCTTGATATAAATACCAAGTGTAATTATTAGAAGCCAGGCTGGAAAAGAATTGCCTAATTATCTACTTGTATTTGGTAATTTAGGGGAAAATTTAACTGTTGCTTAGAAAACGCATAAAAGTTGCTCCTTGCTTGAATCTCATTTTGGATTAATTGCATGTCAAAGAGACTTTTAGTCTTTTGTTAACATGTTAGGCACCTAACAGGTACATAGTCAAACATATAGTCGAAGTGAGGTAACAAAACGAGAGAAAATTGACTGTCATCTTTTTAACTATTGTACTGAGTTCGAGTGTTAGGTGATTCGTGGCTTACCATTTAGCCCGACTCTTATTGAAGCGAGGAAAATTGTTACTGCATTTTGTTTACTGTTACTACTCTATAATTTTTGGATAGAACTACTATTATTATGAAGTGTTTTTATTACTGCTAGATATGCATATATGTTCCCTTGAAAAAAACTGCAGTTAAACTTATGCTACTAAATGGATACTGGATTTGTCAAGTGGCATGTGCAGTTGTGAATTGCTCATTTACACGTATGTTCGACGTGTATCGGTGTATGCTTCCATCAATTGTGGATCATGTGAATTCATTTTTGTTTGGCAACATGTGAATTTATCTTATTGTATTATGAATTTATGATATGGATTAGTAATTGTTTGGGGGAAGTGGAAGGTAGTGTGAAGATTCTGTATCATATTTCCCTTTTTATTTTTTTCCCTTTAGAAGTGGCTCTCCTTTATTCTCAAGATTTGAAATTCGCTTTCTGGTACTTTTTCTAACCTCTTTTTCTTTTGGATGTGAAGCACTTTCTTTGACAAATTATGACTGGTTATATTTAAGCTTTAAGATTTTGAACTTTTTCCCCTCAACAGTCATACCGACGAAGTATTATAATTATAAACCCTAATAAAATAAGATTATTCTATCCTTTTAGCCATTTATACTGGTTACCCTGTAAATACTTTTAGTACATTCGTGTTCGAAGTTAAAAAGTTTTGACCAGCAAAGACAAGGCTTATCATTTTGAAATGGAGAATGCATTTTTTTTATTTTGGAAAATTTCCCCTTTTTGGTTGAAAACATTTTTTTATGTAACTTTTCTATTTCCCTTTTCATCCTGAATATCCAATTTAATGTGATAATAATTGGGTGGTTTAGTTTTGCTGCAAACTATACTTCTAAGTTCTAACCCCACAAAAAATGGTCACTTTTTCTTATGATGTGTTTGCGTCTTTCTTCACATATATGTATGTGGAAGCTAATTTTCTTACAAAATGTTTACAAAATGTCTATTTTCTTTGGTCATTGTTAACTTTGGATAAGGACTAAGTAGGGAGGTATTGAGGGTTTCAAAAATGGTAATAGGCATGTGGTTTGTAACAAAAGACATCTGGTTTTGTGTTTAAGGCATTTTTGTATGGCCTTCATTAGATGCTAAATTGATTGGTGTTGTGGATTATTCGCTGCGCGACTTGCGTTGGTACAAAATCTTTCCTGTTCACATGGTGCTGAAAGGCACAATAGAGGAGGGATACTTTGAACTGTTCTTGTTAGAAAAAGACATCAAATTTATTTACCCAGTTTAAACTTCTAAATATCAAGGTTGTGCCTCTTTAACTCATTTATAAGGAGTATCAGATATTCATGTAGTTTATACTGCTAATAATTTTGTCATTATTGTTATGGTAGTTGCTAGCCTGCTGTACATTTCCCCCTTCGGCTTAGGGCGTTATGGCGCAGGCGTAGGATAGTTCAGCTGGTAAGTTATCTCCCCTATCCAAGTCATGGGATCGAGTCTCGCTGCATATAATTGAAATAGTCGGGGCCCAAAGTCCACTCTGCATGTGTCGGGCCGGGCTGAGCCAATGTATAAAAAGGCTCAAGGCGCACCAAGGCGATTTGGAGTTCCCAGCGCGCCTCGGTGCGCTCATTGAAGTGAGGCGTCCTAATAAAAAAGTAAAAAAAAAAAGTGAAAAAATGGTGTGTGCCTCATGAGGTGCGCCTTATTGCGTCTCATCACGCCTTGCGCCTTAGAGCCTAGGCGCGCCTTTTCCGCGCCTTTTTATACACTTGGTTGAGCCAGGCCCACGGGCCGTCGTGTCAGGCCTAAGCCCTATTTTACCAAATTTAACGTGCTTCGTTGTGCCGTGACGTGCCTTGTCATGCTTTTTCCCAAAAAAAATTGTGGCCTTGCCCGGCCCATGACCTCGTGTTTGTGCTGGGCCGTGCTTTTTTTGGGTTGGGCCTCGGGCGGGCTCATCCCACAGCAATCTGATAGTTGGCTAGTCGCCCAGTCCCGTCAAATGTTATTGTTCTAGATTTTTTTTCAAAGAACTTGCTGCTATATGTTAAATTTTGATGTGTAAACTTTATTTATGCGAAGTCGATTGAAGAAAATGCAGTATAAAACTGTAAATGAACTCAAGACTTGTTAACCTTCTTGAATATCTGAAATGTAATTTTATGCTTCTAATTTGCACCCTATTCAACGGTTAGGTTAACATGCTTTGTAATGTAGTGACTTAGACTAGTTCCAAACTTCTCAAACGATTAGATTAAGGTCGGTAAGCAGGAAATTAAGAGCAAATCAGCTATGTTTTGGGTTCTATTATTAGTATTAGTTTGAAGTTGAATAAGGTATTATTTGGCATTTAGTCCCAGCAAATGTATGATTCTCATGGTTGTTGATGCAGATATAAGTGGAGGATAATGAACCTTATCTGTGTCGATGACTCAGCTCCTTCATTTGGGTCGCCCCACCCTTAAGCCTTAAGGAAAGGAAATTAAGGTCGTTTTTGTTTTTAGTATGCATCAATTTAATTCTGCCAAATTAATATAGTCGACATAATAAACAAGCTGTCATCTTGGACCCTTTATTTTTGTTGTTGTTTGGTTTACACTTTACAATACTTGGCTTGCCTGTTCTAGTTTTCTTTTTTCAAAGAAAATATAACACATGGTTCTGAAAATAAAGAGCATAACTCATGTTCATCCATGAAATACATATACGGAGTTGCTGTCAAAAAAAAAAAAAAAAAAACATATACGGAGTGGTACGTTGTTTAATAATGCGCATGCTGCTCAATTAAATTACATGAAAGTGTTAAAAGTAATAATTAACGAAAAATAACATTAACTGGGAGTGTAATGCACATCATGTTCCCATTATACCCCCAAGAGCACAATATAATACTCCCTCCGTCCCTTAATACTCGCACCGTTTCGACTGGACACGCTTGCCAATGCACATCTTTGACCACCAATATCTTTAACTACATATCATAAAAACTTATAAAAATATTAATATTTTGAAAATATACATTAAGATGAAACCAACAATATATTATATACTAACATTTGTTTTTATATACTAGAAATAAAATAGGGTCAAAATGAATTATGTGAATAGTGCAAAAAGTCAAAACGGTGCGAGTATTAAGGGACAGAGGGAGTAAGAGTTGTTAAGTACGTACGGAGTAGTAGATATCAGGGCATAGTAGTGGTATTCCTTCCCCCGACACCTGTTTTAGAGGGGGGGGGGGGGTTGTGGGGTGCGGGAAGGAGGGTTAAAAAGGTAGGTGACCGTGACAATGCCGATGGTAAAACTAAATGTTTTCTGTAAAATGTGGAGTACATAGTAATATGTATACAAGTTACATTACATGCTTTGTTCATTGTGTGAATGTGGTTTGGGTGTGGTGTTTTCACGATTTTCATTTATGATTTATTTAAACTTATCTGAACTTATAAGAACTTAAGTAAATTAACCTAGGTTAGTGAAAAGTAAGGTCAATAGAACATGCCTTATGATGCAGTCAATACCGTACCAATTGTAGTTTGAGAACACTTGTTGAAAGTGTTGTATTCATCTTTCCAATGTCAATCGAATTTGTTACAGTACTAGCTGTTTTTGTTGTAAATTGAACATGGCGGTCCTTATTTTTCATGTCTCCAAAATAAGTAGAAATAAGATAAACAAAATCAGACTTTAGTGGTTACGGCTTGTTTCTTAACTAACATAAA
The DNA here is from genome assembly GCF_020520425.1 of Spinacia oleracea. NCBI lineage: Eukaryota > Viridiplantae > Streptophyta > Magnoliopsida > Caryophyllales > Amaranthaceae > Spinacia > Spinacia oleracea. Next base: position 147,511,457 of record NC_079492.1, read on the forward strand.
AGGTTCGGTTGATTTAGCATTTTAAAATTCACAAATTCTTATTTACAATGGGTGTACAATAAATATTGTACACCGAAGTAAAAGTTGACTTAAAATGCTTTAAAGTTACATTTATATATGTAAAAGTTATCTATTTTTTAATGATAAATTTTTTCATTTGAATAAAAAATTATTTCTTCAAAATCACTAATAATGTATAAATTAATCATTTAACCCTTTAAAATGTTTATCTATCAACTTTTTAATTTTATGATATAAAAGTTACAGAAAAATAGGTTAAAGTTACGAAAAACTGCATAAAAGTTATCTTGGTGTACAATAAATTTATTGTACACCTTGTGCGCGCAAGACCTTTTGTTTAAAATTAACGTATATGCTCCTGTCAATTGTAGTCCTTAATGTATGTATGTCGGACACACTTAATTTGTTTCCTTACATATAGTGTTATACTCCACTTCATGATATGGCACAAGTGAAATTCAAACTTAATTTGATGTCTTTCACTTGTTGGGTTCTTGATATCCTCACAATGAAGCAATTTCTACATCCACTTTCCACCTCATCAAGCCAACCTCTCGCTATCTATTGGTCCATGTCATAAATAACCGCCATGTTTTTTCCTTAAACATTTTTGTTTTAAGGCCTAAATTTTGGGTTGTTTGTCATGAAAATATTGTATTATTGATTTATTGGAATGTGATTGAAGGTGCATTTGGTTTTTTTTTTTTTTGGGTTTGATTGCAAAATTATGAATAGGAAATAAGAGTTCGTTAATGTTCCTTTAATATTCTTTGAATGTAACATAAATTATAGAAGTATTTAGTTTGCATATGCATGAAGGGATATTAGGAGTTGGGGAACATTTATTCAAATTGGAACAAAAAAATAATTTTATGCACATGACTTGCCTAATTAGTTTGACACCTTTAGATTTTTCCACCTCATATTGAATCATCCGATCCAAAATCACGGAGGAGGTTGATTGGCTGCTCATTTTTCATTGACGTGGCACTGCCACAAAGTGCCATGTCATTGCTCATTGCAAAATTTGTACAAAACAGTTGATGTTCTAATGCTATATTCCATTAAAGAGTCTTAATTTCTTCAAGGTTCTCTCTTGAAATTGTTTTTTTTTTATTTTTTTATTTTGTTGTTTGACTTGTTTCTTAGAGAGGCATGGAGCAATAGGGATATCTGAATATATGTGCTGAGGTATTGACATAATGATCATGTTTCTTTTCTATATAATCTAGTATTAGAACTTATATATTTTCTCCTAATAAAAATCAAACGTATTGTAATTTATTATACTTGTGGAGTACTTAAAAAAAAGTGCATACATTTTGCAGTGTATTGAACACGTGAATGTAATACTGTACTACGTACGTACTGTGGTAGACGTGCTAGGCACTTCGAGTTGTATATCCCTCCCGGATGGAGATGGTTGTAGTGTATTTGACGCGATAAATGGCAACTACATGCAAAAAAGGGAGCAATACACTTAGCTATGGAGTTTGACGGTTTTGCTGGTAATTATTGGTTTGTTTGCAATAATGTAGTATGGTAAATATTGGTTTGTTTGCAATAATGTAGCAGTACTTTGAGATAATGTTGGGCAGTTATACTTCATTGTTTAAGAAATATATGCTGGTTAAGGATATCAAATCATCTTTAAGGTGTCGTGTGGATGTTTTCAAGTAGAATTGAATGTCATATTAGTTATCATACCAACTTTGATGTGGTATCTTGTGATCATGTGAAGATATGCTGTGTTTATGCATTCACATATCCTTTTCAAAGGTGTTTTAGTGAATGCATGTGTCCATTATGAGCTTATGACCCTACGACCCAAGTCTAATTTTGTTGCTTATTTAACGACACTTTTTGTTCATTTGGAGCCACCCTACCCTAAAGAGTAAATACTTAACTAAAAAAAAATCTTGGGTCTTTTGGGTACACCTAGCTCTATGTAGTTGTGGTTACTGTGCGGGTTGGGACAAAGTCGTTACATAGTAAAAAAGGTTGGGTCATTAAAGGGTCACTTTGAAGAATGTTGAAGCAGGTCAAGGTCAATAGATTGTCGGTAGTTGACAACCCAATAAACGAGCCATTAAAAATTAATGAGAATGGAGATAGATAAAGGTAAGCACAAGTGCATATGAAGCTATGCATATAATTATCTTTTGTCATAACTACTAAAAATATTGACCATGTTCCATAAAGACTTTGTACTCAATGAGCAATTCACTACAAGAAATTGTACTATTAACGACGGGAAATTCCGTCGCTAAAGGTCAATTATTATTGATTAACGACAGGATTTTCCGTCGCGAATCCGTCATAAAAGGGGCTGTCGTTAACCTGTCGTAAAAGACATTTACGACGGTTGCTCTCGTCTTTGTTGGATTGTTCCTTTTGCGACGGGATTTTTACCCGTCGTTATTAGGTTGTCATAAAAGATACACGTTTTTGTAGTGATTATGTTAAAAAAGTAGTCTAGCTTTGCGTATGTGGAAACACTTAATAAAAATTGTGTTGAACGGGCTAACGAAATCCGAGTTAAAGGCTAAAAGACTTAATTCGGGAGTGAACCAATGGAAAAAGTGGTAAAGAAAAATTGTAACGAGAACGGGCGAACTTTGTAGAAATGTGCCCAATGTTACTTTTGCATGCATTTGTTAGTTATGTATTGACGTTAGTTAACTAACTTACATATTTTAGTCAATGCATTTCTCTTGCACAGTACTTATGTCGAACCTCACCTAATAAAAGGTGATTGATATACTTCATTTTTTACAAATCAAACTATTTAATTAGCGTTAAAATGAAGCTAAAATGGTAATTAATAATTATGATATAATTATTATTTATTTATTTGTTTAAGTAGATATTTTATAAGTTAAGAAAAAGTTAAATATGAATAGTCGCATCCTTCTTCAATCTCAAAAAAGGTCCTCAATACTCTAGAAAATATCTTAATATTTTTGTTATGGAAGAAAATATCCTATTTTTCTTTTGAAGGAAGAAAATATCCTAATTTTTGAACGCCTATTAATGTAAGAACTCAAAGTGAGGTGAGTTCATAATTGAATCGAATTTAATTTAATTCAATACCAAAGCTACAACAGATCGAAAGACCCCCTCGTTGAATGCTGTATCAAACAGCGATGTGACAGAGGGTATTCATCATTGTCAGATCTCATCCACAACGATCGTGGTTTTGCCGGATTAGAATTTTGTTTGATTCAAATTATTTTGTACGGAGTATTTGTTAGTTTTGATTTCTATTGTAGATGTCGTATGACTATTTTATCAATGAACTAATTTTGAGTTCATACAATATTTGATGTCCTAATCACAAAAGAAAAGTGCATTCCCCAAGATATTTTAGTGATGCGTGATGTTATGATCATCACTTCTTTTGTTTCATTTTACGAAGTACTCCGTATATCTTAAGACTATTTTTTTTGGTGCTAATGAGCCACAAGGGCGGGGGATGAGAATCGATCCCAGGATCACCTGGAACCGGAATGGAAGCTCTAACCAACTGAGCTATCCATCTTAAGACTATGACATATAAGCAAATAAACTTAATTTTTTTTCTTAAAGAACACCTATTTCAAAAGGTCTTGCGCGCACAAGGTGTACAATAAATTTATTGTATACCAAGATAACTTTTATGCAGTTTTTCGTAACTTTAACCTATTTTTCTGTAACTTTTATATTATAAAATTAAAAAGTTGATAGATAAATATTTTAAAGGGTTAAATGATTAATTTATACATTATTAGTGATTTTGAAGAAATAATTTTTATTGAAATGAAAAATTTTATCATTAAAAAATAGATAACTTTTACATATATAAACGTAACTTTTAAGTATTTTGAGTCAACTTTTATTTCGGTGTACAATATTTATTGTACACCAATTGTAAATAAGAATTTGTGCACCTATTTCTCGTTATGCATTCTCAATCTTTAACTTAAGTGTAATGCGAAAATAATTAAATGTTGGTTTATTTATAACTCGGGTTTTAGCCTAATGCAAGTTCAATTATTTATGTTTATATTTGTATTTCTTTTCTGCAAACCAAAAATAAATAGAGAAATATTACAACTATCTTGATTTAGCTCTAAAAGCTTTTGACATCATATGTTAAAACTAACATAACATTATTTTCCAATCTCAAAAAAAAAAACATTATTTAAAGATCATTTGGAATTTATTGATTTTATACCTTATTTTTTTAGTATGACCTACTAAAATCTCTATGCATTAGGGTAAACAAAATATTGTGCTCTATTTAAAGAAGACATGACACAATAATAAACGATGTGCCAAATCAATTTCTGAATTTTGTACACTCAGGAGCTCGATTGATTCCCGATTACTCCACCTTTTAAAAAAAAAATTGTCTCACCAAACATTAAAATGGAACCTATAAACATCTCATGAAAACTTTGTTTAGGATAATGCATCAAGGGGATTGAGTTCATATAAGTTAATACTCCGTAATTCGTATAATACATATTTTTTGGTGCAAATGAACCACAAGAGTAATAATAAATTACAAATAGGGGAGGGGATTCGAACCTCAAACCTATCGTACACAGACACTCGAGACCTCATATAATATTTACTTGACATCACAATATTTTAACTAAACATTTTAATATTAACCGCTTACCAAAAAGGGAATGAAAGCTTATTTTAAAATGTACCAAAAAGATTATATCGAACTCTAAGACAAAAGTTGCATAAACAAGTCCATTTCAAAAGCTACAACAATACAACTCATACTCCCTTGGAGAGTTGGAGTGATAATTTAAAGAGAAGTTATTCTGGTTTCTTTTTGGCACCTACAAGATTATGATGGATATTCCCCTTGAAAGTCATTTTTGGGTGATCCCATTTAGATATTTCTTTGAGAAATATCAGAAAATGAAATTAAATTATGTAGCAGAAAAATGTTGAGTCTTTCTGTCTTGATATCAATAATGGATTTCAAAATACAATAATAGCTTATTCAGATCAGATCAGATCAGATCAGGCCTGAGCTATAGGAAATGCAGAACCAATTTTGTTTCCTAGACGATAACACTTGATATTAACCGGGTATGGACCCACCTCTATGTGGTTTTCCTCTCCTCCTGCAAAGAAGCACAATGTGTACAGGGCTAGTTCAAACTCCGGGCTTACTCCTACAAACATGCTTGACAGAGATTTGAGGATTCCATTCCACTCAAACTGAACTGTGAGCAACTGTGTCTCGGAATCAGGCTGCAGAGGAAACATAGACAGAGAAAAACCAGGTTTATTAAGGTGATACAAATATTATTAGTGGTAAAGGAAACAAAAATGAAAAACACTACAAATTAGCTTAGTCTTGGAATAATCAAAAAATGCAAAATAGCGCGAAGTTTGGGATGTCTAATATCTCGAGAGACATGCCCACTACTCTTTGTGAATACATGTTCACAACCCTATTAGAGCTTTGGACACGTAGGTTACGTTCTCTTCACCTAAATTTCACTTACTTATCTTATTGACCCTAAACTTATCCTATATCATCTTGACCCTTAATTATATGAACTTATTGACCCTTATATTATCTTATCTGGACTTATTGACCATTATGCTATGTTATCTTATCTTATCTAAGACCCGAAATAAGTGAAAAGTGAGAGCCTACTAGAGATGCTTTCTATTGTTCTTATAATCATCTGGTGTGAACACAGTAACTCTTAGTTTTATTCTCCAATCAATATTTACTTTGCCACAGATTTAAGAAATGCACATAAAAATCTGTACAAAAAAGAAACAAAAGATGAGGAACACTTCTTACATAGGACCCCTCTCTTAGGTGTTCTATGCACATGCTTTTTTAATAGGCTATTACAAGTAAAGACTCGATATTATAAAGCGAAGGTCAGCTAATACAGGTAATGGGTCAATATATAGTGAAGCTCACTTAGTCTTGCCTGAACTAGCATACTATCGCACCTAAAAGTGTGTGGTACCTAAGTTGGAAGAAGGAAAGATTGTTCAGCAAAACAAGAAAGCTAGTCTTGTTGTTCTGGAGGGGTTTGTATAACAGTTGCCATAACAGGAATGACAGATTATGAACAGGATTACCCAAAAGTATGATAAGAAGCAGAGATAATATTAACTGATCAAGAGATGTGATCATCTAATTTTCATATAATTCAGAATTGCTACATATTTGCTCCAAAATGAAAACAAAGGATCACAGTTAATCACTTACAAATTGCCTGTTTCTGCGAGGCAAGATATAACCTTGATAATCTGCTTTGCCCTTTGCTTCCTCAAGGTAAAACTGCAGAAAGAACAGAAAGTGTTTTATGTCAAGACTTCAGAAAGTACAAACTCCGTTGGACACAGAAGAATCGATACTTAACAGAAACCTAAATGAGTAAGGAAAGAAAGGTATACATTCAAGCGACAGAAGTTTCAAGTTTACATGTCTAATCATTATGCATACTATGAAAGTTGCGTTCTATTCACCTGATTTTCACCTATTTTTCCTGAACTTATTAGAACTTATCAAAACTTATTTTAGTTATAAGTTGTACTTGGTCAACCTTTATTTTTCCTGAACTTCTCTTATCTGAACTTAAATTGCACTTATTTTTCCTAAAATAAGTGGAAATAAGGTGAACAGAACAGAGCCTTAATAAACAATAATGTCAATTTAGTTATGTTAGATGAGACTTTGTAAGAACTACTTCCAGTTTCCTATGACTGTAGTAATCGCAATACAGGCATGTACCTGAAGCCAGTTGTGAAAGCCTGAAACTTGTTGTTCTCCACGCGACTTGATTTCTCCAACAAAGACATGTTCAAAAGAAGATGAGCATCCAGAAGTACCACCTCGGCCATAAAGAGTGAACCAGAGATCTATTAGCATTCTCTTAAATTCCTGGTAATTCTCAGTGAAAATTCCACTGCTTGAAAGATACTTGTAAAGGTACTTGATAGGTGCAGTTCTACTAATCTCTTCAACAAATGCGGCTTGTTCCCGTCTTTCTTCCTCTGTTACCTTTTCCTTATATCCTTCATGTGGGTTGTAGTTGTCAAGCAAGGCACAGAAACGAGAAAAAGTAGGTTTCCTCAAAACATCTTCACTAACCCATGAAAAGAGACTGGCTTCTGCCATATCTTCCCTGTCATGGACCCTTTTTCCCTCACCAACATCAAGTTCATAGTCATTTCCAGGTGTCAACCGGTTTAAATCGAGTTCCCATAGCCTTGCACAAGCTCTTCTGTAATCAGAAAGCTCATTTTCAGATGGGTCCATTTCACCATCATAGTTGACTTCCTGTGAATATTGCTGCTCATTTGCTGGACATTTATATGAACCCCAATGTTCCATATGAATCTGTTAATTGATGAAAGATAAAGTTAGAATCTTAAGTCCCTATCCATGGTTAAACATTACAATACATAGTATCTGATGGCGGAAAGACTCATGTTTGCTTCAAACTCTACCAACACAAAACATAACAGTAAATAATGTACTTCCTCCGTTCTTTTTTATGACACAATTATTTAGGCATGTTTGCCAATACACGAATTCAATTATGGATAAGAAATTTTTTATAAAAAGTTGATATTTAAAAAATATTTATTGAGACAAATCTAATATATCCCACACGAGTATGTTTTTTCTTAAGTATAAATCACAAAAGGAAGTCAAATGAGCTTGTGTGAATATTGTCCAAAACCCAATTGTGTCTTCTAATAAGAAACAGAGGGAGTATTAATTTCCAGTAGAAGACTCATATTTCTTCTATTCAACCTTACATTTTCCTTTCCATTCCGCACTGCACTACTGCTCTTCACATTTCAATCCTACGGAAATTATTTCTTCAAAAGTTACAAGTTTTGCATGTATGACCATTGCAATCTACAGATCCTTCTTGGAGAAAGTAGTTAACCTAAACAAAACAAAGGCATGCAATTTTCCTCCCCAATTCCCATATAGAAAAGTGATCACCAAAGAGTTCTCAGTTTGAAATGAAAAATGATCATCTTTGCCACAAGCAAATTAATCAAAGTCTAAAGAAGTGTGACATAAACATACATTTTTATTTTTCTTTTTTATTCTTTTTATAAAGAAAAGTGAACAGAAATTAGGATAATCTTCTCTCAAAACTACATCCTAACTTAAACATAAACATACATATGGGAAGTGTACAACTGTACATCATACCTTTTGAGGCCGCTTCTGATGCTTCTTGTGGGCAGGTTGCCAACCATCAGCGTTTTCCTCTTGTTCGTTCTACATGGACCAAGGAAGAGAAAAGTTTTAAACCACAAAAATGACTTCCCTACAGTAACACACACAATAGATCAGCAGTCTGTACACAAAACTAACCTCTTCATTTCGGTTATAACTAGGCCTCTCTTGATGTTCATCCTGTTGATAATTCTCTTGTGTAGTCTACTCACAGATGCCAAAGAATGTTCAAACAAGTTAATTTAGTACAAATGCATCTGAAGAGAGACAAATTGCCACAATCAGAATTACACTCAATGTACTGTACTAGATAGCTTGATCGAATCACTCATTCCTGTGAATAAATGAAACTAAAGTTGATGATGCACATAACAGATTTCGATTTCCCTGAAAACATGTCTTGTTTCCTTGAATCATAGATTACGAATAACAACAACAATGAGCATCACAACTCACAAGTGTCATCCCCCCGAAAAATGATAAAGTCAATCACTAGGAGTGGATAAAATGATCTGCATCTGACTATATTTTCGTAAATTTGATAGGTAGAAATTCACTAATCACAGGATTGTTCAACAATTTGCATCAAAATACCCCTCATAACATTTGGATCGTGCTATTTAATCCAAAAATCAATCACAATTTCTTTCATAATCCTTGTATGCATAATCCTTAATTGTTTGATTTCATTCACTTCATTAACCAAACCTTCAATTGAAAAGGTATAAATCTCAAAGCAAATAATAACAATTAATTTTTAATCCATGATTAAATAAAATGATGTGCATCTGACTATATTTTCGCAAAATTTGATAGGTAGAAATTCACTAATCAAAGGATTGTTCAACAATTTTCATCAAAATAACCCTCATAACATTTGATCGTGCTATTTAATCCAAAATTAATCACAATTTCTTTCATAATCCTTGTATGCATAACCCTTAATTGTTCGATTTCATTCACTTCATTTTTTTTTAATTTTTTGAATTAATTTCATTCACTTCATTAACCAAACCTTACATTGAAAAACTATAAATCTCAAAACAAATAATAACAATTAACTGTTAATCCATGATTAAATAAAATGATCAAAATTCAAAATTCAAGAAAAAAAACCTGGTGAGGTCTGGATTTACGGAATTCGGAATTCTCAGCAGCATAAGAATTGTGTTGATCCGTTTGATCGTTATCCCGCTCCCCAGATACAACCTGCGCATTTTAGCCAATTCCCAACGATCAACAAATATAAAATGAATTCCATTATACAGAGTAATTCTATATGTTTATGGAACATAGGAGGGTAATTCAGCAAACCTGCGCCCAGCTGGATCTAGAACGTTCTTCTATTGCTTCAGAATTGTTGTTGTTGTTGTTGTTATCGTCGTCGTCGTTTCGTCGATCATGGTGGCCGATCGCAACGTCGACGAGACCCTTGATCAAACCCTCCATTATTGATTTTCTCTCTCTAAAAAAAAGTTAAAGTTAACTTTTCCGGTAGTAGTAGAATGCAAGAGATTGATAGAGAAAGCGACTATAATTAATTAATTAAAATTAAAATGTGAGATTTTTTTCTTGATATGGAGAGAGAAAGAAAGAGAGGGAGTGACAGTTGAAAAGTAGAGATTTAAATAATGTTAGAAGAAATAACGAAGATAAACGGAAGGTAACGTCAGTTGTCGATATAGCTTCAAGTAAATGCCGGGAACGCACGCGGTGACCCGGATCGGACATGTCACGTAAATGGTCAATAATACTAAATGTTTTTTACTCCCACTAATACCTGGGATCCAGGAATTATAAAATGGGGGTCCCAAATTTATACTCCGTTATACACAGAGAACAAAAAAAAATATACACTCCCAATTCCCAAAACCAAAATAACTAACTGTTCATATGTTAAAAAATATGACGGACTAATTAAAATGTAGAAAATCACTGTAGTCATGAGTTCATTCGAAATTGAAAGTTTTGACAAGCTAACCAGGATCAAAACAACAACACAAAGACATTTTACCACAAAGGGACATAAACCATAAATCATACTCCCTCCGTATTTATTTAAGAGATACACTTGGTCGGACACGGGTATTAAGAAAAAGAATTGAATGAAATAAATAATAAAACAAGTGGGTTTGGGTAGATATTTTAATGAGTAAAAAAGTGCGGACCATGTCATTTTAGGAGGTGGGAGGTGGGAGGTGGGGGCGGGGGTGGGGTGTAAATAGATTATTTAATTAGATGGTGGGGTTGATAAGTTACTAAAAATAGCAAATGTATCTTTTAAATAAATATGGTCAAAAAGGCAAGTGTATCCATTAAATAAATACGAAGGAGAACTCCCTATGATAAATAAAAAAAATCAAATCAATACAAACTTTTTGCCACAACTAGAACTCTAGAAGTCTAGAAATCGTATGTACAAAAAAAATACAAATCAAATCAAGCAACCACTCAATGACTCATTGACTCAAACATTAAAAGAATAAATCAATTACTCCGTATATTATTTGAACTCAAACACCACAAAATTAACTCATTGATGTTATCTGGAAATTGAAATCACCCAAATTTCAATTAAAAAAATTTGATTCAATTGTTTACTTGAACATTAAAGACTCGAGAGGTGATGGAGGCACAAATCGGTAGCGACAAGCTTCCAAGGCTGCAGCAACTTAGCAATGGCGGATCCGACGAACATGTATGGAAGAGAGAGAAATGACAGAGTTTTTCACTTTTAGCCTTTTACTTTTATTTATTTATTTACAGTATATTTTATTTATTCTTTCCACTTTCACAATTTCACGTGCAATGTGCTTCTTGGGTTGTTTCCTACTTAACCTTCTCCCTATGCACAATACAGTACTCCGTAGTATTAATCCAGAATTCCAGATATTTAGCTGCGATTTTAATTTTGTCTTTACTTTCTGTTTTTTATTTTAAAATAAGGGAGCCCCTGTGGACCCCTTGAGGTCTACATGGTTCCGCCCCAGTCTAATACTAAATGTTTTTTACTCCCTCTAATACGATGTCTTTTTACTCCCTCTAATACGGAATGTTTTTCTCATTTCCCTTTCATACACTTGCTAATGCACAATTTACGTTGTTAATATGTCTAATTACGTGTTATTAAAAACTATAGTATTTTCATATTGCTACAGTATTCAATGAGACGAATGAAACAAGACCCCACAACTATGTTTTTTCTTATATGAATATAATTCAAATTATTCTCTCACATTGTGAATAGTGTACTAAACTACTACGTAGTAACGTAGGAAATCTGATGATTTCGGCCAATGAAAAAAATAAAAAAATTATTTTTGAATTAAAAAAGTCGAGTGCCACGTAGTTATTTTATTTATTAATTATTAATATTACGCATATACAATTTTATCCATAATCAAAGGATAAAATAACTACGTGGCACCCGACCAGTCAAAACGGTTACTCGAGTCGGGTCCGGGTCTGCTCATCTCGGGTCTCGGGTCATGATCTGGTCGGGTCTTGTCGGGTCATTTTATCACCGGTTGCAAGTCGGGTTCAGGTGGGGTTCGGTCAGGTTGAATATTTATCGGGTCATGTCGGGTTATTTTTCCATTTCGGTATAGGTCGGGTTCGGTTCGGGTTCGGGTCGGGTCTTTTTTTAGCCGGGTACAATTACGGGTTCGGGTCTTAACGAGTCGGGTCAAGTTCGGATCGGATAATTATCGGGTCGGTTAAAATTCAGGTCGGGTTCACTATCGGACACGAGTTAAGACCGTGTACGATAGCTATCAGGATTAGTCAAGTTTTAACCTTATAATTAACTTTTATAAATTTGGTTAAATTTGGTTTCACGCTTTTCACTTGTTCTAGATTAGGTAATTATAAAAAATAATATTAACTTGATTTAAGTTATTATTTAGTTAGGTAAATGACAAATCGGGTTGTCAACAGGTCACGTAAAATCAGGTAACGGGTTGTCACGAGTTGAGTCAATAACAGGTTTCATCGGGTTATAATCGGTTTCAGGTTGACATCGGGTCGGGTGTTGAATCGATTCGGTTCATTTTTCGGTCGGGTAAGCTGACTCAGTTTTGTTATCGGTTATATTTCGGTCGGGTATCAGGTTCGGGTCCGGGTCATGCATTAACGGGTCGAAATCGGTCGTCGGTTTTAACGGGTTTGATACGGTCGGGTTACGGGTTTCCTATTTTAACAAAATTTCGGGTAACGGGTCGGGTCCGGGTCCTTAAAAATCCAGGTCGGTTCAGGTCGATTTCTCGGGTCGGGTCAGTTTTTGACAGCTCTAATTGTCAACCTAACAAATTTAGGAAATATCTAGGAATTCAACCAGGGTTAATCCCTTGATTTACAACTTCCTATAAGAATTAAATTTTCATGTCAACCAAACATGCCTTTAATTTATCCGCTTCAGAAGTAGAAAAAGATTGTTTTTGAGTTTTCTTATAAAACACAAAAGTTATTTTATATATCATCAAACCTCTTAAACGAATTGTAAAAATTAAGAGCGAATTTGTATTTAGGTAAAGAAAATTCAAGGTTTTGGAAGAAACTTTGTAATATTTTTTAATAATAGTATCAAACCTCTTACGAATAGTAACTTTTCTTTCTTGTTCATGCAATCAAGACATACTCTAATTTACTCGAGTCATTGTAATTCATCCGAAATGATGATTTCACGTAGTAAACAAAATGCAACCAAGACGGACAACGTACAGAAAAGGTAAATTATTAAAAGCAAAATTCATAAGTAAAATAAATTTTTTACGAGTGATACTTTATATTTTCCTTAGATAAGGAAAGTGTACATTGTCTGTAACTCTATAAGGTTCTTAACCACTCTGTTACGAATTTACAATGGCAAGTTAGAATGACAAATGATACATTTGTCATTTGCCTATCCAAAAAACAAAAGAATAATACAATCATCAATTGATATACTCAACAGTTCAAAATTTTCACTTCCCGGACTAACAAAACTCCGTAATTTACATGTATGTATAATAGCATATACACTTTATTCTCAACACCAGTATCTCCGGCGAAGTTTCCTGACATATATACATCAATAACAAGCACAGGAGTACAAAACCAATAGAAAAGGGGTAAAAATTGAAAACTATTTGCAAAACATTACCAATAGTACAACATCAACTCATCAAGTCCCGGGTGGTGATGTGGCGATTGGCGAAGAAGCCGCACCCTCGCGCACCTTCTTTGGCATCCATCCAGACTCTTCCCTAGACTGTCTCAAAGCTACAAAATGAAGAGCAGTACTCTGCACCTGATACAAGTTACATGCCCATGGATATGAATCCGGGGCCCACCAAATCTTTTCTCCTTCGAATTCTGCCTCCTCGACTAATGATTCTGCCACACAGTAAACAACATTGGGTTCAGGCTCGTCGAACCCTGCGACAGCCACACATCCTAGAGATATGAATCCTTCGGGTGCTCGTGGAAGCCATATAGACGCGGGAGTGACATAATCGTCTTCACAATTCCTCCATACCTACATTAAACCCCAAAAGAGAAATGATATGTCAAATACTAAGAAATTTTATGTGCCAATCTACGACCAAGAAGAAAAATATGTGGTCCCACTTTTTAAGTAACTAGGGCTTCATTTGGTAGGGTGAAAAACGTTTTCGTGTAAAACGTTTTTCAATTATTTTACGTTGTTTAGTTCGACAAGGGATGAAAAACAATTTTCCATAACCCCCTGGACAAAACCTTTTCTACTTGAAAGGGATGAAAACCACTTTTCCACTTTTCTACCTTTCTTCCTTACCTCCTCTCCTTTCTTCCCCTCAATCTTCACCATCTACTCCCATTTTCTTTTTAATGAACCAAACAAAGGAAAACTAGTTTGGAATTATGTTTTCCCTTGGAAGATGTTCTCCATAGAAAATCATTTTACGCTGAAAATATTTTTACACCAAACCAAACGGAGCCTAGATGTCGAATAGCCAAATGAAAGAAGTTGGTTCTGTGGTGTTGCTGAATATGAAGACAAAAGGTGGCAAGTAACGCATAGCTTCAGCCAAAGTGTTATGCCCATAAAGCTGACAAAAACACCCTACATCTGCAAAGGATGTTTCTAAAAATAGAAGTTGATTCCTACAATATGAAATAGCAAGATAAATGACATTCTGCAGCGAAATACTCCGCATGTGAACAGTTCTTACCAGGTCAAATCCCAAAGGAAGTGTAAACATTTGGTCATCGTAATGATAGACAGCAGCAACGCTTGGTGGATGACCACCAACATGGGCTATGTCCCCAATAGACACATACCTGAAGAATAATAAAAACAGTTCTGAGATTTTTTTCCTACCTCATTTGACAACACAAGAAATATACGCAAAAATTTGCAAATTACAAGCAAGACAAATCAGATTGGAAGAAAACGGACTAGGATTAAGAACACAAGTTTAGATAGAACATACACCCCTAAACTAAAATCCAGTTTTGATTCAGCATTTTAGGGTTGGAATCCTTCAAACCCATACTTGATCCTCCAAATCCCCAAGGTCGTAGTCTTGTAGATCAAACTCTTAATCTGACGGATGGTGGTTTCTTTCAAGTCTGTCAAGAGAGTAGTTTTTTGTGCACTAATTGCACAAAAATGTTGATGAGGTGGCACAAATTGCTGCCACTTGGTGCACAAGTGAAAAATATTGGAGCATTAAGTACTCCGTATGTTCTTCATTTTGATACAGAGAATGCTCCTCAGTTCTGTTTCTATTTTACTACTTTCAGTATCAGTTTTGGAAAAATAAGAACACCAAGCTTTTAGTTTTTTTAAAACGAAAAACTAAAAACTGAAAATGATGCCGAACATGCCGAACAAGCCCTCAGTTCTTGTAAAATGAATGAGTAATTAGTTGCATACAGCTAATATGGAGTAAGTGAGACTTATTATATTACAGAAAATTTGGCTGATTACTACTGCATTAATTGTTTTTGGCTCATATACTAAACAGGTAACCGGAATTGCAATGGTGAATCAGAAAACTTGTGTAATTGTTGAAGATTTTAGTGTTTTTCCTCTGAAGCTTCATAAGTATTTTACTTTCTCTTACATATCTATATTTTGTCCATTTCCGATGGAGCCAAAGATTCATTTGTTCTTTTGGCTGTGGGATGTGATGGACTAAATCAAAATGGCTCTTAATACCTCTTCGCTTCCTTTCCATGAAGTAGAAGATGGCCGTCCCGTTGTTGTCCCGTTATCGCTTTTGGGTCAATTGGAAACAACCTCTCTGCAATTGCAGGGGTAAGGTTGCGTACATCCGACCCCCCCTTACCCCGCTTCTTGCGGGAGCCTCTTTGAGGCAATGGGGTAATGATAATGATAATGATGATTACATGTCTATATTTTCCATGCCTGTTTGCGTAGCATTCTAATGATACACTTATATGTTATAAATAGGTGCATTAGTTTTATTTGAATTTGCTTCAATTGTTTCCTTAATCATGTATCATGCATGTTTTTAGATTTTCTCTTGTTTTCTTCAGTATGAATAGTGAGCAGCTTTTTACTAGTGCTTGGATTAAAACACCACAGAAAGGTTATGCGTTAGAAGTAAAATAGGAGATTTTTCTTGAATGATAATTGAAATCGTAAATTGCCAAGGCAAGGAGTGAGGAGAGAGAGATTCTGATTTACCCAGAAGGACAAGTTGGTCTCCAGATGCTGCATCTGCCTTGATCCTCATCAGCCTGAATAAAAAAATCAACTTAGACAATAGTTACTCAATACTGACAGTCCCAACTATGGTCACTTCACTTTAAGGGTCCCAACTTTTAATTATTCTAGAGTGGTCTCAACTTTGAGGTGTGTTTTCCCAAAATGGTCATTTAGCTTAATTAAACTGTTAATTAAGTTGATTTAAGCATATCACTATTCTATTAACTTAATTTAATTAAAAAATAAGATTATTACATGAGAGATATGAGTCTCAATTAAATTATATATCACTTAATTTTAACTAAGGGACCATTTTTGGAAAGGACTCTCTATAGTTGAGACCACTCTGAGATAATCAAAAGTTGGGACCTTTTAAAGTAAATCGGCCATAGTTGGGACCGATAATATCAATTTTTCCAAAAGGCATAGAACAGGTTGCCGGTTACCATATTTCTCACCTTTTTTCTACACAATGTGCATCTGCCTTTAGATTCTCGTTCACTACTCCAAATCTTAGTGAAGTTGATGCTGTGTTCCACAAACCTTGTCTCATGGGAGACAGAACTAGACGATGCCGATGATGTTTCCCTTGACATAACAGTAACCTTGGTCTGGTTCTTGAGATCTTTCTTACCAGTTTCAGTCCAAGAAAAGTGCACACGTTTCTGGCTTGAAGGTACCTGCTCATGGATAACTTCTTTAGGACAGACTGTACCTCAGAATGAAGGACCTATGAAATAGAACACAGATTTTAACCTTTAAAGATAAACTTTTCAAATCAGATTGATAGGCTTTCCACATTCTCCGCACTGACGAACAGATTTTAACTGCTAATGGTTCTTCGTCTTCAGATTGTTCCTCAGGCTTGCATTTTATAACCCTAGCAAA
This sequence comes from Spinacia oleracea, assembly GCF_020520425.1. Taxonomy (NCBI): domain Eukaryota; kingdom Viridiplantae; phylum Streptophyta; class Magnoliopsida; order Caryophyllales; family Amaranthaceae; genus Spinacia; species Spinacia oleracea. The sequence goes on from NC_079492.1 coordinate 147,528,301, forward strand.
TGGCTCAGATCTCTTGAAGTTCTTAAGGTGAAGAATCAAATGAGAAGGTTGAAGTCTTCCAGCTTTGGCCAACTCAAGAGCCAGTAGATCTTCCCAGGGAACATCCCACATAATCTTGCTAGATCTTTTGTCCAAATTCTCTGAAGCTTTGAACTAGATCCAAGCGCACACACACACACACACACACAAAATTCTATCAACTTTTAATATTGAGATATGATAGAGAGCTAGAAGGGCCATTTTTCTCGTATTACCTGAACAAGCATAACCCTTTTGTTTGTCACCAACAAAATCCGTTGTGGAGGCAACATGAAATGGTCTTCATAGTAATCAGACAAGGCAAATTTGGAGGGTTCTTTGAAGATTTTTGTGCATCCCAAGTTATGACTTGCTTCCGCAAGCCAAAGAATCATCTGTGTCAAAACATGAAAGCAATGAAGGGATCAGATACACACAACAAACAAGGGATCAAGTGGAAAGGATGGGATGCAGGAAAAATGCTACTTTTGCGGACCCCGGGAAACCCAGCAATTTATTACACGCACACATCCTCTGAATTCTTGCCTTAAATTAACACTGGGAGAGATGCTTTGTTTGGGATGTAATGGGCTAAATCAAAATGGCTCTTAAAACCTATTCGCTTCCTTTCCATGAAGTAGAAGATGGTCGTCTCGTTGTCATCCCGTTATCGCTTTTGGGTCAATTGCAATTGGTATAAGGTACACCCGGTTGCAAATAGTTCTACGTGCAACCAGTTCATTTTATACTTTTAACCCCTCAAAAGCATATTTTTTATAGTTTAAAAGCACATATTTACAAATTAAAAGCACTTTAATTTTTACAGTTTTAAAGCACATTGTTACAGATGAAAAGAAAAATTTTGCAAGTAAAAGGAAATGAAAAATATACAAGTATGTGCTTTTAAATCGTTAATGTGCTTTTTAAGTATGTAAATGTGCTTTTTAACTATGTAAATGTGCTTTTAAGCCGTAAAAATATGTGCTTTTAACCCGGTTGCATGTAGAACCACATACAACTGGGTGTACCTTATAATTTGTGGGTCAATTGGAAACAACCTCTTTGCATTTGCAGGGGTAAGGTTGCGTACACCCGACACCCCCCCTACCCCGTTTCTTGCGGGAGCCTCTTTGAGGCAATGGGGTAATGATAATGATGAGAGATGCTTGGTTTGGGAGCATGCTCATAACTTAGATGTTTGGATTTGGAACATGATATTTTAAGATTGTCCTTCAAATTCCACAACCTTCTAGTTATATTCTCATGATGGTGCTTACTTTGACCGAAATTTTCACCTAGAGAGGTCCTTTTCCACTCATCTTTCCCAAGGAGAGATAGAGGGGTAACGGGATCAGTTCTTATATTTATAAAGACAAAAAGGATTTAATCATATTCTAGACACAGGCTACATAACTCACGGATGTGGCATGGGAAGGCTTGCTTTGGTTGAGTCCACAACAAAACCCAGTTTGGATCCATATATTGCTGGGATCTAGGGAGGTCAAAATATTGCACGACTTGCAAGCTTACCCAAAATGAGTCAAGAATCAAATAAAAAGGACAAAGAAAAAACGTCGTTAAAATATATTAAATTTAACTACTCCTTTGATTACAAAAAAGAAACATTTTAAGTGTTGACCAATAAAAGAAAATCAAATAATGTACTTTAGGCTACCCAGCATAAACAGAATGTTAGTGATTGGTGCATCTTTTTAGTATCTCTGCCGATGATATCTAAATTATCCTACTATCTCTTTTAATTGACCAAGTACTAAACACAACTAGGTTAAAGGGGAGGGAATCAAGCAACTCCTAGCTGAAATTTATAATTCAAGTCCAAACGTAGGTATGAAAGTTTATTTGTAACGTATGGCAAAACAGATACTCCCTCCGTCCCATAATATAGTGCCTGTTTTCCTAAAATGGTGTCCCTAAATGATGTGCCTATTTCTATTTTAAACCATTAATTTTTACTTTGAAAATTGTATTTTTTGACTTTTATTCAACCCATGTGCTTGATTTTTGTCTTTTTTAGGCCTATTTATTATGTACACACCTTTAATCTCTAATTTCTCTCTCCATAAAAGCCAACTAACATGTACTTTATCTTGAAAGAACAAATAATTATTGTTTTTATTATCAATATTATACTTTACCTTAATAACCGTGATTTTGGTCAAACGGGCACTATATTATGGGACGGAGGGAGTAGAATATTAGTAACCACTTAGTTAATGGTAGTAACTAACTAGTAAGATGTAAGGTTTAATTGCAAATTCCAATAACATAAATTGCTTCCATAATTTAGTCATCAACAATCACATAAACATAAATTTCTTCGTCATAGCTCAAGGGCATGACTTACATTTGTTGTCCTTAGCCAACCTTTTGCATATGAGTGACACTCCCTTGGGTTTTGTCCAATGAAATTCTTAATCACTTGACCAAATTAATTATTTAAAAAAAAAAAAAAAAACTAGTAGAAAAGTTTACCTGTCCAAGAGCTTCTTTTTCATTATATTCTCGAAGAATACTATCTGAACGTATAGCTCGGGGATTTCGGACTCTTTGGAGGGAGGTTCTGTTGTTTAAAACTTCAATACATCTGGCACAACTTGCACCAATTCCATCAACAGTTAACGAAAGAAAATCTAAGGCACCACTCATTGGTTGGACTATAAATCCCACAAAAGCTCGCCCAAGACCATGAGCAAGTCCTAGAACGCCATTCTGCCTAGCACTCTCAACAGGCTTCCTGACTACTCCTGACACACCAAATGCAAAACCTTGTGCCAAAGCTTCAGTTCCTTGGATAAATCCATCACCTACACCTGTTATTTTTCTGGACCACACCTGAAGAAGTTTTCAATTAAGTTCAAGATGTCCATATAAAACTTTCAAATGAATAAAACCAAAGAGAGAAGGACCTGCTTGGAACGTAACCGTAGAAACTGTCCATCTGTAGAAAGCTCGGCAAAACCTTTGCTTAGGGAAGCTAAAGTAGATCTCGTCATGCCTAGTACATCAACTGATAGTATTAGATGTAGAGGATTGTGTATTAAGTCCCTCCAAATCCGATTCGTAATGGCAGGAACCACAGCGCTCTTTCGCATGAACCTGTCTCTGTGCATAACCTTCCGCAAGTGAATCTGCAAAAGATGCATTTTACACAGTTATGATGATCATTGCAATGTGAAGTTCAAGAATCCAGTAGTATCGATATTGCAAAAACCACAAATTCTAATGTATTGACTGGAATGATACACACCTAAAACGTTGACAGTTTCAAAGCATACTCAAAGTAAACTTGGGCATTATAAGTACTGAGAAGCTTTCTAGTAAGGACCCACTCTGGAAAAGTCTTAAATAAAGTACTTGTTTACATCAAAATGGATCTTACATACACGTTCTTGCTACGAATACATTTAAATACAGATGTTTTTTATGTAAAAAAATGGTAAGAAGTAAGATACCATGCAAGCCTTAGATGGTTAATCAACATTAGGAGAAAACATCTAGACGGAATTGGGAACATAAACAAAAATCATTCTTCAGGTTTGCTTGGAAAATGAGGAAGGCCCGAATGCAAAATGTGAACATTTATAATGCTTTTCTTAAATGATATGATATTCATAGACATCCTTTCTAACATATCATATAATACATCATCAGAGGTGGATTTTCTATAGGGTATAGCTGGGGCCTGGCCACTCATAACAGCCCTTAAAATTCAGTTTAAAATCCCAAACAAACACTCAATCCGAAACAAAAAATACGCTGACGTCCGACTACTCTCTCCTACTTCTTTTCGCTGGCCCACATTAAACATTCGGGCGAACGCAAGTGCCAAAATCTAACAAAATGTCCTCCCCTCTTTTTCCACTGACTCATAAGTCATAATTGCCATTTTCTAAGCCAAAGAAAGACCCATGAGCAGCAATGTTTGGAATTTCGAAATTTCTTGTCTATGAGCCTACCCCCTAAATACCGGTCATGGCAGGACACAACTTTTCCAACTTCAAGCAGCTCAAGACATCATTTATCAGATATACTACCTCTGTTTCTATTTGTTCTTCAAGGTTACTATTTACAACAAAATTAAGAAAAGAGGAGTGAAAAAGAGTTTGTTAAGTGTTAAGGTGGATAACATGTGAGCAAAAGTAAGTAAGTGGGCTGAATGTGGGTCCTTTTTGTAGGGTAAAGGGCTAAACATGTAACCATTAATAACCAAAAATGAATAAAGTGCAGACTTGGTTTTAACAGAGGCGCCGACCGCTGAGGCGCACCACGGTGCAAAACTCCCTAGAGTCTAGGACTCTAGGGGAAGGCGTATGCTTTTCGTAGGTTACGAAAAAATAAAAACAAAATAACTACAAGTCCACAACAGCAACCAACAACAACAACAACAACAAAGCCTTAGTCCCAAAATGTTTTGGGGTCGGCTAACATGAATCGTCGTACGAGATCGTCATTGTCACCAATCAAACCAGAAAGGAGCGGGAAGTTAAAAAATAAAAACAAGGAAGAGAAAGTGGAATTAATGAAAGTAAGGTAAGAAGAAAATGTTATATTACAGAAAAAAATATTATAAGAGATAATAAACATAAGTAAAGTTTAAAATAAATGAATAAGTAAAAGAAGTACATTTTAACATAGCATGTAAAATTAAAATAATTTTAGTAAGTAAAAAAAAAAAAAAAAAAAAAAAAAGAAACAGAAAAATGGAAGCTGTATAAGTCAAATGAAGTCATCAATGTATATTCTCTCCCGCCACTCTGTCCTATCCAACACCATATTTTCCTCAATCCAAAGAAAGCTCATATCGTGCTCAATCACCTTCCTCTAAGTTTTCTTAGGTCTTCCCCTACCCCTTGCGATTCTATCACTTTGTCACCCTTCTATCCTCCTAACCGGGGCATCACTTGATCTTCTGCTTACATGTCCAAACCAGCTTAAACGATTTTCCATCATCTTAAACTCAATCGGTGCAACCCCTACTTTCTTCCTAATAATCTCATTCCTCAAACGATCATTTCTTGTATGCCCACACATCCAACATAACATGCGCATCTCTGCCACATTCATCTTATGCACGTGACAATGTTTCACCGCCCAGCATTCCGTGCCGTATAACAAGTCCACAACAACAACCCTTAGTCCAAAATTATTTTGGGGTCGACAAACATGATAAGGAAACGTTTGCGAAATGTGAAGCACGAAATGCAAAAGGTTTATTTTTTTAGATTCAAATGACGAAGCATAGCTTGAAATAGAAGAGAAAAACTGAATCGCAAAAGGTTATGCTAGAGAGAATCAATGCACAAAATTGAGAAAGTAAAGGTGCGGGTAACAAGGCATGAAAAATAGGGAACAAGAAAACAAAGAAGAGGCACAAAATGTTTCTTTTTTAAATAAAAAATGATAGAATTTTGCAAAGGAGAATAGGAAAAAGAAAAAAGGGAGAAAAAAGGGGGGTTTTACATGACTAGTCGTTGTTTGACCGAAAGAGGCAAGATAAAGAAAGGCAAATAATTTTGGGTTCTCTTTCTCCTCGTCATTAAAGTAAAAAAAATTCTCATTGTCGAGGAGCCGTTAAAGTCATGTAGTTTTGGCTTTTCAAAAGGATGTGGGAAAAGGCACATAAGGCGCACACCTTTTGTAGGTGCCTGCACCAGTCACGGGCCCGCCTTACTGCACACGCTTTTTAAAACTAAGAGAGCAAGTGTAAATAATTTTAAGGAACAACTATATAGGGAAAAGGATAAGGAACAAACAGGAAAGGAATGTAGTACTATGGTTTTTACTTTTTCTCTTTTGAGAAAAAGTATTATTGAGATTTTATTTCAATTTATCAGCAATTTAGTAATATAAAACTTATAAATCAACCAACTTAATTTACATTGAGTTTTAACATTGTTTCTGGTATATGAAACTTCTATTTTGATCTCTTTTCTTCTCAATTACAAATTATATGTTAATATCAAAGTAAGTTGTTTAGCAGGTACTTTTTCAAGTTTGTATTAGTTCCAAAAATCTGATGGGAAATTGGAGTACATAAACAACAAAATTTATAATGAAAAGGGAGAAAAAAGGGGGGTTTACATGACTAGTCGTTGTTTGACTGAAAGAGGCAAGATAAAGAAAGGCAAATAATTTTGGGTTCTCTTTCTCCTCTTGTCATTAAAGTAAAAAAAATTCTCATTGTCGAGGAGCCATTAAAGTCACGTAGTTTTGGTTTTTCAAAAGGATGTGGGAAAAGGCACATAAGGCGCACACCTTTTATAGGTGCCTGCACCTGTCACGGGGCCACCTTACTGCACACGCTTTTTAAAACTAAGAGAGCAAGTGTAAATAATTTTAAGGAACAACTATATAGGGAAAAGGATAAGGAACAAACAGGAAAGGAATGTAGTACTATGGTTTTTATTATTGAGATTTTATTTCAATTTATCAGGAATTTGGTAATATAAAACTTATAAATCAACCAACTTAATTTACATTGAGTTTTAAAATTGTTTCTGGTATATGAAACTTCTATTTTGATCTCTTTTCTTCTCAATTACAAATTATATGTTAATATCAAAGTAAGTTGTTTAGCAGGTACTTTTTCAAGTTTGTATTAGTTCCAAAAATCTGATGGGAAATTGGAGTACATAAACAACAAATTTTATTACTGATCAATAAAAAATAAAAGAAGGGAAAAGAGGTTCCATCACATAGTAGATTGAATTGCAGAAAGCTCACTTGAATTTTAAATGCACTGCCAATAGCCGACAATAAGGGGCTCCAAACTCCCAACACCCCATGTGGTCTTTGAGCTGGTGCTGTTTCCAGTGCCACTTTCAACCTTACTTCTGAAACATCTATCAGGCTGCATCATATGGATAAAGGTTACCACCTCATATTTGCAGATAGAAAAGGCAACTAAGTCCAAAATCACCACAAACGGAGCTAATGGAACTTATGGAAATGATTTACATAATCTTCAAGCAACTAAAAGATGACAACAAGACAGCAGGTCAGCCGCCAAACATTTATCATATGCAATCCACAAAACAAAACAAAAATTAATCAGACAAATAGCGAGTTTGAAAGTTTATCAAACTTCATGTTTTTCGACCGGTAATGGGATTAGAACCAGGCTATCAGAGTCTCAGACACATAAGTGATGGGGACAAATTAAGTGCTTACTCAATTCGTATCTCTGGATCAACTTGTGTGACATTTGGGTTATCTGGAAGACGATCAAGCTGCAGCTTATTGTAGAAATCCATTGCAGCCCATATAATGGGTTCATGAATATTTAGCCTCCACCACTCCTCAGTTACCTGTCCAGTCATCAAAGTCGTCAGAAATGGATACAGACATCTTCTAATGAAAAGTAAGGAAAGGAAAAGAAAAAAACTGTTGACATTACCCGTATATACACTTCTGGATACACTTGAATTCCATCAGTATTCTCATTTTGAATGGTCAGTGTTATTTTGAATACTGGCTGCAGCATATCAATATGATCAGGTGCTAGTAATACAGGCATCGCTGTCAAGGGAAGCTGATTGTCAAGTTGCAAATGACCCAAGATAAGCTTGAACCTGTATCACATGATAGTTAACCAGTCAGCTTAAGGAGGTTCACTGAAAGCTGTTAACTCTTTAAAATGATGGAAACAGAAACTAAAGGCTTGTAATGTACCAACAGTGCAGTATATTTTTCAAATATGCAAAAATTAAGTCTAAGTACTTGAGATAAAGCTAATGTTACTTCTTCAATCCCCTTAAATGAAAGATGAACCAAAAGAAAAGGACTTAAGTAATGCAACATTTCAAGATGCTTTCCGCATACGGCCATATCCCATCCCATCAGAGACTAAATATTTTATTTTCTTTAAAAGTTCTGTTGTTTATTTCATCAGTGAATGCATTGATTGTCCCAGAGTTGCTTCTCGTAGAATAAGAGCTCACACTTATTTGAGATAAGAGCAAGTGACCAGCTTAAGTCATAATTACATGACATGAATATAACAGAAGGATACAGATAAATGCAATAAAAGCCTCACTTGTTTGAAGTTCCACCATCACAGCCAGTGGAATATGCAACATAGACTCTCTCCAAGTATAAATAGGAAAGCTCTCTAGGTCTGTGGTCCATAACAGAAAGACCAAGTACACCAAGCTCAACAGTAAGTTCAAATGGTGGAACAGTATTTCGCACAATTCTCTGCATCTGAAGACTCTCCCCATTTTCAATCATTATCTGGTCATTTCCTTCTGTACTCAACCTGGACGCCTGCTCCTCTGTGAATCGAGCGACTGTGAATTTACCAGTGTCCGTCAGTTGAAATTGTACTCCTGCTCCCTCTAATGAACACGTGGCAGCAGTTTCCAAGTTGAGTGTTGAAGTGCTCACACCACTGTCACTATAAACACTAACATCAAAACTTTTTTGACCATATGGATCATCCCAAGAGAAGTCTGTTGTAGACCAAGGTGTCAGACGGATCAAATATTCATCAGCAAATCCACTCTGACGGATGCTGATTGTCTTTCTCGTTCTATTTTCAATCCTGTATGAAATAACCTTTTCTTATCAAAATATCAACGGGAAAATCCCTCACAACTGGAGTACATAAATTCCTATCAAAATCATCTAGCACAAGTTGACAACCACAAATATGAATGCACTACTTCATCAAAGGATGATTTCAGGTAGTCCGCCTAAGTTTTCTTTCCTTGTCCAAAAAAAAAGAACAAATATGTGTGTACATGCTACTACAACTACAAGCCACTTCATGGATGAATGTGCAGAACATAATATGTAAATACATGCAGGTCCAATTACAGAATACAATACCCGAAGGATATTTGTGATACATGCTGATTTAGGTTTGGATAAATACCTGATAGGGCTTCTTGAGCTTTGACGAAAAACAACAATGAAACGTGACCCTTCCTCATAACCGCGAATTTCTGTCCTTACAAATATCCGTTCACCACATTCTTTTCGCAAAACTAAAGAGAGGGAGTCTTCCTTAAGAATCTCAATAGGAAATGACCATTTCGTATCCTCCAAGCGAACCTACAACATTCGACCATCTTTCAAAGATTGACATGGCTCTCATACGAATGACCATAAATTTTCAACAAGGTCTGATTTGAAAGAGTAAGTCTAATCACCTTATTTAAAATTAAAATACACTTAACTTAAAAATTTAAGCTGATTTCTATAATACCATACAGTGAGAAAATGTTAAGGGAACTTTAAAAATGGAATTAAAATAAAAAAATTCTATGTAATTCCAGAAAAGGCAATCAAAATAAGAATTTAAAGCAATGTTATCTCCACATATCTAGAAAAGAAGTCAATACCACTGAGGTCACATCCAAAACCTTTGACATGAAATTAGATTAATCATTGTCAGTTTTTGGTTTCATGATTTAGATCAAATCATGAATTAAAAATTAATCATACCTATAGTTATCATGTTTATTTTGAAAACTCTCAACAAAATGTTGGAAACCATTTTTTGTGGTTTCCATATTTTTGTTTTTAGTTTCCTAAAGCAGAAATCTGGAAATAAAAAACGATACCAAACGGACCCTAAGATGTTAGTTAATTATACATACATAGTGTACATTAGTTGCTTGAACCCTTTTACTACTCAAAGTTTACGAAAATGTTATTAGAGGACACAAAAAGATCCCTTACCAATGGATGCTAAGAAAGAAGGGAGATACCCTACGCCAAAATTGATCAATTCAGTATAAAGTCTAAATACCTGGAGTTTGTTACAATCACTTGTTTCTTGACAAAGAAAGCACACTCTTGAATCCGATGCCCTTAAGATCTTCTCCTCATCGTTGCTGCTCAACTTAATGAAAACATCCTGACCTGTTCTGTTAGTGAAAGTCATGTATGCTCTAATGGAGATCACCTGAAAAAATAAGAAAAAGAAAGAGCTTCATCATTTCTATTGTCCCCACGAGTATCAAAATGGCTTGGCTTCTAAAAATACCTTCGTGGGAATGGACTGATATGGGCATGGTTTAGTGGTGACGAAGAGCCGAATACAATTACCGGCAGAATCAATAGCTGACAGGTCCAGTGATCCATCCTATAAATCGGATAAAGGCATGTCATTATTTCACTCTTTTAGAGGCTAACAGAGTGATCAGTTACAAAGGCAATTTACCATGTCACCGAGTGGAGAAAGATCTTTAATAGCGCCAAAAAAATCATCACCAGCATGGGAAGTAGATGCTCCATCATGGGCAATAGATGCTTGTAGTCCCACAGATTTGAAGTTCAGAGATGAAGCAATAGTGCAACCTTCCTGGAGTTCATCTTCTGTTATTTTCCCACTTATTTCGGAATTGCTAGTTCTTGACTTCAACTTTTCTGCCTTTTTGTCAACCGTGTCAACTAGCCTAAAAGTAAGCGGAGGGCATCTGGAAACAGAGAACCAATACGGGGCATAAATCCGGACAGACTTTGGCATTGCTGTTTGTTCTTTGCCGAGAAATTGCTCCAGAATAACTTGGACGATCCTGCACAATTTTATTTTATTTTAAAACTTCGGCTCTACAAAAAGGACGTACGCAAGGGAAAATAAATCAAGCAAATAGATTCATTAATTGTATGAGATGACCTTCCAGAAATTAAATTTTTTAAATTCAGAGTGTTGGATGATGCTCCACTAGGCTTAGATATGGGAACAGCTTCCTGCAAAAAACAGTGAGGGATAAGAACTATGATTATGACAAATGTAATGCCAAAATCGGAAACCATCAAGAGAAAAAGAACAATTAGATATTATTTGAATCTCACATGCAGCGGCTGCCACCCTTTTTGTGGAAGCAATGACAAGAATAAACTTTTTGTAACATCAGCAGCGTAGACATTTACAGCTTTCCCAGGGGAAAAAATCCCTCTAGAACGTGCAACAAAGTGACCACTCGATTGCATTTCAAGAACTGAATACTCAACTGTCAAGGGGAGATAATTGGCAATATTTAAGGGGGACTTAACCACAAGACTCCAGTCCTGGATAGGATCTGAGCGAATATCTTTTGCGATCTCTGTAGCCTGCACACTCATACAAAACCAAATTTTATGGGAGCCACTAGAAGAGGTTCCAGTAACATGTTTACAGTACAGCAATTTCTCAGACTCTTCAAGATCTGACACACAAATCTCAGATTCTTTTTGAGGTTGGCTAGAACCCTGTAATTGAACAGGGTTTTCAACTTTACTCCAAGCATATTCATCTGATATTCCAAAATTTAACGGTCGTAGCAGCAAAACGTATGAGCCAGCCTGCGTTACGCATGCAAGAGGAAGGGAAGCAGAGTCACCAGGCTTAAGTAGCCCAACGGATACATGTTGTTGTGCATCACTTAAGATCAGTTTCCGGTTTCGTATCCATTTGCGTTGCCTCACATGATTCACAGAACTTCCAGCATCATAAGACTCAGGCCACTTTAGACTTTCCTGATCTGGTGCATAAACCCATCCACCGGTGCTACACACTGACGCCTCATCAAGATGCCAATCATCTGCCCATATCCAGTCAGATGGCGGCTGTACCCCAGAAATTCCCTGCATTATAAAGGTCTTAGTAGGATTAATGGTTGGAAGACAATATTGATAAATATGGATAAAAATGAACATCCCTTTGATAACTCAGGCCAAAATTAAAGGAATTCAAAAAATTTGCAACCAGAAATTGACCCCCCCCCCCCCCCCCCCGCACAGCCGCATCCCTCCCTTTCACAATGTAGAATACAGCGAATCAAAATGTTCAGTTTTTTTTATATAAGAAAAGATATGATATTGGAAGTAGGGAAAAAAGGAGAAGAAACAACGAGTACAAGCTGTCCTCTCATCTGAAAACTAGAATACAGATTACCTCAATTTCTATGAGATTGTTTGAGATTTTAAACAAGGATCGCACTTTAGCAGGTTGTTAATTACTTAGAAGGGTAAGATATATATAACTACTCTTAAAGTCAATAGTTATGGAGTAACAAATAAAAAAAATTCATTAGCATGCTAAAGCTTTTCCTAACAGCTTCACCCAATGAGACATTACTATATTGCTTTTCTTTTAATTTAAGCATTGGTTCAACGAAGATATAGATGCTCTACAGAATTAAAAAGAAGGCAAACGAAAAGGACTAGTTTTCTGTGGACATGGAAAGTGGGCGAGTTGTATGTCTTGTTTTACGTTAAGATTCAAAGTTATCAAATGTTACGCATTTGTATAATTGGAGTCTAGCACTTCATTCAGAACATCATTTGCCAGTACTCGACAAGAAAAACTAGATCATGAGCTATTCTATAACTTGGAAGCATTATTAAGTTTTTTTGCTAAGATAAAAGATTTTATTGAAGGCACAAGGAAAGGAATACAGGTAGAGCACAAGACGCCTCATAAAAATTACATGAGGCGCACCAAGGCGCAAAAGTTTCTAGAGCCTAGGCACAAGGCGCGCCTTTCTTAGGCAAGCACATACTCTTTTTTTTTGTGGTATTTATATTCTATGTAAAAAAAATATCAAAATAGTATTATTTGTTGTAGGTTTGTCACAAATGGGTAAAAAAGTAAATACTCCCTCCGTATTTATTTAAGAGATACACTTGGCCGGGCACGGGTATTAAGAAGAATAATTGAATGAAATAAAGTAATAAAACAAGTGGGGTTTGGTAGATTTTTTAATAAGTAAAACAAGTGGGGACCATGTCATTTTAGAGGGTAGAGGGTGGGGTGTAGTTATGAAATTATTTGTTTAATAGGGTGGTGGGACATAGGATATATTAGATAGATTATTTAATTAGATGATGGGGTTGATAAGTTACTAAAAATGGCAAATGTATCTCTTAAATAAATACGGCCGGAAAAGGCAAGTGTATCCCTTAAATAAATACGGAGGGAGTACAGTACAATTAAAATCCTTTTTAAAAAATACGGAAAAAGGGGACGAAATAAGGTTTTCAATAACTGACTATTTATTTAGATTCTCAAAAGAAGTATGTCACACCTTACAAAAACTATTACTTTAAAATTAAAATAAAAGGAGGGGTTTTACATTACTCGTCACCTTGTCGGTGCCTGGCTGAAAGAGACAAGAAAGAAATGTAGAAAATTTTGGGGTTTTCTCTCTTCTCTTTTCATTATAAATTCTAAACCGTTGGGGAACCATTAAAGTCAAGTGGTTTTAGCTTTTGTAAGAAAGGATTATTACATGTCAGCAATTGGAGCCTTATACCATAAGGCGCTGGGCCTTGAGCCAGGGAAAAGGCGCATAAGACGTGCGCCTTTTGTGGGTACCTGATTCTGTCACGGCTAAGGCGCTAGGATAGGCGCTTTGAGCCTAGGCCCCCTTTTTTAAAACTAAGCATAAATAACTACACCTTAGCCAAATCCTTTTTATGTCCTCAGTTGGGTAATTTATGAATGCTCCAGCAGACTTGCCTATAAAGACACTAACAAAGAAACCTAATCCCATAAACTATCAGGGAACAGCCTCTCCATTAAACCTGAGCATTCCGTTCCAACCAAATAGCCACAGGATTAGCCATTTATCATTTCTCCAAAACACCTTCTTCTTCGTTTCCCTTCCAAACCTCATGAATTGAATGCAGCCACTCCATAATTTAGAAGGGAAGATGGAAGGCAGAAGGACTCGAAATCTCCACCCACCAAAACACCCCTTGCTCTCTTCACCATGTCTCAAAGCATTGAATCCCTACCCACCAATCAGCCTGGGGAATGAGACAGAAAAGAACACTAAACTATTCAACAAAACTCAAACCACTTCTGGCGGGCAACGATATCGTCTATACACAGTAGTAAACCACTAGTATACCACTGTCCCAGACATCTAGACACACTGAATTAGAGAGAGACTCTAATACAGCCTAAATACTTGAAAGCATTATTACTTAAATATCTTACTTTCCTCGATGATCAGTAAGTAAAACCCCTTTGAGGTTGAATTTATAATGTTTTACCTATCTCTCCATTTTTTTACTTTTTTTGTGTGTAAATGGGGACACCCCCTTGGTATCTTTCTAATATACTCTCATATTAATTACCAACTTATTTCTAAGTTTAGAGTTTAAGTTCCGTAATACAAGCTCATTGTTAGCTTACGCACTACTACAAAAGAAGTGACTATAAAAACATGGAAGTAAATCAATCATGTCATATGGACACCAATTAACCAGACCATCTCTGAAAGTCCGCATATTTAAGAGAGCTGATGATTTTAATCTAATGAAAACAGGCAACCCATACTTGGAAATAAGGACATTGGCACTCAATATATAACATCATCGTCAAAATAGTATACATAAAAGGAGGGAAAGCAAACCTGATCATCTAAACCCTTTAAGCAAAAAGCACAATGTTAGTGTAACTCACCGTGTCAGGCACTCCACCAGCTGACTGAGTATTACTAGGCTTTCCAGAGCAACAAACCCAACCAACATTTGGTACACATTTTTCTATTTCAAAAAATTCCACTGTTTCATTCCTTTCATCATTTAAATTAGACATGTCAGAAGTCCAGGTTCTCTTGGATTCAATTGGGGCCTTTGCTTTCAGGCACAAATCAAGTGTGAAATCAGTATCATTGCGTACTGTGACTAGGGATCTGATATTTACATATCGATTGCCATTCCGGACACTAACTTCACTTGCAACAACATCATTGCCTAATCTCCAACAAGCGGCAGGAGCAGCATAATTCAACCTTACTGCAGTCCATGGTCCTTCCCTACAAGGACTAATCTGGATAAACCCAGGCTTCCTACCATCAGCAAATGACTGGTTCCTGTTTTCGACTTCCTGTTTTGATGACCAAAGAACAGAAACCAATAATCTCCCTTGTGATCCGGTTGAACCCTTTCCCTTAGTTAAAATCTGCAAGGAAACAATCATGGTTCAGGTTTGTTCTAACTCTAGAGAACTTCAGGACAAGGAAATTTTGGCTGAGATGGAAAAATATATAAATAAGTAAAAAGCACCTTTGATTCTGGAGGAAATAGATCAATCCATTTCCATTCATTGTCATCATTATGAGAAGAACTTTCCATAGCAGCTATCTCCTTCAATGGGGCTGAGAAAAATCCAACCGAATCACCTGCCAAAACACACATAATAAATTCACAGAACAAGAGGGAAGTTAAGCAATATAGGCGTAAGCAATAAACATGCACGTGAAGATTAAAGAGATTAAGTAGTATCCATTGTTGTATCATCGGACTCATTGTGCCCGCTTTTCCAGAATTTTTTATTTCATGTTCAGAATTGGATGCTAGACCAGGAGAATGGGAATGCATCCAACTATTGAATTAATACAAAAGTAGATAGTCGAAGTGTTGTGAACGTGCTGAATATCAGATAAGTTATTTTCTCAAGTGCAAGGTGACTCCAAGATACCACTGCCTGACACCAAATTACAAAGCACATTCCATGCAAGTGCCCTGTGATACGATTATGCTCGGTCAGACGACATAACAAAACCAGGGCATTAATTGAGAGTCGAAAGGACCTAAACTAGATAATTTTATCAAACGGAAATAAACCAAACTAGAAACGCTAGTATGTACAAATACGCAACTCACTTACTCTCAAGTTTTACCACACAACTCTAAACTCAAATAATCCAATCACACATTGTAAATAAAATAACCACCTCTGGCCCTTTATATACCCAATATAAGAATTCTAACTTCAATAGAAAAAAAATACATCTAATTGTACTAGAGTCTAAGACTTCTAAGTTCTAACAAAAATAAAATACATATTTTTCTACACGTAAACCCTGATCCTTAAGGGACTAGTAAAACCGTGTAGGACTCCTACTATAACATTAAAAGATATGACTTATACGCCAATGATCTTTTGTCACCATACAACTCTTTAGACTTGAAGCATGATGTTGACTCTGAATCTCAATCATAGCTATTCAATTAAACATCACTATGGAAAATGGATATGAGAATAAAACTTGGTAAGTTTCTCCACTTTCTTTAACCTCGAAAATCAGAGAAAACAAAAATGCTTTCCTTAGATGTTAAATCTAATATTCTTCACTACCAAGTTGTGCATCCCATCTTTTATCTCCGCCCCAGTGTCCCACAATTTTATCCCTATTCCAGAACAAAGTTCTAATTTCATGCAGATCAAGAATTACAGAAGAATGACATCATCTCAATTTACTATATCTTGTGACAAGTAACTCTAGTAGCTTTACTGATATCAAGGAAAGACGAAAAAACGTTATATAGGACAATCATAGTAAGATGCACTTTTCCAAAGTCTTTTAGGAATACAGAAAGATTATCTGGCCATAACATTTATTCTTGCATGGAGAAATAATACCGAACCACATCCTTCGCTAACCTGTAAAATCATTTCACAGCCTATTAATTAATTATCGAGAATATAATGGATTTTGGAATAGAAGCATTCTGTAATGTTTTCTGAAAGGTTTTTAATTCATTTTGTTCTTTTATGTTTGTTATTCATCCTACCAAATCAGAGAGTAAAACATGGAACTATCCCATCAATCTCTTTTTGCCAATATGGATCCCAAATCCGAGTATACCCGAAGGAGGAGAGCAGAGAGCAGATGCTTTGAATACATAAATCTATACCTTTTCCAACGTCAGTCATAATAAGTTCCAACTGGTAGCTTTCCTGCTCAGACAATAGACAAAAAGTGAGTGAAATTTCAGAAACTATGAGCAGTATTATTGTCCGCATGAACTAAGGGAAAAGTGACACCAATTCCTTGGGTTAGCATTCACAATACAGGCACATGTACCTATATCATTACAACATATATAGAACCAAGAGAATTCAATCCATCAAAAAGTGCAATATAAATTTTGACGCAATAAAATCCAAGTGTCTTTAACTGCAGGGTTATAGAATTTCAACTGAAGCAACAACTTCTGCTCATAAACCTTACTTCATCTCCTCGTTTTTTTTCTTTTGGCGTGGGGGTAGAGATGGCCAACGTGGCGGGTTGGGTGGGTGGGTTTGGTGGGTCGTGGGTTATGTGGATCGTGGGTCGAGGTGGGTTGTGCGAGTCGGGTGGGTCTGATGGATTTGGTGGATTACGACAGATATGATTCCGATGGGTCATGTGGGTTTGGTGGGTTTACATGAGTTTTAGGAACTGATTTGGATCAGGTGGGTTTGGGCAATTAATTAAGCGTTAAAAAGTTACAAATATTGTACGAACTTACATTAATAAATTTTTATGTTATTCACTTACTTATATAAATGAGGTTAATGTATATTTACACAATAAAATTAGAATTTATTAGCATTTTTAACAATACAAAATTGTATAATTTAGGAAGAGTTTCGCGGGTTGGGTTCGTGTGTTGGGTGGGTTAGGTTCGTGATTTGGGTTGGGTGGGTCGGGTGTGCCGTGGCGGGTTGTGTCGGGTTCGATGGGGTGGGTCAAAATGGGCTGTGTTGAAAAAATTTGACCCACAACACATCAAAAAAATATCCGAGTTGGGCGGGGTGTATCATGGATCATAAGTGTGTCCGACCCACGTGACCCATTATGGGCTGTATCAGGGTGGGCTGGGTCAAACCGGACCCACTGGCCATCTCTAGGTGGGGGGTTGCATTTACAGTGTCAACATCATCCACCCCAGTGACATGCTAGGCTATGCAGACACAAAACTCAAAATTGCTTCTTCGTAGTCATACATTGCTGAACTGAGATAGGTAAACAGAGACATACAGATAAATAGTAAAATAGATAAGAGTTACCGGCAGAGATTGAGAGAGGGTGGAGGGAGGCAGGGAGATAACCATGAAAGAGAGATGGCAAACCCATAGTAAAATTTAGTGGAGAAACTTAAAAAATTTGTGAATCACTTCTGACATACCGGAGAATCAACTTTAAAGAAGAAAACTTCACTCCATTTAACGCATTCAAGCTCCGAAGAACTGCAAGACTCAGAGTGGCGCCCACACGTACGTACACTTTGCTGCTGATACAGTTCTGTAGCATCTGACAGCACAGATCCAGGACTAAGGCGTATTGATACAGCATACTGACGAGAAGATAGACCATCCAGTTTTTTGAACTGTATTGAAAAATAGGAATTTAACAAATGAGGAAACCCTACTAAAATAAAAACAAAATACGAATATAAATTCTAGAAATACATTTGCACGCATTGCTATAGATATGGAATTTTCATCTACATCAATAGCAATTCACTTGGTGCATGAAAAGAACAGGAATTTCAATTTCCAGACCATTTGTACCAATCAGATATTTATGAAAGGAAGAACTGCAAAGCAGCAATATCACTTTTTCACCTGCTATGATGCATATACTATCAGGATTATTAACGGCTTTGCCTTTGGTAATGACAGTGAAAAATTTCTAAGATAATTTACCGAGAGAAGGCAAGTCTTCGAATTTTGAAGATTCACATGTCCAACTCTTAAACATTATTTTCAATAGAGAATCACAATTCCATAGACAATCAGATGCATTAATATTGCTTGTGTCTGGCAACAACAAATTTAATTTCGAGCCTGATAACATTGTTACACACAAAAAATGGAACAGAGCTTAACAAGAATTATTCCTCCATGTGCAAACGCAAGGTGTCATGTACAAGACTTGTATTCAGTAAAATTCATCTCCTTTAGTGTTGGGGAACTCTTATTACTTGACTAAAGAATTTTGTTACACTTACTTTCTTGTATATAACCCTCACTGTTGTTTAACCTATAACTAAGAGGAAATATGACAACAATGTCCCACGAAAAAGAGTATCCAACCAGCTGTTGTTGAATGAAGCTCAGATCATCTCCAGCCAACAAACAGTTACTAACAAAATGAACAGACACGTTCACAACACCAAGCTTCCAACCATGGAATGATAATAACCATGTTATACTTTAATAGCCTACTTGCATAAAGATCCAAATGGGGTTGCACCGTTGCAGTAGTCATAAACAATCAATCGAACGTGTAAGATACAAATTCATAAGTAATATGGAATGTGATATACTAGACACTCAAACAGAGCCTATCATACAGACCAATTACAACTTTGAAAACAGATCAGAACATATTTCTTTTCTAAATCGAAACTTTTAGAATCATTTGCTAAAAATGAAAGGATGATCACACCTGTGCTTCTGCAATCATCAACGTCACCATTGTACGAGTCTTTTGGCCAATATTCCCTCGGAAGTGAGAGTCCAGCATATTTTTCAGTACCGGGACTTTGAGAGGCTTCATATCCCCTGATGGCATCTTGATTACACTTGAAAGCTCATTGATTTCAGTAGCCCGAATGAAAATGTCCTGACCAAGCTTGTTTTGTGGAATGATAAAATAATTTCTTTTGTGATGCACGCTATCAGTTGAGGTATCCTTATAAGTTGGAGAAATAATTTCCTGAAGAATTGGTTGCATCGCCACAGAGAGTTACAGCTTAACAAAAGATAATCTAGAGTTACACTATGTAGAATACGTTAATAAATGGGAAAAGGAAAGAACGTACTCTTTTAATGTAGGACTCCTGAACTTCACTGAGGCTACTCCAGCTAGCATAAGCTTGAAGAATCATATTAATGTTAGAACTAGAAACATTCACATTTAGATCCTTTGTTGAAGTGAGACGTAACTGTGTAGCAGCGACAGGGGAATGCATATCATACTGATACCTGCATATTGCTACCATGAGACAGCGATTCATGCCAGGTCATCCAAGAAAGATAAAAACAACCATTTTAAAATGAGTACCCCTCGAACAGCGTAAGAAACTACAAAACCTGTCTACCACAGTACATGGAATTAAAACTCGTCTGTTCCAGGTTTTGGATTTTTTGTTCTGCTAAACCCCGTTACATAACGGTGTGACAGAAATCATATCTTGCTCCCCGCGTCGTCCGTTACATAACAGTGCCTCGCCGCATTAGAACCTTTTTTTTCCGTTACACCGTTCTTTTGTACAAATTGGCCAAAAATATTTTACTAATTAGTTATGTATTTTAAAAAACGTGAAATTATGATAAGAGTTGGTTATATTGTGCTGAAATAATGCTTTTCTAAACTTGGAAGAGTATAAAGAAAGCTTAAACCTATTAACGTGAATTATTTGAGAAACTTCACACCGTGTTAGCAGCGATACGTTCTACTTATCCGTTACAAGCGGTTTCCGCGATAACGCAACCGTTACGCGATCGCGACCGCATCCGTGAATTTTTTATATGCCACAGTACCACTAGGTGAGAATAATTCAAAGCTAGTTTTTACAGAATCCAAAAACAAAACTTACGTACATATCAACCACACAATAAAGAAGGCAGAACTAGAGACATGTATTGGGGTTTTAATAATATATATAGAAATGTCAACAATACCGAATTCTAGATGAAGCCTTCACATTCATCAGTTCAAAGGGAACACCTATAACAGCTCATGAGCAGCGTAAAGGAAATACTTACCTCAAAAATCCATCAGCTGCCTCTACCACAGGCTCCCAAGACTCATACTTGTCATTGTATGACCTCATTGAAAGAGAGAAGTTGACATTGGAAATTAAGTAGTCAGGCCGTCCTTGTAAACTGAATCCAATACCACTCAGGGATACATTAAATAACGGAACCATCTGCAGTAATTGAAAAATAATCCAAGACCATCAAATTGGTTATTTAAGAAAGGAAATTACGCGTTTCGACAAAAAAAGAAACATTCAGAAGTCCTCAAGATAAGGAAGACAACGTAAACTTTTCAACATTCCCTAAATTTTGTGCAGCTAACTGCCCCAGCAAATAACAGAAAACCTTCAGCATTTTATCTCTAACATGTGTACACATAAAAGTCCCAAGTTATATCAACCATATAGCCTAACAATAATCCAATAATCAGAATGATAATATGATATCCAAGAAATTCTTGACAAATGTAAAGGATCTTACAAATTATAACAGGAAAATTGACAACTTAGACAACTATAAGTCATTATTAAAAAATACGATCCATGGAAAACAGAAAATATCGCGGACTACTCAGGAAATCCAATGGCTGCATGATACATTGACCCGTTAAGGTAAGTGGATTGGAATATACTGAAACGACTGCAAACAAGGCATCACTTACCAAGCCACCATAGTCATCAAAACATGCAACCGAAAATGTTCTGATTTCTGCATCAATGATGGTATCTTCCTTGCCATCTGCTACATATGTATGAGCAAGCTTCACTGCAAATCTTTTGGGAGGCTTCTTGTTTCCACTCCAAACCTGAAAAGTCCCAAACTCGCTACCAACTGTCCATATGCTATATGGTTCTGCTCTAATCCCAGCATCATTATCCCACAAACTTTCTTCAGAATATTGATCCCCAGTAACCATGTCACTTCGTATGCATCGCACTGAGCTGCTAAAACCATGATCATTTGGTGAACTTTTACATGCAATACAGCCCAGAGGAACATAACCGGGCGGAGCTTGAGGCAACCAAAATAACATAGGCTCTATACCCCGTTGCTTCTTAATTCTCCCAACCATTTGGTAGTCTATAGGTTTTTTGAAAACTTCATCACCAATGTCTTCAGCAACAGCACAGGCGTTTGGACTTTTATACCTATGGCCAATACGTCTATCAGTCAATAATTAGGAAAGAAACCAGTATAATGATTAAAATCTATTACAAATTTGATATACCCTTTAACAGCAATATCACCAAAGAATACCATCCCCTGTGCGACCACTGGACGCCATATCGATACTTTTTTCTTTGACCTGGAACCTTGATTGCTCCACACCAGATCAAAATTGGTCACAGTCTCAAAAAGCCTGCCAGAGTTTGCAATTGCTAATTCTGCAGAGAGGGGTCCATTACGTGGTGAGGCATGACAGGGATTACTCCTAGGAATATCTTGTGAGAACTCTGATATCCCAAAAAAAATATGCCTCAAGTCATACGCTCCACCCACTAACTTCATTGAATTAAGATCTGTTGGCACGAACGAGCCAACAGAATTATCCACACGCCAAAAGGGTAAATCCATCGAGGGTCTGCATTATACAAAGAACAAGATTACACAAAATAGATATGTTTCAACTAATAAAATCACATCAGTACTCCATATTTCTAAAGAGTTCATATTTATCACGAAAACTGAGACCATACAACAATTTGCAGAATTTTCCGTGGTTCTCAAGCCAATATTGTCAACATAAAATCATAGCTTGACAAAATTAAATGCTAAACACAGCTTGGAGAAACTGATCTAGTTCATTTCCTTGCAGTTCTTATGCAAAATAATGTCAGAAAGTGTTATAACATCCACATACTCATTGCCTGTTCCAATCACAACACAATCCCTTAATGGACAAGAAGAAACCAAAGAAGCCAAGATGCAAAACGAAGACGACAGTGGCGGAGGTGCTGTTCCAGAAGAAACCACGCAGCCCAGTGCAACATAACCTTTTGGCGCCACGGGGTACCAAATTGAACAGCTTACATTGCCCTCCTGAAGGATAAATGGTGTTCCGTTTATGCCATCTGCACCAGAGATATTACCAGATGTAGTATGTGGCCATATCAACTTGAAAGACTCAGGTCTTTTGAGTTTAACAAGGTTCTTATTTACTGCAAGAACAGCCTTGGTTGGTGGCTTGTCTCTGACAAGCAAAAATGGAATTATAAGAGTTAAAGAATAATATAAAAATATTGTGGCAAAAAAAGTATTATGAGATTATACTAACAGCGGAGTCATATAGTCACCGAGAACAGCAAAACCAGGAGGCGCACGAGGTCTCCAAAAGGAAAATACGAGGTCATTCTTGGGACCTGAGGAATTAAAATAATTAGAACATAGTGGTAAGAAATTCTATAGCAGCTAAAAACACTATGGAACACCAGCCAAAACAGATGTCCAAGAGTATACAAACTCACATTCCACCACTGCTACTTTGTCAAACTCGGAACAACTAACTGTCATTTTTCTTGATGTCAATCTTAAGAAGGACAAGAAGTCTTCTTGAACAGCCAAAAAAAGACGCAAGATGCTGAAGGAAAAGTTCATGAATATATCAGAGGATGAGAGATGTATGTTCATCTCTCCAGCAACTTTTGAAAACTTGATAGATGTATCAAATGGCTCCAAAATTCTGACTCCATTGCTCTCCATTGTCAATCCAAGTGCATTTGCAGTCAATTCCATAGTGTCACCTTTTAACACAATCCTAAAACCAAATATTAACTGCATTACATAACATCAGAGCATTAAAGGTCCCCTTTCTTTAAATAGAAAAGGAATATTCAACAACATTCATGCCGCATCTGAATTATATCCATCAACAGACAATTGAAATAACATAAATTTGGTATCCGAGTTTATATCCCCAGATGCATGTGTCTTCTGCTTACAGAAAAGTACAATCATCTCTTTGTGCACTGAAAGATAGCGACAACTCTGGAATAAGTATTTGCTGTATTGGGTTTGTCGGTCTTGAAAATATGACTCGTCTTATACCTAGCAATGCTGGTTATTTATGTGGGACTGGGGAGCTATAATAGGAGAAAAGCTCTTTGCAAATCAACTCATTTAGCTATTATTTGGTTTCAAAGAGAGAGAGAAAGTATACTTCCTCTGTCTACTACTCCCTCCAGTTTTAAAAACCTTGATAAACATGTTTCTGAACATACAATACAACAACGATATCATACCAATTCTAGTCCATGGAGCTCTGATGAAAGTATGAAACCAACATATTTCACAGTTTTTCTTTGAACTTCATAAGAAAAGGCTGACATCTTGTGCCATATTCAATATGAGATTCTAACCTGGAGAACGCATCCAGCTCCGCATGCAACAGTTTGTTAGATAAACTTGTCGAGTTCCCCACATCTTTCGATGAGCTATAGAAAGTAAGCTCTGGATTGATTGCCTGAAAGTATCCATGGTACCCTACCTTGAGAAAGTTACTCAATTTCCTTTAAGATTAATGAAAACCTCAGATGGTCGATCAAGATCTCTTATTCTACTTTCAAAAAAAAAATATCTCTTATTTTCGTAGTGTAAGCATATGGAGAACTATAGTTTATTATGAGGTTAACATAGAAGTGGGGAATAGAAAGAGGAGGGAGTAGAAATAATGGTTTAGATGATTAGACTAAAATAATAAGAATGAACGAAAAACTATGTTTGCCACAATAATAGAAATGAGGATAAGTGTTTGCATCCCTTCACCAATGATCCCTTACTATTACTTTGCCAAAGTCGATCTACAATCTATGTAAATCCTCAAATTGAGTTTTTCCAGAAAGAACAACAAATAGTCTATTATTTTAGAATCTTCAGGCCAAATTGTGTCAAAATCCCCCATCCCCATTAGTACCCATTCCTAACACCGTTAACTCTCCATCCAAACAAGATGACATGGCATGCACAATTATATATATGACGTAATTTTTTTTCATATAATTCATTATAATTAAAATACAATGATTGTAAGAAAAATGAAAATTTTCCCTAAATTTATTTTCTTCCAACAAAACCAAAAAAAAGTAAAATTATTAACCCTTTTTTATTAACTCTTGATGATTGTGTAAAAATAGAAAATTAATCCAAAATATTACCAAGAAAAGTCTTGAAAATAGTACAAAATGTGCAATATAATTTTGATAATGGTCATAATACCCCAAAATTATAAAAAAATAATTTAAAAAATTTTCTTTGTTAAACCAACTATTTGTATTTATTTTTTAGTGCCTAGACGTGAATACACAATTAGCAGCAAAATTAGAGAAGTGTTTGTATACAGTTAATTTTTGTATATATAAATATGGTAATATTGGGTAGATGTTTGAAAAATTTTGTTGAAAAAGTTTAACATACTTTCTAAACATTAACTACAGATTTTACATAGGTTTTCTAGATTTCTTTTAAAAAGAATCTCAATTTTTCTAGCTTTTGTTGGAATCAAATAAAATTAGGAAAATTTTCCATTGTTCACAATCATTTACATTTCACAATTAAATGAAATTTATTTTAAAAATATGTATGTGACATGATTATTTGGATGGAAAGTTCTAAGGTATTAAGGATGGTACCTAAACAGAATAACCTGCAAACTTGAGGCACCTAAAATGGAATTATCTAAACTTGAGGACCCAAAATGAAATTATGTCTAACCTCAGCCACCCAAAGTGGATATTTTCCTAAAAATTATTCAGACTTGCATTGGACTCACGACTACCAGATACTTTAGTTTGTAATCACGAGAAATTTTGTCCCTGATATGCCATGGTAAAAAAATTGCATGGTTGTCATTTGTTCCCCTCTTTGCTTACATAAAAAGTTGAACCAAAGTTCTAACAATCTCCAATGCAAAATAAAAATAAATAAGGGGAAGAAGCAACTGAACATAACCTGTAACTCAATTATGTATTCTGGAGGTTCGCCATTTTCAACATTTTGGTTCTCTGTAACTTGATAATTCCCAGAAATATCTGGTGAAGGTTCATCTTCGTGCTCCAAAGCAACATGGTCATCCTCGGAAACTGAATAACTACTATTGGCTCCTAGTACTATGCAAGAGTCCAAAAAACGCCCATCCTGAACAGTACACAGATCTTAGATTAGTGTTTCTTCCTTACCTTCCATATAATGAGAAAGAAGTTTTCTCAAAAGACTTTATCGAAAAATAAAAAAAATAAAGGCCAGCCACCTTAATGACAACATTTTTGAATTGCAATCTTTTTCCATTTCCCACATAGATTATTGCTTCTGTGCTGGAAGATGAAACAATAGAACCTTGCCGATCTTTCAGCAATAGTGTCCCGCCATTGCCATCATAAATAAAATTATCAAATCTTTCACTATCA
Organism: Spinacia oleracea; assembly: GCF_020520425.1. Taxonomy (NCBI): domain Eukaryota; kingdom Viridiplantae; phylum Streptophyta; class Magnoliopsida; order Caryophyllales; family Amaranthaceae; genus Spinacia; species Spinacia oleracea. The sequence continues at coordinate 147,554,218 of NC_079492.1, forward strand.
ATAATAAGAGGTCTTTGAGGAGAAATAGAAGATTCAAATGAGGGTTGGATGTAGGTAGAATCATTCAAAATGATTGCATCAACTAAACTCATGGGAATGTCATCATCTTCAGACAGTATGCCACGAACTGTTGGGACAAAAAACTCAATAACTGCCAATAGGAAATCAAGTGCAACGAGCAATTGAGGCCTTTGTAGACACAAAGATATCGATGATAATTTCTCGCTCAATGTCGCATCAACAATGAGCATTGTAGCATCTATCTGCCCGGTTTCATTCTCAATGCCTAAAGAACTATACTCAACACTCTTTGGCTGCCCAATTGCCAGTCTAAACTGTTCTTGTGTACTCTCACGATCATCCAGTACATTAAAACTCTGGAGCGTAACAGATATAAAATCTTCCCCACCTGTCGTAGACTTGTAAAGAACCCATGCATTGTTGACCTGCCACAGCAAAGACAATATTGACCCCCCACAATAAATGAAACAAATACAATAAAAAATATTCCAAGTAAAAGTAATTAACTAAAAGGTGATAAGCAACATTTGGTTGTCTAACAAAGTAATGAAAAATCAAAAAGGAAAAATCTATACACAAGAAAACACGCTATAAAACAGATCTATCAATGTAATGATACTATCCAGTTTAAATAGTGATGCAGTGACGTATACTTCCTCTGTTTCACTAAAATTGCAAGGTCACTAAAATTGCAACACTTGCAATTTGCACAACATTTTAGACTAGAGAAGAGTGAATGTGTGGGTAGCTTACCCGTGTGATTATACAAAAGTAATAATTTAAGAATATAGAGAGGAAGGAAGAGAGGAAGAGTTAAATATGAGTAAGTAGGACAAGTTGCAAAAGTTACCAAAAAGGGAAGTGTTGCTATTATTTTTTAAACATCCCAACTAAGAAAGTGTAGAGATGTTAGAGCAACGGGGGAAATATACCGTTAAACTTTAGCAGTTCCGCTTTTAAATTGAAATGGAAGTAGTGGTAATTTCACCCAGAATAATTAGGGTACTACCCAACATAATAACAAGGTCACGACCTCCAAGTTCGAAATAAACCTCCGCCTAAACACAATGTTTCCAATACAACCTAAAGCCTCAAAAGAAACCTCCACCTTATTTTTTTAATGCCCCTACGAAAACCTGCTACCAAAGATTCAAAGAGTGGATTGGTATTGCCGCAATGCCGCTCGAGTCTCTTCTCTACTGGGTGTTATGAACTGAATCAAGAGCCGAAGCAAGGTCAGTAAATTCGAGAAAGGAGTTTATTATGTTGTCATTTCGGCTACTGTATATAATATTTGGATTGTGAGAAATGAGTCTCACTGGAACTACAAAGTTCTGTCAATTGAGTTGTACAAGGAAATGTTTGGAAGGAGGAAATAGGCAGATGAATCAGCATAATACCTTAGAAAATTAGTAGCAATGATAGAAGTTGGTTCACAAACTTGAAGTTTGTATAGTTTTGTTCAAGGCATGTATGCGTTGTTTTTGTCTCGGGTTTAGGAGTGCTTGTACTCTTAAACTAATAGGTTGTAGAAAGGTTTTTGACCGGTTATAGCAATATACTTACCTCTTGCTTACCAAAAAAAAACCTGGAAACACTAAGCAAAATTGTTCAAACCGATCCTTATAACTCAAAGATCTATATACTGAAAGAGGTAAGATTAAAATCTACTAGACAAGCTTCAGATTGAAGGCCATCAAAAGATCCTCCGAGACATCCGTGGTGAGCCATATACTATTCCGTTTTATAATGCTATGAACATTTACTACTCCCTTCGTCCCAGATTAGTTGTAACACTTTCCTTTTCGTCTGTCCCAGGTTAGTTGTTACACTTCTAAATTAGGAATGACCCCACAATTATTATAATGTCTCTCTCTTTCCACTAACTTTTTTTTGTCCCCACATCCTCTCTCATTCAATTAAAAAAAATACCCCACTAACTCCTATCACATCTACTTTTTCAATAAAATAACAATTGATAACCAAACAACCGCTTATCACCTGAAACTTTGTGCAAAGACAAGTGTAACAACTAATCTGGGACAGAGGGAGTATTTGAATAGATATTAAGACGAAGGAGAGAGAGATGGTAAAAAGGTGAGTAAGTGTAGGAAAAAGATGGAAAAAGTAAGAGAGAATACGTAAAAAGGTGGGTGGGTCCGTGGATGTAAGAAAAAGGTGACCATAGTAAGAGAGAGAGAATGGAAATGCGTAATTGTTGGTAAGAGGGGTAAGATAGTAAAATAGGTATGCAAACATAGAATAAAACACAATGTTAAGAACATTTTATGACGGACCAAACCGGAAAGAGAACAATATGAAAAGGAGATAGTAGAATACTTCTTGTAAAAATGAGAGGCATTTTGTAAAATTCTATACACAAGTATCCAAAAGCAATTACTAGAAAGAGAAAATACGCAAAAAAATAAGGTACTAAAAAGAGCAATAGGACTCCCTTTATTAGTCCCTTGTGGAATATTGAACGCTCCACTAAAAGAACACCTTACATGTGAATCTCTAAAGAATCCCACCCATGTGGGTAGGAGAGGAAAAAATTAAGAATATGGGTAGGTGGAGTGTGTTGTTAAATTAGAAAATAAATGGACCACTTGCATATTTAATTGGGATGAAAAAGGAATTACAATTGTAATATAAAGGTAAAGGGGGAATAATTGTTGAACAAATAAGGAAAGATTCTAAAAGAGACTAATAAAAAAAACATCCCAATACGGAAAGGGGACTAATAAACAAGAACGGAGGGAGTACTTGTATCAAATACTACCTACACATAAAAAAGTTAATTACAGAACATTAAAATTTGTGGAACAAAAGAAGGGACATAATTCATTGCAATCATTTTGACCATAGAAAAAAAAAACATGCATATACCATCTGCATGAAGATCATACATGATGTTTTGGAACTAAAAAATTTACAATACGTATCATCTCCATTTGGTTTCATTTATGCATTCCCATAAACTAGTTTTTAGTTCTAACATCTACCACTACATAACCCATCATCTATATTTATCAACTTTTGAAATAAGAAAAGTGTATAAAAAGGGATGCCGAGGCGATAGGGGGAGCGCCTTTTTTGGCCAAGTGAGGCAGCAGGACCCCTAATGCCTTGGCGCGCCAGCATTTAATACCTTGAATAAGAATTAGTACTCTGAACTAAATTCTGAATCCTTGACCATAATCAGCAGCCTTGGGGTACAAAGGAGACAACATGCTCATTGAAAGTAATATAAAAATAAAAATACCTGCACGGTTCCCAATGGTGCATCTCTTGCAACACCTGAATGTAAGCTCAATTCCACCAAATTAATAGCAACAATGACTTTCATGCTGATCCAGACCTCCCTAGTATCAGGTTCAACTTCAGTTGGTTCTAACTCTAAAGTACCAACAGACTCAATCATGTCAATGGAGGACGTCTTTTTCTGCCATAACAAGGGAGGCACAATATTTGGAGTCTCCGATATATTTGATTGTGCACATTCCGTGATGATCTGGTATTCCTTGTTAGATAAAGAAGCTTTCAGTACATTCATCTGCAACCACAAACAAGCAAAGAATTTAATAAAATAAGTACATGAAACTTGCAACCCGTAGAAATAAGATATGAAACCACGAAGATCGACTTTGTATAGGAAAGACTATGTGTCGAGGTAGATGAAATGACCTCAATTGTTGCTTCTGTACTTGGAATTTGATGTAACAAGTCTCGAAGTGAGCGCCGAAGAACAATGGATAATCCATCGACATCCTGAACTATGCTTTCACCCAATTCTTGTCCAGTTCCAACATTTAAGTTGATGTCCTCAACCTACACAAAAATAGTTGACTTTGAAGCCTTACAGATAACAAACCATATCAGTACCCCAATACGTCTAACAAGGCTCCTTTCTTGAACAAGGTACGAGGTAAGTCAGGTGTACATAACCTCACTAGAAATAGCAGATACACTTTTCTGCCTTACCCGTACTATTGCAAAGGGGCTGTTTCAGTTGGACCCTCCATTCAAAAAGAAACTTATTGATCTACTGATTTACAGAAAACAAGAAATTAATAAATACGTAAATAACTGAGACATTGATTTAGTCCACTGAATTTTTAGGTCGAACAATAACCAACTTCAGTGCCTGACATAGTTACATGTATTATTCTTGAAAATTGGCACGGGAACTGCCTCAAATAGCTCCATAGAATTTTTTTAAAAGTATGCTCGGCGTCTTTGTGAGTTTCTTTATCGTGTAGTTTGTAGTGGGATGAAGTTGATTTTTTTGGACTATGGAAGCGGAGACTCTAGAATAATACTTCCTCCATTCCGGAAATATCGCACCATGGTTGACTTTTACTCATCCAACCATTACTTTGACTTAATATTTCAAATCGTGTGCAAGTAAAAATTATAAAAAATTAATATGTAGAAAATATATATCGATACGAATCTAACATGACCCACATGACTAAAATTTCCTTACGTACGAATCACAAAAAATTGCCAAAGTAGTGTGAATAGTGTGAAAAACAAATGGTGCGATATTTCCGGAACGGAGGAAGTAACTGAATAGGGGGGAATTCAAACTATGTTAATCCGTTATTTGCTGCAGGGGGGGAAATTCAAACTATGTTAATTCGTTATTTTCTGTAGGAGGGTAAGCTTGTCCTACTTTTATCACCCTTTTCCGCTGATAATATAGTCTCCTTTTCTTACCAAAAGCATGTTAATTCAAAGACTCTTCAACACATCAAGACTATATCAGCAGAAGATTTGAACTCTGTTTAAACTTTACAACTACAAAGGAAGACAAAGGACCAAAAGACAGTAGAACCACTTCCATCAGTAGAAAATCTGATAAAAATCACACTGAAAAATACTATTAAATGTCTGATATGGCCACAACTTACCATCACAGTCAATGTTTCCATGTGAACAGCATTCATTTCATGTTTACTGCCATTGAACCACTGGAAGGTATTCTGGACAGTTATATGTACAACATCAAGCTTCAAAAAACTGCAGCGTAGAATTCAATACTTACACTATTAGCCACTGTCTTTTAGGGGAAGGAAAAAAACAGATAACTATGTTGATTAGGGAAAGGGAAAAAAGAACAAGAATATACTCGAGACTGTCTGTTCTCCGAGGCATTATAATTATGGGCTTTGTAAGCGATAAATTGAGCTTCATAGCAGGTGAACCGTCAATTTCACTGGTAGTAAACCACTTCTCGGAATCAGTGACCTGATCCCTCAGTTTGACAACACCAGCTGAAGTATTGGGAGTGAGGCCCACAAAGTAACTAACAACCTGCATAACATTTCCAACCGTGAGAAGAAAAAAATACAAAACAGAGTTAGGTAGCTGAGGCGAAATTGATTACCTCCTGGATGAAGCGATTCAAGAACACGATCCTCACTTCAGAAAGCTGCCCTGAGAGGCTGTATTCATACCCTTCATAATCATCATCATCAGAGTTATACGAAGAGAAAAACACCTGCATGCACAGAGTCAAACTGTAAAACAATGATGAAACAGAGGGAATAGAAAATGGGCAGTCAATCAGAATTGACCACACAAAATAGAAAATGGGCAGTCAATCTAAGTTCATGAAGTAACCAATGATTGTGAATGAGACAAGATAAGTGCGATATAAGTGTGATACAAAGTAAGATGGTTAAGGTTGGACAATCTAATAGATTAAGAAGAAAAATTACGAAGAAAAATTACGAAGAAAATTTTTCAGCCTTTCAGACACTCCAACTTAACTTGTCAATTTAACCAAAAACGGAGAAACAAAGAGACACATTGTGCGACATCATTAACACAAGTATGTACCAAAATTTTGTTAATGTACACAGCAAATTTGTGAATGCTGTTGAGATAAAAAAAAAAAAGACTACAGCGAGATAAATGTACCCAAATAAAAGGTTACAGGGCCTATAACCTCTGTTCATTCATTTCCACATCGAATAAGACTAATTACTTCTTAAAAAGTTATGCAGCATACATAGAAGACAAATCGACATAAAACCAATACGACAAGAAATGACAACCCAGTACCATACAACACCAGGGTCCATGCTAGCACATTTTACACTGTAGCATCAATATAAACAAAAATTGACGTTAACAAGAGGCTAATGATACAAAATACAGTAAATGTTTGGGAAATAAATGAAAAAAGTTTATACAAACTCCAACCTCCGATAAGATACTTTCATAAGGTGCACACATCAGAAATTTTCTAGGTCCGTACAAATGCAGAACTTTTTGGAGGACAAATTTCCTGGAGGAAACACGGAAAAGAAATTCATAGAAATAGAGTACCTCCACAAATGAACTTCCCCCAGGATTCCTCATATCACAGGCCCAAAAATAAAAGTGCTCCTGGGAAAGACTGTCGTCACTTATTCTCAGATTACCTATGGAAGCTTTGACACTGAATGATGAAGGAAACACCTACGACAAAAGGAAGTAGAATTAGTTAAAATCAACTTCACAAGAATAGAAGAAAGTCATATAGCATAATCCAAAGGTAAGGTAAGAAGCAAGCTCAAGTTAACCTTAATATCAGTAAGGAAATTATCTTGTGAAAAAGTAGCTAGCTTAGTTTCATCCTCCTTCAAAATAACTATCTGGGCACGTGCCATATTCAACACTAAATAAAAAACTATTCTAGATTTCCCCTTCCCTAAGAGACCTATGGCAACAGATTGCGCAACTGCAGTTGAATTTTGTGGATCAACACCCTCGACGGGGATGTCATGTTGTTGAGATGCCACTGATGAGCCATTACTTAATGATTTACCACTTGCATCTTCATAATTAATACCACTCACAAAATCCAGAACAGCAGCAAGTGTAGGCCTACGGCAGAAAAATGATAATGTGGCAAGGGTCACCACAACCTGCAGACACCACAGAAAAAACCATGCTGACGTCAAGAAACCAATCAACATCACTGCAAAGAATAAATATAGCAACTCACCATGGTATCAGTGTTACTGTAGAAAGGAGAGTTCTGGTCATATATAACTATTTGAGCTTTAACAAAACTTCCCAACTCATCATCCTGCCCAGTTTTCTCTGCTGTAGATAGAAAAAGGGTATCAGGCAGAAGACCAGGCACCCTGTTAAAGTTGGGAGGTTTGAATGCTGATACTTCAGGGTTGGTGGAGTCAGTTTCTTGAAAATTCTCTGGAGCCTCGTAGAAGTTATCATCATCACCAATACTGCTCTGTCTATTTTCTTTAGAGACCGTGCTAACTTCAGGGCCCTGGATGAATGACCTAGCCAAATAACGACGTTGCGATGTTCCTCCACATACTAAATCCTCTATCTCCAAGGATTGCAAGAGTGTTCCTATGAACATATCATTATCCTTAATCGCAATTTCCACCTGTTCAAATAAATAAATAAACCATGCTGCTATAGTTATATACATCACACAAAAGTACAAGGATTACAAACATACCAGACCACCAACAGCTCGAAGTTCGAATAAAAGCTTCTCTTCAGATAGTAACATCTTCATAAAACTCTGGTCAAACTAAGTTTCAAGGCAGCAAAAAGACTGGTAAGCTATTCATCAAAAATCTAAATGACAACTGAATGAAAGTGTAGTTCTACCTCCTGGTTATAGTTGAAGCAGATTTTTAACTCATCTAATACACCAGTAACATAAGTTTTCTCTATATTTATAACATCAACAGCACCATTTTGCTCAAGAGCCTCAGATTCCGAGCTTTCAGCATCCGATGAGGATTCAGAAAATGAATTAATTTGAGCTGAAATCTACATTTAACATAAAACCATAAAAATACAGCATTTAAAAATGAAAAGGGAAAACAACCGCAACTAAAGAAGACCAGACGGAATCAATATTGGACTAAACCATCAACAATTTATAGACATTTACTTTTCAAAGACAAAATCAGACGGAAAGAAAACATATACTTAAACTAGTGGACCAACAGCCACATATTAAGATGGAAAATTTACAGCCAAAGGAAGAATTTATAAACAGCCTCGAGTCTGAAAATCGAAGAAAATTAAAGACAGTATCAAGGGACAACTTCCACATACTGATGCACGATATATAGCACTCCGTAGGCGGGTATGCCAAACGCTTTCAGATTCATCGGACTCAAAGCGCAAGATCAACGCATTTGCTTGCTCAATGACCTGTTAATGCAAAAATTAGGATTCAATGATGAAAACGGATTGATTTGATCCTTCAAATTTGAATAATATAAAATTTGTTGTCTTGCGATTATTTATTTCAAGAGAAGGGAAGAGTAAAAGAACCTTGCCCAGTGCATGGGCACGTGTAGCATCAAGGATAGCAAGTACGCGGTCCTCATTGCCAACGGTCTCAGCAGGCACCTTATACAGTTGTTTCCCTCTTAAACTGCAAGAATGCATTGAGTTGGCCAAATCACCATTATTAGTTATTCTTCCATCCCTTAGTAACTGTTTATCAAGGTTATGCACACATATTCCGAACTTGTAACGGATAACATTTCGAAGCTGACTAGTAATATTTTAAAGGTAATTTAAAAATGACAAATTGGTTTTTATAGTGATTGATAAACCTAAAAACAAGTTAATTAAGCAGCCAGATCATTAAATAAAGGAGTGAGTATGAATGACATAAGCAATTACGAAAATAGTATACTTGCGATATCAGAAAGTCATCAAAGAAGAGATGATGAGTTGTTGAAGAGTATTATTCAAAATGTAAGTGGACTCAGTCTCGATCACAAGAATGAAGAGGAGAGGTTAAATAGGATCGCCATAACATGACCACAAGAGCTAGAAAATAAATCAAAATCTGCTAGCATTCATTGACTAACACTGAAAAAATGAGACGTAGAAATACAAAGGCAAACCCACTACCTCTGTTTACGAGAAACCCCAATCTTTCAGAGTTAACGTCAAAAAATCCCATGAAACATGATCATAAACCTTTATCTAAATCTAACTTGCACAACAAACATTCTAATTGGACCTCCACAAGAAATCAATGCTACCAATTGCAATAAAAATAGCATCTAAATTGTATTATAGAAACGCAAGAGTGCTGCAATGGCCCTAAAATGTAGGTATTACAAGCACAGCCCAGAAACAAGAAACTATAAAAAGCAGCATTCAAGCAATTCAGCCTCTTTTCATTAAAATTTAAAATAAAATAAAATAAAAATAAAATAAAACCTTTCTCCTGAAAATTAGAGAAAATGTCTACTATGGTACTACCTCTCCCATCACAAGGGTTGGCCTGCCAACAGTGTTAGAAAAAGTGATGTTGAAGCCATCACAGACTTCGTTGATTGCATCCATACTCCCTGCTTTAAAAATGTTTCTATGAAGTTCATAAGGCGGCTTTATAAGGCGGCTTTATAAGGCGTTCTTCATAGAAAAAAGCAACAAACTCCTCATGAAAGTACATTATAGTCTCTCTCATCGGCATACCTCATACTAGACAGCCCCATCAACTTATTCTATTGTTTGCAAGGAAAAATTGTGTTACAATCACCTACTTCCATCCAACAATGCTTAGCCTATGCCTATCGTCTCCAAAATATACAATTTTCATTTTCTTAAAGCTTTAGCTAAAGAATTGTACCTTGATGGCCTAATCCAACCACACAAGGTAAAGGTCTAGGCTAAGATCTGTAGGAAATCGGTAATGCAATCGAAATACTTCAGCTCGTGCTGTGCCACATGAGTTTTCCCTGCCCACCAGGCGGAGCTGTTAGTCGTCTTTTTCCTCCCTTTTTTCTCGTGAGCATTAGTGCCCGACTAGGTATGTTAACCCGGGGTGGAGCTTTACCCACTCCTTTTGCAGCATTTTCCATGTTTTCGGAGACTTTCGGAGAGGTTGGTTCTCGTCCAGCTGGTCTCCTGATGAGACCGTAGCCGCGGTACACCGGTGTTATTTTGGGATTCCTTTGTTCCCTATTCGTAATCCTATAAATACCCTCCTATTACTCTTAGTCTTATTATTCAATATTTTAGAGAGACATTAACCCCTAAACATATAAACACAATTACACAAATACTAACATAGCCACCAGAGATAAAAGCAGTTCCTGAGGGAGCGGCTTCAGGTTATTGTGTTAGCCTAGGGAGCATCCCTCAAATGAAGATCACACTGGTAGTGTCGAATATTGCTTCTAAGACAGTGGTCATCATACCACGGCCCAACTTTGTTCTAATGAGATCTAAAATCAATAATATATTTTCCGTTGTTTATTATTGTTTCTTGGTTTCAACAGTTATCTTCACTAACAAGATTTATACACTCAGTGGAGGAAATAAGCGGGCGGTGCATGAGCATTCTAAGAATTAACTTAGATTAGAACCCATTTAATGGCAGATTATATAAGGGAAGAAGATGTTTGATTAACAAAAGTGGAAACTATAACTTTTGTAAATGATACGCAAGCTTTTGAGAGGCTTGATTCTCTACCAATTATTTCTCTAATTCTAAACTAAATTCTAAACAATATTCAGCATATTTCTCTCTCTAATATGCTCTATATATAAAGCTTTCCTTCTAACAAACTACCTATCTTACTCTTCTGCCTAAAGTACCCCTTCGCGTAATTTGGGAGCGGTAAAGATTGTGAAAGTGTTACCAGTAGGTGAGGTAACAAAGAGTTGAAGGGAGGGGAAGGAAGGCAAGAGAGAGAAAATGGTTGAATATGAGACGGTGTTCTTTTTGTCTTACAGAACAACGGCAAAAAGATGGTGGGGAGGGGGGGGTCCCTTTCCTTTCTTTTTCATGATTACTTTTCTGTTTGTTGAACCAAACAGCACTGACCTAAATACTAATTACTAAGTGGGTCCTGGGGGTCCATCATATTATCCTTTCATTAAATTTATTTTTGTCCACCAAATGTGTCACTCTTGGATAGCCCCTGAAAGTAACAACTAGCACAGAGGGGTTAGCTAAATCAACAATGGCTTACGTCCATTTTGAACGCAAGCAACCCTTATTGGTACTAATTCGTGTCAGGTTGGAACTACATGCTTATTTGGTACCCAAAAAAGTATAAATACACTTTGTTATTGGTACCAATTAGAATCAGGGCTTTGTTGGTACCAATATACTTCTTTGTTGGTACAAATGGATAGCAACTATACACTTATTATAACCAATATGGGTCGCTTGCATCCAAAATGGGCACCGTCATCATGGGTTCAGATTTCCACAACACACAGATGCAACATTACATAGTAGAAGGTACACCTAGTCTCTACATGGAAGGACAAAAAGAAAAACTTACAGACTGTTTCTATACTCTATATTGAGAATAAACCACATATTGAAAGAAAAAACATCACCAAGCAGTGAAAATTGATATTAGCCCAAACCTCAGATATTGTTTGTAGGTCTTGGAGTCTGGGTTCTCTAGTATGTAAAGGAATGGGCCAACTAAATAGAAGTATCTTCGCTGCCAAACAGCCTCCCTGTTCGCTACACCCTGCAGAAGTAACACAAAACCAGGTGCGCTTTGAGGTTACAGCTGAAAGTTAAGAGCTAAACCAATGAAGGTTTGTTTTTTTTTTTCATTCTTAATCTTTGAATGGATATCAAAGAACCAAAAATCAGAAAATTTTGAGCAATTAAATACGAAAGCAGGATGATTCAAGAAGTAGCAACCTTCCAGGTCAAAAGAAACAGCCAGCCCTCAAAATCAGCTTGCTTCCAAGGACGTAAACGTTCAGCATTATGGTCATCCTCTGCAAATATTTTTGATACTTGCATCAAACGATGGTAGCGAGCTGGGGAAAAATAAAATCCCAATGACGGCACCCGAACAGCCACCCTGGTTGATGGATGTGATGGGTTTTCAACCCTAATCTGAAAGTAGCACGGCGTTAGCAAGAATAATCTACAGAATGGAGCTAAATCTGCGATGAAGAAAATGTGCAGTCTGCATAGTACAGTAGAAAAGATCTCCCACAAGGTCTAATAATACAAGTATATGGCAGACGGATTTAGAGCATGATCGCATCTTCCAAATAATTTAAAATCTAAAGCTGGAGAACATAGAAACCATTACCTGCTGAAGCCTAAGAACAACACCACATTTGTCCAAAACAGGCAACAAAACACCAGATAACTTGGAAGAGCCATGATGCCCAACCGAAGAGGCTTCACCCCAAGAGTAATCACCGTCCACCAGGAAAGCAGATACGTCACTGAGCACCATATCAAACTGCAGGTATAAGTTCATAATCTCAACTGACTCTGATCCACGGTCCTCCTGCATTTGCAGTAAATATCAGGCGTATTAGGCAACTGAAGACCTACTATGCTTATCCTTCACTATCAGCAGCTATAGTGAACCCACATTTGTTCGTATTATCAGATTCCCCAGGTCAAGCAAAAGCTTTGTTGGATGATCACCATCTGGACAAAACTCGGTAGGAATAGTGATTTTGGGAGCAGCAATATCCAGGTCGAGCAGAAACCTGACAACAAATATTTTTGTCACGCCTTCACAATTTCAGAAAATAAGATCATGTGAAATAATCTTGCTTCAATTGGCAGATCCATATGGCATTCTTAAATAATTAAATTAAATTCTTTCAGCCCATTTGAAGAAAAATAAAATTTTAGTTCATACTCTGACCCCTATTTTCGAACAACCAAGTTAGGTGAACTTTATAAGTCAAACACATCTTAGAATTTAGCACATTATATCTTGGGTGATTTCATATACAGTAATACAGTTAGAGAATGTGATTATTCTATTGGGGCTAGTTCATTCTATTGCTTTCTCTAATACTAGAATCTGGCATGCTCAGTCCTTCTGGAGTTTATCTTTCATTTAGTACTAGAAAAATAGCTTTTTGATACAAGAGATAAACAACAGCAGCCTTCCTCTCAGCATCCTTCATGTTTAAATACCTGACTTCTGCTGAGTCAAGATAAAACCTTAAAAGAACAACCTAGTTGGCACATCAAGCAAGAAACCAGTCCCTTCAGCACTTTATAACCGGGATGTGTGCAATATTTCAACTATATCATGTAACCTGAACCCTAGTAAAGCACCACAATCTTTACTAACAAGCTATACAGAACCCAAAAGAGCCTTAGAATAAAATAACAGCATACCGATCACCATATAATTGAAAATGAAACAACAAACACGTAACAAATGGTCGAGATATAAGATAGGTAAAAACCTCGTTCATCATATTCATAATTACAATTTTCAACTGATACTAAGTTCTAAAGGTCAAAACGAGGAATTACAGACAACCAAACACAGATCTTATCAAAAGCTACTGCATAAGTCATACTTTGACTGCCATAAAGCCCTAAATATACAAATAAATAAGCCGGACAAAGAGATCGCAAATAAAAATGTGCAGATATATTGGAGATGCATAGAATTGATTCAATAGAAGATATTTTAAGGCCAAAATTTTTAAATAAATATTTAATTTGCATCCCTCTCATTATCAGTGAAATAAGATATCTTAATGTTCAAAAGATACATAAGAAAGAGAGACGCTCAAAAAAAAAAAGCTAGCAATGTCAAATTCACAGACAAGCTACCTGCTTTGGTTCCTCAGAGCCCTAGACATTTGCTCTTGTGCAGTCCTTTTCATTTCATCAATAGTCATCTGAGATTAACAGAATGAGATTTAAAAAACAGTAACATAAACAACAAAAGAACTAGAAGCCACAAAAGCTACGATGGACTCTTGTAAATCCAGTTCACCTAGAAAATAAAACACAAAACCAGTAATATGTGTTGTTTATAAAACTATATTTTGTTCACCTTCTTTCCACTTATTTCAGGAGAAATAAGAGATACCCAAGTTCAATTTACAACCAAAATAAATTCCGATAAATTTTGATAAGTGCACATAAGTTATAGTTTCAACAAGTAAAAATCAGGTGAATCGAACGCACCCTGAACCTAACCAAAATTAACTAGGGAGGCAAAAAATTAACAATACTAATTCAACTTTTAACCATCTAATCAAATTAATCCCACCTAGATAGGAACTAAGATTAAACCCATCATCTATAGTTGTGCTTTATAATAATTTCAGCTCTCAACTAGTCTCATACCAACATTTTTGGACATTATCTGGTATTATTGTGAGAACTTAATTATCAATTGTTGTTATTATGAAGATACAAGTCATACAACCCCAAAAATTGAGATAAATTAGAGTTGATACAATGGGATCGTTCTAAGAAGATGATCAAAAGTTTGAATCATCCGTGTTAATCTTTTTATTGATCCAAAAGGTTGCGTAGTATGTATCCTGTACAATATGCACGACAAAAAAAGAAAAGAGGGAATAACAAAAGAAATGAAATTGAATATGATTTCTACAACTAAAAAGGCCCTCGTATATCAACTGGGTTCTTCCCACTAAGTTGTACAGAGAACTGAAGAATACCTGAACAGCGGCTGCAGTCTCCACCGCTAATGTCTGACTAACAGAGGTGCTCTCGAAGAACTTCACAATCTGATCGACCGAATCTTTAAGATACTGGAATAAAAAATTATTGATATTACTGCACAATCAGGGCCAATTATGGTCACAAACTTGATTTTATTTATGAGGGAAAGCATTCTCACTGTCACATAACACGGAGAGGCTCTCGCAATGAAACTCCAATCAACCTCAGCATCAAAAGGCTTGTAAACAAAGGTGCCAGCTAGAGAATCATGAGCAGTGGCACTCTGCTTCCAAGAAAATACATCCTGTCATCAGCATGAAAAAGTAAAACCACGTCACATGAATGAGAGGCTTCAGAATCAGACCTCAGCTAGAACTCCTCGTGGTGATGTCAGACGATATGAGTCTAACTTCAGGTCCAAAATTTTTGCCTCTGCATACAAACTACCAGAGCACTTCAAACTCTCACACGACAATTCAGCGACACATTCATCGGCATCAATCAACTTTGATGCATTACGTCCCATATAAAGCTCAAATGCAGTATGTATCACATCCTTTTTCGCATCCAGAATTTGACCTACATCATCTTCCTTGTATCTTATGACTTTATTCAAACGTTCCCAATCTTCATCAGTGAACTGTAATGTTTCAGTCTCTGCCTGAGATGGCTCACCACCACCCCTGAGAGAAGAAAGTTAATTCTTACTTTCAGCGTTCTGAGGTACATCAACCGAGGTGTAAGAGCCAAGTTCTAATAAAAGAAAGAAAAAGAAAGAAAATATTTACCACCCAAGTGACCACCATGATTTCTTTTCTCGTTGTTTCCTCAAGTCTGATTCTATGGACTGCTCCACAAACCTGTGAGCAACCATCCTGGACAACAGAAGGACCAAGTTAATCGCAAAAAAAAAAAAAAAAAAAAAAAAAAAAAACCAAACCAGACGAAATGCCCACGTATTCTGCAACAGCCTTCTCAAGTAATATACTTGTGCTTATTTACAGTAATGTAACGAATTAAGTAGGAGTTAGAGGTTGAAGTAGCAATAAATCTAGGTCCTAGGTTAAGTAATATTTCAGCCAAAAGCTGGTTGTAGATCCCAAAAAAATTAAACCACAAGCTAGTTTTTGCATTAAATGGTTATTTGTTGTGATTACTGTTTGCCAACGAAAAAAAGCTATACGCTATCTGAATCGCTTGTTTTTCTGTACGGGTCCATATACCATTACTGGTATCAAATGTAGAAACATTTCAGATCGAGAAGCGTTATAAGCCAAAAACCAGCATACCCTATTGTGCCTATACTTGCGATTCACTATACAACACAGCCAGAAGTCCAAATTAGCAAAGATTTCATGTTTTTTTCAGTTACTCAGACCAAACTTTTTTAAATGTTACATGATAGCTTGAGCACATGAGATTCTTTATCATAACCCCGCGTTTGTATATAGGTGACACTGTGACAGCCCCCTGGGGCCTTCATGTGTCTCTATTACTAATCCGCAACATACTATGTAAAACCAAGTCTAACCAATATCATCTGTCGAAAGTAGAGCAGAAAAACATTGAAGTAAGTCGTATGAATTCAAAATTAAATATTCATTGAAGAATTCTATAAGATCGAACATTTAAACTTTAAACGAAAAGAAAACACATCAATAAACATCAAATATAATCATTGGCCACAAATTTCTTAATCTCGTTTCCTTAAAATTTTCCATACATAGGTAATTGTTCATTGAATTTAGAGGGGGGAAAAGAACTCATAAGAGTGTACAAAATAAATTCAGAAGCAAATCAAATCAATTCAAAGGTAAGGAGAATTAGAACCAAATTGTGTTGTTGCAAAATACGAAATAGACATTAGTAACACGGTGGAATCTGCTTAATTAGATTATAGAGATCCATGGGCACAGATCAGTTCTCCTTATATTTAGAATAATCACCAAAGACATGTTAGATAATAAGTTTAGACATCAACCTTAAATCTTACCTCCACTGCACAATGAGATCAATATCAAGTTGAAGATCTAGTTTTTCAACTTCTTCGCTGTCATCAATCACTGCCTGACTTGGATTCATTTTCAGTAAAGAAGCATACAAAGATATGTATTTCTTCCTTAACCTCGCAAATCTCAGCACCTGCTCCCAAGATAGATTCCCACTGCATTGGAAAATAAAATGGCAGAGAGTATGTTACATACAAATCCAAACAATTTGTTGTAAAATACGGAGTATACATTAAACTTGGGAGGATTCAAAAGGAGTAGTCAGATGTCAAAACAACAAACAAACATAAAAATTAGCAATATAGTTAGAAATAATTTACTGTAGAACAATGCAATAGAAAGCTTCGTACGCCTTCTTAATTCCAAATTCTAAATAAGATGAACAATATTTTATACAAGTAGCTTGCAATCTGACATCTTGAAATGTTGACGGAACATTAGCATTTTCAGGTAAGTAAAATAGATATGATAGAAACATTACAAAGATAAACAAGCAAGAGGACAAGCTGTCCTAAGAAAGGACAGAAGAGGGAGCAACGGAACTTAATGCCTGGCTACACAACTTAGAAAAATAAATATTACAGGAAAGAATGAAACCAAAAGTCCTAATTTTGATGTCTTAAAGTCCCAATTATTGATTAACCAGGAATTAACGGTCCTTTGACAGAAAATAACCTGCTAATGTGGTCAAAAGCCACATGTCATAATTTAATTAGTGATTTAGTGTCCCAATTTATTTATTGTTTTACAAGATTGCTGCCCGATTTTATCCCCCAAACTGATTCAGCTCCATTAACGTGTACATCATTTGACACTAGTTCTAGCAGCTAAGAAACTTACTTTGCATCAACCAGCAGCCAAAAAATTATTGGAAATCCCTTTTCAGAACAAAAAAAAAAAGGAAACTAGTTAACATTCCTCTTCAAAAAATAATGGACATGAATGCGAAAGGCATAACAGTACAACACAAACATCCTCTTGTACACGATTCTTGCCGGCAAGTCAGCAACCCATACCATCCCTCTAAGTAGTAACTCCTTCCATGTAAACAAACCCTTCTAATTTCTCCCGAGACTGTTGCACCTCTAAGCTCGTGCCATGGCGCGATGGTCAAGTATCTACTTGCTAGTTGCTATCCACTAGGTCACGGGTCGGAAACAGCCTCTTATGAAAATAAGGGTTAAGGCTCGTACATTTGAACCCTGCGCAAAATAGCAGCAGCCTTGTGCAATGGCATGGCCTTTACCTTTATCGTTGCACTTCCTCACTACATGAACCTATTCCCCACCCCCACCCCCCTCTCCCATGTGGACTGTCCTTTACAGGCTCCCACCCGAACCCATCAAATCCTCTCCTTCTCGTCGATCAGCTTCAATACCAGCAGCACCTATTAGCTGATTCGTCCAGAGTGGGCATAGAGTTCGAATCCCGTCAAAATGGTGATTTCTTTTTCTTTGGAGAAAGAGAAAGGGGCATGAGAATTTGGAAGGCAAACTTAGCAGGGGACAGAAGAGGAAAGGGGTATTGGATGGGATGGGATGGAAGAGAAGGTAGTTGGACAAGGAATAAAACGGAGATAAAGAAAGATCATAAATGTTATAAAGGGATCTATTTTTTATCCTCGGTAGTTGAAAGAGATGGAGGGGTACTACTGCCTTGGAGGTGAGGGGGTTAGCTCTTTTCCAGTTCACCGGTCAATGGAGACCATTCCAAAAGACACTCCTAAACTTGGACTGCTCCTAATTACTCAATAATTGGCACTCTTTGAAGAAGAAGAGTTATAGTCGGGATTGTTGATGTCAATATTTTCCAAAATATTATTCAAGAAAATAATTACTCCCCTTTATCCCGTAACAGTTTCAGCACTTTCCTTTTTCGTTTGTCCCAAATCAGTTTGAACCCTTCCTTTTATGGTACGGTCCCAATAGTTTTTTGTTTTTTCATACTCCTCCTTTTGGACCCACTACACTACAACTTCAGGATAATAACAATATAACACCCCACTACCCCCGATCACATCTACTTTTGTATGAGTTCTCCTACAACTATGTGCATCCGAAACCTCGAGCTAATGTGGGACGGAGGGAGTAAAAAGTAAATATATCCAATAATGTATTCCCCTTTCAATGATTTACAGATCTTCTATGTCAAAAACAAAAGTACACACTCAGTCAGGTGAGAAGAAGAGACAAATTCTCATTCCCCATGCTAGAAAACACCCAAATACTCCTAATTTTCATTTCTGGGCTAAAACATAGCAATTCAAATGCTGCAATACCTCCCCTCCCTTATAAAAAAAAATACTACCACTGGAGTTAATTTGACTTCTGAAGAGTAAAGTACAAACACTATCCACAGTTTACCTCAAAAGCTATAAACAAAATCCTTACTTCAATCCCCATGTAATTATGAATTATGACATGCTCTAAATGAAAATAGAACATGACAGAAAAAGAAAATGGTGTATGCTACAAAAGCAGAGGGTGTTGAAATTATAATAGAGATGAGAGAGGGGAAAGAATATAGCAAAATTTTACTACTATTTCATTCAATCCAAGTAATGACGTTATATCAAAAGACCTTTTATAGGCTCAAAAAACATACTACATAGCTAGAATGTGGAATAACCCACTAACACATTACTGCCCACTAATGATATTCATAACTAATCATGTTCCTAAAGTTAAGGACCACTAACACACTAATTGAGCATGACTTTTAACAGAGAGATGAAAGATCGAAGACGGGAAGTAGCAGCTTCATAAGAACATGAGTGAAATTGTTACTGCAGCAAAAAGCAACAAGCCCAAAAAGAAAAGAAAAAGGTATGAGATCCCAAACCTAGCCTTCTTCATTTGATCTGACACGACCTTGTACGCATATTTCCACCAGGACCTAGGATCAGATTTAACTGGGACAACTGGGCGAAAGTGTGCATACTTCAGACGCTGATTAAAAGCAGCAAAATTTTCTGCTAACTTCAGCATATCCCTGTAACCATCCTGCAGTATGGCATCAGTAAGGTCCTTGGCACCATTCAAATCATCTCACAACAAATGGATTCTAAAG
The DNA here is from genome assembly GCF_020520425.1 of Spinacia oleracea. NCBI lineage: Eukaryota > Viridiplantae > Streptophyta > Magnoliopsida > Caryophyllales > Amaranthaceae > Spinacia > Spinacia oleracea. Next base: position 147,573,769 of record NC_079492.1, read on the forward strand.
TCAAAAAATCTACCTTCGATAAACAAATTGTCACAACATCCAAATTCACTGCTGCCTTTTGCAAAGGTTGACTCGTAACAGAAGAATCATATGACCGCAGTTTTAAGTACTTGGCATTTCCAGATACTGGTTCCAGAATGTAACTATGTTTATGTACAAGACTCCCAGCCACTTTACCATCCTTTGTGCCAAACTTGAAAACCTGACTCACCATTGTGTTAGTAAATTACCCTGCTCCATGATATGAGCAAACAACACATACCCAAGACAAGTATTGTAATACAGTAGTACACACCTGAGGCCATTCTGAAGGCAGCAAATCCTCCCATGGTTTGTCAAGATGCCATGGAGAAATATCAGAATCGAAATAGAAAGCCAAACGCTCCAGTTTCACAGACTACATAATTTGGGGAAAAAATTGTTGGCTGAAGCATGAGTAATAATATAAGCACGCAAAACATGTGCAACATCATCTAAAGATAAAATAAACTACAAGCAAGTAGCCATCCAATTGGCTCTAATTTCTAATACAAGAGATACACAAACCTTCTGGATATTGTCCAATGAACCCCCAGTAACAAAAGTTTCATTCCCATTGTTATCTACAGTGAAAGCTGAAAGTTTGTCCAAAGTTACACCAGCTGCAAACGGATGGCCGACATTGCTGGAGGAAAACAACACAATCAGAACTGTATAATAGACAAGAAACTTCAGGTGTTGCAAGCTGTTGCAGATACCTTTCGACATCTTCATATCTGATGTGGATATTTGAAATCGAAAGCTTCAGGTTCCCAATTATAGTGCTTATTAGTGATCCTAACCAAGATTTATTCTGGAACAAGGAAATGGAACCAGTAAATGGCATAAGCACCAAGCTTAAAACAATTTATAATCACAAATTCACAACAACTGGAAAACCAAGATGTAGACACTAGAATAAACACAACTTCAGAGGAAACTCCACATCCCCTGTGGTTATGTATATGAAAGAGAGAGGGAGGATCCCAACCACTAAATGACCCAGCATAAATGTGCTCATCATTGTATTTACATGCTCAAACATACAAAGAATAAACTAGATCATGACATACCACTTCATCAGTCTTAAACCGTTCTGCTCTTTCCAACAGCTTCATTTCCGTCTCCTATTGCAACCATTACAAGAAACAATTTTAAAATTCCTACCTCGGACAGTCAAGAACATGCCTTCAATGAGAAGATCAACGAAGTCATACCCGTATACGATTTCTTTTAGCCTCCTGTAAAGCATCTTCACTGTCTCCATCGACATGTGTGGCAGGTTCAGCTAACAAAAAAATTTCGTCCAGTTGAACTATAACTGGATCTTGACCAAGCTTACTCCAAGGAACCTAAAATCAAGGTCCATCATGTAAACCTTCAAAAAAACTGAACACCAACATCCTCGCTAAAGCATTCCAAATAAAGGCTACCAGACCAGATTGTGGAACCAGCAGCTCTTTTACATAACATAAGATAACATATAATCATGATATGTACACTAAGTGCAACTTTTCCATATTTGTTACATATTTAGATATTGTATGATTCTTATACCATCAAAAACAGATCAAAATATTGTAGGTGAAAGTGATATGTACTCCTACTTGCACACCTATAAAAGAAATAAAAATAAAAATAAAGGACTGCTTTAGGAGAATAATAATGCCAGAGAAGTCCTCTTATCTTCATTTTCGTATACATGACTCCAAACGTCATTTGTACTCTGCTCTGATAAGTAGTTTTGGAATTACAATTATACTTACACATCTAGTTTCAATTTTAAATTTGAGAGAAATAAGAAAATGTTTCATCTAAAGCTATGGCATAATGGCATGTAAAAATCACCTACCTTGAGTGTGACGGATCCAAGGAATCCAGCTTTAACTTTGATGGGCAATTTTAGTGCATTAAGTGCCTCCGGCTTTAGTTGCATGTTAGTTAGCACCACATTACCTATTCAAAAGTAAAAGAAAATCAGAAACTGTGTGACCTCAGAAGAATTCACAAAACATAAAAACCACACCTAAACAGTTTTATATTTAAGTATTCACCTACGAAGAAACCAATACTGAGCTTATAAAATCACTATCTAAAAAGTAACTTCAATAATGTAGGGAATTTATCCTCCTCCTATTTTCTAAAACCATCCTCAAAAGAAACCTGATTTTGGCCAATGCTTCTCACAGTCTCACTAATCGAAATAATAGATACAATCCGAAAGTAAACTCAAGAAATATTCTCTAACCAAACTGTTTTCATTAGACACGTACTCCTACCCAAACTTAAAAGAAAAAAAAAAGAAAAACAAATCTCATAAGTACTAGAACTCCCAAATTCACTTCAGATACATCCACTTGAAAACCAGTGTGTAAAGATCAAATCAGTCCAAGGAACTGTGGCTTTGTGCCACAAACCTGAAAATCAGGTACAGATCTGTTTCGTGCTCATGATCCTGTATCACTCACTTCAATCCACTCAATTCATGTGTCTCATTGCTTAGTATCAATGCTGTGGCCACTTTGGCTGATTATTGTAGTTTTAAATGGACTTTAAAGTACAAATTTGAGTTCATATAACATCAATTCGGACAAAATATTTGTTTCGTATTATCACTGTCACTCCAATTGAAAATTTCCTGAATCCGCTGCTGACTCTTCACTGACTAAACGAGTAAATTACTAACTCCACAATGCAAGCTTAATCCAATGTATCATTATCCTTAAATTAGAATAAACTTGTTGATTCCTGGTTTTGATGATGACAAGCTTACCTTCTACTAATAGTTCGTTTTGGAGAATGTCAGGAACAGGTTAATATTTAAAGAAGGACAAATGCAACAACCGAAGCAAGCTAGGGAGCTTTGAAGTAATTAAGTTCAAAGTACGTGGCAAGATTAAATCAAGGATCAAGTCAAGCAAATTCTATAAGGGTCGAAAGGTATAAGACCAATGTAATTTAGTACATGCTTAGTATGGGAACAGAGTATTTTGAAGAGTCCTAGTTATATCGTGCAACGAAATAAATCAGTTTTACTTTTACAAAAAGATAAACATCAAATGTTTTAAACTGATTTTACAAAACTGTTTGAAGTTATACTCTTGAATTTGAGTTAACATATAACTCTCAAAATACGAAAAGATTGATTTTCCTAAACGCGTTTGAAGTACGATTTGCGAAAATCTATCTATTAAAAAGAGTCCTAAACTGGGTTGGATTTGAATCTAGGTTAAACACTTGGATTCGTATAAATACAACCTTTGTTCTTTGCTAAACTTTTCATCAGACTTATTTACATCAACCGGAAGCTTTCAGGTATCACCCTTAAAGTCTTAATCTTTAAAGAAGTTTGTTCCTGTTCCCATATAGAGCAGTATTTGTTACTTAGTCTTATATCGTATGTTAAGTAGTTAATTAATTCTTATACGTTTGATTAAAGTGTTGAGTTATTGTATGTTAAGCCTGAGTCAGGCTTACTTGAGCAAGAGAGAATATCTCACGAGAGATCAGTGAGTAGGAACAGTTGAGGGACTGTTTCCATAAGGGAAGGAACAAAGAGGGTTGTTCCTAGTCATCTGCAATCAGAGGCGATTGGCAGATTGTGGCCCGAGTAGATTAGGTTTGTAAAGAAACTAAGTTGTTTTGCCTAATTAGTGAAAGTGTTTAAGTCCCCAAAGGGGCCGTGGTTTTTTCCTCTCTATTGGGCCTAGAGAGTTTTCCACGCTAAATCTTGCTTGCATATTTTACTATTTCTGTTCCTTGTAGTTTAATTTTTATAAATACGTAAAATATCAATTCACCCCCCCTCTTGAGGAACTCTGTAAAACTAACAATTGGTATCAGAGCCAGAACCCTTTAAACTGCAGGTAACGCTGACGGGAAAAACGATTCTGAAGCTATGAACACTACGGAGAAACTAGAAGAGGGATACTCAACACAACGACCTCCAATGTTTAGTGGCAAATACTATTCCTACTGGAGAAACAGGATGGAGATTTTCATTAAGGATGAAAACTATCAAGTATGGAGAGTGATTGAAGTTGGAGACTTCCAAGTCACTAAGTTGAACTCCTCTGGAGAAACTGTTCCCGAACCTGTTGATGAATTTGACAAAGCCGACTATGAAAAGCTTGAACTCAATGCCATGGCCGTCAAAATCCTTCATTGTGGACTAGGTCCAAATGAACACAACAGAGTAATGGGCTGCAAGAACGCGAAGCAGATTTGGGATCTGCTCCAGGTTACTCATGAAGGAACAAACGAAGTTAAGAGATCGAAGATTGATCTCTTAATGCACCAATACGAGCTGTTCACCATGAAGACATCTGAAACGATTCAAGACATGATTACTCGCTTCACAAACATTATCAATGAACTAAACTCTCTTGGCAAAATCATAACTCCTGAGGAACAAGTCAGGAAGGTCCTAAGAAGTCTACCACAAGATCCCTGGATGGCTAAAGTCACAGCCCTCCAGGAAACTAAAGACTTCACAAAGTTTAACCTGGAACAACTGGCTGGATCTCTCCTAACTCATGAACTGCAATTAAACGCGCGACCTTCAGAGAATACCAAAAATAGAGCTCTTGCTCTAAAAACCGAAAATGATGAAAACTCTGAAGAAGATGAAGAGACAGCTCTGTTTGCTAGGAGGTTCAGAAGAATGTTTAGGAACTACAAAGATGTGGAACACAGAAGCAAACCAAATAGAAAGTTCCCTAAAACTGACACTGGATGCCATAAGTGTGGAAACTTGGAACATCGCATTAGGGAATGTCCTCTATGGGATCAAGAACGAGGAAAGGGAAAGGAAACAACAAAAGATAGATTCAAAGACAACAGAAACTCCTTTTCCAAAACTGAGGTAAGAAAAGCCATGATCGCTGCATGGGGAGATACTTCTTCTGATGAGGAACAAGAACAACCCAACGAAGAAATTGCTCACCTGTGTCTTGTAGCTGAACATGAAGATGAAGAATCCGACTCAGAATCTGATAAATTCCAGGCAAGTCTTGTTCATATTAAAAGTAGGCTTGAATCCATGTCTAAAGTAGAACTGTTTGACTTACTTTCTTGTCTCACTAGTGATTATGAGGATCTCCTAAAAGAAAAACTAGACTCAGACAGAAAACACCAAGACATTGTCAATAAACTCACAGAGGAGTTGGAATGGACCAGAAACTCAAACTTAGATATTGACAATCGTTTCTTTAAACTCTTTGATCAAAACCTTCATATAAAAGAAATGTGTGAAGCCTTACGCAATGAAAACTCCTGGCTAAAACAAGATCTGATTGACCTAAAAATAGCCAAAACCAAGAACCTCTATAAAGAAGAACTAGAAAAAGCTCAGTTAGAACTAGTGAAAATTCACCAAGAAAAGACCCATCTAGAAAGTGAATTGACTAAAAGGACCAGACACAAAATAGAGGGAACACCAAAATGGATAGAAGAAGCTAGAACCAAACGCACAGAAGGTTTAGGTTTTAACCACAAAAAGCATCATCCTAGAAAAACCAGAGTAGATTTATACAGTGACATAGTATGCACCTTCTGTGGTCAAATCGGTCACTATAGAGTTTCTTGCCCTAAAAACCAAAGGTACTTGGAAAAGAACATCGAATTCACCAAAACTAAATGGGTAAAGAAAAGTGATTTGATTCCAAGTAAGGAACCCAAGCTATGCTGGGTTCCTAAAAACTCTAACTAAAAACTTCATGCAGGTCGAAGTGAGGGGGAACAACACATGGTACCTAGACAGTGGTTGTTCCAAGCACATGACTGGAGACAGAAATAGATTTCTCTCACTCACGACCTACGAAGGTGGAATTGTGACTTTTGGCGATGATAAGAAAGGTAACATCATTGGCATTGGTAAGGTTGGTAAGTCAAAGTCTCATTCCATCGATAATGTGTTTTTGGTTGAGGGACTAGGTCATAGCTTATTAAGCATTTCTCAATTCTGTGACAAAGGCAATTATGCAAAATTCTTCTCAAATAAATGTCTAATCATCAATAGTAACACAGAGACAGTGATCCTAGAGGGACAGAGGAAAGGGAACACATATGTGGTTAACCTCAACTCGGTCCCTCACTCCAATCTAACCTGTCTCAGTGTTATTGAAGATGATCCTTTGTTATGGCACAAAAGATTTGGTCATGCTAGCTTTTCTCTAATGAACAAATTAAAATTGAAAAATTTAGTCACAGGTCTCCCAAATACAAAGTTTGCAAAACAATCAGTCTGTGATGCTTGTATCAAAGGAAAGCAAGTAAGAACGTCCTTTAAATCAAAAGGGGTAATCAGCACAACAAGACCACTGGAGCTGATCCCCATGGATCTGTGTGGACCAATGAGGACACAGAGCAGAAGCGGAAAGAAGTACGTACTCGTAATTGTAGACGACTTCTCAAGATACACATGGGTGATCTTCCTATCCAACAAGGAAGAGACGTTTGAAGAATTCCTGGCTTTCGCCACAAAGGTTCAACGACAAAGCAATCATAAGCTGGTCCACATCAGATCAGATCATGGTACAGAATTTCAAAATAAAAGATTTGATGATCTATGTAAAGGTTCAGGAATAGATCACAACTTCTCTGCTCCCAGAACACCTCAACAAAACGGTGTTGTAGAAAGAAAGAACCGAACTCTTGAAGACATGACAAGGACTATGTTGATTGCTAGTGGACTTCCAAAAAGTTTATGGGCCGAAGCTCTAAATACGGCATGCTATGTGCTCAATCGAGTGCTAATTAGAGCTATCAAAAACAAAACTCCATATGAACTGTACAAAGGAAGAAAACCCTCTATAACCCATCTTAGAATCTTTGGTTGCAAGTGTTTCGTTCACAACAATGGAAAGGATCAACTGGGAAAATTTGATGCACGAAGTGATGAAGCAATATTCCTAGGATATGCCTCAAACAGCAAAGCGTATAGAGTATTCAACAAAAGGACCATGTGCATGGAAGAAAGCATACATATTATATTTGATGAAACTGACTCCCAAAACTATGTTGCAGGTACAACTTCTGATGGAAACTTCGAACTAGGACTCACTAGAGAAACAGAAGACGAAGAGATAAGGAAAAGTTCCCAAACAGAAGAACAAACCCAAGTCGAAGAAACATCTGAAGATAACATAGTTGAAGAGGAACCAGCACAGGCCGAAGATCAAGCAGAAACAAATGAGCAAGTTGAACAGTCTGTTGTGGAAACAAACACACCTTTCCAACCCAGACCTTGGAAACATCAAAGCTCACATCCCCTTGACCAAATAATCAGTGATCTTGGACGTGGAACCACGACCAGATCCCAACTCAAAAACTTTTGTGCTTTCTATGCTTATTTATCCATGATTGAACCTAAAAATTACAAAGAAGCACTAACTGATTCTGATTGGATCATTGCTATGCAGGAGGAGCTTAATGAATTCGAAAGAAATAAAGTATGGCATCTTGAGCCTATACCATTGAACAATCGAGTAATAGGTCTCAAGTGGGTATTTCGAAATAAACAAGATGAGCATGCTACGATTACCAGGAACAAGGCCAGACTAGTTGTCAAGGGATACAACCAACAAGAAGGAATAGACTTTGAAGAAACATTTGCTCCAGTTGCCAGAATGGAGGCAATACGCATACTAATAGCATTTGCATCATATATGGGATTCAAACTCTATCAAATGGATGTAAAATGTGCCTTCCTAAACGGCAATCTCAAGGAAGAAGTCTATGTGGAACAACCTCCAGGCTTTGAAGATCCAGAATATCCCGCACATGTCTACAAACTAGATAAGGCACTGTATGGACTGAAACAAGCACCAAGAGCCTGGTATGAACGTCTCTCACACTTTTTGCTAGACAGTAAGTTCAATCGAGGTAAGGTTGATAGAACTCTGTTCCTTAAGTCAAGAAATACAGACATACTAATTGTTCAAATCTATGTTGATGATATTATATTTGGAGCAACTAACGAAGATCTATGCAAGGAATTCTCTGACCTAATGCAGCAAGAATTTCAAATGAGCATGATGGGAGAACTCAACTTCTTCCTAGGTCTCCAAATCAAGCAAACGGAACAAGGGATCATGATACATCAACAGAAATACATAAAAGATCTCATCAAGAAATATGGAATGGAGTCCGCTAAGAGCAACCACACTCCAATGGGAACAACCACGAGACTGGATGAGGATCAAGAAGGTAAGAGTGTAGACCAAACAAGGTACAGAGGTATGATAGGCTCCCTACTTTATCTTACAGCAAGCAGACCAGACATTGCATTCAGTGTAGGTGTCTGTGCCCGCTTCCAATCAAATCCAAAAGAATCTCACCTTACAGCTGTCAAAAGAATTCTAAGATATCTAAAAGGAACAGACGATTTGTGCCTATGGTACCCTAACTATGATCACTTTGATCTCAAAGGATATACAGATGCTGACTATGCAGGTGACCTAGTAAACAGAAAGAGCACATCAGGAATGGTTCAATTCCTAGGAGCATGTGCAGTCTCCTGGGCTTCAAAGAAACAAAACACAGTGGCATTATCCACAACAGAAGCTGAATATGTAGCTGCGGCTTCATGCTGTTCCCAAATGCTATGGATCAAACAACAACTTAGAGATTTTGGTATGAAATTAAAGTGTGTTCCTATTCTATGCGACAACACAAGTGCAATCTGCATATCAAAAGACCCAGTGCACCACTCAAGGGTCAAACACATTCACATTCGACATCACTTTTTGAAAGATTATGTGGAAAAGGAACTAGTCAAACTTGAGTTCTGTCCCACAGAAGATCAAGTAGCTGACATCTTGACCAAACCACTTAACAGGGACAGACACGACAAGCTCAGGTTAGAACTCGGTATGATACGAATACAATAATACCGGTTGTCCTTAACAATTTTCTAACCTCACTGGAAAATATCAAAAAAAAAAAAAAATATGTTCTTAATTATTTTTTGTGTATGCACCATATTTTCTGAATGGACTAACAACCAGGTTCGGATTGCAAAAACCAGCTGTGCATTACCACAGCCACGTCTGCACATTATTAAGGTAATCGCACTTTTTCCCAATACTTGCATTCAATTCGAGGTCTAAGTGGGAATACTAAAAATGAATGGAAAGCAATTAATTTGATTCATCGAATCTTACAAAAACTGGTGCATGCATTACTATTCCATATTTAGTCACTCAAACACGCTTCCCACACTCCGATTCCCAACACCAAAACTCTTCCCATTCTAATCATTCCGCCTATAAAAATCTCGGAACATCCCCTCCTTCTTATCAAATTCCAAATTTTAAAATTCAAAATTCACCTATCTCTCCTAGTAAATCGCAACAGCCCTGCCTATAAAATCATGACCCTCTACAAACTCCAATTCCCAAACCCTACAAATTCATCTTCTCCTTCTACACCCATCATCACCGTCATACCTCTTCAAGCCATTTATCCGGAAACAATGCCTCCCAAACAACCAACACCAAAACCACCAGCCACAAAATCAACTACAAAACTCGCCACCAAACGAAAACTGGTCTTGAAGAAGGAAGTTGCTGCTTTGACTCAGGGGGAACCTCATCTTCCAGCTGAGAAGAAGGTAAAACTCGAACCCACAAAATTTTTCTATTTTCCCCCAGATCGTATGCTCCCTGGTCTTAGCATAGATTTTGGTTGGTGTCGGGAAATAGGGTTTGTAGAATTGTTGGAGACGATCGAGTCTCAAGGTTGGACTTATCTTTTTGAGGTTTGTTCTAAAGCTTGCATGTATCCAGAAGCAATGGGGGAATTTTGCTCAAACTTTGTCAATCAAAAGGGAATTTGTAGTTCTGAAGTCAATGGGAAACAATTTAGCTTCGATTCTGAGAAATTAGGGTCTTGGTTCAAAGTCCCAGTGTTAGGGGAGGAGGTCTATCACAAGGCAAAGGGTCCAATTGAGCTCGGGGGTGCAACAATGAAGGAAGTTTACTCATATTTTGGTGGTCAAGGGAAACACCCAAAAGCTCTCAACCAGTCTGTCCTCACTCCTTTTCAAAAGGTCCTTTTTAATGTGGTCCGACGAGGTATTGTTCTGCGTCATGACAAGCGTGCTTTGGCAAGCAGATTAGATCTGATCTACATCTTTCTCCTAGAATCTCAGCGTCAAATAAACTTTCCTGTCGTTTTTATCTCCCATCTCACTCACTCCATCTCCCAGAACAATATGATTGGGTATGGGTCTCTTCTCACCTTCATCATGAGAAAGGTTGGGGTTGACCTTACTCGTTACTCAGCTGAACCTCTTACTCCTGCCCATATCCTTAACAAAGCTTGCTTGAATGGGATTAGCCTGAGTGTAGTGGATGAAGTCGTCTGTGTTGGTAAGACGAATGTGGGAGATACTACACCTCAGGAGGAAGAGGGAGAAGAAGATGTCGATGAGGAGGAGGAGGATTTAGAAGGAGTAGAAGAAGAGCTTGATGAGGGAGATGAACTGTCAGATGCGGAAGAGGAGGCACCACTTCCTTGCCATGAGACAGAGGGTCAGACAGAGGGTGTTCCTGTTGACCTATGTCCAAAGGAGACAAGTCCAATCAAAGCCACCTCCTCTCCCAAGAACATTCCAACCACATCATCTTATCAGCCTATCCGTCGCAGTAGCCGTCTAGCCAGCTCTTCCAAAGGGATTCCTCCGGTCTACAGAGTCGAGGATTCAGAATCAGACAAAGATGGTGAAACCCAATCTGCTGCTCCCTCACCAGACGGTTCAGTGCAGCTCTTGGTGGCTAAAGTGGATCAACTGCAGCTGGACAATATGGTTCTGTTGTCAGCTGTTACTTCTTTGCAGGAGCTCATTCACAAGATGCAGCAGGACCAGGCAGAGTTCTTCAATGACATGACAGAACGTCTTGCTGACATGATCGTCGAGGAGGTGACACATGCTGAGGATGCTGCTCCTGGATCTCCCCAAACCTGACCCTGCTACAAAATCTTTGCTTATCCTACCCCATATAATCTGCTATCCATCAAACATTTTATTTTGTTTTGCTGGCTCTTTAAACAATTTTTTTGGTTTGGTTTTTGGATGCGCCAAGTTTATGACTAATGCTCATTAGTGCGCTTTTCCTACGTTCTGATAGTTGCCCCACTCTGACTTGTAGAATTTTTGCTTGTGTTGTGCTATATGTTGCGTTTCTCTTGTTCTGCTTGCAGGGGTGCGGTCAAACTCGTTGACCGACTTGAGCTGCATGATGACTATCTGCTTGCTAGGGTAATATGATTCCCAAATCCTCCTTCTTCTTCTTCTCCTTTGGTTCGGCGTTTTTCCCTACTCCCTTTTTGATAATTCCAAAGGGGGAAGATATTGAGAGGACAACTTGTGTTCCATTATATTTGCTTTTATACTTGGGTTCCCACCTACGCGACTCATCTGTTCCTGGTTAAGTTTTTGACTCTGGATTGTCAGGTTACATATCTCATTCCTTAAGTTATTTACTCCTATCAAGTTGTAAGGTTGTCATCATCAAAAAGGGGGAAATTGTTGATTCCTGGTTTTGATGATGACAAGCTTACCTTCTACTAATAGTTCGTTTTGGAGAATGTCGGGAACAGGTTAATATTTAAAGAAGGACAAATGCAACAACCGAAGCAAGCTAGGGAGCTTTGAAGTAATTAAGTTCAAAGTACGGGCAAGATTAAATCAAGGATCAAGTCAAGCAAATTCTATAAGGGTCGAAAGGTATAAGACCAATGTAATTTAGTACATGCTTAGTATGGGAACAGAGTATTTTGAAGAGTCCTAGTTATATCGTGAAACGAAATAAATCAGTTTTACTTTTACAAAAAGATAAACATCAAATGTTTTAAACTGATTTTACAAAACTGTTTGAAGTTATACTCTTGAATTTGAGTTAACATATAACTTTCAAAATACGAAAAGATTGATTTTCCTAAACGCGTTTGAAGTAAGATTTGCGAAAATCTATCTATTAAAAAGAGTCCTAAACTGGGTTGGATTTGAATCTAGGTTAAACACTTGGATTCGTATAAATACAACCTTTGTTCTTTGCGAAACTTTTCATCAGACTTATTTACATCAACCGGAAGCTTTCAGGTATCACCCTTAAAGTCTTAATCTTTAAAGAAGTCTGTTCCTGTTCCCATATAGAGCAGTATTTGTTACTTAGTCTTATATCGTATGTTAAGTAGTTAATTAATTCTTATACGTTTGATTAAAGTGTTGAGTTATTGTATGTTAAGCCTGAGTCAGGCTTACTTGAGCAAGAGAGAATATCTCACGAGAGATCAGTTGAGTAGGAACAGTTGAGGGACTGTTTCCATAAGGGAAGGAACAAAGAGGGTTGTTCCTAGTCATCTGCAATCAGAGGCGATTGGCAGATTGTGGCCCGAGTAGATTAGGTTTGTAAAGAAACTAAGTTGTTTTGCCTAATTAGTGAAAGTGTTTAAGTCCCCAAAGGGGCCGTGGTTTTTTCCTCTCTATTGGGCCTAGAGAGTTTTCCACGCTAAATCTTGCTTGCATATTTTACTATTTCTGTTCCTTGTAGTTTAATTTTTATAAATACGTAAAATATCAATTCACCCCCCTCTTGAGGAACTCTGTAAAACTAACAAAACTAATCACTTAAATTCAAGCAAAGCAGTGAAGTTTCAAAATGAAATTACTAAATTAGCTAATTAGCTAACAATATAACAAAATCGAATAAATTTCTCAGTTAAATTCAAGTAATTAGCAGTGACATTTCAGAATGAAATTACTCTCGAACATGAAATTCAATGAGCAATCACAGTATATATACTGACAATAATGCAAAATTGATCAAAAAAATCACAAAGACAAGGGAGAAATGATCAATACCTTGCCAAACACTGATCTTAAGAGCGTCTTTGTTGAGACCTCTGACATAATTGCCCAAATACCTTTGCAGCAAGTATGCTACCTGATCCTCCAACATCTTCTTCTTCTTTCTCGATCAAACTGCAAACAATCTCATCCGGAAAAACAAAAAGGTTTCGTTGAGGCAAATCGTCGAACACCTACTGTGCAGAAAATGATTGAAATTGAAACCGCCAAAAATCTAGGAAGAGGAGAGAGAAATTGAGAAGAGAGATTCGAAGGACAAGTCGGCAGTTTCTAGAAAATGGAAAGAAAAAAAAAAGGTACTTTGATTTTGTTTACAGATATTTTATTTCAGTGTGAGAGGGGGAGGAGGAATAGAAAAAGAGTATTCGCCTGCAAGGCAGGTCACATGCTTGACACGTGGAGCATTTTTTGGAGGGGAAGACGGAGATACTTTGCTAAGGTGGAGGAGGAGTATTTAAGACTGGCACGTGCTTCCCTTACAATAAAACAAAAAATAGAATGGCACGTGCCGAGTGAGAAGTGAGAACTGAATTTTGAATGATGAACGTGGGCTGAAGTCGGGTCGGGCTTGGGGTCTTGGGTCTGAACGGGTCTGGCTCACGTCAAGACCACTTTACATCGGACGGGACCGGGTCGAAAGTTTCAAACATAATCCTCGTGTCGGGTCGGGTTGGGTCGTCATGCCTAAGCCTAATTTCACTAAATTTAGAGTGCTTTTTCGTGTCGGGTCAATCGTGTTGTGTCTTATCGTGCTTTTTTCCGAAAAAATGTAACCCACGGCCCATGACTTTGTGCTCTGGGCCGTGCTTTTTTCATGCTCATCTCCGGCCGTGCATTTTTCATGTTGTCTGACCGGGTCGGGTCAGGCCAGTCCACCGCCATCTTTAACTGACGATCGGAATCTAAGCCTTGATATGGTCCAACTCAACCACAAGTCCAAACCGGGATTTGCTTGAAATAAGTTGATTTGACGATATCAAAATATGATCCAAGCTGATCTCTAGATTGTATTATTTGTATATGACGGAGTACTCTATATTTTTAGGTTATGTTATGTTTACCTAATTATAGTGTATCAAAAAAGGTACTCCGTATTTGAACTTGTAAGAAATCATTTTGTTTGTTATTTGAACTTTGTTATCCCTTATTTTCTTGAATTTATGTTATCAAAAAGTAGTTTAACTTATTAATCCTTATTTAAACTTTATCATCTTTAATTCTAAATAACTGAAAATAAGATGACCAAAACTTATACCAAGTATGAAATTTACTGAACTTATCATGACTTGTTTTAGGTGAATATATCAGGGCCTTAAACGAGTATTGTGTACTAAGATAATTCAGTTAGAACGTGTTCAAGTCGGAGGAAACTTGTCTTGAACTAGGAACTGATATTGATCCTCACTCAACCACAAGCCCAAACCCCAGAGGAATCATTTGGGGCTATAGAGCCCATTAGCCCATACTGAAATAGGTCCACCATGAAAATGCTTCAAAATTAACTCATGGATCCAATATAACCTTCATGTAGGCCCAACAACATCACTTGGGAGTTGGGAGTTGGGAGTGTTGGGAGTTTGGTCAATGAACCCTTCATTCATTATGAAAGCAACGAGTCAACGACTATGACTCCATGGCCTCCATCCAATTATAAAATGCGTGTACCTAATGGCATGAATGCATGATAAGAAACTAGTTGCAAATATATTGTAAACAACTTATAAAAAATTAAAAAATTAAAAAAAATTACTCCGTATTACATAAGAGAATGCTACATATCTTTGAATTTTTTTGTGCTCTTTGAACTTTGAAGTACGTATTTTATCCTTACTACCGCGTTAAATTTTTTAAATGAATAAAACTAATTCATTTATCTAGGAAATATCATTTTTAACAACAAAAATTGAGAATTTTTTCAATTATCTAGGTAGTTACATATTTTGTATGACGTTTGTTTTATAAATTAAAATGCACAGCGCACATGTCGTGTGCAAAACCACTAGCTACTCCGTATATTGTAAAAAAAGAAAAAGTAGAATAACAATGATGTTCATCAGTATACGACCACACTTGAACAAGAACGATTATATAGGTCGCACCTCTGTATCCTTTTGGCTCTAATGACTTTCATCAATATATTACATGATAATAATGATAAAAAAAACCTCGGTAAAATTAAAAGTGTAAACTCCAGACAATATAAAATGGGCCTATGGAATAAAGAGGTCACATTACTCTTGTAGTTTTGTAGAGCATAAGTAAGTCATTAGCAAAGCTAGATGATCGATTTAGCACAAATAACAACTAAAATAAATCATGAAAAAAACAAGTAAATTTGAGTACCATATGCATGTTTAAGATTTGGACATTTTATACTAAAAAGCTTTGTTTACCTAATTTAAAATTTTCACACCATACTATTTTGGCAAATGCTACTTTAAAATTTTAATTTTTATAATAAAAATAAAAAAGAAATAACAATTTTAAGTCCAATAACGATCAAACTTTTTTTATAAGAGAATTTTTGGCATGACTACTACTCCATAAAACAAAATTCTTTGAATAGAGACAAAGCTTTTGGATCATCATTGGAAGCGTGTAGAAATTTCATTGAGTCTAGGGAACTTTGCAGGATAGAGTGATTTATTACACTAGTAGTTTAGCATGACGAATCAAACGTTATTTTTCTTGAGGTTTGCCAAACAATATTCCCCCTCTTTATCATATTTGTCTTGTTCAATACTTACAAAGTAACCTACGAGTAATTGTTTAGGCCTAGTAAGTTTACGAGTAACGTTGTACTCCCTCCATATTTATTTAAGAGATACATTTAATCGGGCACAGATATTAGAATAAGAATTGAATTAAATAAAATAATAAAATAAGTGGAGTTGGGTAGATATTTTAATAAGTAAACAAGTGGGGACCATGTCATTTTGGGTTGGGAGGTGGGGTGGGTAAATTAGATGTATTATTTAATTAGATGGTGGTTGATAAGTTATTAAAAATAGCAAGTGTATCTCTTAAATAAATACGGCCGGAAAAGACAAGTGTATCCCTTAAATAAATACGGAGGGAATATCTTTCTCTTACACATGCATTTAAAGACACCACCAGCAGTGGCGGAGCTAGGTAGGTGCATGGGGTGTCCACCGACCCCCCCAAAAAAAATGAAAAAAAAAAAACTTATAGCTGAGAGCTAAGAGACCAGTTATTATATAGAACCGATCTCGTATGTTATACTTAAAAACACCCGCCCCATACGTAAGAGATCAGTATACTATAGAGATAATTCTAAGCGAACAGTCTTTAGAAACAACCGTTCTTTTAGCGGTTTGAATAACTACAGGGGGGTTATCTTAAGAGAGCAGTCTTTAGAAATAACTGGTCTCTTGGTGTTTTGAATTTAAATACCCGCTCTCTTAAATTAAGATATTCTTTTCAGTTTTCACCACACATATGAAAATCGTAGAGAATAATTGTAATAATTTTGTACGATTGTAATATGAATATTGATTAATTTAAGGACGATACATTTTTTTTAGTAATATATTTTGTGTTGTGGAGGATCACCAGACACATTACTCTAAAAATCCTGGGAACGTCATTGCCGACACCCCAAAAGAAAATTCCTGGCTCCGCCACTTACCACCAGGCATCAGGATTGCAATAAAAATGTACGGAGTAATGAACTTATAAATTGGAACTAATTTAGAAATGCATGTTAAAATTTACACTACAAAATTTTGTATCTTTTATGACAACCTAATAACGACGGGTAAAGATCCCGTCGTAAAAAGGCTTTTGCGACGGGGATAACAACCCAACAACGACAGGAACAACCGTCGCAAATGTCTTTTACGACGGGTTAACGACGGGATTTTCCATTAACGACGGCCCCCTTTTATGACGGGTTCGCGACGGAAAATCCCGTCGTTAATCAACAATTATTGGCCTTTAGCGACGGGATTTCCCGTCGTTAATAGTACAATTTCTTGTAGTGTTAGTTGGATCCAACACCAACTAAAATAACGAATTCTCTTGTATATACTCACATTACCTGGATTCAAATAATCTTTATTACATAAGGGAATTTAGGAGGTGACGTCGAAAAATGCTTTTCTATTTTGCCCATTAATAAAACCAGAAAAACAAAAATAAATTAAAGGTAAAAATATTTTTACATTCCAACATAGAAGGGAATCAATATAAACATACATTAAATTACCAAAATTTCCAAAAATAAAATAAAATTGACAATAGCTAAAAAGACAAAGAAAATTACGTAAGATTATTAAAGGAGAGACACCTCATCCGCCATAAGTTTGCTATATCATGCGCCCGTTGAACCTGACTTCTAGCTATCAGCTTTGAAGACAACACACGTGAGAAGGTGTAAGGCAGTTTGTATGATCTCATTTACGGTCCACGCAATCTGAATATCTCCCATTCGCTTAAAGTAGAAAAAGTATTAATAAAAAGGAAAATAAATAATTAATCAATTAACCCTTGCGGGAAAAAATGATTCTAATGAATCAATAAATATTATTGTGTACCAATTGTGTGTCGGTTCAGTGGTGATTGTGGCTGAACTTGGTAGGGAGAACTCGTGTTCGATCCCCCGCAACAACAATTGGGAGGGGACTGGAACCTATCCACCCAGAACTCGCCCTGAGTCAGGATTAACCCTAAGGGTGAACCGGGTGCTAACACCAAAAAAAAAAAAACATTGTGTATGTATTTTTAAATGACAGATTAGTATGATAATAATAATAATTAACAACAACAACAACAACAACAACAACAACAACAACAACAACAACAATAATAATAATAATAATAGATGTTTCCCCCCAAAAAAGAAATTGTATTACATGCATTATGCAATACTCCCACCGTATTTATTTAAGGCATACACTTGGCCGGGCACGAGTATTAAGAAAAAGAATTGAATGAAATAAAGTAATAAGACAAGTGGAGACCATGTCATTTAAAGGGTGGGGGTGGGGGTGAGGTGTAGTTCTGAAATTATTTGTTTAATAGGGTGGTGGGACATAGGATATATTAGATAGATTATTTAATTACTCCGTAGATAGTGGGGTTGATAAGTTAGTAAAAATGATAAGTGCATCTCTTAACTAAATACGGCCGAAAAAGACTTAAATAAATCCGGAGGGAGTGTAACGAACAACATTAGGAACCAGTCTTATTTAAACTAAAGGTCTAAAATAAATAAAAACTTTTCATGACACAAACCTAAATTCCGTACACCTCCTCTCTATAAATCTTCATCTTGATTCATCCAATGTACTATGCACAACAAAACAATCGAAGATGCATTACTACAGTTTACTTTTATTGCCAAACAATATCGGATGTACTATTAATTTTATTGGTTAGATAAATAGGTTTGCCCATATGCAGGAATAACTCCAATGTTCCTCTATCAACAAAACTCTCGTTGACTCGTATCATAGTGTGATACTAGTCAAAGGTGGTGCAGCTCCTTACACCCAAGCCATAGTTGTTGTTGTCATCCTTTACACCCAAGCCATAGTTGTTGTTGTCATCTTTTTCAAGGGCCAAATTTTCCTAAATAGAATGTATTACTCCCTTCGCATCTTTTAAATAAATACAGTCGGAAAAAGTATTATATCCCTTAAATAAATACAGAGGGAGTACATATTTACATGCATTATGCCATATAGCGAACAACACCTAGGAGGCTAGGAACGAGGCGGATTCAAACGACCTAAAAAAAAAAAAAAAAAACACTTTTGTAGACTCGAACCAAGGCATGACTAGGGGCAATGGTGGATCCAATAATTTTATATTAGGTGGGTCGAAAACCAATTTTTACTAATTTTCCTTAAAAATAATTATAATAACCGTAATATAAATTAGATCTATATTTTGTTCTCAAACAAAAACTAAGTTTATATTTTGATAAATAGCGGAGTTATGCTTAAATAGTACGGGTCAATTGACATTACTAATGCATAAATTTCTTTTAATTACGAATATGAATATATGTAGCTTATTTTAGCTAGTTAAAATGAAAAAGATAACATGTGAGTTCAACGCAATCTACCAATTTTAGAGATATATTGTTACATGTGTCAATTTATGAACATATACAATATAGTATATGTACAATATTTTTATTATATAAGTGCGATATAATATGTGATAAAATATAATATATGTTTGAAACTTCTACTTCAGTACAAGTTGTTAGATCTATTATTCACATCAAAAAGTTACCAACTACACCAATCCGACACATACACTACAAGAAATTGTACTATTAACGACGGGAAATCCCGTCGCGAAAGGCCAATAATATAATCGTTGATTAACGACGGGATTTCCTGTCGCGATCCCGTCATAAAAGGGGGTCGTCGTTAATAGAAATCCCGTCGTAAATCCGTCGTAAAAGACATTTGCGACGGTTATTTCCGTCAATGTTTGGTTGTTAGCCCCGTCGCAAAAGGCTTTTGTGACGGGATTTTTGACCCGTCGTAATTAGGTTGTCGTTAAAGATACAAATTCTTGTAGTGATATTTAAATTTAATACTTCTACAAGTTTTTTTTTTATATAAAGGACTTCTGAATAATGGGGTGGACCTTTGCCCACCTAGGCCTGCCCCAATCTAGGGGTGTTAATGAACTGAGTCTGCTCGTGAACAACTAGATACTAGGCTCGACAAAGCTCAGTCATATCTCGATTCGAGCAGGTTCGACTTGAGTTCAGATTCGGCACGAAAACCAAGCTTGAGCTATCAATAGCACAACTCAAAAGTTTGGGAACACGCTCAAATTCTTTTTAATACATGCATTTTTTTTATAAAATATTTTTTTGCATAAATTAGTTTTTAATATACATTATTTTTAACATAAAAAACATGGAAATTTTTGTTAAGATATTTCCTAATTATATATTTGATGATCAACCTCATACGATCCTAATTATATAAATTTTGTTAAGATATTCCCAGGTTCGATGAGCTTTAAACTCAATCTGAGCCTATGTCTCGACTTAGCTCATTAACACCCTTAAACGTGACACAATCCTAAACTCCGTACCCTTCCTCTCTCTATATATATCCTCTTCTCAACTCATCCAGTGCATCATGCACAACAAAACAGTCGAGGATGTACTATTACTTTTATTACTTAGATAGATAGGTTTGCCCATATTGAGGAATAACTCCAATGTTCCTCCTCTATAGCCTCTTAAATTGAATTATGATGGGCATAGATCATAAAAACCTTCCAAGCAAGGTTGTTGTCCCTTAGTTCATGGATTTGCCAAAATCATTAATTATGAGAGAAGACCTCATGATTTAGACATGACCGCATATAATTGACATCCCTCATGTTTCAGACAACTATTAGTGCAATGGGGCCCACTGGGCCATAGCTGAGCTTGTTCCAGCTCAAAGCCCACAAATCATACATTCATACTTTCATAGTATTAAAAATGGCCAATCTTTGATTTTCATAAACAAAAAGTTAACCTTTTTTTTTTCTTTTTTTTTTTACTTTGCTTTTCATTTCACCTTTAGTGCAAAACAACTTTTAAAGAGTATATATAATGATCATTTGAATTTATTAGTTTTAAGGAAACGTTTGGCCGAGATATTATTACAATGATCATTTGAGTTTTTGATATTTGTCTTTTTTTGTGTGTCAAAATTCAGTCATTTGTATTTTTTTTGCCTTAAAATACTTTTTTACATTTTGTTTGTATCGTACATAAAAGGATACAATCTTAATTTATGTATTTTCTCTTGAATATTTTAATTGATTATCTGAACTTATTAGTGTCTGTCTTAATTAATGTATATCTAAACAAACAAATTAAAAAAAACATTTAATAATGAAATAAATGTCATTTCAAGTGAAATAATATTTATTTACTTTTCTTTTCATTTCACCTTTAAAGTAAGCAACTTTTAAAGGATATAATGATCATTTGAACTTATTGGTATTTGTCTTTTTTTTTTTTTTTTTTGTGGCCAAATTTCAATCATTCATTATTTTTCTTTAAATACTATTTTCATTTTGTTTCATAATCTTACTTATAAAATCGTACAATTATTTATTTTTTATCTATTGCATATTTTGATGATCATTTGACATTATTGGTATTTTTTTTATAATTGATGTATAACTAAAAGAGACAAAATAATAAACTCATTTAATAATGAAATAAATGTCATTTCAGGTGAAATAATATTATTTCAAACTCATCATCTTCAGATACATATACTACTTAACTAATTTATGTTTTTCATTATTCATATTCTCCTTTAATCAAAAAATAAAACTTGTGTATCGTACAAGCTAAAAAGTTAGTTAGTTATCAACATTTAATCTACTTTATGATCGGTACATTTAATCGACAAGCTTCTTTCAGGGGCTTCGCCCTTATTTTCACACCAAAAAAAAAAAAATAAAAAAAAATCAACATTTAATATAATTTATGATCGGTAAAATGTTTAATTTTACTTAGTGTAGTTTTACTTAGTGTAATTTTTAAAGTATATCATATATTGCTTTTAAAATCCTGAATTAACTGTATACTTCACTTTCCTTAAAAATCCATCAACAAACCATCATCAATAATCTACTGAGATTGTGCTTAGTCTAGTAGCTAGTGAGAAGTGAGAAGTGAGAACTAAAAGAGTTCTCCTAAAATCTCTCTCCTAGGAACTCTCTTGAGAACAAGTACTTTAATTATATATAGTATAACTTAAAGAGCACTTGTATGAAGGCTTTAGTGAGATTTAATTACTTTTTAGGCTTTTAATAAAGTGGCAAAGGGGTTTGAGAGATTTTCTCTAAAAAAAAAAAGTGGAACTTTTGAATAGAGTTAGGCTGACACTATAATTCTAGGACAAGAAAACACCATAAATTACTGTAAAAACAGAGTAATATGTATGCCTAAATCGGTGTAATTATTAATATTTACTTTTTTATTCCCTAATACTCATAACATTTGTGTTTGCAAATAGTTTTAGATATGTTTGTCGCCAAAATATGTGAATAAAAAAATGTACAAGTAAAGTTAATAGGGCTTAATTATGTGCGGGGGAGAAAAATAATAAAGAATTGGTGTTAATAGAGTTAGTAGGAGAGAATGACAATAAAGAATTTGCAAGTGAGGTTAGTGATATGGAGATCCAATAAAGAATTACTCTATGCTAAGTAAGAAGTGTTGCTAGTATTCAGAAAAGCTTGAAAAAAGACAGATATAAAAATTAAGAAACAAAGTGAGTAACATAGACTAATATTTTAATTTTTAGCTTCTTATATGTAACCCTTGAAGCTGCATATATCATTTTCCTTTAATTTACGAAGATATGATGGATGCATTGGTTTGTCAAAATAAAGTTGTTTTAATGGTATTGAAATCCTTCATATAAAAAAATATTAAAACAAAACCTACATATTTCCAACGATATTACACAAAAGTCTACTACTCTAGAAGTTGCAATTAACAACAACGCCACAAAAATTCTACCAAACGCGACAATCTCCGAATAGTATTGTAAACTTCTCAGAAGCTTCAATTCACACATCATTTATAGGTATCAGAAATACTTCCATACTCAAGTAATTAAAGTAGAATACTCCATAATAAATGTCGAACATCTAGTTTACTCTTAATCAATAATTCCAATTAAAATATTGAAAACATTCTTAAATCGAGAATTGAAAACTTGTAATCGTAATAAATGAAAACTAATATAAGTTCTTGCGAACAACTGTCTGATACTTATTTAATTATCAAACTACGTGATATGTCACTTACTCTCAACCCATTTAGCGTATTATAATACTATTAGAATGATATGATAATTAAGTAAGTATAAGACGGTTTGATAAGAGATCGATTAACAGAACAACTAAACCCCTTATTTAATGATTAAGAGAAATATAGTTACACACTCACTATAACTAAAGAGTTGAAAACTTGTAATTGTAATAAATGACAACTAATAAAATTTCTTTTAAATAGAGCAAATTACATGCATGTTCTATTGTTCTACCTTTTCTACCCATCTTACATATATTGTGAATCTAGTGGACAATTAGGTGTGGATTTTAACTAGTTTAGTTGGTAGTTGAGGGGGGTGGTATCCAAGATATGAGATTGAAACTAGTCTATATCGTTTGTCGCCCTGCCCTTAGTGGCTCTCTTTATACACCAAAATAAAAAATTATAAAAAATATATAAAAAAATAAAAATAAACTAGCCAATTAGGTACTATAAGACACTTAAATAAGTGTAAGACATTATGGTAAGAGATTAAATAGATAACTAAACCCCTAATTTCATGACTAGGAAAAATATAGCTACACACCCACTAAAATTAACCTTGATTACGACTCCGTACTCCCTTCAAGTCTATTCATTGACCAAACACTATTAACCCTTTTCCAAATACTAAGTTAATGACAAGTATAAATCAAGAAACCGATGTTTAACTACTAGAGACACGCCACAAAAGTGGTCCAAAATTTTGTTCATGTTGAAATAAAAAAAAAAAAAGAGTGTAATTGCAACTTGTGGTCCACTAAAGACGATGACCAATGAATATTTGAACCAATTGCATAATTTAAAACGGTACCAACTTTGGTGTGTAAAATCAAATTGTCATAAAACTACCGTATTGAAAAACAACCAAATTAGGAGGTCTTCTATAACTTCAAACTTTCTAATAAATGGAGTACGTTAGCTATAATTTGAATCTCACTGCTTCTACTTGCTGCATTTTTCTACCTTATTTTGTTTGTTCGATTGTCAGATGCGTAGTACCTCGTTCATTGACCACCTAGTACCTTTAAATTGTTCATTTTCAAATAAAGAGTACCTTCATTTCATATTGGGGTACAAGCTACCACAACTCTACAAGTGTACAAGTACAAAATACTCGGTACTACGGAGTATGTACTATGTATAAATTAATTTTATTGATATGGAGTATTATTATTATTGTGTGCATTTATAGTATCAATTTTTGTAAATTGTACGCATTGATAATTAATAATAATTAGATTAATAATGATTGAAATATTGCATTGTAAAACATGATGAAATAAATGTGTCAAATAAAAAAGAATGGAATACTTCGGCCCTGTTCGGCAAAATTAGCGCTAGCGGGTAGCAGTTGAGTAGCGGGTAGCGTTGAATGGTAGCGGTTAACGGTTGAGTAGCGGGTAGCGGTGAGTGGTAGCGGGTAGCGATTAACGGTAGCGTAGCGGGTAGCAGTGAATGGTAGCGGGTAACGCTTAGTTGTCAAAGTAACGGGTAACAGTTAGCTGTCAAAGTAGCGGTTGATATTCTAAATAAAATAAAAGGTAGAATATTATTTTGAACTTTATTATAACTTTGTCAAAAGCTACCCGCTACCTTAAAAGCTACTAATTTTAACGTTTGACAAAAGCTACTCAAACGCTACCTCTATCGCTAACCGCTACCTAAAACGCTACATTGCCTAACGCTTACAAATTTTACAAGTAATGTTTTACTAGATCAAAACGCTACCCACTACCTCAAACGCTACCGCCGAACACGTCTTTCATCTAATTTACAAGGATACCATAATCGGGGTGAGCGTATAGTGAGGCATAAAGTAAGGGGGAAATCTAGGGTAAAATTCATACAAAGTACGAGTAACAATAATTTTTTAACATACAAAAATTTATTATACGAGGAATCCAAATTTCAACTCCTCTTTAAGTTTTTGGTTCACTTAACATGATCGAAATGATTAAGACCTTTGCCAAAACCAATCAATTTGATTATGGAGGGATCATCGTTTGATCAACGAGAAACCGAACTAGGTGAAAGGAGGAACTCCTCGTAGCCATGTAGGTCAAACAAAGAATGAACCCTTTTGATCATCAATCTTTTAGAGCGACTCTAGTGGTGAACTACAAGATGGTGTAGCTAAGTTTGCCACATCAAATTTCTAGCTACAATTGATTAAAGTTACAACTTTTCAGATTGATGAGCTACAATACTTATAGATCCATGCACGGAGTAATATTTAATTTAAATAATTTTTATTGAGCTATCTGACCAAAATAGCTACAAGGTTTTAAACCGCTGCTTATGTCATTATTATACCAATGATGAACTACTTACTCGCATGTTTAATTTTTTTGTGAGTATGTTTTTTTTTTTTAACCATTAAAGTTGCTCTAAGGAACAGTGAAAATACCCCGTAAATCCATAGTCTGTTTTCAATCCACTTTATCATCATCTTCCTTATTTTGTCCAGTACTACTGTAGTCTGTAGGAGTACTCCGCATAACATAAAACGAAGAACTAACAGTAATAAATTGAATAAATTGACAATACAAAGAAAACAAAAACTTCATGGAGAAGACACTCATACAATCTTACTCAGTACTCAAAAGTTTACAACTTTTTTACATGTACATTATTTTTATGAAACTGACAAAAGTTATTGCATAATTAAGAATTGATTATGATGTATACTTGTCTAATTGCATTTCTCCGTATTTTATACTTCAATTTTAAAATTACGAAATACTCCCAAAATAAAGATCTTTAGAGTAGCAGTACAGTTTTCTCCCAAATATTTCCTTTGCTGGAAATCAACAGAGAATCAAATTTACAGTAAACCACACTCCCCAGAACCAAATTTTCCAGTTCTCAAACCCACAATTTTTTAATCATTTCTTCTTAAAAGTTGAAGAATCTGTCAATTTTCTCCATTAATGAACCTTTCTTTGTCAAGTGCTAATACCATTATAAGTTTATAACCAGATAATAAGGACAAGAAAAATACTGCAAACAAGAACAAGTTTTTTCCATCTGCATCTCATCTCCATTAATTAATTTAGTAAAAGTGGTAAACATTAACATCTGATTTCATATACTATTATCAAAAACTAGATAAAAATTACAACTACTAAGACCCCCAAAAATTATTTTATTTTTTTTTCCAAACCCATTTTATTGGGATTACTTCACAAAAACAAAAAAAAGAGCCATTCATAGAGTAATTTCCCATCTAAAATAAACCCATCCATCATCATATGCACATCCCTGCGATTTCTTCTTCTTCTTGTTGCATAACACTCTCATGAGCTCTGTTTTCCTCTCTTTCTTTCTCCTTTGACTGTAAATCAACAAAGTCAATCCACAATTTCACAAACTTCTCCCCAAAATAGATCTTCCAAGATCATCATCAGTAAACAAAAACCCCTAATTCCTTTATATTTATGTAACACTTTTTTCTTCTTTTTCCCCAATTGAAGTCTTTAATTGGGGAAATTTGGATCTTTTTTCCCTTATTTTTTTTCGCTGTTATTGTAAGTAGTGAAGTTTACGCAGCGACGACAGTTCCGGTCCGAAAAGGGTAGCTTGGGGTTTTACTAGGGGAAGATGATGAATTAGCAGAACTTGATTTATTTGCTTCTTTCTTGCTTCTTAACGCCTTCATTTTTCTGTTCTTCTCCTTGGATTCGTCAATATCAATCTGTTCTTGCCTACACTCTTCACTGCAGAACGGCGTATCCCCTCTGTAAATTCATCAATCCCAAAACAAATCAATAATCATAAAAAGAAAAAAAAAACAAATAAAAATTAAAAACACCAAAAAATGCGGAATATAGGTTGTAAAGTAGATCTGGAAAAGTGACTGACCTGTACAAGAAGATATCGCGGTTACCGCCGAGAGGCTTCTTGCAAAGATGGCATGATTCGAGGAAATGAGGAGAATGGAGCTCTTCAAATCTAGCATCAAACAGGCGAGCGGATACGGATCTAGTAGGAGAAGAAACAGGGGAAAGAGAAGTTATATTTCTAAGACTATTCCTTCTTCTCATCATAATACCACCACCGCCGTCGCCGTTGTAGCACGTAAAAGGCTGATTCTGATGATGATTTACGGGATATCCGTGGTTGTTATTGTTGGTAGTATTAGGGTGGTTGTTACCGGAAAAACCAGCGATTGAAGCTAAACCGTCGTCTTCTCCGCCGCGGAAAAAAGGCCTTCTGATAGATGATGTTGCAGATGATTCCATTTTAATGGAGTTTTTCTGGAGACAGAGCAAAACTTTGAGGAGAGAGAAAGAGAGGGTGAATGGGTTAAGGGAGAAGAGAGTGGGGAGAAATGAGGGGAGGTTATAAAGAGGGGTTTGGTGGAAAGAGAAGAAGAAAAAATGGAAAAATTTTAAATAAAAAAAAAGAAATAAAAAAGGAGGGGAGAGAAATTGTAAACCACGAGCGGGTGTATGGAATCCTGTGAGACTGAATCCATTGGCTGTTTTGATGTGGGGTGTGGTTTTACTGATTTACCCCTTCGTCGTATTTTGGGTTTTCTATTGTTGGGGTTATTATGGGGATTTGAAGGGGGTGGTGTCTATTTTGGGTGGGTTCGCTAAGTTTTATGTTTGCTTTCATTTTTGGGAGGGTGGGCCATTGTGGGTCCCGACTCACGACTCTTAACGCTTTTCTCAACGTCACTTGAGCGGACGGAGAAAACGACAACTTCGGAGTATTTCTTTTTCTTCCCTTTTCTCTATAGAAGCTCGTGGTTTACACGCGATTGGAGTACATTTTACATTTAAAGAGCTTTTTTTTTATTATTTTTTCTTGCAAAAATATACGAGTAATTTGATTAATTTTCACTAAATTTAGGCCATGTTCATTTCGACTACTCCCCGTCACTATTTATTCATCCCGTTTGTAATTTGGGAGACGATTAAGAAAATTAATCTAATTGATATAAAAAAGCAATGGAAGTACAAATGTTATACTTTTTATATTAAGTAGTGGTATGTAAAGTTTCAAAAGACAATAAAAAATTTAAAAAAAATAAGAAGTGGACATGCATTATTGACTATAGAGTGATGTGAAAATATGGGTTATTATGGTAAAATTTACATGTCAATTATGGAATTATTAACAGTAGGAAAAGCTTTTAAAAAATTTCATTACGGATAACGGAAATAAATTTTAGTCACGATCCTTACGAAGGTAATACTCATTTTTTTGAAAAAAAATCAATAGATTGAAAGAGAAACATTTTTAAAGAAATTAAGTTAATTTAAGTGGAGTAGGTAGACTGAGGAAAAACTTTACAAAATTGACATCTTTTAAGTGTATAATCAGTTGTATATTGTGCATGCAAATGGTATACTTGCATTGATTTTCTTTATTTCCTATTTTTAGAAATGACACTTAAACTAATAAATATTTTGAAAAATAACTCCTTGTATTTTCCTCTTCATAATTTACCACCATTTATCTGAAAATGAAGTACTCTTTTATTTGTACCCTAGTTATGACTTATGAGCACATACAAGCTATTTTATTTTTACTCTTTTATTTTAACTTTGAGCACATAGGCAAAATGTTAAGATTTGTTGTACGGTCACCATGCGTCCATGCAGATATGTTTACATATATTGAAGTTTTTTTTTATAAAATACTAAATCAAAATTAATTCGTTTACTTAGTGGAGTGGTGCTCTTCAATAAAGCATTAACAAAAGCATTAGATCGACTTCATTGTCAAAGGAAAATTAAGTTGGTGGGTAAATATCCCAATCAATCGATACATCATATGGAAATGTTAAGCATCAACATATATCATTTATAGTACATTTTGTATTTTAAAAATACCCTAAAAATTGTTATTAAATTACAACGGTTACCTAATATCCAAATAAGCCTTATTTTAAGAAGTATATAATTTACAAATTCATGTAAAAACAATGCTCGATCAATGTTATTATCATTTCGATTATTGTTCTCAATTCCCGTCCTCATTTGTAATTTATATTACACTTGTGGTTCATTCACATATACACACAAATTAAATATCTGTTTTTAATTCTAATTTGTTATATACCATCCTTAGATATGCATATTTACTTCTTTAAATGAAATTATTTATGAATTATTTTGATGTCGATCTTACTTTAATTGTAGAGTAATAATAAGTTTAATTGCATGTTATTCTGTTTAGGTTAATTTGCTTAGAGTTTCCGTACTCCATATACATATCCTACCAAAATTTTGTCATCCTTCTTACATTGGCAATCGGATCGGAATAACCAAACATACTAACTATATGGTTGATTAAGTTACTATATAATTTTGTTAACTAACCAAACATACAATTATATAAGCAACTTCAATTCAATGGTCAGTTAAATCATTTTATAGTTTGAAAGCCACATCAAATTTTAAGCTATACAATTCTCAGCTATTCGTTGGTCCATTTTCTGACTACTTCTCAATTATTAATTTATATATTTGGTTTTTTAATGTTTTCAAGCAAAATATGTTGTAAGCTCACAAAGCTAATTTGCCAAATACAAAGCTAATATAGGAAAATACGCAACAATGGTTTAGCTAGTAGCTTAACATTTATAATATTTACCAGCTAGACTCTTTTCTCAGCCATTAGACTTGCTCTAAGGTGATGCTTGTCACTTGTAAAACAAGTTTAAATCACGTAGTACACATCCACTTGGGTGTATAATGACACAAAACCGGACAAAATACGAAGTGCGTACTCCCTCTGTCACTTAATACTCGCACCACTTTTTTTTTCGGGCCCACTTAATACTTGCACCGCTTCTATAAATGAAAACTTTTACCAATATTATATTATTTCCCACTCTTACCTATTAACCCAACTACAACCCTACTGCATACAAAAAATGATTTAAAAATTTACACCCTTCACTCACCACTCCCCACCCCTTACACATTTCTCACTAACTATATTAAAAAAAAAATACCCCACCATCAACTAACACTCATTAAATTAGTAAGTCAATTCAAATGTCTTAAACTCCACACCGGTCTAACCGGTGCGAGTATTAAGGGACGTAGGGAGTAGCTTACAAACGTTGTATAAGTAAGCGCGTGATGGAACGTCATATAGCTAAACGGGCCCCTAAACGCCTAGACGTACGTCTAACAACTTTTAAACCCAATCAGGCACCCAAGAAGTACGTGTAACACCCACAATAAGCCAATATTCTTTTTCATAAATTACAGGAGAAAAATATAATTTCCCTCAAACTCCGTTAAACTTTTTCCTTTTTTATTTTAACTTTTCTCACTCCTTTTTACTAGCCACCGTACAAAACAGGTTACGTCATTAACTCCCTCACTTTTTGCCAGATTCTTTTGTCGTTTTCTCCCCATTTCCCCCCACTTGCGTGGGTCCCTTCTCTCGATGATACTCCCTCTCTTCGACCTCAATTGGGTCCCAACTTCATCATGACGTGTGCCCTATTTTTTACCACTACTTGTAACTTTTACCATCCTCCGTTTTACGTAATACGGACAATATTTACAAATTTACCAAATATATGTTTGTTCAATGCTGATTGAGGCTGAACTTGTTAGGGAAAATTCGTGTTCGATCCCCCACAACAACAATTAAGAGTGGACTGGAACCTATCCACCCAGATCTCACTCTGAATCCGAATTAGCCCTAAAGATGAATCGGGTGCTAACACCAAAAAAAAAAAAAAAAAACAATATTTACAAATTTTAGTTTAATTGTTGTTTCAACCTTCGTCGTTTTTTATTCTTTAAGACATTCACGCTATTGAAACTAATTAATATCGATTAAGATTCCTATACCTAATCAAAATGTGAGCCGGGTCGAATCCTGGTTGGGTCAAAACATAAAAACCAGCTCGTATATCAGACCGGGCCGGATCAGCCAAGATTCGGCCCTGTGATGTCGGGTTTTCCGGGTTACTTTCGGGTGGGCCAAGTTTATAACTAAAAGTTAGTTTTACGTTGCTCAAAATCCGTCAAAATTAGACCAAACCCGAAACCGGACAAAAAAGTCTGCCCAAATCCGCCAATTTTCAAGACGGACACATATTGATCAGGTCTAAAGATTCCTCATTTGTAAAGGAACTAGTCATTAACGTAATGATCTTTTGGTTTCCTATAGAATGATTTTTGCTTTCTATTTATTTTCCCATGCATAAGACTAGTTTTTCCTATTTAAACAATATAAATTACGTTTTTTTTAATAATATTTTAGCTTTTATACAAAATATGACATTGAAAAAGTGTGAAAGATTTAACATATGAATATAATGGTGGGAAAATTTTAGCTCCCCAATGGATTTATTGATTAAAATTAATCATTTGCACAACCTTAATTTACAGTATTTTAAGGATATTCATGCTACAATATCCATTTACATACTATTACAAAATCACAATGTCATAATTGTATTTGTTCCCTTAAATAAGTTAAGGGCAATAGCCATAAAAGGTTCTTAACAAGGTTTGTTCCATGTTTTGAGGTTTGTATACCAACTTACTATTCCTAACCTAAGTTTTTCCAAGAGAGGTTACTAAAACAAGCCTCTTCGTATTTCATAAAGTAAATAAAAAAACCAATTGAGGTTGGCATGAGTGGTTAAGGGCCTCTTGCTCCTTAACCAAGGTCTCGGGTTCGAGCCTTGGGAATGGAAAAAATCTCAACTGGGAGGGATGCTGCCCATCGAGGTACCCATGCAAACTCCCTGCGGGAGATTAGTCCACTCGCCGAAGGCGGTGGGAACTCCTCGTAGTAGAACCAAAAAAAAAAAAAAAAAAAAGTAAATAAAAAACAAAATAATAATTTATTTGTGCATGAGTCCAAACATAAATCTTTAGCAAAAAGCTTGTTGAAAATAAGATTTGTAAAATGAGATGTGGGGTAAAAATAAACCTTGATAAAAAAATTTACATTATTGCTTCACCAAGTTTTATTTAGATGTTTATTCCCCTTTTATGTTTCACATTCTAATTTTAATTTTACTATGCTACAAATGCATCTTATTTTATACTATATCTTTCCCTGAATGGAGTATTATATATTACTCTTTGTTTCAAAATATTATGGACATTTTAACCTTTGACACTATTCACAAATTTCAAATTGACTATCATTTGTGATTTATGGGTAAGGAAAAATATAGTCGAGTGGATCTTATTTGATCTGTCTCGAGATATATTTTCAGAATATCAACTTTTATAATTTCTACGAGTACAAAATTTAGAGATATTTATAATTTATGTCTATACGTTTCATTGACAAACGTAAAAAGGTAAATCGTTCTCGTCCCGTAATGTATATAATCGAACTTATAAGTTAAGAATTCGGAACCGCACGGATTAAAACTAATTTTTATTCAAATAATTTAAAATTTTGAAGGTCACATATAGTGAAACGTATTAAGCAGCATAGCCACAAGCCCACAATCACTACTTAAAAAAACTAATTAAAACAAATAATGTAGAGCCAAGGCAAAGCCAATAATATTAATGAAGCGGAAAATGAATTACTTCTCCAAATCCAGAGAGGACTAGAGGTCGAGGAGGGAGAGAGTGGAAGTTGTAGGGCACGAGTTTCGAGGTATTTGTTTCCTAACGGGCAGGCTCTGCCCTAGAATCGCGGGCAGGTAACCCACTCATTTTCTGGCATCTGCCGGTACGCTTGCAGTTAATCCCTGATTCATCACCGTTACACGTGTACCGTAAAACGTTGTACCAGCGTAGCACCGTATTACTCCTTTCCACTGCCACGTTGTTTATTTTGTTTTATGAGCAGTGTGTTACATCTGTCCTCAAATGAGAGTCTCATTGCAATAAATTTCACCTTAAATTCTTACTACCCTTCAAGAAATAATACAGTCATATTTTTGTTTGACTTGCTTCGTTGTTAGTCATGTACGGAGTATAGAATAATACTCTCCGTATTTATTTAAGAGATACATTTGGTCGGACACGGATATTAATAAAAATAGTTGAATAAAATAAAATAATAATGCAAGTGAAATTGGGTAGATATTTTAATAACTAAATAAGTGGGACCATGTCATTTGGGCCCCGTTAGGGGTGGGAGATGGGATGGATTTATGAAATTATTTGTTTAATATGATGGTGGATCATAGGGTAAATTAGATATATTATTTAATTAGATGGTGGAGTTGATAAGTTACTAAATATGACAAGTGTATCTCTTAAATAAATACGGCTGAAAAAGACAATTGTATCCCTTAAATAAATACGGAGGGAGTAGAATGGTAAAAGGTAAGGAGTAAATATTTACTCCCTCCATACCTTTTTGATATTTATGTTTAGTATTGTGTACGTGATTTAACGATTATTTGATATGTATTGAGCTTTCTTTATTTAATTTTTATTTAAATAAGATAAAGGGATTATGTTTATTTATTCATTTATACGGAGAATTAAAAATCTGACATTGGAAAAATAGAAAAGATTAAATAACCAATGGAAAGTACGTGTGAGATTAAACGCCACAATGAATTTAATTGGTTAAAATAATCATTTGATATAATATTAAATCATTTATGTGATAATATAAAAAGAAATATAAAGAATAAAATGGACACCCGAAATAGAATAGTTAAAGAACAAAAAAAGACGAAAAAAGTACTCAGTTATGCCTGTCTCTCAATAATTTTTTACAATTTTGTTGAAAAGAAAAAAATATGGAGTTAAAATAAGTATTTTCTCAAAACTACATTCTACTACGTAACTTATTAAAAATAGAATGTGCTATTTAAGAACGGGTCGATATCCTGGTAGGTTTCAAATCTTGATGATAATGACCTAGAAAGTTAGAATTAGTGAGTAGTGACACAACATGCTCTACTGCTTGAT
Source organism: Spinacia oleracea (assembly GCF_020520425.1). Classification (NCBI taxonomy): domain Eukaryota; kingdom Viridiplantae; phylum Streptophyta; class Magnoliopsida; order Caryophyllales; family Amaranthaceae; genus Spinacia; species Spinacia oleracea. Next base: position 147,607,370 of record NC_079492.1, read on the forward strand.
TGACTTCCTGATAAATACTCCTATGTCTTAGTATTATGAAAAGTTAATTTGAACAATAATTTGGGGACATAAAGCCCATAAACTCATAGAGGGAGTAATTAGTATTTCATCTGTACTATTTTATTCTTTACTTTTGGTATCATATTCGCAATTTAACGTTTAATAAAGAATGATAAAGTTTTATTTTTAACGCAAATCACACATTATGTCTTTAACCAATTAAAATTGGACTTTGAACAACTTTTATTCTCTATTAAGAAATTAAACAAAATATAACTTCAATCCAATAACTAATCTAACAACGAATAAGATTATTTTATTTCTTTTTTCAATCAAATAAGGTAAATTCTATAAATTATCAGTGTGAAGAGTAAAATGCATGTAACACCCTAATCAAAATATGTAATGAACAAAATGGGATGGAGAAATGCCGACCGAATGACAGAAGAAAGTAATTACGGAAGAACCTCTTTAATGATTTAATCTTCATCATGGTGTGTAACTCGTGATCTTCTGTCCCTGAGTTATACATCTACCGACTTGGATTAATTCTCCACCGTTCTTTCTTGCGGTTGTTTAAAACCAAATTGTTTAAAAGGTTGATGATAAAGGTTGCAAGTTGCGACAAAATTTAGTTGTCGCAATCTTACTTGTCGGAGTTTAATTGGTATATATAGGCACCACGTAGGCTACGAGTCATCATAATATTTTTTACAATGAAAATATGTAAATACGGTGGTTGATATAAAAAAGAAAATAAATTAGAATATTAAGATTTACCTACCTTATTTTGAAACATGTATTATAGTATATATAAGTTAAATATTTAAGTTTCCAATTGATATCATGACACACAAGCATGACATGTTATCATTGTGACACGACTTAAATGTCGCATGTTGCGACCTTTATAATTTTCGCATTTAAAATTCAACTGACTTTCTTTTTACTTTTTTTATTTATACAAATTTCTTATACTCCGTTTTGATAGGTATAAAATGTTTTAATGGGAAGACAATTTTCCTATTTTCAATCATTTTATGTTAGTTTGGCAAGGGATGAATTTATTTTTTCCACAATCCTTTGGAAAACCCTTTTCAATTTGAAAGGGATTGGAGGAAACCGCTTAACCTTACCTCCCTCCTTCTTTTCTTAAATCTTCACTATATTCTTCCTTTTTCTTTTAAGGAAGCAAACAAATTAAATAGTTTGGTTATCTTGTTTTCCGTTGATGGAAAAAAAATTCCATGGAAAATTATTTCACTGAAACGTTTTACCCAAACCAAATAGAGCTTTAATGAAAATTACTATGACCAAGCTTCAATCTTTATGATTTACTCCCTCCGTCTCTTTTTGAACTTTACGTTTGGTACTTTTCACGCGTTTTAACGATTAATTAATGTGCATTGAGATTCCTCTATTTTTTTTATTTAAACAAGACAAATTACGTTTATTTATAATATTTTCACTTTTATCAAAATTCTGATATTGGGAATATGGGAAAAATTTAATGTCTCAGTGGAAAAGTGTGAGAGATTAAATGACCCAATAAATTTAATGGGTTAAAATAATAATTGGACACAAATTTTGATAGAATATTAAAGCATTTATGTGATAATATAAAAGGAAATGTAAAGAACATTTTGGGACATCCAAAAAGGAAAACGTAAAGAACAAAAAGAGACGAAGGGAGTATTAGTAATAGTGTTTATGCATGCATGGAATTTCATTTAAATATCGTGATTTTAAACTATTTATTAGGTACAAATATACTAAATACTTTTGAAATAATATACGGACTATTTTACAACATATAAATATTAATGTCGTATATGTATTTTAACAGAAGGACATCAAAAAATTAATTGATCCCCTACGTAGTAGCATAGAGATAAATATCACAATATTGATAGGGGTAGTATTAATTAGTATTTTACAGAAGGGACATAAAAAAATTAACCTAAAGTGATCTTCTATAAATTCCCCAACGATCTTTATTTAATGTTATCTATATTAATTTTTATATTCTCATTCTCATGTATCAAAAGCCTCTTAAAAAATATTATGCGATGTCAAAAAAAAATAAAAAATTATGTAAAATATCTTGAAGAAGGGGGGGAAAATGAGGTACGTAAATTCGGAAAAGGGAGATTTCAATTACAAAAGATCGATCAAAACATAGGAAATAGTCGTAGATAGGGGGAATGCATAATGAAAAGGTATGAAAGTACAAATCAAAAAGTATTTCATTCATGCAAAAAAATTAAAAAAAAAAATTAAAAAAAATGAAAAGAAATCATTAAAACTTCCACCTTTTCTCTTTGGCATTATTTTGTATGTCAAAGTGGGAAACCAACCACGTGAGAGTTGAGTAGAAATTAGTAATGCCGGAATTATTATGTTATATTGTTCATTTTCATTGATCATCACCTATAAACTTTATATCACTACTTTTTATTTTAGTTCTTTGATTAGCTCGAGATTCTGCTTTCTTGAATTCTTAATTGTTTTAAATTATTCTTCAGTAGATTTTTTAAAATTATGTTACACCTACTCGTTCCTTTTTTAATTTGATTGAGAATAATTCATTACATTATTATATTATAAAGAATAAATGAGACTTTTATTTTTATGGTATTTCTTTTTGAGTTGGGGGGGGGGGGCTAAACATGACAAATGTAGAATCAAATCTCAAATTGTAATTAATTAAGCCAGTTTCGTCGTGTTATATAATGCATCATTTGCAAAGCCTCGGCTAATCAATGTAGATTGTTTATTGTACATGTCGTTTAATCGTTTGTTCTGTATGTCCTTATGCAAAGAAGAGAAATGAAATATACCATTATAAACTATAAAGTTTCTATTTACAATTGATTGTAGATTTTTTTCGTAGTACAACAAATATAGCTAAGTAATTTGGATTCTGACTAACTATAGTGGAATTATATGTGTCATATATATCAAATATTGGACATAATCAAATTAACTAATCCAAGGGTCAAAAGGGCACGCTTGTTATTTTCAGTAATCATAGTAGGTTTAGGGTTTGTCAATTGCTATTCAACGTACACCGGAGTTCTCAAATTGTAGGGGTGGCCCGGGAGGCCACGGTCACCCCTGACCATAAATATTTAAGTTGTATAGATTTTGTTGAAATGATTCAACATTGTGGACTCTTGTATGAATTGATCTCACAAGATATTTACCCTCCTCCTTATCCGCGATCAAAACTCAACCGTTGTAGCCTTTTTGTTCCTTTCTTTTCTTTTTTAAACAGAACATGCTTTCTTGTAATAGTAAATTATTTTTTGTTCTTTTTTTCTCATTTTATTTAAACAAAACATATCTTCTTGTTACTCCGTATATCTTAATTAGTAAATTGTTAGGTTGGTAACGATAAATTAGAAAGGCAAAGTTTGTTGCTTAAACAGGCCCGACCCTAGGGGGTAGGCGAGGGGTGCGACCGCCTAGGGCCCAAGGCGGAAAGGGGCCCAAAATAATTGTCTATCCAGTAATTTAGTACTAGTAATTAATAAACAACGCATTAAATACACATGTTATTTCCTTGGCTCATTGGTAGAAAGTAGGTTCTAAAGTTTTGATATCTACTAGAGGTCTAGGGTTTGAGTATTTATTTTATTGAAATATTTCAAGAAATCGACTAGAGCCGGATTTTGAAATTCTAGGATCCTACAAAGGAGATATAGTGAGTTTTTATTGATTTTATTAAATTTCACAAAAAAAAAGAGATATTATTTCAGTTAACGACGTATTATTTTAAAAGGGGCCAAAATCCCTTATTTCGCATAGGGCCTTCAAAATGTCAGGACCGGACCTGTGCTTAAATATAGTTATTTTTCTTCCCGATTTTCAATTACATACTTATTTGAAATTGGTTTTGGGGGGAGAGTTGCACCTGTGACTTACTATATACAAGCCTTGTTCTTAACTATATACTGTACAAGCTAGACCATAAGACCAAGATCTTATCAATATACGCTTTTAAAATAATGATGATTATTATAAGTATTTTAAAATACATTAACATATTAGTAGGTCCATGGTTAGTTGGCATAGCCACGAGTAAATCACAATATGTCAAATTAAGTTGAGCCATACACTACTTTTGCTTGGTCTACTGGCTTGACAAATTTCTATTTACAATCGGTTGTATTTTGTGCATGGTATAATACAAATTAAATGTTATTTCCTTTTGAGTTTGTGAGCACATAAAAAACAGTTTTAGTTGCACATAAAAAGTGAAAAATCTTCTAAATACAATGGTCTATTTATGAGTTGTTAAGGCTTAAGTGAGTTATATTTTTGACAATTTCTCCAACAAAATTGAAGAAAAACCTTAGACATTTAATGTCGGGGAATGAAGTACTTAAACTTTAAAGTTTTAATTTTTCGACCATAGAAATGTTTAACTATGACAAAACAAATTCATTATACTTATTTATTACATCAATTCATCAAATACGAAGTATAGAATATGGCTTAACTTAAAAATTCATGGACAATCACTAAAAAAAACTAGCTAAAAAAACATAAACAATAGAAAAAATTATGTATGCCGTATATATAATAACTTTATTATACAACAATATGTATTGGGATAACTTAAAACAATTTACGATTTATTTCAACTACTTTGTACACTTCTGATGACTTTTAATAATTTAAAAGTAACCTTAAGAGTTGTGTAGGACGAAATGTTGAGAATATTAGGAATCTAAAGAGCACTAAAACTTAAAAATGTGTGTTAAGGAGAAAGATCTTGCCAACTATGAGTTGCTTGTTTTTATCCTACAGTATAACTTCATAGATGCATCAAAGATATTTGGTCGCGTTAATGGCTATATAAAAAGAAGGAATCATTCCCTTAAAGGCTTAAACAATACTCCCTCCCTCCCTCCGTTTCTTAATGTTTTTTCTGTTTTGATTGTGCGCATTTATCAATGTCATACTCTGTATTTGATTATCAATATCTTTAATGTTATATTAAAAATTTATAAAAAATTGATATTATTAATTTCTTAAATAACTCATTGATCAGACTCAATACTCATCATCATCAGAAGTTGTCTTGATTAATTATTAATGTTGCTGTAAGTCTTTATACATATTGTGTTATCTCATGTTTGTAAGCTTTACAAACTTAACAAAGTCTCCCCAAAGCAGATATATTCTCGGTGTAGGTCCCTCGCGCTCGTGCTTATTATGCGCACACAAGCTAACACCCCGATTGACTCTCGCTGTTGTCACCAGTACGCTAGAGTGATCATTATATATCAAGCACCTGATCGCGCCCTACAAGCCTTGAGGCATACTTCTTGCTCAAGGCTTGCGCTTGCCGTCTCAAAAGAAAGTGCGCCCGCCCGATCCGTTGTCAAAATACTCAGACCGTGACACCACTATGCTTTTTTTTTTTTTTTTTTTTTTGTAAAGATATTGGAAATAAATTAATAGATTATCAAAACTACAAGCAGTTACAAAGTACTCCAAGATTACCATTAACGAACAGAGTAGCTTTTAATGTAATGATGCTAGCGCGCTAGGTTTAATTTAATTTAGCGTAATCTTTAGCTTTGCCTCATTAATATTAATACTAATACTATAATGTGTTACAGAAAGAGATCCAAACAAGCAACTAATTAATTTAATTAAAGTGATAATATTCTTCTTCCCAATAGGTTCCACCACTAGAGTGATTATTACGCACAATTGCACAAGAATATAATTTTCTTTTTCCCCACAAAAAATTCGTATGCATTATATAGTTTGTGAAAATGACAATGTCATATTTTCCATTTAATTTCAAAGTGCAAGTCCTTGTCTTGCCACATATTGAAATATTAAACTATTATTATGCATTTAAATGAAAGTCGTCATCTTGTCAACAAGTCTTCAAATGTTGGCTTTTTGGGCATGCAGTTTGCTAATCAAGCATTTCAGCATTTGTAATTGTTGTATGTGGACATCTTATTGACGTCAAAGTTCCCAATATAAGCACCCATAGATTTAGACATTGATTTATATGGAGAAAAATTAGCTTGTGACCAATAGCGGATCCAGAAATTCAAGATAGCGGGGTCACTATTTAAAAACTGATAAGACTTTCATTAAAATTATGTATTTAAAAAAAATGAAAATTTAACTATAAAAAAAGAAAAAAAATCAAGTGGGGTCAAGGACCCCCTAAGAGGACCGTGGATCCGCCACTGCTTGTGACCCGACTCGAGAAATCAAGTACCCTCCTAAGTCCGAATGCAATTCGTTCGATCCTTTTGTGGTAATTAATGGTTAGACTATCCTCCAATAAGTGTCCTAGGTTTTTCCTTGTTCGGAAAACAAATTGTCATTCCGTACCCCATTACTTAATCTTTGGATTAATTACTGCTTTACATAATTACACTGTTGCTAATTAATATACATAATCTACGTAGAGGGTCATATTTAAGACTCAGTTCTATTCGACTTATTTTGACTTATTACTGACAAAATAAGTTCTGATAAGTTCAGTTAAATTTAGATAAGTTCTGATAATATAAGTTCTATAAAAGTAAAAATAAATTTTTTCAGACATTTTCACACACAAATAATTTATTTCAAGCAAAATTAGTTTTTTTTTTATTTCCAGTTCATATAGGTTCAGATAAGTTAAAATAAATTCAAATAATATAAGTTCAGTCAAAATAAGTCCAATAGAACGGAACCTAATGTTTTCATGACTCGTACGTAGCATGTTACAAGTTTGTATCTTCCTTTCCCATTTTTCATTTGCCTTGCTCTTATGACTCATTCGCACAAAAAAAATGTTTTTATTCATTATTTATGAGCATTTTTCTGAGAGAAAAAACTTTTTTTAATTAATCATCATTTCATTTTATTCAATTATTCCGTACTTAACTAAAAAGGATAATAAAATACATAACTCCTCAAAACGCTAAAAGCAAAAGAGTAGCCTAGGTGAAAATAAATTAAACATACATAATTTGATTTGTGATTTTATGAATTATGAACAGTTCTTTATAAAATTATTTTAGCAAAAGAGTAACCTAGGTGAAAATAAATTAAACATACATTATTTGATTTGTGATTTTATGAACGGTTCTTTATAAAATTATGAAATAATCCGTACTAGTGTTATACTTCATACGTAGTAGCTCGTAGAAGTTTTTGTTACTCCGTACTAGCTACGGAGTATCTATTTTGTGGTTTATGTAGTTCACACGAAAATAGAAAATAAAAACAAGGCAAATTTGTTAAAAAGGACCTTTTATAATCCAAATTTTGCGAGAAAGAACCTTATATATTTTTTTTTGTGAAATAACACCTTAATGTAAATTTTTTTGCGAGAAAGGACCTTATATAATTTTTTTTTTGTGAAATCACACATTAATGTAATTTTTTTTGCGAAAGACAACCAAAAGTAAATTTCCGGCATTGACTGAGTTTTTTCCGGCCATTGACTTGCACGTGAGAAGCACGTGTGGCATTATTTTGCTAATCACACCCAATTTTCCTCCAAAATTCTAAGCTTTAAAACCTAAAGTTGAAAAGAAAAACCGAAATAAAATCAAGTTTGAAAATTCAAGAGTCAGGAAAATCATTGTCTTTAGCCAACGTAAGCCACACGTGCTGCTCACGTGCAAGTTAATGGCCGGAAAAGCTCAGTCAATGCCGGAAACATTCCTTAGGTCCTTTCTCGCAAAAAAAATTACTTTAAGGTGTGTTTTCACAAAAAAAGTTATATAAGGTCCTTTCTCACAAAATTTGAGTTATAAAAGGTCCTTTTTGGCAAATTTTCCTAAAAACAAACGAAGTAAATTCTATGGAGTAGTCCGTACTATATTGAATTTCTTGTAATAGACGTTATCTTCTGCAGCGGCAAAGGATTTGATTCTGGGCGTCGACGGCAATTATCAGCACAAATTTTTTAAGTTGACACGTGGAACTATAATCTTGTTTCCAATTGGCCGGCATGTTACTCAAATCTAAAACTTCTCGATTCCCTTCGCGAATCTTTTTTCTTTTCTGTATTTATTTTTCTTTAATTTTAATTTAAGAGCATTTCTTCTTTTATTTATGCTCAACTTTCTTTACTGGGAGAAATATGCCCCACTTTTCATGTTTCTACTTCCTCCGTTTCTTTTTGTTTATTACCCTTTGGACTTTTGCACGTTTATTAACGTATAATAAAGATTCTTTTGTTTTTTTATTAAAAAAGTAAACTCAAGTAAAACCTCAATCCCCTAATCATTACAACAATCAATAAGATTGTTTTATTTATCAAAATGAACCAATAATGGAAAAACACAAAGATTGATAACTTAACATACTTGAGAAATTGTAAAGAAATTTAATGAGTTGAAAAAATTGGACCAATTCAAATTAAAAGTTGGCACAAAAAAATGATAGTATAATAAGTTTATAAAAGGAAATATTCTCTCACGTAACAAACATTGTGAAACACCCTAAAAGGAATACGTAACAAACAAAAAGAAACGGAGGGAGTACTAACTACGTTGAGCAATGATATTTACCGTTAATATTTGCATAAATATTAAAATAAAAGTAAAAGATTGTGTAAAAAGATAGATGAAAGTAATAAAATATGGACAAAGTAAGAGAAAGAATGAATAAAGTAAGAGAAAGTTAGTAGAATCTTGTAAATGTAATGAGATAAGAGGGGCAAGATGGTAAATTTTAATGTCAAAAAATAGTACGAAGTATAAAGAACAATGCAAAGAACATACGAGACAGCTTAAAACGAAAAATTCAAAGATTATTTTGAAACGAATGTAGTCTTACGTAAGTACTCTTTTTATCTAATTTTCTAGTAATAATATTGCACCACCATGATATTTGTTCGGCAGCGATAGGTGTTAGAAATAAACTATAGGATGAAGAAATTAAGACCGTGATTATCATTGTCTTTAAAGTAATCTTAGCTCTCGGCCATTAGTTTTTGCTATGGTCGGGTTAACAGCTAAGTTACTTGAAAAACTTCTCAGAATAGCCAAAAAAATTGACTTGAAACAAACGTAATTAGCCCTACCAAATACGCTCATTCAAACATAAGAGGTGGTCAACATATTAAAATCGAGAAAAATTCTGATATTAGGAAATGAGAAAAATTTAATGTCTCAATGGAAAAGTGTGAGAGATTAAATGACACAATGAATTTAATTGGTTAAAATAATAATTGGACACAAATTTTGATAGAATACTAAGTCATTTATGTGATAATATAAAAGGAAATGTAAAGAACATTTTGAAATACCCAAAAAGGAAAACGCAAAGAACAAAAAGAGACGGAGGAAGTACTCAGTATTATACTTCTTACCTGTCAAAGAAAATATATAAAAAAATACGCTTAGCATAATTACGTAAAGCCGTGATGTGTATGTAAAATTTCATCTGCATCATTTAATCATATGAAATATTATGCCATATATAATTATGCCCTTAAAAAAACCTTTGATCGTATATCTATAACCTTTAAAAAGCGGGAGGAATACTATTATACCTTATCTACAGTAATTGAAATGACGCGTTTCCTTTTAATTACATTACTAAACTCCGCTCGTCTCTCTCCTCTCATTCGTACTTTTAATCTGGTTTCTTTCACCCTCATTATTCTCTCTGCTGAAACCCTCCCCCAATTCCTTCATCCATGACAAACGGATTTCATACATGGATTCAAGCAATGTCTATCCATTTTAATAGAATTATATAAATTTTCTTTGTATTTGGCTCTCAATTGTCAATTTCCTTCAATGGTCAATTTCTAGTTTTTCAAAGTTTTATTTGGATTCCATCAATAATGAAAATTCGTGACTCGGCCATCGGACACTGATTGGTGCAACACGTGTTGGCAGTGTGCACAAGGATGAAGGACCTTAGCCATACGAATTATACGATTGATAATTGATTGATTTACAAATAATGTTCAAGTGGTACCTTGATTGTCTACATATAGTATTATATTTTACGTAATTTACAAATTAAATGACAAATTAATTAAGTAGAAGAAAAATAGCTATAGCCTATAGGGAACTAGTGAAGGGCATGTGCTAGAATCTTACATTTTTCACCTATAATTATTCCTCCATTTCAACAAAAATAATAATTATTCCTCCATGCTACACAATTGACTTTTATCTATATTGTACGAAGTATTATGAAAATATTTGCTGTCCAAATCTTTTTAATTAGTTGGTCAATTTATTGATTGAAGAATTTCTATTGGCTTTCTATTTAATTACACTACATCCATTTCATAATGTTTTTAGTATTTTTGTTTTAACATTATTTACAAATTTGACTAATAGTGGATAAATTTTAAGGGATGACGTCCAAGATCTGGATTGAAATCCATTTAACCATTAGTCCTATGTGGTATTGTGGTTCTCCCTACACCAAAAATTAAAAATTCACTTTAATCACCAATGTTTGTAATTTATACGCGAAGAAAATATAATTGTTGGTCTTGTTGGAAAAATAACCCATGATTACCATTTGGCATGGTAATACTAAATGAATATGCATGAACTTGATCCACCCGCTATTAAATTGACAAATACCTGAATTATATGGATGAAACGGATCGGGTCATTTCTTCCAACATTTTAGTAAAATTATTAAATTTCATATTCAAGAAAATATATTTATTTCTTGTTGCACATTATTTTTTACAAACCAGCATGTTGTTACTTTTTATTGTTGAAACACTACAAGAAATTATACTATTAACGACGGAAAATCCCGTCGCGAAAGGCCAATAATCGTTGATTAACGACGGGATTTCCTGTCGCGAACCCGTCATAAAAGGGGGTCGTCGTTAATAGAAAATCCCGTAATAAACCCGTCGTAAAATACATTTACGACGGTTATTCCCGTCATTGTTTGGTTGTTAGCCCCGTCGCAAAAGACTTTTGCGACGGAAATTTGACCCGTCATAATTAGATTGTCGTTAAAGATACAAATTCTTGTAGTGAAAATTACTATTTTTTAGAGTTGTAGTGTATATATATTTTTAATATAAACATTCATCCATTAGTCACTTAATCCACCGACGGATGAATGAATGCAATTGAAACCGATTGATATTAAACGGATGGATAGTACAAAACTACAAATGTACAATAACATCGTACTCGTAATTATAATGAAGTGGGTATAGACATAGTCAAACAGTACGGGTAATTAATTCATTAAATTTTGATAGGCAACAGAAAATTCTATGCTCATTATTATGAGAAGGTAGCAAATGAGAGGTCATTATAATTACTTAATTAATTCAATTAAGCTACTCCATCATAGTAATAGCAATCAAAATGTTGTACTAATACCATAAATGTAAGTATGATTGTATGAGATTATAACGAACTTTTATAGTATAATTAACTAGTGAGTGGTCCGGGCGATGCCCCGATTGATACATCGAATAGTTAAAATTTTAGATTTTTCTTGAGCTCAATATTTGACAAAACACATGTGTACCATAAAGTGAAAATATTCCATTAAATTCGTCAACTACACAGACACATTACGTAGTTTATCATACAATCTAATTTTTCAATTAGATCATCTTACAATTTGTATAATTAATTTTCTAGTTGAATTATGTTTTTCCAATTAATAAATACCAAATTAGATATATGCAGCCATGCAAGACATTTTTGTAGTTGATGCTTATTAGACTTTATGACACCATATTTCTTTATGTTTGTCATAATTATTTAATTATTAACTTTTTTTCCAAATAATCCATAGTAAATAAAAAGTCACATAAAAATTAGTTATTTTAGACTTCATGTTAACATTTATTTACAAATTCATGTGAAGAGATAAAACACAATTGGTGGTTGGTTAAGATGGTAATGAGTGTTGTCATCCACATTTCAAGTTTGGGGTTCAAATCACGTTGTAATGATTTTTGGTTGTCCATGACATGGCATACCACTTGATGAGTGAATGATGTGGCGCAAAGAGAAGAGTACTACGTGACACATTACTTTTTTCACAACGCCTTTTAATATATTAGTATAGATTTGTAAGATACGTGGCCAGGTCGGTATACATCCCTTGTACATAGTGCATATTATTCGTGTAAAAATAAAAAGGTAACTTTATTTTATTGGTATTGACGTACTCCGTATTGTTTAAGGGTAACTTGCCATATATAATGTTTTTTTTTTGGTGTACCACCCAGTTCACCCTTAGGGTTAATCCGGATTTGGGGCGAGTTATGAGTGGATGGGTTTCAGTCCCCTCCCAATTGTTGTCGTGGGGGATCGAACACGAGATCCTCCCTACCAAGTTCAGCCTCAATCATCACTGAACCAACAGACAATTGATACTTGCCAATATATAATGTGAAATTTGAATGAACTGGATGCCAATAATTGAAGGGTTGATGTCTCATTCTACTAGCATGACCTATTTCACTCAAGGTGTCTCATAGTCGTAACCTCCCATTACTAAGTGATAACATATACAATTAAACTTAATGACAATGTTTGATGATACCTAAATTATGGATGGAATATGAGTGAAAGACAAGACTAAGCTAATTGGTCGTCTAGAAGGAACTTGTCATCATTGATGACAATGGAAAATGTAGTTTGCAAATTGCAACTATTCAATTAATTAAAGAATAATACACGTATGATTGTATCAAACTTTCAATTAATTAAGGAGGAGTAGTCATTATCTAACATATTATTGATTGATGACTGATAGCTACATATTTAATTTTTCTATCATAATTGAATCTAGAGATGATATTTTTTTGATGCAATTTTCCCGGGGTGATGAGGTGTATATATTATGTTATTATTATGTATTATATATTATATGTCCGTTAATTTGATTGGATATGGGATATTTTTTTTCATATACGAAGTACGGAGTATTAAAAAAATGTTAGGTTGAATTACTTAATTTGAAAGGGGTCATTCCTACGTATTTGGAGGAATAAGACTTGTGAATTTTCATGACATAAATTCATTGACAAATTAGATTCAATTGGATCTTATTGTTGTTGATGAACAAGTCATTAAAATTTGATGTATAATTTTATGTTGATTCTTCACTCCTAACAAATTATTAGCATCTTAGTCTTCAAATTTCAGTCAATTAATTGCTATATTTTAAAGAATTATATATGAAGCTCTAGAAATAATATATTTTTTCCCCAATTATAAGACTAATGTGTAATATAGGTGAAGTATAATTGATTGATGTGACTTGCGAGTGTTATATAATTCTAAATTCTTTAACATAAAACGTCTAAGGAGGGTAGAATGATTTTATTGAAAACTTCTACGTATTATTTAGAAATTTGTAGACATTTATGTTGCTTTTAATATTGACAAGAATTCTACAAATCATTGTATCTTTAACCCAAGTACAAATACACATCTTGGTCGCAAATAAATAAATAAGTTTATACCACATAATAGAAAACAAGCAATTTAAAGATAGCCTTCATTTTGCTATGTAAATAATTTTTGAACTAATTTAAACTTTCAATTTTGATGTTGAAATAATAAAAGAAATATTAAGGAGTATATATGTTGTAACATTATGTAAGAACTAAGTGTTCATGATTCTTGAACAAATTGTACTACATGTTCATAATGTTTCAATTATTAATCAATAACTTATAAGTGCTCATAAAATTGAGTTATACATATTTATTTATTAAGTTGCAACCTAGTGCACTCAATAATTTAATACTTCCATTGTTTGTATTCAGTTGCAACCAAGTGAATTGAAACTCAATCATAGAGAATGAACAAGAAAATGAGAGGAGTCATGTTGAATTATTGATTCATGTACTGAGAAAGGAAAATAAAAATAAAAGACCGCTTAGTTGCTCACAAATAAGGGTACATTTTTCAAAGCAAGTGTGTAAACTTTCAAGTTGCAAACTGGTAAGTAATGTAATTCCTCTGTTCTATTTTAGTTGCAATATTTAATGTTCACCCTAATTTACTGTTGCAAACTTATGCCCTCATTTTTAGATATAATTTTTTTTTTGAGATAAAATAAATAGGGTTGTTAAATATAAAAGAAGATGGTTTTGATAAAGTCAAGTGAATAAGTTATTAAAAATAAAAATATTGCAATTAAAAAAACTGGGCAAAGATTACATATGATGCAACTAAAATAGAACAGGGGATGTAATAATTTTGTATTGCAAAAGTGTTATACTAGATAAAAGCAGAGGGAGTCTCTAACATAATTCTATTATTTTTTTATATTTTTTAACGGGGTGTTTGGTTAGGAAAGATTTGAGGGAAAAAAAGCTTTTTGGAGGTGAATTAGAGGTTTGACCTTTAGAAAAAGCTAATTGGGAGTGTAGTTAGAAGAGGATATGAAGAGAGTTATGGGGTGAAAAATCTAATTTTAAAAAAGCTCAATATAGGAGCCTTTTGCAATTAGAGGTTTGAGAAAGTGGATGAAAATGACTATTTTGTCCTACTATTGCCTAAAATTACAACCACTATCAACCTTGGTACCCTACATATTTTTCTCCTAAAAACATTACTCACACTTTTTTTTTTTCATTTCACCTTATTTACTAAATTTGTTTTTTTGTTGTAAGAAATTTTATATTAGTACTTTGAAGCAATTGAAGTATATTGCAATCATACTTGAAATATCATCAGTAATATTCTCTATTTGAAAATATATATTATTAAAAAAAAAATTAAATTAAGAATAATTTTTTTTAAAAAATAAATTTATTTTATTTAGTAAATGTTTATTAGAAAAATATAAAGAGAAAAAAAAAATTAACACAATAAACTATTTGTCTAATACGAAGTATTAATAAGAAACAAAGTGTGTCAATGTCCTTAATGGTCATTTTACATATTAAACAACTAACATCTATCAGCTAATTTACCAAACACTTTTACAGAAACAACTAATTTAACCAGCTAGTCAAATCAGCTAATGCAAACAATTAATAACTAGTCAACCCATCTATCGGCTAATAGCTAACAGCTCCTAACCAAACAGTGCCAAAATCTTACTTATTTTGTGTTGTTGACTTGTTGCTGTCTAAAAGAGTGATTACTACGGAGTACGGAGTATTAATTGGCTTTTATGTCTGCCCGTTAACAATCACGGGCCAAACTTAACCCGCCCAAATTATTATTATTTTCAAAAATTGGCCACTATTTCAACGGGGCAGGTGAACTCGGCTTAGCAGGCCGTCGGCCCATGAACAGCTCTACCTTTTTCGTGTTGTTAAGTGTCTAAAAAAGTGATTACTACTAGATTTGCCATTATTCTGAACAGATATGTCTAAGTTGGGTCAAAGTCGAAACAAGTTTGAAAAGCCCAATTCTCATAAATAAGTGTGGACATGGCTTCCTTATTTTGGATATGGTTGTCACGGGCCTCCGGGCTTGGCTGGATGGGGTGGGCTTTGTAATATAATATAATGGGATTCATAAAGCTTATGTTGTTCAAATGGGTAATTAATTAATGACATAGATGGGATCATGGGAATTGTTCCATTGTCAAAAGGTCTAAAATGGGCATGCTTTTGCTAAGCCAGACTTTTAGGTTAAGGCTAACAACCTAACAAACCACTTGAAATCGAGGGCGGAGAGGCCAATATCTGATATGTATTTCAAGATAATTATCACTCCACTAAACGACAAAATAGATATAAGACTAAAATAAAAGCAGGTGCTATTTTTCAAAGAACAAATGCCATTTTGAAAAATGAATGTCGTTTTTCAAAAATCAATGTCATTTTCCAAAAACGGATGTCGTTTTCAAAAAAAATTGATTCTGTCCTTTAGCGTTTGTCTTATCCATATATTTTTCGTTTAGTGAGTGATATGTATTGGTGAAATACATATCAGATATTGATTTATCATTCCTCCTTGAAATCGGGGCAGCCTGATATCAAAATTGAAGGGCTAAACATATAAAATTAAAGGGCTAAATACATAGTAACTCATTTTTCCTCCTTGTAGTTCATAAGGTTCCATTTAAAACATAGCCTAAATATGGCTGTGTCGAAAAGGGTTGTTCGAAGTTTATTAGCCCTATAAGATTCCGGAGTTGAAGATGTTTAAGTGGAAAATGTAGTACAAGTTATCAACCTTTTGGTTTTAAAATGGAACCTTATGAAACTACAAGGAGGAAAAATGAGTTACTTGAGTGTGATGAGTAATTAGTTTGATTTTAAAAACAAAGATACAGAATTGATTCAGGTCTAGATTGTTAGTTAATAATACTCCGTATTATTTTACTGCGAACTCCGGGATACATTTTTTTTGGGTGAGCGAGAGGGGAAAAACCCCAACAAGAAAAACAAAGCTAGAAAACTAAAAGTATGAATTTTCGAAATGAAGGCAGAGAGTCAACTGCATACACCATCCCCTACAAATCAACCGCACTCTCCAATAAAATAACAGAAAACCCTTCAAAACCACCTCAAATTTGCAAGCTAATATGAAGCTTTCGGATAAGAATATGAATTATAACTTTCACTCGGGACAATTAACTTAATAAGTCCAACATTTATCGAGTTTAACTATTTTAGAGAAACCTACAGAGTATTACTCCCTCCATTCCTTTTTGTTGTTCCCATTTTCTTTTTTGGCGTTTCTTTTTGTTGTTCCCCTACTGAATCTTTACTATTTTTGGCCATAGTTTTTTTACCAATTTACCCTAAGATTCCCCAATATTTACAAAAAATACCCTAAGATTCTACCCTTTCCCACCCACTTTTACCCCACCCACCTTATTTAATTATTTAACCTAACCCTACCCCCCCTCCCTTTATTACCCATCCCTTTCATCCCTCTGATTTCACTCTCTCATTCTGATTTCTCTCTCTCTCATTCTGATTTCTCTCTCTCACCTCTTCGGATCTCTCTCTCTCTCTTATTTCACTCTCTCTCTCTCTTAAAATCCCTCCCCTGTTCTTGAGAAAACCCTAGGTTTTCCGCCTCTGATCTAGGTTTTCCTCTCCAAATCTCACAAATCTGAAACGTTTTTGCCGAAAAACTTTCATACAAATTACTCGGATTGATTTTCCGATCAGATCCCCTCTATTTTTGTCCCCTTTTTGGTCCCTAATCGTCGCTGATCTTTGTTTTTCTGGTACGTTATGGGTTCTTCTTTTTCTAGAACTCGAGGTGATTCTGGGGTGGGAACTACTGGTCAAAGAATCCCCGATTCCAACTGTGATTGGGGATCCAAGTGCAACTGTCCCAATAACGAGCATTCCTACTCCGCCGAATATAAAAACAATCTGTATTTGGCCCAAAAAGAAAATACGAGTACTCGAAACTATTTGGAAGAATGGTTTCGGAAGAGGGAAGTGGAGCCAGGAGAGGAGGTTGAGTCAAAATATGACGATCGGAAACCCACTCCCTCAGATCTGCGTTTTTTTCGGTGAAGGAGATTCCGATGAGGTATTACTTTTGATTTTTTGCGATTTTTTAAGGGTTATTGATGTCGGTTTTAATAAAATGGTTTGATGATTGTTTGCATGTCTAAAAAAGTGGGATTTGATAAATGTTGGATTTATTTGGAGTATTGTTCATTAAACTCGGATTATTTTTTGGATAAGTTGGTCTGATTTCCCATTGCATGTGTTAAAAATGCAGATCTGGTATTATTTCGAAATGATTGGGAATTTTTTGGAGATCTGTTGGATTCATTCGGGCTTTTTATGTTATTCTTTGCTCTGTTTTCTCATTGCATGTTGTTAAAATTGAGTTCTATGGGTATTTTGTGCTCTGTTTTTTCATTGCATGTTGTTAAAATTGAGTTCTTATTTTATTTGGAGGTATTTGGAAATTATTTGAAGAAAATCGGAATATTCCTGTGTTTTGTTGATCTGATTTCCCATTGCATGTGGTTAAAAATGGGATCTGGATGTTTTTGGGATATTATTTCACATTTTTTGGGTAAAAATGGGATCTGGATGTATTCGGATAATTAGTTGGATTTTAATGGAATTATTGTGTGATTTGCTCTCATTTATCTCATTGCATGTGGTAACCATGGTGATCTGAAATTATTTGGAACTTTATTTTGAGTTGTTTGATTAAATCTGATTTTAATTCATGGTCCCCTGTTATTTTATGAGGGCACTAATCATGTTGTTTGTCCCCTGTTGATTGCAAGGAACCAAGTGGGTCTGATTCATTTGATCTGGTGTATGTTGGAGAGTGTGAAAATGAGAATGGTGATGCTATTGGGTCTCCAGGACAACTTTCATCTGGTTATCCCTCCTCAAAGAAAGGAGGGAAGGGAAAAAAATCGGCTTCAGCGTCTGATGATGCTTAGATAAGTCTGTCTCCTTTCTCCCTTTTTTCATTTTATTGAATGCTGGCTAGCTGTGGAGTCATAAGGTGGATGCCAACAACTGTGATCTGTTGTTGGCCAGGGGTGTTGTTGTTTGGATGATGATGTTGTGATTAGTTGTATGGATGTTGATGTTAGATAATGATGTTATGAAATTGATATTGATAATGATGATTGGATGATGGTGTTTCCATATGGTTATGAAATTTTGTGGAATGTTGTCTGTGTGATGAACATGATTTGATGGCTTAATGTCCCCTGTTTTATGGTATGTTTTGTGTATGATAAATATGATGCTTTGGTGAGTATGAGATTTGATCAGTATAACTATGTTTTGGATTAGTAAGGGCATGAAATGATCATAATTTGGGGATAGGGTTTGGGTTATTTCAGTCCTCTCAGTGTGGCCTGGTGTTGAATGCTTAATGTCCAAGCATGTCCCTTTAGGATACAATAATGTCCCTTTATTTGTTGTGATCGATGATGAGTCTTTTTTTTGCTGAGGAACAAGTCCAACTAACCACAAATGCTCGTGCTGCCATTAGTATCAGTAATGATATTTCTCGGGCGCTAAGTGTTTGTGGTTTGGAGTTGTTTTAATGATGCTTGGGGACATTCTGAGATCAATATTAGGAGGTTTGTGATCTTCAATGATGTGATTGTTGATATTCTGAGATCTTTGTTTTGATAATTTTCCTTTAACTTCTTTTGTCGAACGGAGTGAATGTCATTTCACACAATGGAATGTGAATATCAATCATTCCGTTCGGCAGAAGAATGTTAAAGATATGATAGTATTGAAACTACTTGATCAATGATGTGTGTCAATATGTCTGAGAAATGAAACCCTACATGTTAATGATCTGTTTAATGCTTCATGTCCCATGAATCAGTGGAGGTCTGTGATGAGTCTTTCATTTGATGAGGTTCAAACCCTATGTTTTGATCAGTTCATGGTGATCTGATGCATTGTTGATTGATATTGTTATGCTTGATCTGTGATGAGTCTTTCATTTGCTGAGACTCAAACCCAATGTTCCAATAACACTTGTGCACCATTAGCATCATTGATGCTCTTCCGGAGCTAAGTGTTAGGGGATAGGGTTTGTGTCAATGATGCTTGGGGACATTCTGAGATCTTATGTCAGGTTAGACAGGAGAGGCAATTCATGTATTGCAAAACATGTATAATGTGTTTATGATATTCAATGAAGTTAGTGTTTCTGATCTGTGATGTATGTGTTGATAACCTGAGATATTTGATTCTAAACATGTCCCTCACCACCAATCACCAAAGGGAATACAGATCATGTCACATCATTGATTGATCTAGTATCCCCTTTGGTGAATTGGTGGTGAGGTTGTAAATCATTTAGAAACAAATCTGTCAATGATGTAAAACAACTTAACTGAGAGTCAATGATGTTGCCTTGTTCATTGCTTCCTTGTTTTTGCTGCTTTGTTCTTGTTTCCTTGTCCATTACATCTTTTGGCACATCGGCATCCAATGGGGAAGAATTTCCATCTGAAAATGATGTGATATGCATTCTTTCCATTTGGATGCCGATGTGCTTAGAGATGTGATGTGATAAAGTTTTTGTACTTATGCCTTGTGATCTGTGATGAGTCTTCATTTTATGAGTGTCAAACCCTTTGTTTTTCAATCAAACTCATGCACCATTAGCATCCATGATGTTTTTCAGGAGCTAAGTTTAATTGGAAAGGGTTTGATTCAATGATTTTTGGGGACAGTCTGAGATATTTATGAATCTTTGTTTATGTGAGGCATATTCCATGTGTTATCAATGATGAATTGATTGTTTTTGTCAAAATTACATCTTTTGACGCATCGGTTTCAAAATGGGAATAATTTCCATCTGAAAATGATGTGATATTATTATTTATTTCCATTTTGAAGCCGATGTGTTTAGAGTTGTGATATTGCAAATGCTGCCTTGTTCTTAAGAACCCAATGCTGCCTTGTTTATAGTGTTGCCAATGCTGCCTTACCTCTTGTGCCTTGTACTTTTTCTGCCAATGCTGCCTTTTTTATTGCCTTGCCTTGATTACTCTATATTGATGTGAATAAGAATGAAGAAAACAAACTTTACTAAACTTAAACATGAGATTCATTCATTGATGCTTCCAAAAGATATGCTTACAAAATGTTTTGCCTACATGTTATGCTTGCATTTAAGCTTACAAAAGTGACACATTGGTTTTACTTGTCAATTTAAAAACATGTCCCCAAAACACAAAAAGTTATCTAATTGTTTTCACTTTGCTTCACTGGTTTGCTTTCCATTCATCATAGAGTTGCATGCATTCATTAACTGCCCATATAGGTGCCTTGACTTGCTCTGGCAGTCTGCCTTCATCTTCTAAAATCTTCTTCTTGTTGTGTGGAAGTTGGTAATCATTGTTGCCTTTGTGTTTTAGAATCTCATTAGAAACAAACTGTAATGTCATCCACACATTAGACAATGTCTTAGGATGCAACTCATTAAAAGAATCATACACTGCTCCACTTAAGTCCTCCACAGTTTTAGGCATTTTCTTGTGCATAAGTGATTGTATTGACCTGAAAAATCCCAAGTCCAAGATGTTGCAATCTGGACTGTTTGCTGGCTGTTGAGTCAACACAAAAGTGAACCCATCTTGTTTGTAGTGTAGTTGCCATTCAGGATCACTTTGCAATATATGTGCCTTTGCATTATCTTGAATGATATAGATGACCTTTTCCCCTTCATGTGGTGGCCACTTGGCCTTGATTGCTGGAAGGAGGTTGTTGATCATCATTGCCCTTGTCTCTATTTGATTTACAGATTTCACTGGCTTTGTTTCAATGGTCCCCTTGAGTCTGTTTTTTGATGTCCTCTTGGCTGCAATTGCATTTGTGAATGGAAATATGCCTATTTTACCATCAAATTCACATTCCCCATTTTCACCCCACCTTGGTCTGGCTACTGCTGCCATGAACATGAATTTTGGTATCTTGGTTCTTGAACTTGCACTTCTGTGTGGATAGGGTTCATTGTTTGCAAGATAAACTCTCTGGTTTTTTTGAGTCAAATAAAACCACTTCTCATCAATATGAATGAAGTCATACATGCTGTAATATGTTGGTTCCTGTGGTATAGTGTAGTCCATTATCAGTCTGATTGCCCACCTTATCCTTGCCATTTTGCATGCTTCTGAAATGCCTGGATGCAAGGGACTTGAGTGTGGCTTTATAATTTTCCTCTTGATGAGCCTCCATACTGTTGTTGGTCCCAAATTCAGCATTCTTGCAAGATCTACGATGCATGTTCTGTCCCCCATGCCTATTTTTGCAATTGAGTCATAGGAGACTTGAACCTTTTTCCTTCCACATCTGTGATATTGGCTTTGCACAATATATGAATTCATTGCTGCCTTCTGTTTCTTTGCTTTGTCCCATATTTTGCCTATGGTTTTTCTGGTGTAATCATATTCTATGACTGCATCCCTTATTGCCCCATACAACAAAGTTTCTGAATCTGGAATCTTTCTATTGAGCAGGAACACCAATATTTCTAGCCTCAATTCATTATTTATTCTTGGAGTCCTTGGCTTGTGATGATCTGTTGTGTGTGTTGCTGTTTGATGATGATGAGGTGATGCATTTTCTGATGGTGGTGGAAAGTTCAAATCAAAAATAAATGGTACCTCTTGAAAGTTGGTAGTTTGCTGCTGCCCTTCCCCTTCTACTTCTGGTACTTGCTGTACATATTCAGTGCTGTTTGGTACATCTTCATTAAACCCAATGTCCCCAAATTCAGCAGCAGTATTTTGAGAAGCTTGTACCAAGTCAGCAGCATCATCACCTTCCTCCGAGTCAGAATCGGAGTTAATGCCGTCGCCTTCATCATCAGAAAAACCGAGGAAATCGTCTTCCTCTTGATCTGAAGCCATTAAGTCCCCTGTTTTTTAGCTATTTAATGCTGAGTTGAGGAATAAATTTTGGTGTGTGTTTGTATTTATTGAACTTGAGTTGGATCAGAATTTTGGTGTTTTGTGGGGAAAGTCAGCCTATTTATAAAGGCATATCACTTTTTCTACCCCTCAAAATTTTGGAGGGAAACACTAAGTCAATGTTTAATTTTTTGGGAAAATTTCATGGAAATTTTGGAGGGAAATTTGGGAGTCTGTTTTTTGGGCAAATATTCCAGCCAAAAAAAACGTGACTCATTGTAATCTGATTGGTCCATGTAATTTCTGTTGGGTCCCCTAGCCCATGTGACTGAAATGTTTGTTGATTTAATTCAATACTTTAATAAATATCTACTTTTTCCCCAATTAATTTAATACTTTCTCTCTCTTTACTTTATTCTATTTCTTACACACAATCATTATTCTTACACCCAATCATTACTCATATCCCAATACAACCCAAGATTCAGTTTTCTTAAAAAAACCCCAACATTCCTTATGGGTACAACAAAAAGGAATGGAGGGAGTAGATTATTACACGAATAATGATCACCTAAACATCAGTTAATACAAATCAAGCACAATACAAATGACTTATTTGGCACCAACAAGAAAATCATAATTAACGTTATTATTAGTAATAAATAGTGATTAAAAAGTGAATAATGGTAAGATCGTGAGATATTGCTTGCATTCCTCCACCCTACCGCTCTGGTTTGACATTTAAAAATTCCTCAAAAGAAGGGGGGAAAAGCCCCCATTTTGGGACATTTTTTCTGTGTTTGTATTATTAACGAAGACTCAGCTCTAAATTCAAGCTACAAATTTTCTTACGTGCTTCTCATTTTCTCCCCTTTTGACATTTCATTTTCTCTCTCCTCTTTTTCCTCAAAAGCTTGCACATTTTTCTTGCGATCATCTTATGAAGGTACGTTCTAATCCAATCGTGCTATTTTTTCCCTTTCTGGGTTGATTTCAGAATTTATTTTGCATTTTTATTTGTTTTTGAGCAGAAATTTCGATTCATTAGTGATTTTTTTGAATACCCTTTTTTTTTTGTTTGAATTGAATTGAATCGAATCATGTTTGTTTGTATTATTGAGTATTGACATTCATGCATAGCTTGAATATTGAGAATAGTTTGCTGTAATTGCGATTATGTTCAAGAAATTAAATTGGACGATCTTCATTTATCAGGAAATGAGCTGAAATGCTGAATTTGTTGAAATAGAATTGTTAACCCTGATTTTTATGATTTTATGAACATTAGAGATTACTTTTTTGTCTTATCTAATTGTAATTAGCCTAATGTTAATGAGCATTTCCATTGATTTAAAATAATCAATGCTTGTCGAACAATGTATCACTTGGGAGCAAAAGTTGAATAATGAGCATACTCGAAAGTCGAAACAATGTGTTTGGATGAAGGGGTTTTGAGGAAAGGGTATGCAAAATATGGTTTATGCATTGGGTGAACAATGTTCAATGTGCACCATGTTTTAAATGAACGTATAGTTCAAATACAAAGAACATACAGTTCAAATACAAAAAAACATATAGTAATAATTGAACATATCGTTCAAATCCAAAGAACATATAGTTCAAAAATTTCACTTGTACATGTACACTGAAATCACTCTTCATGTTCATTAGATGCTCAATGAATGTTCAACAGGGTACACAATGAACACTGTGCACCTGAATGTATAATCCAAATTACGCATAACGGAGAGCGAGAGATCTATTTTCCCTAATTCGTATATTGTTGAGTGTTCTCCTGAAAATAATGCAATAGGAGGATTGCATTTTTGTCCCTGGATGATAAATCAACATCTTCCAATGTTAATCCACCATTTCAGGCTTTCCATCTTCTAATGCAGTGCTCTTTAGCTGAGTATAGTATGTACTCACGATTCACGAGTGTCATGAATATAATAAACCAATGTGTTTTCATATAATGCTGGTTTGATATAGTGAAAGTTTTTAGTTGTTGAACCCCCCACACCAAACAAAGAATGAATTAGCTTATGTGGTAGTTTACTATCGCCATTCCAATGTTTTATTAGTTCTTTGTGTTTGATAACCACTTGTTACCATACGTGATACGTCCACACTGTTAATGGAATTGTTGCCACAACGTCTCTTTAATTTTTCTCTTAGACAATGTGGTATTTTCTGAATTTCTAGAATATATAAATATTTGTGGTGAATCCCTTGTATGATATTTCGAAAACAAGTTAGTTATTGATCTGTTTTTAATGTATCTCATCCTTATTGTTACAGAAACATATTGGGGAAACTATACACAAAGGTATTCAGAATAAGAGAAAATAAATGGCAATTGGTTCTCTGAGACATCAACAGCCAAAGGGAATATTCAAGATGACATATTTCCGAGTTGTTTATAGATCGGTATTAAATCATCCATTTCTTATGGTTATGCTACTATTTTTGGTATGCTTGCACCGATATTTCCCTTTCTTGTTTTCTCTTCTGGTATCTGCTTCCCCTGTCATTATTTGCACTGCGATTTTGCTTGGAACTTTATTGATCTATGGCGAACCAAATGACAACAATAACAAAAATCACGAAGAAATGAGTAACACACATGTGACTCTAAGAAATGGAGTTGATGATCATGCATATTCTGTTGATAAGGAAGAAATCTTCTCTAAAGATAGATTTTCTGAAGTTAGAAAAGACATTGTAGAGAAGGGAATGAGAGGTTCAGGGATGTTGAGTTCTGGAATTAGTGTTAATGAAGAGTTGACTAATGAAATTGGCTGGGATTATTGCAATGGAAAGCGTAGTAAAGGAAGCCTAAATTACAAGGAAAAGAGCAAGAGTAGTTTTGGTTTTGCTAACTTTGAAATGGCAGATGTTCAAATGCACAGGGATCGAGAGTTTGATGATAACTCTATAAAGTTACACCGTGATATTGGTAAACAGGACAGAAATGCTGATTATACTGTTAATCACGTGTTTTCAGATACTGAGTCTGATGAGAAGGAGAAGTCCGCTTTTGATGCTTTGGTTGCAGATATTATTCCAACAATTCAGGAGACTCATCCACTTCTAGACTCCGAGGATCCATCACATCCTGATACATCTAATGCCTCCCTTAAGTTCGAGTTGCAATCCCTTGATTCAAATCACAGTAGTGCGGATTCAAGTGATGATGAAAATGGTGATGAAACTGATAACATTAATGAAAATGAAACTCTTAAAGCTGAAATGGAGAAGAGTCAACAATTGGAAAGCCTGTTTACTAGAACAATTGATGAAGTTGATGAGGAGGAAGAAATGGTAGATGATGAAAATAGTTCTGAAGATGTTGAAGCTGATGATGATGATGATGAAGATGATGATGATGAAGAGGAAAACTCAAATGTGGAAAAGGGTGTAAGTAAACAAGTGACTATATGGACAGAAGAAGATGAGAAAAATTTACGGCTTGTGGGAAATTCCGAGTTGGAAAGAGATTTACGGTTGGAGAATCTTTTAGCAAGGAGAAGGGTGAAAAGGAATTTCTCAATGATTTCAGAGAGAAATTTGATAGATTTAGACCGACCTGATATTCCTTTTCAAATTCCACCTATTTCTACCACAAGAGTTAACCCTTTTGATACCCCTTCTGTGAATAATACATATCAGCATCAGTTTAATCTTCCACCTATTCCTGGTTCTGCTCCATCTGTACGTGTGCCTAGGAGAAATCCTTTTGAATCTCCTTGCACTTCTCCAAAAGCGGTTCAGAATCTCACAGAAGAACTTCGTAAAGAAGAAACTATGGAAATGAACTTGAACAATGCAGTTTTTCAAGAAACTAGAAGTTTAAGAACAGGATATAATCACACAGGGAACAGTTTGAAACCGAACTTGAACAATGCAGGATTTCACGAAACTGGAAGTTCAAGCACGGGATATAATCACGTTTTGAAACCGGACTTTGTGGAAATAAACCGTAAGGATGCTGTGTTTCGCCGGTATGAAAGTTTTAGCACTGGATATAATCACACAGGAGAAGCTTCTAGAAAGGATTTCATGGAAATAGACAGAAGAGATGCAGTACTACGTAGGCACGAAACTTTTAACACAAGATCAGCTTTTAGAAATGTTTTTACTCCATCACAAGAGAAGTTTGTTCATTTCAAAGTGAGACCTGTGTTTGTTGTTCCAGAACAGGTGGTTGGTGGTGATCAAGAAGTGAGACATGATTCTGAATCAAGCCATGAAAGTGAGTCCAATACGAGTTCCTCTGATTCTGATCATAATGAACCTAAACAGGACTTGGTTGCTGATGAAAGTGATCATGTTTCTAACCATTCTGAAGAAACGAGCAGTGAATCTTCTGACATGGTAGATTCTTTACATGATGATCAAGAAGAAGAGTTGGTTGACAGTTTAGAAGCAAATGCAGAAGTAAATGCTGATCATATCTTTCACAAAGAAGAAGCAGTTCATGAGAACGTAGATGATGATGCAACGAGTAGTACAAGTACTTCAATGGCATCAGAAAAGGATCACAGTTCAGAAAGAATGGGCCAAGATGAAGAAGATGAAGCAGTCAACAAATCCGTGTTCTCACCTAAAGCTTCTTCAACCATGTCAGATCTCAACCCCGGTAGTATGGAGGAAGAACACGGGATTATAGAGCCGCCAGTCTATGATTCGAGTCCTTCTAGCGCTGGTAAAGTTACGCCGTTTTCTTTCTCTGATGGTCAAGTGTAATGAAGAAGTTTGTTGGTTTTCAAAAAATGTAATTAAGAGGATGATTTAAACATTGTTGTTCTGTAGATAGAGATCATGCTACTACATACATGAAAATTTTGCTACCTTCGCAACGAATAGACAGATAGTAGTCTTTAGAGATAGTAGAGTAGATTCATCATTGTTCTTTTGTAAAAGAAAAAGTTCTTTCTCATGTTCTTCAGAACTCGGATTGGAGAATTTCTTCGTCACGATTAAACATAAAAGTTAAAACGTTTCATCTAAAATTAGACGGAGGAAGTGTTGGTTTGGGCTATTTTTTCTCTAGAGCTGGACAGGACAGGCCCAATATATCAACTAAGAAATGAAGCCCACTCTAATGGTTTTATTTCTACTTATTTATGTTATGCAAACACTAATTGTTTCTAATTAGTTCAAGGACCAAAATGACCACTAAAATTTGTGTATTGGGCCTTTGAGTTTCTTATAAACAAAAATGTAACCTTATATTGTAACCCAATACTAGTAGCTCTCAATTAAAAGTTTGTATCAAGAGATTAGTTGTGGGCCTTGTGGCTTGTGGGATATAAATGTACAACTTGAAACAAATACAAAATCGGCCATGTTTAACCACTTGTGTTGATTGATATTGTCTAGAATGTCTACTATTGATGTTTTGAACTAATTTTTCAATTCACCAAAATTTGTAGGGTGGTTCAGGCCGGGTACGGTCGGGTCACGTCTTGTGACGAGTTAAAAAAATTTCAAAAGTGGGTCAAGCACGGTCCAAGCCCATGTTCTTTCGTCTTGCGTAGAGACGTGTCTTTTTGCCTAAGCTTAATTTCACTTACTTATTTAACGTGCTTTGTCATACCGAATCGTGTCGTGCTTTTCCAAAAAAAAATGTAGCCCAAGCCCATCTCACGATGCCTACTCCTTACTCGTGTCGTTCGTGCTTTTTTCGTGTTAGGTATCATCTTTACTCTCATGTACTTACTTGAGTATAAAGGATCAACTATAGGAATCCATTTACTCCCAAGCAAAGGCTTAAAGTTTGATGCTTCAATGAGTGGTCCATTTTCAAATTTTTATTTTGACAAGTTCCTTTCTCTTTTTTTCCCATTTTTACATTGCCTTAAATCAAATCTTCATTTCATTAGGTGTGTTAGGATTGGACCAATTATGATATCTTTGTTTGGAAATTGAAAACTGAAAAATGTAATGGTCCCATTTTGTTCCAAATATATATATTCGCATGTCCAAATAATAATAAATGGGTAATACTCTCACCCACTCACCCACCCATGACCCATGCATCTTAATCTTATCAACCAAATAAATCTTCTTTGCTTTCAAAAAATTCTTCATTTCCCCCTCACCTAATCTAATCTCTGTCGTACGTTTTTTAGCCAATGATGTAATTTCCCAAAATTTTATCGTATAGACATATCTCACAACAAGTCATTATGGAGTATAAGGTTATTTCAGATAAAATAAATTCAGATTAGTTTAGATAATAAACTTCGAAAAAATAAGTTTTTCTAGACATTTTCAAACATAAATAAGCTTATTTCAGACAAAATACATTCAAATACGTTTAGAAAATATAAATTCAAACAAAATAATTCAAATGGAACGAAGCTTAAATATAGACCGTGTGACATTTCCTCTAATGTTAATTATGATTGCTTATGTCCTCCTTTGTGAACTTTAGTGCAATTTTGTTTTTCTTCTTTGATATTTATTTCAATAACTGTTACAGTTATTGTATGTTTAGGGTTTTAGTATTGCTCTGATACCACGTTAAACTATAACTATCTTGACATGTTGTCACTCATCATTTAAGCCAACCATAGAGTACAAAGTATAAAAATAAACGATCAATATAACATTTCTTTAACGTTATGGAAGTTTGAGATATGGTACAATTTTGTATACACCAATTTAGAAGAATTGTCACATCTAGCTAGTGCATTCTTTTTAATTCTCAACTTTGTGTTTGACATTTCTTTTCTACAAGAGTACATGATTTGAAAGTTGGAACCACCAATTTTGTACATGAGTGCATGTCAATCATACAATATCCTACAAGTTTTAATTGATATGTAGGGCTTGTTTGGCAGGGCTTTAAGAAATTGAAGTAACATGGAAAAGATTAAACTCATGAATATTTTCCCACCACCTAACAAATAAATAGTCCATAATCATAAACACACAAGAAAACTAAAATACTGAACAAAAACAGCTTTACTTAGCTATCTCTCATAACTTTGATCATAGCAAACAAACAAAGCAAAGTACTATTTATATTTGGTTGATTTTTCATAGACTTTCATTTTTCTACTTTCATGTCTTGTTTCGTTGTCTACCTCGATGTTTCATGCCATTACCACTAGCTTTGCTTTCAAGGCTCGGGCCCTCTCATTTCCTTTTGGTTTTGAAATAAATAAGGAGTAGATCGATTTGCAACGGTTGTACACATCATGACCTGTTTATTAGCTTCTTGTAGAAGGTGATCTCTTTTTTCGTTAATACATGTGTATTCTCGAGTATCTAAAGACATGTTCGATACCACTGTCAGTTTCCAAATTTGATTTTTATGATTTAGAAAGTGACATAATTTAGATTGAATTATAAAATACGTTATTTTTTTAAAAAAAAATTGTATTAATCGTGTTGATTTTAAACTTCCAACATACGAGGCTTAAAAGTACTACATAATTCTTATTTATAGGTGGTGTACAATAAATGCGCAATTTGGATTATACACCCGGGTGCACAGTGCTCATTGTGCACCCCGTTGAATATTTATTGAAAATCTAATGAACATGGAGGGTGATTTCAATGTACATGTACTAGTGAAATATTTAAACTATATGTTCTAATGGATTTTAACTATATGTTCATTGACTATATGTTCTTTGAGTATGAACAATATGTTCTTTGTATTTGAACTATATGTTCATTTAAAAACAGGGTACACAATGAGCATTGTGCACTCTGGTGCATAAACCATATTTTGCAATAAATGTTGTACATCGGATTAAAAGTTAAGCCAAAATGTTTAAAATTCTTATTTTTTAATGATACAATTTTCCGCTATGATTAAAAATTACTCCGTATTGTATAAGAATAATCATGTAACCCTTTAAAATGTTTATACAAAATTTATAATATAAAAGTTAATCAAACATGTTAAAATTTAATTTAACAAGAACAGAGTAAATATTATCCAAACATACAATAAATTTATTGTACATACACCTAGTGCGTGCAAGACCTTTTGGATTTGAAATTTTAAATAATTCCATTAACATCAATGATGAAACATCAATGCCTTAGATGATAAGTTATTTCCATATTTATTTACATGTTATGGAGGTGAGAAAACCAAAATTGTACAATTTACATAATAAAATTGGCTCCTAATTTACCAACTACCATGACTCAATGTCTCCACAAGCTGAGTCTCATAAATTAAATAGACAAACAAATGCGATGTGTAGGTGTAGTTGTACTGTTGTAGGTATCTTCACTTTCAGTGACCTGATTATATCCAAGAAACTGCCAAACTAGCTACTACTACAGACCTAACATTATGATATATGAATACCCAATTTGCTATTCAATCATATTTAAAAGGAGACATGATAATAGTGTACATAAAACTGTTCTGTTGATGACAATAACATTGTTGAATTGGTGTTACTTACTTAGCTTAAGAAATCAACAAATAATTATTATTTTTTGGTATGCATAAGATCATTGATGACAGTATTGAAAAGATAACTATTTGATTAGAAACTATAACAATTTGGTTATAAGAGCAACATCAGCGTCAAGTCTTAAGACTTGAATTTTGCTGACATGGCATATGACTCATCTAGTATTAAGACCAGACATATCGATTTGAAGCATTGAAGTGGATTAGTCTTAAATCGAGACTTGAAAAACTAAGAATGAACTTAAGACTCAATATATGAGTTAAATAAAATAAATAAATTAAAATGTTATATTATTTGAGATGTTTAAATGAGTTTGAGGGCCGAAGAACTAAATTTAAATGAGTCTTAGGAAGTCTTAACAAAATTTAATTAATTATAATATTAGTGGAAAGCTGACATGGCATATGAGAAAAGTCTTAAGATAAGACCCCCTTGATGTTGCTCTAAAGTACGAAGCATAACTATTTGGTAAAAGTTTTTTTTGACAACATTTGGTAAAAGTTAATCTTATATAAATATTTTGTAATTTAGATAATATTTTGGATAATAATGGCCAAAAATTCTCAATGATGAGTGTTTTTTTTTTCTTTTTTCCCCCTCAAAAGAATTTATTTAATCTTTATATTGAAAATGTAGCTATATTTTTTTACTAGATTTACATCTCTTTGGTTCTCCGATTTCTTGTGGGCCGTTGATTGCGGCCCAAATAAGATTGCTGACGATGCCTCGTGCATGATGGGCCACATGGCCCAAACACCAACTCTTTATTTGAAACTATACAAAGGAATGATTTGTATTTTGTTCTGTTATGCTTTTCAAGTTTTCACCCTATTCTATTCGATGAGAAAACACAATTGACAAGACCATCTCAACATGTCAACATGGATGATGGATCCAAGGATTAAAATTCTCAAAGATCTTATAAAAGAAAGGTACATTAAAAGAAGATCTTAAAATATAAAGTGTAATTAGCACTGTTTCGGGTCGGATCTATGCAAACTAGCTAGTTTCTGTGGTAATGGATTCGATTCTTATCAAAAGCCATTATATAAAGTATTCCTTATTGATTCACTAGATCTAGTGAAGTTGTGAGCCTCATTTAAGTGGTTATGATTGTGTTCTATTCACTTATCTGAACTTATTTTAGTTTTAAATTAAACTTTTAATTCAGTGACTAATCTACTACGTAACTCGTAACATTGAGCTAATTAACTAAAAAGCTCTCGAGGTAAACATTGCAGATTGTGAAAAGTGTAAATAGGTACAGTTTATCAGAAATGGTGAATACCAATGATTCGAAGACCACAGAAAAGTATAAAGAGAATAAAGAATACAAACAAAATACATTTTAACCTCGAACTACTCCAACCCCAGTTCCAAAAGTTTTGGTGAATATAATACATTAATACAAAGATAATTAACCGATTAGTTGAGCGGTAAATGAACCCATGACAACCTAACCTAATAAAAAAAATCCAAAAACTAACAGAAAAATTAAATGGTAGTGTGTTGATTGAAGAGTGAATTTTCGGGGTTTTTTTTTTTTTTTTTTGACAAGAAATTTTCAGTAATTTGATGAGGCCAATTATCATTTATGGTTAATTTTTCCACCCACTGCCTATCACATCAAGTCGGGGCCAAATGCAAGCGAACGGATGGTACTGTTGGTACTTCTCCTTTTGGTCCGTAGTGTAATTAAACTAGATTAAATTAAATAAATAATATAAAATAATCCAATCTTTGACACTGTAACTCGTGCTGAAACATCGCCGTGAAAATTTGAAGTTAGAAGTCATTAGAAAATCGCTTTGTTATTGGATCAATGAAAATCCAGATGCTTTTTAATTAATTCAAATTCAAAATTAAGGAGATTTACATAATTATATTTAAGATTAAAATCATTGATAAAGTTAAATTATCGGATTGCATTACTTAAGTGATGATAAATGTCGTACGTTGCGACAATCTTACGTGTTAGAGTTTATTTGGTATACATAGCCACATAGGTGTCACGTAAGCTACTCTGTATGAGTCATCATAATATTTTTACTATCAATGCAATATTTTTACTATAAAAATAGGTAAATAAGGTAGTCGATATAAAAAAGGAAACAAATTAGGATTTTAAGTTTTTTTTTACCTTTTTTTGAAACATGTGTAATACTACCTCGGTTCTTATTTATATGACACAATTGGATTTTTTTGACACTATTCACACACGCTTCTTTAACTTCGTTTTGTGATTTATATTTAAGAAAAAACATAGTCGTGTTGGGTCTTATTTGATTCATCTCAATAAATATTTTTTAAACATCAACTTTTTATAATTTTTTCTTATCCATAATTGAAGATATTAATGTTTAAAATCGTGCATTGGCAAACGTGTCTAAATAACCGTGTCATTTAAAAAAGAACAGAGAAAGTAGAATATATAAATTAAATATTTTAATTTCCAATTTAAATAATGACACATAAGCATGTTATGTTATCATGTTAACCCGGCTTAAAGGTCGGATGTTATGACCTTTATCATTTTCGATATAATTATATTCAAGATTAAAATCATTGATAGAGTTAAATTATCGGATTGCATTACTAACAATCAAACTACATATTTGTATCCCACTTATTTTGTGCAGATTAGAAAACAGATGAACGACAAACATCGATAGATGAATAAGGGACATGTGTATATTGCGCGTGTCTTTAACGTGTCGGTACCGAAACGAGTCTATACTCAATGCTCCTGGATGCAAGCAATGAAGAAAGGACATGGACGATGGACCCTTTGCAATGTACCGAAACAGCTAGTAATAATATCTACTATTCTTTCTAATTAAGTTATAATGTTGGATTATTATTGTCATAATACGGGCATACATAATTGTTATGTAAAGACTAAGGACTAGACTTATCACAATGATCTGCAAACACGTACATATATAACTGTGTAAGTGCATATATATATGGAGGTTGTTATAACGGAAGTAAGAAAGACAATTAACAACGTAAAAAAAAACACAGAGATTTAATGTGGTTTACTGACAATGTGTTAGCTACGTCCACATGCGGAGGAGAACAGAGCTAGCTTTATTGATCTTGAGAAATACAGATTGCATAATACAACTAGGTTACGACCTAAAAAGTTTACATAATACTCTCTAGACATATACGGAAGTGATGGACTGTTGTAGTACGTAAGTGGATTTTACCAATTCACGACATATTCTAACAGATATCTACTAGACCTGATCAAAAGGCGGGTCGGGCCAACTTCAGGCCATTTTTTGTGCCCAAAATCCGCTATTTCGAGCCAAACCTAACGGGCTGTTCGAGTCGGCCAAAATTTATAACTAAAACTGTTGTTTTAAGTCGCAAATTTTTGGCTATACCCGTGTATAGCCAAAGCTGGCTGTACCCGGGTATAGCCAAAGCTGGCTGTACCCCTATCCAAAACGATGTCGTTTTGTGTTGTTTAAAATGAACATTAATATACTGGTACAAAAATGAACATTTACTATTCCGGAAATGAACATTTATTTATTTATTTGGAATGAACATTTACTATTTTGAAAATGAACATTTATTTATTTATTTGGAAATAAACTACAAAAATGAACATTTACTATTTCGGAAATGAACATTTATTTATTTATTTGGAATGAACATTTACTATTTTGGAAATGAACATCTATTTATTTATTTGGAAATAAACAATATAGGCGCTTGTAAAAACATAAAAAGACCAATGAAGTGAACAATTTCATTATGAACATTAACCATATATTTATTGTGAACAAACAAATAAACAAAAAAGAACAAATAATTCAACAAAAAAGAACAAACAATATAAAAAAGAACGTAAAATTCCAGAAAAAAGAACGAACAATACAACAATTATGAACAATTTTATGATGAATTTTAAAGCCAACATGAAAGAACAAACAATACAACAATAACTTTGATGAATGAATTTAAAAAACAAAAAGAAAGAACAAACAGTACAAAAAGAAAGAACAAGCAATACAAAAAGAAAGAATAAAAAGATTAATGAAGAGTTTAATTATGAACATTAACCATATGATTATTATAAACAAACAAATAAACAAGAAAGAACAAACAATATAAAAAAGAACATAAAATTCCAGAAAAAAGAACAAAAAATACAACAATTATGAAAATTTGATGATGAATTTAAAAAACAACAAGAAAGAACAAACAGTACAACAAGAAAGAACAAACAGTACAATAAGAATGAACAAACGGTACAATAAAAAAGAACAAACTGTCGACAAGAATGAACAAATAATATGAGCGCGTCGTTTTAGGGGGTACAACCAGAGCTGGCTGTACCCGGGTACAGCAGTTAACGATTGGTTTTAAGTTGCCCAAAGCACACATTTTTTTAAAAAAAGTTCGGGCCTATACAGGCCCAAAATCGGGCCAAAATATTCTGCCCAAAACCCGGTAATTTTCGGGTTGGGCCAGCAGGCCGGGCCCATATTGATCCGCTCTAATATCAACTAGCTTAGTTATAAATGTATATATAGAGGTGTTATATCCAAATCAATGATCGAATCTCATCTATATCATTTACCGGCTTGTTTTTTTAACCAAGATTACTCGATCCTGTACTCTGAAACAATGCACCGTAGTGACAGGGATTAGCCTTATGATCTACAAATTCACACATAAATACATAATAATGCATGCAAATCGATGAACTATAATAATTTGAAGATAAAGCCAAAAGAATAGAGGTAAATAATTGTTGTAATACTTCGTATGAATTAGGCAAACCATGCAAATGGCAGTACTCTAAGCTCAGAAAAGTCATGTGACCACCCTCAGAACATGGTACCATGTCATGCAAAATATATACTTCTATGCCAATTCATAAATGTAAAAGAACTAAAAACTAAAAATTAAAAAAGTGGTTACACCCCAAAAATTCCAATTTATTTGAAAAATATAAAATAATATCAATCTCAATCTCTAGATTTGATGCATTTTCTTCAATTTTCTGACTTGGTCAAATGAAGAAAGAAAGATTGTCCATCACTTTAACATAAATATATTGTTTTTTGAGATGGGGGATTAATTCATTAGATCAATCAATTAGTTAATATAAGCCCGTTAATTATGTGATTAGAATCTTTACAGACTAAAACACAGACAATAATGTGTTTTTGAAACTAACTATGGATATAATTTAATTTATTTATTATGAACAAGCTAAGCTACTAGGGTTTTCAAGGGAATCATGATATCATCACCCACAACCAAAAGTCACTTGAAATTGTTGCATTGAGGAATGTGGTATACATGATCAAATCAAGTGGCCTACACATTATAAATCTTTTGATTCCTCCTTATCTCCGACTAATAATCTAGCTACACATTTTTATTTAATGAAAAGTTTACATATGAATATAGTATAGATTTTAGAATTGAAAGTTCTAGCTTTTCGATACAAAAAAAAATACAAAGTGATTTTTTAGGACTCTTATTTCTATCCCTTTTGGCAGTTCGACCGCAGAATTTCTTTCTTTCTGACTTTCTGTATTTCAGGAATATGAGTGTGTGATAGAGTACAAAGTTTAGGAACATTTGTCTAATACTTGTTTGATAAATAGAAACAACGAAAACAATTTTTTGGAATCAATCTTCAATTTATGTCCGGGCATATTTAAAATCGAACTCGATATCTTACTGTTAGAATAATGCCTTGAATCGGACGAGCCCCCTTACTGCAACTCCCCAGCACGTTTTGAGAGTATAGTATAAACTCTCTAGATCATAACCTAGTTGTATCTTGTAATCTTTAATCCTCAAAATCAATAAAACTTTCCTCCCCTCTGCATATGGACGTAGCTAACCCATTGTTAGTGAACCACGTTAAATCTCTGCGTTCTTTATTTACGTTATTAATTTAATCTTTCTTTTCATCCGTTATAACACTTACACTTACAACTACAAATAATCTAATTATTATTACTATGGTATATATGACTAAGTGCATTTTTTATATATTTATTTATAGGATACATTACATTACTACTAAATGAATTCCTTCATGTTGTTTATATAACCCCATTTTATTTATGAAAAATATTTAAAAAATGTACTTCGTATATATTCTCATTAAAGAAAGCTTCCTTAAAAAGAAAGTTATATATTCACCCATCAAAGAAAAATAAAAGTTATATACCCAAAAGCTTTATAGATTACCCCACTACTTTCTCTTCAATATTTATTTATTTAATTAATTACTTAGTTTAATATTTGTGGTTGATCGATCAATAAAAGTAGTACTAAATTCAATTAGCATGCACTTTACTTATTGGGGGAAAAAAAGTCATCACCTTCCCACTTCTGTTGGTTGCGAGAAGAAATCTTACATCAACGTACTAGTTGAGCACTTATAATTTATGATGCCATTTACGAGTAATTTGTTTTCTTTTTTCTTCTGTTTTTTCCTACTTGGTACAATTACTTTTAAACAAAACAAAGCGTACGTTAAGGCGAATCGGGTAGAATCAGTGGCGGATCTTGAACGTTTTTACGAGAGGGGCCGGTAGGAAATAATTAAGCAATACACTATGTAATTATAAACTTATATACAAATTTTAAGGGGCTGTAACTAAAAATACATTACAAAAAAATTCGGCCGGAAAGTCGGGCCCACCCCAACACTAATAAAGATACGCCCCTGAGTAGAATATAATCTATAAAATAGACCCGACTTAAATGTATTTGGTTTTGAACAAAATTTTGGGTCAAGAAACCTGACTCGACCCAGTAAGAAGTTCCAATACGATATCAATTGATTCTAAATTAACACGGAGTATTATTTCGTGAATCAAAATCCCCTTAAAGTCGACTATTTCAGTTCACATTAATACAAAAATAAAATGTTCAATAAAAGTCAGTAGTTATATACTTCTTCGTATATAATTGTTTTGAAGGAAGTAATTATATTATTAAGTATAGTTATAATACTTAATTAGTAAATGTCAATTTTAACGGCAACTTTTGTATAAGACCGCCTTACCGAAAAGACAATTTTGATTGTTTAACTAATTGGTTGCATTGCTTAACTATTTGGTTTCAGTGCTTAACTAATTAGTTTCAGTACTTAACTAATTGATTACAGTTCATAACTAATAGGTTTTATTGTTTAACTAATTGGTTTCATTACTTAACTTATATGACACCAATGTGGTCTTTTGTGTAAGACCGCCTTATATAAAAGTTTATAGAATTCTAATTAGTAACACTAGTGAACTACTCCGTAGTATAAAATAAGTTGTACCTAGTAATCAGCAAAAATCAATTTCACTCAATAAAACTAATTCGAGTTCAATAAAATTCAG
Organism: Spinacia oleracea; assembly: GCF_020520425.1. Lineage (NCBI taxonomy): Eukaryota > Viridiplantae > Streptophyta > Magnoliopsida > Caryophyllales > Amaranthaceae > Spinacia > Spinacia oleracea. The sequence continues at coordinate 147,645,492 of NC_079492.1, forward strand.
GTGAATTTGAACATGATTTAATTGGACAACACGAAAATCAGTAGTGAATTAAAGTCAATGGACATGCGAGAGCTAGACATATGCAACGGTGATCCAATTTCTAAAATTGAATCATGACATAATATGTTGAATATATAGTAGACAAAATTCAATACTCCCTATGTTCCTTTATACTCGCACCGTTTTGACTGGACATACTTGTCAATGCATAATTTTGACCACCAATATCTTTAACTACATATTATGAAAACTTATAAAAATATTAATATTTTGAAAATATATATTATGATGAAGCGAACAATATATTATATACTAACATTTATTTTCATATACTGGAAATAGAATTGAGTCAAAATGAATTATTTGAATAGTGCAAAAAGTTAAAACGGCACGAGTATTAAGGGACAGAGGGAGTAGTAATTAAACTGATGGCAAGGAATCAATAATCGATGGTTATGTAGCCGGTAGCTAATTATCTACTCCCTCCGTCTCTTTTTGTTTTTTACGTTTTCCTTTTTGAGTGTCTCAAAATGTTCTTTACATTTCCTTTTATATCATCACATTAATGATTTAATATTCTATCAAAATTTGTGTCAAATGATTTTTTAACCAATTAAATTCATTGGTTATTTAATTTCTCACATCTTTCTATTAGGACATTAAATTTTTCTCATATTTCCAATATCATAATTTTGATAAAAGTAAAAACATTATAAATAAACGTAATTTTTTTTGTTTAAATAAAAAAATAGAGGAATTTCAATACACATTAATTAGTCGTTAATAAACGTACAAAATGGCAAACGTAAAAAACAAAAAAAGACGGAGGGAGTAGCTAGCTATGGTGGTTTTAATTGACAATAATATTGTGGTCCTAGTGGTGTAGTTGGGAGGTTTAGTGCTCCAACTAGGAATAGTGTTCTTCCTTAATCAATAAAATTTTAGCTATTTATTAACAAAGTAACCTATCCAATACATCGATCTCATTATACTTCATATTCTGTACATATCACGTGTCACTTCCTGGGCAAAATTTCCTGCCATATCACTACTTTATTTATATTTAATTTTATATGCTCTTTATTTATTGTTTATATATGGAAAAAAAATTGTTATAGACTACGGAAATAATGCACTATAAGTTTTACTGTTTAACTAAATTTTTTTAACGTACTGATTTTATACTATAGACTACGGGAAAAAAATATTTTAATGTACTCCTTATTTTATACTAGTTCCAAAAAAAAAAAAAAAGAGGGAAACAAGTTTATTATCTATTACATTACATTAGATAGACACTAAGAATGACACATGTCACTTCCTGTTGCAAAAAATTTCCTTTAAAAATCTCTTTCCTAAAAAAATATTAAGTTAAAAATAAACTCTTAGATCAACTCCAATAGTGAACTACGGAGTACAAGATTTGTGGCTAAGCTTGCCACATAAAATTTCTAACTACAAGTGATTAAAATTACAATTTAAGTTGTAGCTCCCTATTATATTTAATTTAAACAATATATTTGTTTGAGCTATATTTTTTTTGAGCCACGTAACCCAAATAGCTATAATGTTTTAACAGCTGCTTATGTCATTATTGTACCAATGGTGGGCTACCTGCTCATATTTTTTTTTGTGAGCATGTCCCTTTTGTAACAATTGGAGTGAGCTATACATACAAACTGCTATATTTTATAGGAGTATATTAGACTAGATTAGATTAGTTTTTTATTTTGGATTGAATTTCATTTTAGATTTAGTTTTTAATTATAAGAATATGTGATTTTGGATGAAGTTGATGCGTAATATTAGTAATTAATTGATAAAAAAAATTATGTGGCACCTAATTATTTATCTACGTGGCACTCGACTTTTTTAATTCTAAAATAATTACAAAATCTTATTTTTCATTGGCCGAAACCATTAGATTTCATATGTGTCACTTTAACATTGGATTAGTGTTTGATTTTGGATTTTATTTTATTTTAGATTATTGTTTGATTTTAGATGAATTTTATTTCAGGCTCCGTTCTATAGGACTTATTTTGACTGAACTTATATTATCTGAACTTATCTGAATTAACATAACTTATCTGAACTTATTTTATTTGAAAAATACTTATTTTGTCTGAAATAAATTTATTTGTGTGTGAAAATGTCTGTAAAAAAATTATTTTTGCTGAACTTATATCACCTGAACTTATCTGAACTTAACTGAACTTAACTGAACTTATTTTATCTGAAATAAGTCAAAATAAGTCGAATAGAACAAAACCTTAGATTTATTTTTTAATTATTTGAGTGTTTGATTTTGAATGAAGTTGTATATATTAGTATTAACTAATTAAAATAACTATGTGGCACCTAATTAATTATCTACGTGGCACCAATTTTTTTTTAATTCAAATATGAATTAGAAATCTTATTTTTATTAGTCGAAACCATTAGATTTTCTTTCTTTTTGTATAAATGTTGTATGGAAAAAAAATTATAGAATATGACAGTATTAAACGATTTTGGTAATAGTTTAGTCAAATCTACATATCAATTATAGAAAATATATTTACTCAGTATTTTGGTCATATAATCATATTAACCATATCGAATATTTTAGTCAAATTATCATCAACATATAAAGTATATAATACGCATAGGGCGAAAATTTCATATTGGAGTAGATGATTAAATAAGTACGTTCAAATTTTTTGTTAATTACGCATTAGATTTAAGAGATAAATCTTTCAGTTAAATGTTTTTTAAAAAATATGGTCAAATAATAATTTTCGAATATCCGTGCGTGCACTGGACCTAATCTAGTTATAGTTATAATAAATATATATTTCCTTTTATCTTGTAAATTAAAAATTAAAAAAAAAATTAGAAATTATAATATAATGATATATTTTTATGTAATTAAGAAAAACAATTGCAACACAAATAATTTGTCGCAAGTTACAACTTCTATCACTTTGTTTTTTTTTTGTTTTTGTGTTAGCACCCGATTCATCCTTAGGGAAATCCGGATTTGAGGCGAGTTATGGGTGGATAGGTTACAGTCCCCTCCCAATTGTTATTTCGGGTGATCGAACACAGGCTCCTCCCTATCAACTTCAATCTCCAATCACCAGTTCACCACTGAACCAACAGTCAATTGATTACGTTCACTACTGAACCAACTTTTATCACTTTGTTTACGTTCATTACGAATTTACGGTCAGTATTCAATCTCGCAAATAATGTAATCCATATCTATACTATTTAATAGCAGGGAGTTTGGAGTGCCACTTGTCATCTCCTTATTTTTTCTAATTTAATATTATTTTCTTTGAAAAAACTCCCCAATAATCTTAGTAACTAACATTTTTCAAAGTGTCCTTTCATGAAGCAAAAGATAATTAGCAACTCTCATATTTTCTTTCTTCCCTCTTTCTTATTCCATAATCTATCTTAATAATTTAAAACAGAAATATTTGTGTGCCCACTTTTCACCACCTTAAATTCTCTTTTATTTTTATAAACTTTAGCTTATTTTGTACAACTCTCCCAAAATATATACGGAGTAATAGAAACACTTTTAATATTATTAAAACTCCCAATTAATCAATACTTTATTATTTAGTAATTGTCCGGCCTTCAACGTTTATATCTAACATTATTATTTAATTAAGTACCTATAATTTGAGAAGGGACAGGGAATGCCAGTAAACTTACGTCAACTTCTAGTTTGTTGTCAGTATTCTTAATGCATTTGATCATTTCGTCGATCGATTACCACTATGGCCTATATGACCTGTTTTCACAGGTTTACAAAAATTATATTATCACCATTCACGACCTTCATTTTTTGTTTATAGTCCTTGTCCTCCTTTATCTTTTGTAACATACCAAGTATTCCGTAAAGCGGGGTGATGATAAACGTCGTAAGTTGTGACACTATTTAGTTGTCGCAATCTTACGTGTCGTAGTTTAATTGGTACATATAGGCGTCACGTAAGTTATGCTTCATCATAATATTTTTACAATCAATGCGATATTTTTACTATGAAAAAATGTAAATAAGATAGTCGATATAAAAAAAAGAAACACATTAGAATATTAAGATATGGTTAATAACGCGGTCATTTTTATGACATTTGCAGAGAATTGACTAATACTTCCTACAACCCCAATATTTAAAAAAAAAAAAAAATGTTCCTTAAAAAGAAAATTATCAATATTGTAAAATCAAGCAAGTCTAAGAGAGATTAATTGGATCATCATCATAAACCTATAAAAGGATTCTTGGTGTCTATATATGCCACCAATATTGATCATACAATTACTACATTTTGCTTTTTTTGATAGTGCTTTTATTCATTATCAAACACCCACACAACTCTCAATATATGACATGTTTATCGATCTGGCCCTTTTTATTTTGTGATTATTGTTGTTGAATAATCATGGATGCTAGAGACTATGTTTGTTGATTATTGTTTCTTTTGAATTAATTCAAGGGACTATATTTATTTAAATCAACTTTATTTACGAATTTCCCTAAATTTGGATACACGTACATAATCTTTTGTGACTTTTTTTGTTTTGCCAAAAGGTATTATTATATTACTACATTCGATTATCTAAATGCAGGCAACACGTTCTTTACGTAATATATGACTTTAAAAATATTACTCCCTCCGTTCCTAAATATGTGTCACTTATGAATTTTGTCCGGTAATTAATAAAAATGAGAAGTATGTAAGAAAAACAATGATTGTGAGTGTTTTTTTTTTTTTTGAAATGATAAAGTATATAATTATTTATTGATAAAGTACAAATAAAAGTGGATGTGAGGATTGAAAAGTGAAAAAGTGTGGAATGTGTAAGAAAAAGTAATCATGATTTATGAAAAAGTGAGAAAAATATATGTCCAAAAATAGAAAGTGGACACATATAAGGAAACACCACTTTAGAAAAAGTGACACATATTTAGAAACGGAGGGACTAAAATTTAAAAGAGCTTATAACAAAAAAAGAAAGAAAAAGGAAAGACATTTGAATTAAATTTAAGTGGAATACTATTGAGGAATTTCCTAATCTGAATAATGGTTTGAAATTCAAACAATATAACCATGAATAAGAGGTTGATAAATGATAATTAAACCTCCCATCTCATGCATGGTCATTATTTACCTTAGATATAATTAATTTTATTTATAGAGGTTAAACATATGCGTAATGCATAGTAACAAAATACCCTAATTAGATTTTTATTAAGCACAAAAAAAAAGTTCGTGGCCAAAATAAAAGAGTTCTCCAAATAAATATGAACCAGTAGAAAACATAAAAATCAATGGTACGTACTAGATTGCTGGTCTTTGAAGGGTAACCGGCCCCTAATCCCCCTATCATGCATGTGCAATCAAGCCAATGAATAGACCTCCGACATTATATTCTTTCCCATTTTTAAGTGATTTGCTAATGCAACACCTTTCAATTTCATCCAATGTTAATTACTAACTTACGAGGCAGGCAGGTTGTCGGTTGTCGATTGTTTTACTCGAAGGACATAAACTATCTTTACAATACTGTTGATATTAGTAATTTTATTTATGCAAATTTTAGCCTAAGTAAAAAAATAATAAAATGCCTAATTGGTTAAAGCGTCTAGCTTTTAGGCCTATGAATGTACTTAGCTCTCACCCTCCTTATTTGATTGCCGAAATCCATTTCTAATTTCTTCGATTTCAACTCTGGTTGCTACACTATTATATTCACTAACACTTCAGGTCTGTCTAAGTTTTTTTTCTCGTATGCCACATCAACATTCCACTAACGTTAAATAATTTAAATTCTTGTTAAACTCGATCTACTATATATTTATATTCACCAAATTTAGCTTTTCGCCTTCATAAACTCATTAAAAGTTTCATAACTTGACTACCATATAGTTATATTCAACTCATACATTGAGTTTTAAGTTGGTTCTTAATTTTTCAAGATTCAATTTAAGAATTTACTAAAACTTGCCCACTTTAATAATACTAGTACAAATTTCTTTGTTCTGATCTTAAAAGTTAAAACTAGATGAGTCCTATGTCAACAAGCTAGGTTCCTAGGTTTAGATTGGTTTGAAATGATATTGTATATGGAGAATGCACCAAGCTCTTTTTTTTTTTTTGGAATCATTATTTTCCCAAGAATCCTGATTGTATTTTTGGCAACTTTTGTGTAAAATTGCCTTACCGAAAATACCTCTTTGCTTAACTAATTAGTTCCATTGCTTAACTAATTGGTTTCGTTACTTAATTAATTAGTTCTAGTGCATAACTAATTGATTACATTGCTCATATATGACACCAAGGTGGTATTTTATGTAACACCGCTTTATATAAAAGTTTTTTTTTCTTTATTCCGATCCGTGGCATTAAATTACTGAAAATCGCGTTCTCTAACTGAAACTTGGTAAACCAATGCATAGTTTATTTAACGAGTAGAATACGCATTCATTTTTCATGTGCACACATTTCACCAATCCAATAACTTACCATTTAATATATAATTCCAAAAAGCCTACGTAAATGGTAAAAAATCCGTGAACAAAAATTAATTATAGAATAAAAGAATTTTATGTATGAAATTAAATTTCAAGAAAGAAGAAAAAAAAATGCCTCATTGGCCATGTACATTCACCACCCATTGTAAACGACCCAAAATTAAAGTAGCAAAAGTTCATTTTGTTGTCGTTTTGAGGGGCTCGGTTTTCAAAGTTGCGGAAGTTTTTTTGTTTTTTTTAATATAATTTTTCTATTACTACCATTTTCTCATTATTTTTTTTCAATTTTTTTGGTCCTTTTTTCTTTTTTGGGTCGCATTTAATGGGCCTGAATTCCTGTAATGGGCCAGGTGGGCCAAACTAACTGAGGTAGACCTCAACACTGGCACTTCGAAGAGACAAACAAAGTGGGCAAGCTTGAACGACGTCGTCACATTCCCTACACACGCACAAGTGCCGACACGGCAACAGCACCACCGACGCGACACGTGTCCGACACATCTTACAACTCGGCGACGAAACTCGCCGGTCACTCACTGGGTCAACATACGCCGACTCGGCATCCTCCGCATCACCGGCGCACCCTACCACACTCCCCTCTCTATCCTGCTGTAGTGCGCCGTTAACATTCCCAGGGCCCACCATCGCTTGCTGTAGTTGGGCCTGAAGGGACACAGCTTGGACTTCTTGGGCCCGAGCTTTAGCCTGCCATGATTGGGCCTCCGCGCTTAATTGGGCCGCTCGGGCTTCTAACTCAGCGTTTCGCCTTGCTGCTTTATCCACCTCCGCTTCTTTCTCTCTCATCCGTCGCGCCACAGCTTCCTCCGCTGCGCCTAGCAGCGCACGATAGTGCCTCTGCCTCTTTTCTGCTAACGTGCGCTTCAACTGTTCTCCCTGAATTTACGTTAAAAAAAAACTTCAACCCGTTGGCATTTATGGCAGAAGTTGACCATTTCCATTCCAAAATGGAGAATTATACAAAATATTTTATAATAATAAAAAAAGGAAAATTACCTGGGAATGGAGAAAGTAAGAGAGTTCATCACTCTGTTGTTTAAATTGAAGGGCGAATTCTTCAGAAAGAAGAGAGAGAAACGTATTATTATTATTGGGTTGTTGTTGTTGTTGCTGTTGCTGCTGTTGTTGTTGTTGTTGATGATGGAGTTGCTGAAGCTGATGATTTTGGTCTCCAAATGATAATCTAAGGCCAGTCGATACCACATTAGTCTGTTGTTGATGATTTTGTTGCTGGTGATTTTGAAGCTGCGAAAGATCGATCAACTGATGATTTTGATTATGATTCTGATTTTGTTGTTGATTTTGGAGAGAGAAGTTGAATGAATTAATCGTTGTTGTCGTCGTTGTTGCTGTTGTCGCCGCCGCAACCTCTCTGCTTCTTTTTCTCGGATTAACTCCCACTGTTATAAAAATCAATCAATTCCATTAATTCACCCCCATTAAGAAAATACTAAGAACTAAAGCGTTTTGAATAATTAACGAGAAAACAAAAACTAACCTCCATTATTGTTAAAAAGCATTCGGGATTGGTCAATGAATCCGCCGCTGTCGCCACCTCCTCCACCACCTCCTCCACCACCAGTATGATGATGCAAAGAATAATCGTTGTTTTCCTGAACGTTTCTGCATTCATAATACCCAAAACCAATCAATAAATCATTCATTCATAACAATCGCAATCTTCTGAATTTTTTTTAAAAAAAACAGAGGGAGAAGAAGAAAAAAGAAAAACCTGTTTAAGAGGAGAACATTAGAAGGGTATTGAGCTTGAACTGCCATAACACCCCTTTAAAAGAAGAAGAGGATAAATTTGATTTGTGTGGGTTACGAAGATATAAAAAGAGAGAGAGAGAAGAGTATGGAGCAATGTGGGGGGGAAGAAAACACACACAAATAAAGAGAGGAGAGAGAAAGATGTGGGAAAATTAAGGCAAACACAGAAGATGCATGAGAGATTGTAATAAGGAGGGTGGTAGGGGTAGGGAAGGAGGCAGAACGATATAGAAAGAAAGAGAGATTTAATTGTCAAGATAATTCAGGAAAACTAAGGCGGACTCTTCAATGCCTTTTTTTAATCTAATAATAATCTAACCCAATGTTTTTATTATTATGCGGATCGATCACTGTAATTTTGGGAGGTAAATAATTTTCCCGGGAAAGGGACAAAAGGGTCAATAAATAGCGGTACACGACAGTAATTTTGGGAGGTGAATAGAAGGGAGTATAGCGGTACACGACACTCGCTATAGACTTTTTAATCTAATCTGAGTGAATGGTAATTTTGGGAGGTAAATAATTAACCTGAAAAGGGAGAAAATAGCGGTATACGACACTCACCGTGACTTTTGAGTTTTTACTTTTTAGTGAGTGGACTGTAATTTTAGGAGGTGAATAGGGCGGTACACGACATTTATCGTAGAATTTTGATATGTGATGATTTTGATGGAGGAAAGGAGGAGAGAAAGAATCAAAGACTTGTGTGTGTTGTGTCTGTTTATGAGAAAGAAAGTAAGGCAAAGATTAAAGCAATGAAATGAAATGAAAAGAAATTTCACATCTTTTGTTTTCACCTACTTTTTTTATTATTTTTTTTGGATTTTTTTTTTGGTGGGAAATGTAAGTTTTTATTTTTTGTTGCTTTTCTGAAATGATGTTGAAAGAAAGAAAAGAGGGGGGAGATGCGGTTGAAACGAATAAGTCCTTTTTAGAGAGAGAAAACAGATGAGAGAGAAACATATTTTATTTTTATATATATAAAAAAATTATTTTTATTTATATAAAATAGATAATATAATTATATAATTAAATAATTAAATAAATTGATGATGTTCTCGTGGGTTGGAAGATGGAGATAGAAATGGCTTTTCTTGAGGAGGGAGTCTCGTGTTTGTTACCATTATTAAAGGGGAATTTTGAGTACAGTACCAAATGTGATTAACTTCTTACTTACTTTAATTAGTAATCAATTTATTTATTCTTGGTTTTATTTTTAGATTAGTCAATTAGTCATATTTGGTAGGAGAGTTTGAAGGTAGACTGAGTTGCAGACCACCCCCTCTGTTTGCAATCAATCTCTTTATTTTCAAATTTGGTGTATAATTCTAACCTATTTATTTATAGTATAAATCGGTATAGTTATCTTTATTTCGCGATTAATTATTTTAATATCATATATTCTTTTACGTAACCAGATTACTCTTTATGTGATTTTGGATGACAACTAATAATTGTGGATTATATATGACTGTTGTTTCTATTATAAGAGCTCGTGTATAAGGTCACGAAGATCGAATATAGCCTCTAATTAAACATTATCCAGATTTGGCGATTCTATTTCTTGAATTTGAACAAAAATGTACCACAAGAAAACAAAAAAAAAAGATCACTGAGAATAAGTAGGTGTTATGTAAATCCATTCACAAATTGGTATTCAAAGAGTTTTACTTTCAGGTTTTAATTACTTGATCCACCTAATAATTTGCTCAAAGGTCACCAGGAAAAGAAGGAATTAATATTAGGTGTAGTAATTATGAGATGTAAATATAACAAATCAAATAAAGAATGGTAAGAAATTACCTGAGATGTTAACAAATCAAAGAAAGAATGGTAAGAAAAGTCTCTCCAATTTTGGGTAATTTTAGTTGGACAAACAAATAAGAGATCATAGAATTAAACTTGGTAAATCCACAAACAATCTAAATCTTTTGAAATCAGTTATCACATTGTCCCAAATTATAAATCAAATTCAATTGTTTTCAAGATTTAAATAAGCTAAATTTAACCCCCTAATAGTTTTTTCAGTTCCTTTTCAAACATGATACTCCACTTATTATTATTTTCTTAAAATGGAAAACAAAGTAAAGTTTGTTTAGTGAATTACACACTAATACATGTAATACAATCACAATGCCTTTATATGGCTATTTCTTATCTCTTCGGTCCCAATTTTTATTTAAAAAGAAAAGAATTTTGGAAAGTATTGTCATATAAACGTGCACCATCAAATAATATGCAAAGGTGCATTGGACAAATTTATTAGTGTTTTTATAAAAAATTTTAAAAAGAAAATTAACCGCGAACAAAATTTGTTAAAGTTGGCTTAAGCGTATCATTTTATCTGTAGGCATGTGTATATTTGTACATCAACGGTTCCCATTATTATGTCTCAAGTTTTGATTGATTAGGGCAGTCCCGACTTCTAGTGATATCATCTCATTATAGTTTCATCTGTAATTAAGGCTATGTGTTATATTCAACTTATTTTGTGTGAACTTATCTGAACTTATTTATTTGAAGGAAAAAATATTGTCTGAAATAAACTTTTTGTATGTAAAAATGTCTGAAAAAAACTTATTTTTTCTAAAATTAACTGAACTTAACTGAACTCATATAAACTTATATATATGAACTTATCTGAAATTAACTGAACTTATATATCTGAACTTATCTGAAATTAACTGAACTTATCTGAAATTAACTGAACTTATAAATTGAACAGAACAAAGCATAACTCGTTAAACTGGTTTAAAATCACATAAACATGGGAAACAAAAGGTTAGGAATTTATGAGTTATATTATTATTCCTATTTCTTGTTCTTTTAATGATGGCCATGAATGGGAGAAACCAAAGAATTCGAATTTTTTGACCGTTACTAAATAGTCATCTCCTTGTAGGGCCACAAGGCGGGAAGATCTGCGTGGCTGCATACGTGGCAATTGTATGAATGGTTAGCTGCCTAGCTAATACTCCGTCCTTTGAATTTTGACATTATCTCCTCACTTACCCACATTATTATTTTCATTTTGCACAAAAAAAACATTATTATTTTCATTTTTATTAAGTTTTAGTGTCAAATCATTTGATTAGCCGCCCATAATTCTTGCTAATCTAGTATGACGTAAAGCAGGTGATTGCCTTTCGTTTTAAACAAGAGAGGAAACTGCTGGAATTTTCATTATTATAACCATAATTCAACCTAATTAAGGGTGATTAATTATAATCCCCTTAAAAAATAATTAATTATAATTTTATTACAAATTCTTGTAACAGATTGTCTTATTGTTAGTAAACTGTCTTGAAGTTTATCAAAATCGCGATTTTACTTTCGAAAGGGGCCTGTCAGAATTGGATGTAAGATTCTAAGAATTTTCGGAAGTAAGATTCTATGATAAATTGTTTACCCATTTTTCAATAACAATTAAAATTAAAATGTTTAAATTAAAGCATTATACACTGACGTATGCTAACCTTTTTACTATACTTTTAGAAGGAAACAACATGTGTAGCGTGGCAAGTTATCGTTGTTGTATTAGATTGTTGCATTGTAAGATCGTAAATCGTAGATTTAAATCGGTAGCATATTTTAAGATCGTAAGAGTCGTAAGTTTCTAAGATTCAAATCGTGAAACAACCACTGTATTCCACGTCTCATTCCTCCTACCCAACTACTCAAGAGCATTTTATCAAGTATGATATGACAGTTAAATAAGTATAGACGTCAAAAGACTAGTTGTACTATTATTGTTATTTAATTGTTGTTGTTATGTCCTTTCCCTAAAATAGAGAAGATATAAGTAGATTAATTAGACGGTGGAGAAGATGAAGAATTAGGTCTGAATTTTTTTATTTTTTTTGCTAAAAAAAAGTCCATTGTCTTAGTCATGTATAGTATAGTTTCAATCTCATTACGCGGTGAATTATTTTAGAGAGTAGAGGAGGTTCAACAAATTAAATGAAAGGATGATAACGAAAGAACATTGGTAATCGTATGAAGAATTGAATATGAAAACAATTATGAAATAGGAATACGACGCTAAACCTTTTTATTCACGAGTTTAAAGTCATGTACTCCATGTGTTTGAAGATTGATAACATGGATGAAACTTTTATAACTTATTATTAATTAGAAGTGTATTACGAATCAATAAGAAAACAAATCGCCTATGTAAAAAAAAAAAAATACAAAATCAAGTGAGTGTACACTAGTTAAAAATATTGTATCGAATTCCCGATAATATGATAAAAATTTGCCTGACTCAAATTTAACCTAAAATTCGAGTCGATAAATATGGGATCAACAAGTCTTAGAAACATAAGAAATGTTATTTACAAAGATATATAGAGTATAAAACGTAAAAATTATAATCCTTTTTTTTTTATTTAGGAGTATATATCTTATGTTATAAATTTATAAATTACACTTGTATAGTTGTATATGATAGACGGGGGAGCTTTTGAATATTTTTTTTAATCTTATATTAATAAATTAATGAAAAATATATTTTGACAACATTTTTGAAGGAGAAACTAATTAATGTCGGTCTTAATTAAGAAGCTTCGACTTTATATCTAGGTAAGTAAGGTTTCAACTTTCAAGTGCTTTCTTTTAACTTTCTCTTTATAAAACTTCGCACAAGAGTTTCTTATTTAGATTGTAGGCTTATCCGCCATCTGATTATCATCCAAATAAAAGAAAATAGATCGAATAAGTAACCAACAACTTATTGGAGATAACTATAGTGACAAAAGACAACAAACTTACCGATGATTCATTATCATCCAAATTAAATTCATAAATGTATATTAGAATACATAGTTTGAGTAATTAGGTCATCTTTTAAATCAAAAATCTTTATGAAAGTACATACAATAACATGTGAGTATGTGAGGACTTATCAAGTGTAACACCCAAAAGATTCTTTTTGTGAATAAAAAGTCCAAGAGAATTAATTGAAATATGTGACACATTACATTAAAAAGTTTAGTGTTTACATTATTATTATTATTAGAAGTAAAAAAATGAGATTCACCAAATCCTTGTGAAAATGTGACATGGAGTGGAGCATCACACCATTAATTACGCAACATCAAAATGAAAAGAGCGCTCCCACCCCACCCCCCACCAGAAAACAAAACAAAAAAAAAAAATCAAAACTTACATTTTTTTTTTTGAAAAAAAAAAAAACAAATTAAAAAAAATGAAAAAATATGAAAGTGTAGTTGAGAAAGAAAGAAGGGATTGAATTGAATCTCTCAAGAAAAGTTAAGTTTGGTACTAGTGAATTGGTGATCGTCCCCCAAACCAAGATGAGATTGCTAACTTTAATTAATGAAACTGACATACAAAGTAAACTAACCCACCAAACCAAACACAACTAATTATTTTTATGTACTATGTAGTATCATTCAATACATTTCTTAATATAGTCGTTTTTTAAATTTCAAGCGAGTTTTTACCATTTGAGGATCCAATTAGGAGGAGAAGAGTTATGTCTACTTATAAGCAGAAAGGAAGTTATAAAATGCAGCAAATTAACCAATCGGTACAGAGAGTACATAGTAGGAGTAACTCATCTGTAATGTAATGTACGCGGAACTCTGTATAATCTTTTCGCTTTCTTTAATATAGAACAACTAATGAATAGGTAAACCAACAGAAGTTTATGGATTTTGTGGAAAACTCGCATTGAGACTTGGAGATCACATGGTCGAGCTCCATCAACTGAAAAAATGTTTAACCTTGTTATAACGGATGCAAAGAAAGATTAAATAACGTAATTAAAGAACGCAGATATTTAACGTGGTTCACTAACAATGTGTTAGCTACGTCCATATGCATAGGGGAAGAAAGTTTTATTGATCTTGAGGAGTACAGATTACATAATACAACTAGGTTATGACCTAAAAAAGTTTATATAGTACTCTTTAAACAGATGTGGAAAAGCCCAGAAAATAGGCCCAAAACAGATAACCCTAGTTCAGAATAACATATACCGTAAAGTTCAGGGGCAACTAGGGGCGTCGCCCCTGGACCCCGATTCGCTGACCGGGCAGCAAGATCCCCGTATTGAGGCGTTGCAATAAGGGGTTTGACCGATTCAAGTCATTATCTAACCAACCTGATATGGATATTGGTTATTGCATTGAAAAAGAAGTTAATTTTTCAAAAAATAAAATAAAAAAATGATGGGAGAAAATAGGTTAAAAGAGGGGAGGCAAAGGCTAGAAAAATGGGATGGAATTCATGCAATTTGTCTTGGTTGGATGACCCACCATTACAGCAGCAGCTTCGGGCCTTCCCACCTCCCAATTCAACCTAAAAAAGCCCTGCACGGCATCACTACTCATTTGTTTTTGATGGGTCACCATGCATATCTTTTTTTTTCATATCGTTTTCATACTCATTTTGATTTTACATGTATATACCACCAACCTATTTTATTTAATTTTCATAACAACTTATCATGTCATAGGAGCTAGTGATGATTTGATAAAAATCCTTATCATACACTCAATATACAATAAATATTGTAAGACGGATAAGTTATCTCGAAATGCTCAATAATTAACGTGATGTAATGTAAAAAAAATTATTTTATTTTTTAAGTGATATTTTATTTTATTTTTGTTAAAAATAATCCCTCTAAAATCACCATAATATAAAGGTAATCATATAACTCTTAAAAAGTTATCCATAAAAAATACTTTATACAGTAATATAAAATTAATCAAAAAATATTAAAATAAATATATTGTACATCAGATGCGCAGAAGACTTGATGTACTTTGTATTAAACGAAAATTTAAATTTCCCTCCGTCCCTTAATACTCGACCTGTTTTGACCGGACACGTTTGCCAATGCACAACTTTGACCACCAATTTCTTTAATTACCTATTATAAAAACTTATAAAAAATTTAATATTTTGAAAATATATATTAAGATGAAGCCAACAATATATTATATACTAACATTTATTTTCATACAGTAGAAATAAAATAGGGTCAAAGTGAATTATGTGAATAGTGCAAAAAGTCAAAGCAGGTCGAGGATTAAGGAACGGAAGGAGTAATTAGGAGTTGAGAAGTTTAGATAATTGAAAACCAAGTGAATGGACAACCGAAGATCATAACAACGTTGACACAATAAAGTCAATCAAGGATGCTAAACTCTGTAATGTTCAACATATTTTGACTTATTTCAGATAAAATAAATTTTATTTTAAAAAATAATTTCAGATTTTATAATTTCAAACAAAATAAGTTGAATAAAATGAAACCTAATATAAAGATTACCATTTTAATGGTAAAATTGGAGTCATGTAAAATTGGATGTTTAACCTAATGAAAGTACGCACACCATGATGCATTGAATCGATCTTTGTGATGTTGAATTATGTCCTCTTAGAATTAATTCAATGAGTGTATCTGAAAAAGATGTCTCATATCATGTTCTCGACTTTATTTATAATGTCACACTCGATCTCGATGAAAACATTAATTAAATTAAAATATAAAATGATCAACAAAACTTGCTTTGAAAAAAATTAAAGAATGAAAATGGTAAAGTATTACTCGTAATGCAAGACCTAGAAGTTCTCTCTCACTTTTAATTACTTGTCTTTCTTGATTGTCTATTTAACGTACACACAATGTTGGGATTGTCAAAAGAAGACTAGCTCCCTCTATTCTATTCTTTACTTCGTCTCATTATTTATGCACTCATCAATTGTATCATGCTTTATTTTAACTTTAAT
Source organism: Spinacia oleracea (assembly GCF_020520425.1). Classification (NCBI taxonomy): domain Eukaryota; kingdom Viridiplantae; phylum Streptophyta; class Magnoliopsida; order Caryophyllales; family Amaranthaceae; genus Spinacia; species Spinacia oleracea. The sequence goes on from NC_079492.1 coordinate 147,661,579, forward strand.
GTAAAATTGTAGCTTCTTCAACAAGATCATGTCAATTTCAACATGGAGTAGTAAGAATCATTAGACTTTGTTCTGTTTATCGTATTTACTCTTATTTCAGAAAAATATGTTATGTTTTGGGAAACATAAATAAATCGAGTATAATGCAACTTACATATTCACGGTATGTTCAAATAGTTTATGAGAAAGATTATCATGTCATGTGACGCTTTTCTTTTGCAATTCGACACATGTTATTTCATGTCATCCACCTACATTTCGTAAATTAGAAACATATACTACCTCCATGAAGTTTTTTACACTTGAAATATGTATCCAAAATATTAAAATTTTAATCGTAAAATATAACTGTTGAATTGGAGTAAGTAATTAACATGTACCACGTACATAGTATTAATTTTACAAATACTTTTAGATGAAAATCTTTCTCACGGCTACTATAACAAATCGTAAGATTAACCTCCGAAAACGCTGTGCATGTATTTCAGTAATATGTGCGAAAGATACGTCACATGACTCACATCGCAAGATCGATCTCCTTGACGATCGTAGTCGAAGGAAACATTTGTCTAATTCAATTTCCTATGTACTCTGTATTTGTTAAAGTCGGTTTACTTTCACTATAAGAATTTGTATCTTTAACGACAACCTATTTATATACGATGAGTCAAAAATCCCGTCATAAAAGTCTTTTGCGACGGGGTTAACAACCAAATAAAGACTGGAACAACCGTCGTAAATGTCTTTTACGACGGGTTAACGACGTGATTTTCCATTAACGACGGCCCCCTTTTATGACGGATTCGCTACAGTAAATCCCGTTATAAATCAACGATTATTGCCTTTTAGCGATAGGATTTCCCGTCGTTAATGGTACAATTTCTTATAGTGTTTGTAGATAGCGTATTAATTTTATTATATATAATGAATTTACTTTACATAAAAATAAATAAACAAGTGAATTAAGATGCAACAATAGTAGTGTAGTAATATTATACGAAGTAACTTTTAACAAGATGAATCAAAAGACGAGGAACTTATCGGCTGCCGGCTGGTGTGTTGTGAGTTGGCCCATCTATTGAATATGGTGGGTTGAGCCAGCTTTTAATCTCTTTTCTTGACAATTGATTTTATTTTTGTAATTTATTAATTAAATTACATAAATCCTTGCATAGTTGCATCTAAGTATCTAACTTTAATTATGGTAATTATTTATATAAAAATAATGATGTGGAGTCAATACAAAATAGAGGCAGGTCAACCCAACCGTGTTTCCATAGGAATAATTGAACGCTATTTTATTAATTTTATTATATATAATTATTTTATTATACATAAATTAATTTTATTTTTTGAATTGAATTTCTCTACTTTTTGTTATTACCACATCTGCCATGCACAGACTTTGAACATTTTCCTATTACTACTATTCGTACAATTTATGTAGACTTTATATACCCTATAAATTTTTTAATTTGATTAATTTATGTCAAATTTCCAGTCAATTAATTATGGAACTTTTTTCTTCCCGAGTATAATCTATTTTATGCTATGCTCACATTGAAAATAACTTACGCAACATCTAATTAAGCAGCGTACAGTCTCATACATTTAAAAAAGTAAGGCATATAGCTATTGGCTAGTACTATAATGAAATCAAATTTCATAGAACGACGATTTGTGTTTGAGTAGGTATGGGCGTTTCAACCTTATTTAAAATCTATGTGTCGTTATATACTAAGAAGAGTAAATGAATTTTCCCGTGTTTCATTTCTTCTTGCCGCTCTTATTTGATTACTCATGCCACCTATATGTAACAATTTAGGTAGAATTGAAGTTGGACATTGGTTGAGATACCGATTGAACACCGAATGGGAAGTTTGTTCTACTTAAAATAAGGTGTGATTGACCATGCCAATTAGTTTGATTATCTCGAAAATTAAGTAAAATTTCTAAGATAAAATAACTAAGACTTAGACTATTTATAATGAACTTTTAAAAGTAGAGTGCGTGGATGGTATCCATATATCTTTTTTGTTTTGTTTTTTTTGTAGGGCTATCTCATCATATAATTCGGTGAAGTTCCCAAATCTTTCTTGAATTAAATACTTATCATAAAATGATAAACAAACAAAAACAAAAATCAAACTAATGAAAATCATCATATATGTTGGTGAATAAGTGGTTATTAATTACTTAAAAATTAGCTATATGAATATGATAGAATTGAACCATGTAAGGTGGTAATGAGAGGTTGCCTAGCTAATTCTCAAATTAATTAACAAATGATGAATTTGATTGTTTGTTTGTTTGTTTTGTACGTGATATCAACTAATGCTATACTTTCTCTTTCATAGGGAGAAGAAGTTGTATTTTTCTAAGTTTGCTCAACTATGACCAATCTTAAGTTACAACCACTTCAAGTTAATTAATTAGTGGATGTGTATGCATTATATTAATATTATTTCAATCTTGTCAATTAATAAGAGGGAAGTAGACGGATTAAGCAAAGGATTGATATATGTTGAATTCAATGTTGATGTATATAATGATGTTACATAGATAGTGCCGTGGAGGTGGAGGTGGAGGTTGAGGTGGCGGTTTGGCTTTCGACACATTGAACCTATCAAAATAACTTAATTTATCGACAATACTAACTGGCGGCTCTTCACTCTAGCTTGTTTGTACTTTGTAGGCCTAAGCGGCAGTTGTCAGCTGTTAGACGTTAGTTGTTTGAGTTAAGCAAAGATAATGCTATTTATGGTCGAAGTTGTATTTTGACAAACGAGTTATTCAAAGTGTTGTAATTTTTGTGAAACAGGAAAAGTATTTAATTTAGTTTAATATTTTTATTTTTAGCTTATTATATATAATCCCTAGTTTTGTTTATACTACTTTCAACCCTAAAACTAATAATGTAGAAAAATAATCCGATAGAGGAAATTGTAACTTCTTTAGTTTGTCTTCGGAACTCATATGAATCTTTCTTCCACAACTCCACCTTCTTTGCATATATACATGCACACCCACTACCAGAAAGCAACTAACAAAACGTGAATACACTAATGTGTATTTATTTACTTTTTACATGTCTTTTAATTAATTTTCCCATCTTCTTTTTAGTCGGTTAAATTATCACTTTTACAGGCCCACCCACAAAATAATGCACTACAACTCAACTAATGTTCACTCGTTTATTTTTTGGAAGGTAAAATAAGATCATATTGAACGGGTACCTTGCACATATATTTCTAGCTAGTTTTATAAATCATTCTCATTGGAAATGGGGAAGAATTAAAAAGGAAATACCATCTCCAAAGAATTCCTATTGAAATTCAATAATTTTGAGGTTATGAGTCTGAACCTTTACTCTGAGGCCGAATTACTTTAAAAAATTGTACCATTAACGACGGGATTTTCCGTCGCTAAAGGCCAATAATTGTTGATTATTAACGGGATTTCCTGTTGCAAACCCGTCATAAAAGGGGGCCTCGTTAATGAAAAATTATGTCGTAAACCCGTCGTAAAAGACATTTGGGGACGGTTATTCCCGTTTTTATTTGATTGTTAGCTTTGTCATAAAAGGCTTTTACGACATAATTTTTAATCCGTCGTAATTAGGTTGTTATTAGAAATACAAGTTCATGTATTGAAGTTAGTAAGGTAATTACTCCCCATTTTTCATAGTAGAATAAAGAAGAGAATTACTTGATGCTTTATTAGGTTTTGACTTCTTCATGGGACCCACTTCACTTTTTTCTCCATATTTTCATCCAAAGAAAAGGAATAAACAACCAAAATTTGGGACACGTTTATTTAATTATTTATTTAGAATTTAGAATGTAGACAAAACAAATTAAAGTAGAGGTGGAAATTATAAGTGAGGCAATCACTAATCCTCTGTTGATGTCATTTGATTAGTAAAGTTTAAGCTAATTGAACAAATAATATATACCATACTAATCTTATCTTATATTAGCATAAACACTATATATGGAGATCGAATCAAGGATGTGCTAAGGAATTTGTCAACAAATTAAAACAATATTACTTAGTGAGCTATTACCTACACAACAACATTCATTGATTAAACCTTTCATTAGCACTAGTCTTATCCATGATGTTCATTATTGGGTTGTTCGTCCAAAACATTATCTAACTATGTATCTTGGAGAAACTTTAGTTTCCATTATAAAATGCCGTCCAAAAGAAAAATGATAGAATTAAAATACGATATAACTAAGAACTACTAGTCTAATATTTCGTACATGGTGAATTTGCACTAGTACAAGTTGGTGGGTAAATCACATTGTTACTTGGATGTTACAAGCTAGGTCGGGCAGCTCGAGCCCCATCAAATGTTTTTTTTTTGGTGTTAGCACCCGATTCACCCTTATGGCTAATCCGGATTCGGGGCGAGTTTTGGGTGAATAAGTTTCAATCCCCTCCTAATTGTTGTTGCGGGGATCGAACATGGGTTCTCCCTACCAAGTTCAGCCCCAATAATCACTGAACCAACAAACAATTAGTATCAAATGTGTTATGATTGGGAGTAACTCAAATTTCGTGAATAACTGGACTTGCTAACTGAGATATGTGCTGATTCAATAGGGTCTTTTTTTACCGAGTAAAATGTCTCTACCTAAAAAGTAGATACATGATGTGTTGGTGATGTCCATCCAAAGTGAAAACAAGTTGGCTTTAAGAGGTGTCTATAGAAAAGGAAGATTGTTCATTGAAATTGAAATGCTTTTGAGATACTCCATATTTATTTTATGTGTTTGCATTTTAGTTCACGTACACTGAACTTTTTGCACCAATATTTCAACTTACGGGTTGAAAGTAAAAGGGTACTATCTTTCTTTTTCTAGAGTAAAAATGTGGGTGATATGATCTTCTTATCATAGATATAGTATATATTTTTATTCTTGGATTAGCTAGCATGGACCATCTTACCTATACTTGGGTTGCCTTTATGCGAAGTAAGCATCATGTTTTTCCAAACAATCATCTTTCAAGCAAAGGGATGGTTCTCATTATTTGAGCTTGAGCTGGTTGACAAATTCTTATAACAGACGGTTTATCAAAAAATTCAAAACAATAAAAAAGGATCCAGTGAAGGTAAAAATCGAACTAGTCTGAGAGATAATACTTAGTTAAATCGTCTGACATAAGACATACTCGAGCTGATTGTAGACGTAGAGTAACATATACCACGTATATAAGTGTACTGCGTGCAAATTTACAAATGCTATATCACTACAAGAATTTGTATCTTTAATGACAACCTAATAAAGACGGGTCAAAAATTACGTAGCAAAAGCCTTTTGCGACGGGGCTAACAACCAAACAATGACAGGAACAACCGTCGCAAGTGTCTTTTACGACGGGTTAACGACGAGATTTTTCATTAACGACGGCCCCCTTTTATTACGGGTTCACAACAGGAAATCCCGTCATTAATCAACGATTATTGGCCTTTAACGACGGGATTCCCGTCGTTAATGGTACAATTTCTTGTAGTGTATTTAAGCCAATAATGTATCAATTCTTAATAATACCTAACTGTCATAAATTGATTGTTTTTTAGTTGACATTAAATTAATTTGGAGCATGGATAATCCCATTTCACTGACATACACATACTACTATGTACTTATATAATAGGCTGCCTGTATAATATGATTTCCTTAGCTTAATTACTAGTGTTTTTTTTTCCTTCTTTTTATAGAATCAGGGCAAAGTAAGGCTAATTAAGTGTAAAAAGAAGTGAAAATTAAAGGGATCTAAAAAATGTCATTATATATTAATTATACTCTTAATTATAAGTGTTTCCTCAATAAGTGTACATTGTACTCTTGAATAACATGTTCGTCCTTCTTTCATGCATATCATGTTTAGTTGCTCACACATGCGAGAAAAGAAAGATACGGAGTATTATTATTCGCTATTTACTTTTTTTTTTTTTTTTTTTTTACAAATCCGGTCCGGTTTTTTTTAATAACGTAACTCTAATCGGAAGGGTTGTCGCTTGTTATACTACCTCCGTTTTAAACAGATCTTCACTTACTATTTGCACGGATTCCTGTATAATGTTTGACCGTTAACATATCCAATTTTGTATAACAAAAAATTATAAAAAGTTGATATTTATAAAATACTACCTCCGTTTCAAAAAATCTTTACAGTTACTATTTGCACAGACTCCAATGTAATATTTAACTACTAATATATCCAATTTCGTATGTGTAAAAATTATAAAAATTTGATATTATGAAAATACATCCCAAAACCAATCTAACAAGATTTTTTTTTTTTTGTTGCAAGGTAAGATGAATAGACCTACCGGGTCGGAACCCCACCCGGGTTAGCAGGCTAGACACTTTGAGAGTGGGGGGAGTGATAAGGGGAACCCTCCCTCAAAGTGCCCCTAGTGGGGATTGAACCCCCAACCTTTTACATCTCAAGACCAATCTAACAAGATCTTACATGTAACGTTTTGATGTATATAATGGTGAGAATTCACGGTCAAAGTTTTTATAATTTGGACACATTTTCCAAAGCGTAAAAAACTTTCTGAAACGGAGGTAGTACATTTTAAGAAGAATCTAACAAGATATCTCATTATAATTTTTTATAAATATAATAGTGAGAAATTATAAAGTTTTAATTTTCAAACACGTTTTTAAAAGTATAAAGAACTTTATGAAACGGAAGTAGTATAACCTAAGATAAAAATATACATAGTGTTTTTACTCTCAACCGTTTGACTATATTTTCAAGGCAAAGTGATTTTGGATGTTGTGGTAATTTCCATTAAATTATAACAGATCGAATATTTCCAAGAAAAAGAAATTAAAATTTGAGATGGACCCCAAAAGTAATTTAAAATGATGGGAAGAAATAGTAAGGTTGAAAGAATTATTTATGCCTTTATGGTGTGTTTGGGTGTCAGCATATGGAAGCAAGGAAAGATGGGAAGGGTATTATTATTCAAGAAGGTGTGAAGCATCATACATGTTGTTAGATTGTCATAGCATATGCTACCTCTCTCTTTCTCCCACACCCTTTTCCCACTCATGATGTAATGTCACTCACAACAAGTTTGCATCTATAGCCTAGGAAATGCAATAAATAATTAATCAAACAAATTACTTCCATATAGATTTTTAAAAATATGTGTTTTAAACGGATGCAAGAAAGATCAAGGAAGAAGAACGATATTGGAAAGACAGATTTATGCGATTCACTAACAATGCGTTATATAGTCAGCTTACATGCATGCAAAGATAAAGGAAGAAGGTTTTATAAATTTCAAGAAAAGCATATGAAATACAGTACGGAGAATGACATTACGGAGTAGATTTTTTGTAAGACGTGTATAGCGTATTGATTGGAGACATATATTACTTCTATATAGATTAAAAATATACTTTTTTCATTTCATTAATATCGCATCATGGTTGACTTTTACTCCGTTAACACATTACTTTGACTCTTAATACTTCAAATCGTGTGTGATTAAAAATTAATAAAAAAAATGATATTTAGAAAATATATATTGATACAAATCTAACATGACCAAACATTACAATTTTCTTACGTATGAATCACAAAAAATGGCCAAAGTCGTAGTGTGAATAGTGTAAAAACAAAATGGTGCGATATATACGGAACGGAGGAAGTATATATGTTTTTTAACAGATGCAAGAAAGATCAAGGAAGGAGAACGGTACAGAAAAGACAAATTTACGCGTTCAACTAACTATATGTTAGCCTGCATGTACAAAATTGAAGAAGAAAGATTTATTAATTTCGAAAAAAGCGTATGAAATACAGTATTCCGTTAGATCTTTTGTAAGAGGCGTATTGATTCAAGACATATTTTAACAAAAATAAATAAATAAAGAGAGACACCTTAAAATAAGGGTAAGAATTAAAGGGTGGAAGAAGATGAGAGTGTGAGAGGTATTGGTGGGTCTTTGTTGTATTATGCAGTGAAAGAATCAAAGTCTTACTCTTACCAGAAGAATAGTCCAGCATTCAGCAACTGCATGAACTTCTAACAAATCTCAGCCAACCTCCCCTAAATTCATTGTGGTCACACCTTTTGACCCTATCTAATGGACATGGGCCCCTCTTTAACTTGATTTTGGGCCTCATTTATTGCATATGTTCCAAGTTTTTTGAAAAAAACATGTTTGCTTATGTGTGTACTTTTTTGGTAGGTAAGGAAATTGTCCTTTTAATTTTGGGCCGGAACCTTATACGGATTAATCAAACCGATTAATAAAGATGGTCGTGGTCCGGCCCGACCCGATGATCCATCTTGTCCGAACTGATAACCCGTGGGTCTTGGCCATGTTTTAAACTTTTAAGCCGGACCCAGCCCGACACGATGTAGAGTTCGCCTGGCGTGGGCTCGGCCCGAAGCCCGACCCGACCTGGTCCACGACCATCTTTACCGACTAATTAAGCAGGTAAGGTTCTTTAAGAGTGGGGGAAACGATAAGGGAACTGCCATCATATGGTGCCATTTGATGCGGTTTGATACCACAACCTCAAATTTGTGAGGAATCTTACAAGTAGGTCAAATCTTGCTTGGTGCTTTTTAATCCGTGTCTTTCTGTACACAAATTCAAAATGATCAAAATTATGTAAATAGAAATTCAAATCAATGTATAAGCAAAAATAGGGAAATGATTTTTGTACTACAAAATTTTGATACTTCCATGTGAGAGTGTAGTTTTCTATGTCCTATTTACAAATAGGAGTGTCAAAATCAATTTTCCCAAAAAATGTCAAGATGATTACAACAGATTGCACAAACAAGTAGCACGATAATGGTTAGGAGGATGGAGATTCAGTTAGAAAAATGAATGATAAGGTGGAATTATGGTGAAATGGATGTTTTTGTTTGGTGTGGTATAGTCTAAACCAACCCCTTGGACTAATTATTTTAAGCTTAAAAATCTTGGCACATTAAACACTTTAAAGTATTATAATCATCTTTCCTCCAACAAATATCACAAGTACAAGTAATATTTACCGGGGAAAATTGTCAAAAAATACATGTAATATTTCGTAAAATGAACGAAATCTTGACTCTTTGGCCGGAATATTGGCCAAATGTATCATTTTTAATACAAACTTGTTAAGTTAAGGTACTTTTTGAAAAAATCAAATTAATAAGGTACTAGCTTACAAAGTGACCTAAAAAACAAGGTACTTTTTGACAATTTTGCTTATTTACTGTCACAAACTCTCAATGACAAACCCACAAAAGTCCTATTATGATTTATGAGTTGCATACTAACATCTAAAGGTGGCCAGTGGGCCGGGTTGTGTCGGGTTGAGCTGAGTTAGCTAGATCGAAGTGATCTGTGTGGTGGGACTAAAACCCAAAACCGGACCTGGTATATATGCAAGTTCGGTTGGGTAGTGCGTGGGCTAACTAAGGTCGACCCATCTAGGGTTGGGTCGTGGGTTAATTACATGAGTAGATGGGTCATGAATTAAATTTTGGACACAAGCCCATCCCCATCCACCAGTGGTTGTGTTGTGTCATGGTCGGGCTTTGAGCGGGCTGAACCGGTTCAACCCACTAGCCGAGCTGGTCTGTGAGGGTTGGACGGAACCCGACCCAACTGCCACCTCCACTTGCATCGTTGCAACTTGCATGAAGAATACCATTGTGTACGTATAATACAGAGTATAGTAGAAAGAATGTTAACATATCATGTACTCCGTATACCAACTTATGTTGGTGGAGTTGGTGGGGAACTCACCTTGTGACTTGGAGGTCACAAGTTCGAGCCCCATCAACTGCGAAATGCTTGGGAGTGGCTCAAGCTATGACCTGCGGAGCTGGGCTGGTTCACCTGTGCTAGGTGCTGGTTCAGTTAGGGTCCCTTCTTCTTACCTATTAAAAAAAAAAAATCATGTACTCCGTATGTATTAATAGTTACAAATACATCGTACGTAGTACATACTCCGTATATAATTGTGGGTAATTTGGTACTCCGTATTACTTACAGATAGGGGTGGACACGAACAGTTCGGAATCGATTCGATAAGAGTTCGGCTCGAGCTCTCGATTCATTTGTAAATGAACCAAGCTTGAGCTTATTTATGGTTCGATGATAAACAAACCAAACTCAAACTCAATGGTGTTCGACTCGAAAGCTCGCAAGCTCGTTATTTTAAGAATAATAATGATATATATGAGATTTTTATATATCGTTTAATTCCATTATCCAAACTATCAATTAAATGTCAAATAAGGGATAATATTTTACATAACTTGTCCAAGTAAAATACTAATATAATGTTAGATTAAGAAAATTATTAGTAATGTTATAGTACCTGTTGGTAAAATATGGTTTATCAGTTTATCGAATCAAGACTCGAACAAACTCGAAACTCAGCTCGAACTCGAAGAATTCTTATCAAGCTTGGCTCGATAAAGATTTTAAAGCTCGAGGTTAGTTCGAGCTCGAGTTCGAACTCGGGAAAAAATAACCAAACAAAGCCAAGCCTATTAGAGTTCGACTCGATTCGGCTCGTGTCCACCCCTACTTACAGAGTTTAAACAATTCCTGTTTTTTGAGTCATTACTCCGTAGTCCGTACTCATTAGTGTATAAACTTGTGGGTTAGCTCCTGCCTGTGGCTGACCTACAGTACGTACAAACAACACCGTACGTAGTAATGTAGTATGATTTGAACTCGATCAAATTGTGAATTTGAAGCCGTTGAGCCACAATGCGTTATTTATTGAATTATTGAGAAGTCTAATATACATGTGAGTTGGGATTATAAAAATGAGATTGACTAATATATATGATTGATGGACAACTTCAGATCTTACTAATTAGTTTTAGGATTAAATTAACCAGTCATATATAAATATATATATATATATATATATATATATATATATATATATATATATATATATATATATATATATATATATATATATTGGCATGCTTATATGTGTTCAATCTCTACTCTTGTATGAGTTTTTTTTTATTATTATTTTGGGCGCAATAATCACCCTTATTAAAAAGGGATATAATTCTTTTAACCAAACCTAAGTTAAGGATTTTATTTTATTTTGAGGGAAAAGTGAATTGAAGGAATTAATCAATACCTAGTATTTAAAAAGGAAGACCATAGTTTATTTAGATAACATGTGTCATCCCATCTTTTCTCTATTAATTTATTTTTTTAATTTTTCCTTTTGTTGTTTGTTTAACAAATTATTTTATAGCTTTAACACCACAATTCATCTTCTTCATTTAAAATCAATTCAACATTTAATTCATATAACTTCTTTCATCCCATCTCCCTCCTTAACACTCGATATTAATTCACCATCTAATTTGTATATGTTTTCAACTTTCAACCCACTGAAATCACAATCTCTCAACAAAATTAGCACTTTAAAATACCGCTTAACGACCACTTTATAATTACTCGTTTATTGAACGGACTCAGAAGCTAGTTTAAACTTAATACGAAGTACAAATAAGAAATGATATTGAGACTTTAGACATTAACATTTGATATAACTTTGTATTTCGTACGTACTCTGAAATAAACAAGTGTTTTTTATTTTCTACAAGCATAACAGAGGAATGATAAGTACATTTATCGTTGGAACATTAAAAATGGCAACACTTTCATTTTTATTACAACTTAATTAACCTCTTTTGTTACTTCACATTTGGCTCGCTTTTCCCCTACACACCCTCCTCTTTGTTATCTTCCTTAGTATTAGGATGTACTTTTAGTTTTTGTGTAATCACATTCATTAGCATTAGCAACCAACTTGTATTACCTACTCATGCCTAAAACAATAATTTAAGTATTTTGCAAACGTTAAGGGGTACAATTTTAGTTATTAAGTAAACGAAATATATTTGTACGTACATCTTGCTTTCTTGCACATCAAAGCGTCTGTAGTCCAACGGTTAGGATAATTGCCTTCCAAGCAATAGACCCGGGTTCGACTCCCGGCAGACGCACTTTTTTTTGTTACCATCTATACTTCTATTTAATTTACTGCCCCGTGACAATTTATTTATTTCCATCTACACTACTACTACTAACTCCATTTCAAAATCACATGTACAATTACTATTTCACTATTTGCAAATGGGACGTAGGGAGTACCAAAAGTTAGGATCAATATTAAACTTTAATATTCCTAAACAACCGTTCCCTACTTCATCTTCCCCATTCTTCAACTTCCCATTAACTCTTCGGCCTTAATTATTTTCAATGTCAATTCAATTCAATCACCAAATCTTCTACCTTTCTCCTGTAGCATTCATTCAAAATTTAACCTCCCACTAATAGACTTTTTGACTGGTCCGTTTTAAAACGGTAAGAGATTATATGGTGTTTTAATTTAACATTTCGATTGTTTTTTTTCATGCATGCAATTCAAGCTGTAGTACCACCTCTCCCCCCCCCCCCTCTCTAAGCACATTGTTCTTGACTTTTCGGGACGCTCAAAATAAAAACAGGTCTATAGTAATGAGACGGAGGGAGTACCAAAAATTAGAATCAATACTCAACTTGATTATGCCAAAACAACCTTCCTGGTTCTTCATCTTCTCATTAACTCTCCAACCTTAATTATTTTCAATGTCAATTTAATTCAATCCTCAAATCTTCTCTCATTCTTCTGTGGCATTCATTCAAATTTTATCTCCTACTAATATAATTTTTTATTGATCCTTTTTGAAATGGTAGGAGATCATAGGGTGTTTTAATTCAACATTTCGATTTTTTTACTTTTATGCATGCAATTCAAGTTGTAGTACCATCCCCCCCCCCCCCCCCCCCCCCTTTCTCTCTCTCTAAGCGCGTTGTTCGTGATTTTCTTAAGCATATTAAAAGTATGTTGTTTATTTTTCTTGCTTAATTAGTTGCAATTCATTTTGCAAAGAAGGAGAATCTTATAATGTATGGTTTCCATGCAAATGATTAAAGATAGGTAAATCGTCATCAACATTTTGAGACTTTTAAATGGGTTTTATTTGTATATTTTTGTTGTTAGGGGAATTACAATTCGTTTTAGTTCTCTTATAAGAAAAGTTTTGTCAATATAGTTCAATAGTTAGAATTTGTTAAGCCTTTTCCTTAATTGAATATCATGATTATAGTCGTACAATGTAACAATTTTGTTTGATTTTTGTACAAAAGCTATGTTATTGGCAGTAATAGGTGATTTAAAGTGGACCTATTTTTTCAAGGGAGATGAACATAAGTAGAAAAATGTAATGATTAAAAATACAAGACTTCATAGGTTGTAAAGTTTTATTATTGTCATTTGGTTTAAACACCTGCTTAAAAACAACATAACTTCTAAACTCCATTACACTACCAACATATAACCAGCCCGTTCATCAAACGGGCCCACAAACTAGTTATATATAGTTAGCCTCTCTTTTATTTTGTTTTCGCCTTCTCATGGTCACCTATTATCATTTTTCGTTTTTTGTTGATATAATTAATTTTGTCTTTAATGCGAAATATGATTTTGAAGAAATACTATACTTCATATTAGGACAATTCAAAAAAAGTGACTAATGTAACGTAACGCACCCTATGATGACCATATATAGTGCTAGATAGATAAATTTGAATTGACAATAAATAAGATGGAATACATATTTTGTCAAATTCGATCATCATACGATGGTATGCATGCGATTAGATCGAGTTGGGCAACAAACAAAACCCTCTTAAATTCCTTAGTTGCATCTTTCTGTAATTATTGTTTTTTTTGATGTCGATCCAACAATGTAACTGCATTTTAATAAATTAATTGACTAAATGCATCCTGTTTTTGAGTTGTCTATTTCTAAAAAAGCAACTTAATAAACTCTAGCTTTTTATGTTATTTCAAACAATTTTTATCTGATTAAAATATTAAAAGCTAGAAAAATTCATATAGGGGGCCCTTAAAATTTAAGATTGAAAAAGCCCTAAACTTAGCAACATTTTGTGGAAAATCAGAGATAAATTAAAGCATTTCTCTTTGATTTTTTTTAAATGAAAAGGTGAAAATATAATAACCCTTGATAAGTTGATATCAATCCGGCACAATATATCTTAGGCCTTATTTTCTTCACGTTATATCTACTTATGATAAGTTCATACTAAGAGTTACTCAAGTAAAAGTTACTTCCTATAACAAAACTAAGTTCAAAATTATTCTAGCATTTCATGTAAACTCGATCAGATAAGTTTAGAAAAAGTAAGTGAAAATCAGATGAATAACACGTATTCTTCATGTCAAAACCAAAAATGTTTGCAAAGAATTATTTCTTGTATATACTTCGTACCTTTAACTACCCCCGGAAGTTATTGATTCCTTTTCAAAAGCGAGTTAAATATATAGTCCTTAAATTATTATTGCATTAAAATTAACAAAAAAAAATCACAAGTAGAAACCCAGTCAAGAAATTGATGACAACTTAGACTCCCACCAACACCTACATGTATATATTATGTATGGAGTACATATTACATAGTACATAACAAGCTAAGAACTCATTTGACAAGTGATTTGGTTAATTGATTCAAATATTTTAGCTTATTTTACCAAAATATTTGTATTGATTATTTAGAGATATAGATTTTTTATGAAATTTAAAGTTGACGTTAATTATTGTACCAGTGTACCACATATCAAAATCAAAAAACAATAAAAAGGCTAGAGTTGGCGAAAAAATCGAATAACCAAACAACTATTCTTCAAACAAAAAAAAAAAAAAAAAAAAAAACCCTAGCTAAATTGAGTTTATTACAGCTTTCATATTAATAAAAAATAATCCAACTCAAAATATAAAAAATCCAAAAGAAAAAAAAACCTCCAATTGGAAAATCTATAAAATATCAGAAAACATTGAAGGAGAAACCACAAAAGGGACTAAGGGAGTACGATAAACAAACGCAATAAATACATAAAAAACTCAAATACCTAAAAAAAATAGTTTTGATAATCAACGGTGGTCCCTTATCTAACGGATCATGAGCTCAGGTACCACTATAATTAAACTGCACCTGCATGTACTGTACCCACCACCATCCACGTCATCAAAACAAACAAACAAACAACCAGATTAACAGACCTCTTTTTAATCCTACGTTGCTTATTCAATTCACCACAATCATGCATACTGCAATTTTTGCATTTAATTTCTGTAAATTCAGCAAACTTCAACAATTTTTAGGTGTAATTTCTGGCGTTCAAGGATAAGAGAGAAGACTTGATATTTTGAGGTTTTTCAGAAATTCAAAATTAATCACCTTATTTAATTTCCACTTCAAGAAAAAAAAAGTTCATATAAGACAAGTTCCGCAAAAAAGTGTTACGATGTCTAAATACAATTTATAACTAAAATAATTTTTGATAAGTTTTGAAAAAATAAGTAAAAATCAGGTGAAAAGAACGCACCAGTCTATAGGTAATGATACTCCATGCATTGTTAATTTCTTCATGTTTGAAATCTTGTAACTATTTAGAATTTGAGAGAATCTACTAATTTATTTGTAATATATACGCACGAAAAAACACACATGCATTGGTCAAAGGTCTTGCTTGCTTCGTTTCAAATTTACAATGAGTGATTTAATAATTTATTTTTATAAATATAAATTTAAAGATATTGATGGTCAACAATGTGTGTAGATCACACTACATTAATTTGTATCTTTAACGACAACCTAATTACAACGGGTCAAAAATTCCGTCGCAAAAGCCTTTTGCGACGGGACTAACAACCAAACAAAGACGAGAACAACCGTCACAAATGTTTTTTATGACGGGTTAACGACGGGATTTTCCATTAACGACGGCCCCCTTTCGCGACAGGAAATCCTGTCATTAATCAATGATTATTGTCCTTTAGCGACGGATTTCCCGTCGTTAATGGTACAATTTTTTGTAGTGACAATATACAATCAAAGCAAGTAGATCAA
This sequence comes from Spinacia oleracea, assembly GCF_020520425.1. Lineage (NCBI taxonomy): Eukaryota > Viridiplantae > Streptophyta > Magnoliopsida > Caryophyllales > Amaranthaceae > Spinacia > Spinacia oleracea. The sequence goes on from NC_079492.1 coordinate 147,677,580, forward strand.
TAAAAAAAAAACGAGGTATTGCATTTTACCATATGATACTTTAAACCACCCCCTACGTTGATCATGGTGAATTAACGAATTAACGTGCATGCCAATCATTTAATAGATCGAGTTAGTTTATGTATGAGTTGGAAACTTGGAACTAACTATCCTACTTTGCAAAAAAAGAAGACAATAACTAATACTTCGTGTAGATAGAGTAAGATTGTTAGACTATTCCATCGATCTATAATCAATAGGTATTTGAAAATGAAATTCTACTAGCTTATAATTGTACTACGTACGTGTATATGTATTATGATCTCTTTCGACGTGAACTTGTTTCGTATGCAATTCCTAATTAGTGGCTACTCCTTTTATTAACTATGATTTTAAGGTGAAACCTACTTTGAACTTGTAAATTAGACTATCTCTTATGATGACAGATACGGCTAAAGATGGTTGTGGGCCAGGACGGGCCGACCCGGCACGAAAAAAGCCTGGGCCGGCCATGTACGAGCACGCATTCGTGGGCCGGGCCTGGGCCTTTATTTTTTGAAAAAAGCACGACAAGACACGACAAAGCACGTTAAATTTTGTAAAATTAGTCTTAGGCACGACGGGCCAACCCGACACGATACAACGCGGCCTAGATTGGGCCCAACTAGGCCCACAGCATATGGGCTCGGCACGAAGCCCGACCCGACTCGGCCCACGACCATCTTTGGATACGGCCCATACCCGTATTTAACACGAAGATTTTCCCCTGGCTTTATTCTATTCCCGTTCCCTAATCAAGTTATTCACTATGTTTCTTGAATTTATCACTTTTCAATTCATTCATTATTTCAATTCCCTTTTCATGGTTTTCGTCTATACTTCTTTAACCTTTTGCAAATTGCGCACTCGAATAAATTTGTCAAAATAAGCCGCTACTAATTTTGGTAGTATCGATCTTTGTTTTAGTTCTTTTTTTGGATCCTCCACGTACTACATATAATAAAATAACATTATCGACATGAGTAATCCTAGACATTATAAGGGAGTGTGAACTAAATTATAACAAGACAAAAAAATCATTCTTTCAAGCTAAGATTCAATAGAATCAAGGTTTCAAAAACATCATTATATTTCCATCTAATAAACCAACAAAAATATGATGTACTAATAACCAATTTTGTAATCAATAGTTGGGTGAGATGTTAATCATGTGATAGCTAGCTATTTAAAGGGGGCAATTTCAATTTCCCTTTGCAATTTGCCTAGATGATTGCACTCTTATAATTATTTTAATAGGTCTATCGCTTATCTGGTGTACACGAAATTTATTATCATCAAAATAATTTTTAGTTAGGTTTTGTTAACTTTTAACATGTTTAGATTAACTTTTTACATTATAAAATAATTTTTGATGGATAATTTTTTAAAAGAGTTATATAGTTATCTTTATACGTTATAAGTGGCCGGTTTTAAATGAATAATTTTTATTGAAAAGAAAAGTTTATCAAACATTTAGAGGTAACTTTATACACTTAAGAGCAACTGGTGTTATGTTTCTTGACCCGCTAAGGTCAAATAAGCCAAAGAACCCAAATACACAAATACTTGGACGATAATGGCAAGATACAACCAGTTCGAAAATGATAAAGGTCGCAACATGCGCCCTTTAAGTCGTGTCACAATGATGACATGACATGCTTATGTGTCATGATTTAAATTGGAAATTAAAATATTTTACTCAAGCGCCCTTTAAGCCGTGTCACAATGATGACACGACTATGTTTTTTCACGAGTATAAATCACAAAATGAAGTCAAATGAGCTTGTGTAAATAGTGTCATAAATGCAATTGTGTCAAATAAATAAGAACGGAGGAAGTATTATACATGTTTCATAAAAAGGTAGGAAAATTTTAATATTCTAATTTGCTTCTTTTTTTATATCGACTAACTTATTTACATATTTTCATAATAAAAATATTGCATTGATAGTAAAAATATTATGATGACGCATAGCATATGTGGCGCCTATATGTACCAATTAAACTGCGACACTTAAGATTGCGACAAATAAATATTGTCGCAACTTGCGACCTTTATCATCACCCCAACCAGTTATATTATTATGTGTGAGCCATGTGAGATTGTCTCATGTGTGAGCCACGTGAGATTGACCAACTCAAAAATTACAAAAAGGAAGCTCAAGCGATAGATTACATGAGTTGATGGAGCTTAATTACTAGGGTTAGCTTAATTAGGTCAAATAATCAATTGCGGAAGGTGGTAGGGCCGTCTTAAATATTTTTCGGAGGCCATATGCAGTTGGTCTGGATACACAACCTCTTCACCGGCCCTGAAAAGTGGATTCATGGGCGGGCGATTAGTAAGTTTCTCAAAGGCGAGACATGACCGAAGATGTTGATCGATCGACGATAAAGTTGGCATGCAAGTAAATAATAAATATGCTGCGGAGGAACTATATTTCAATCTCATATATGTTTTGACACAAATATATTAGACCAAAAATGGTACTAAGAAGTTCAAAATATTGCTCAGAAGTTCAAAAATGGTACTCATAAGGTTAAAAATTGTGTTCATTTCTCAAATATGGCACTCAAAAGTTTAATGGTGAAATTACTACCTAACTCTCGAATATGTGTTCGAAAACACATTTCTGAAATGAGCTCTCCGCCCTCATACATGCGTGCCGAAGAATGTAGGTAGTAACATTCCAAGAAAACTAGGACACTAGTCACTAGTCACTAGCTAGGGTACGTGAAGGACGCTAGGAGGGCCGAGGGTGTCTCATTTAATTTAGACATGAACGTGGATGCTTTGGTTGGTCTCTAAGTAGCTAGCACGTCCTCTGCACTAACAAGTACTCCCTCCGTCTCGGAATACACGCACCGGTTTGAGTTGACACGCTTGCCAATGCACAACTTTGACCACCAATATCTTTAACTACATATTATAAAAACTTATGAAATATTAATATTTTGAAAATATATGTTAATATGAAGCCAACAATATATTATATGCTAACTTTTGTTTTCATATACTAGAAATAAAATAGGGGTCAAAGTAAATTATGCGAATAGTGCAAAAAGTCAAACCGGTGCGTGTATTCCGGGACGGAGGGAGTACGTCTTGCGTTCATTTTTACTCGCAACGTTGGTCAATTTTAAGTATATCAATGCACGTACAACTTTGATAATTAATATCGTTAATTCTCTTTAAGTAAAAAAAATATTTAAAAAATAAGTTTTTTGAAAATAGAGACAGTGATCGCCAAATATTCTCCAAAAATTAGTTAACTACTCCGTATATATTAATATATTCATGTTAATAATTAACCAAATAAATTCAACTCATAATTACGTATGACTTGATATTTTATCTCTTATATTCATAGAATAACGTTGAATTATTAAATTCAAAAATCAATCAGGAAGATAGGAGGAATTCAATATGGAACTCCACTTTGAATGGATGAGGTGAGATTGTAAACATCATATATATATATATATTAGAATACAAATTTTGCTTTATAAAAAGACATAATGAGAAGATCCATATTTACCTCAAAATAGGAAAAATGTGCCTTTTTTTTATTCCTTTCACACTCTCATTTAAAAAAACTATCAAATGAGAGAAAAAGTCACATTCAAAATGTGAATATCACCGATTATTCACCGAGTAGGTCTCCAATAAAGCTGTCGTATGCATAAAACCATTAATGTCATCATTATACATATAACCAGGCAATAACAAAGTGTAACATATTTAATTAAAAAATACAACAATTTGATTGTTTATAATTATCAAACATAACTATTTAAATCATGACACATAAGCATGCCATGTCATCATTGTGACACGGCTTAAAGGTCGCGTGTTACGACCTTTATCATTTTCGTTTGGTAAGAACTAAGAAGTTGATCTTATAAATATGACCGTCGTATGAAGTATAAGTTTTTATATATACTTTGAAAAATGCAGGCAGTATATATACTCTTTCATCCCGTTCAACTTTGAATTATGTAAGTGACACTTGCGAGCACTTTAATGGTAGTTAACAAATGGACGGAGACCACATATTTCTTACTTACAAGTGGCATACAATAAATATTGTAAATCAAAGTAAAAATCAACTCAGAATGCTTAAAAATTACCCTGATATATGTAAAAGTTATCATTTTTTAGTAGTAATTTTTTCATTTTAATAAAAAAATATTAATTCAAAACCACTAAAAAAGTAAAAAGATATCTAATTAACCTTTTAAAATGTTTAACAATCAATTATTTTATCATTATATAAAAGTTAATAAACAAATATTAAAAGTTACAAAAATCTGAATATAAGTTATCACGGGTGCACTTTGTACGTGCAAGAGCTTTTGATTATGTGGAGAATATTTAGTTATACGGTCTATACCAATACACCCAATTATAAGTCAGTATGTGGTTAATGCAATTAATCATAGAAATTCAAACCTTACGCCCTACCAGCACAACCACTTAATCTATGCTTGTGGAGTAGGTTTAAGTGTTTAACAAGATTATCATCTTAATTATATAACTTTGTCAAATATTTGTCGATGATAATTACTACATCCGTTTTAAAATGATATTTTACACTTTTCGTTTTACTCCATTTTTACTTATTCTCTCTCGGCCAAATAAATGTCTGTAATAACTATTAACTATAATTATTAATTACCTGGTAATTAATAATACTCCGTATATAATAACAGTCGTAATAATATACGTAAGAAACATGCATGTGACCATCCTTCTCTCTTTATCATGCATGGGACCATGTAAAGCCTTAGCAATAAGGAGAGCAAAAAGAGGTTGCAATAGTTTGCGAATCAAACTAAGCCATCATCATCATCATCATCATCTATATATGCTTATATATTATGGGTTGGCATTTTTGTTTGTATGGATTGATTATGGATCATGCCTTATTTTTAATATTTTAATTAATTTTATTTCTTGGATGCCATCAATTGAGATATTGGAATATAATGTGACATGAACAAGTATGCATGTATGGACTTTTATGGTACCTACATTTGTATTCTTGAACTGCCTCTATCGAAAGGACCATTTGATTTAATTTGTTAGAAAAATTAATAGGCGTGTAGTTTTGGTAATTCATCTTTTGTATTGTATCATTTTATTTATTAGACTCAATCACCAAGTCGTCAAAGCATCAACCAACACAAGTTGGTGGAGTTGTTTGGAGGTTACATTGTCGAGCACTATTAATTGCGAAATGCTTGGGAGTGGCTCAAGCATAGACCTACGTAGTTAGGATGATTAGTATGTGATAGTTGTTGGTTCAGTAAGATCCATTTTTCTTACCTAATACGCTCTTTATCTCTTATTGCTTGCCCCATGAAGCAAACGTGCTTTTATTAAAAAATGGGTGTGTGGAATTGAGAAAAGACAAAAGTGGTGGGATAAATGTATTTTATGTGAGAGTAAAGTTGTGGTTTCATGTACTTTTATAGTAAAGGGACAATATTTTAAAGACGGAATAAAATGACAAACGAGGAAACAAATAGAGACAGAGGTAGTACAATTGATAATAGGTAGAGACGTGTAGTAGTCTACCAATCTTTAGGTTAATCATCTTCCCTCGTTTCTTTTTTATGTGGCACAATTTATCCCAACTCACACAATTATTCTTTAACACACCGCTAAAAATAGCGTAAATTGCAAGCAGATCCTTAAAACAACTACACCAATCGTTGGAGTTGCTATAACCTATAAGGGTTTATGGGAGTGATGAATAGCTTAGTTGGTTAGAGCTTCCATCCCGATACCAGGTGATCCTGAGATCGATTCTCATCCACGCCCTTGTGACTCATTCGGAATAAAAGGGTTTTATTGAATTTTAAAAACAACGGTCCTACTTAGGCCAAAACGTTAGTATGATCAATTGAATACTTGGGCCAGTGAGAATGAGTATGTGTTCAATGCTATTCAATTGAACTGGGCTGAAAAATCTTTGGGCTTCTTGGCATTGACGAAGGGATAATGTGGGCTATGCATTTTTGCCCCGAAAAATCGAGATGACATTAACTGATGATATTGTTCCATCATATATACTCCCGCGGTCCCTATTTGCTTACCCCGTATTCTATTCTAGTTTATCCGTTCAATATTGTTTAATTTTCTTATACTTCATCCGTTTCGAAAATATCGCATTATGGTTGACTTTTACTCTTTTAACCCATTACTTTGACTCTTAATATCTCAAATCGTGTGCAAGTAAAAATTATAAAAAATTAATATTTAAAAAATATATATCAATACGAATCTAACATTACCCCACTTGACTATAATTTTCCTACGTACGAATTATAAAAATGGCCAAAGTCGTAGTGTGAATAGTGTAAAAAACAAAATGGTGCGATATTTCCTGGAACGGAGGAAGTATAGTAAAATGTCCTCATCATTTTGCCCTACTTACATACACTTAAAGATAAAAGACAATGCTACCCCCATCTCCTTCTAACATATTAGCCAAAGTCTTAATAAAGCACATTTTGCTCATGGCACAAACAAATAGGGACAGAGGGAGTACGTGCATAGAGCCACACAAAATTGGCCAAATTTTGATTTTGCACTTATATTTTTGGGCTGATTTAGGCCAGACTGGCCATAACATAGTTACCCTAGTTAAAAGAATGTCATAAATAAACTTTATCATATAGCATAAGTACGTACGGAGTAGTACTATATATGATATTCTATCAATTAGAATAACTACGTTGCCATTAATAGTTTATGAGTGGACACATTTTCGAAACCACCATTGCATACTCCAAAGCCATTAATTATTGGTAGTGTTCGTCAATATCCAATGTATTTGCAAATGTAAAAAAGCGTTTAACACTAACTTTAGCTTTGTTGTGTTGTTTATAATGTTCTATTCTTTGAAATTACCATTTAGCATTAGTATAGTTCTCATGATTATTACCAATTATGTAACTCTAGTAATTGTATTACTCCATATTTGTATTGTATTCCTTATTTAAAGCTCTTTTATAAATAAAATATGGAGTATAAATCAAGCTTTCGCATAATCTCTATCGTCTTTTCTTAAACAGACATAAGTCTATTATTGAGAGCATATTGCATAAGTTAATGGTGATGAAAAACACCACTATTTGTTTGTCAAAAATGACATGAAATCATTGCACTTGGACACTTAGCTAGTTGGCTATTACTACTAGGTGGAGTCATAAGGCATGACAACACAAACAACAATGGTTGGTTCAAAGTCATTTTCTTCTGAATAATTAGAGCTCATTTTTTGATTGATAAGACCAATTTTTTGAACTACTAAATATAGGTTCCCTTTTTCCTAGGGCATCTCTATTTAACAGCAAGAGGTTAAAACAAACAATAGTGTTCCTTGTTTGGCAAAGTAGAATAGTCCACAACTTATTATTTGTTATATTTGGGTATCATCCATTTCACTATCAAGCATCTAATATTCCCCCCACTAAGCAAAATGGATTTTTTTTTTTTTTTTGTTATTGTTATTGTTATAGATGGGATGAGAATTTGAGGGATTTTTTTATCAAAAAAAACTAAATTTAATTCATTGATAAAAGGTTATAAGACATTTATAAAGGAGGTCTAAATCTAACAAATAGAATCAAACATACTCCGATACAACATTTTCGTACAATTTGTTTGGTTAATGAAAGTCCCTTTACGAAAATGATAAAGGTCGCAACATGCGACATTTAAGCCATGTCACAATGATGACATGATATGCTTATGTGTCATGATTTAAATTGGAAACTAAAATATTTAACGTATATAATCTATTATACATGTTTCAAAAAAGATAGGAAAATCTTAATATTCTAATTTGTTTTCTTCTTTATATCGACTAATTTATTTACATATTTTCTTAGTAAAATATTGAATTGATAGTAAAAATATGTGATGACGCATAGTCTACGTGGCGCCTATATGTACCAATTGAATTACGACATGTAAGATTGTGACAACTAAAATTATCGCAACTTGCGACCTTTATCATCACCAAAAAATGTAAGTCGATAAATTATGCGATTATGAAAAATATGTCTTTGTAGACGTCGCAAATTATGCACCTATTAGGCTCATATATAAGGCTGGCTACAACTCATATATTGAATAAATATTGGGGTTGGTGATCAAGTACCAACAAATACAATGTTGACAACAAAATGAAATACCAACAAATAAGTAAACATCCCCGACACCCAAGCTGCTTTCTCACTTAATTCTGCTATACGTAGACGACATATACTCAATGATATTAACTTGTGATCACTCACCTAATTAAGCACCATAAAAAATATATAGGAAGCCGTTACATGTACTTCATGGTACCAAATAATAACATAATCTGGGCTCTTATTGATTGTTTTCACATAATCAATCTCACATGGGATTAAAATTTAAATCTAAATTATCAAATGGTATTTGAAATCGAAATTTTAGACCAATCACAACCAAGGATTTCATACCCTAAGGGTACATATAGCCTTTTCTTAAAAAAATAAGACTTACGTTGTGAAACTAATAAGACATATTTTTAAGGTAACCAAGAAAAAGAAAAACACTAGGAGATCGATGATTGGTGAAATAAATCGGTGATGAGCTATATAAGATAATAAAGACGAGCCTATACAATACACACTATACTAGAACAAACATAACTCATATTTCCCCTACGCTCTACTCTTCTCGTTTCATATTAATTTTGGACACTAATCATAAATTTCATTGAATTTTCTTTGTGCGAATGAGCCGTAAAAGCAATATCAACTACAAATTGGGGCAGGGGAATTAGAAACTGAGACTTATCGTACACATATCCTCAATCTTAACCTGTAAGCCAAGACGTCATTGGTTCATTGGTTCATTGATTATCATTTGTGATTTAAATACATAAAGAATAATATAATCATGTGTGATTTTGTTTGATTCGTTTCAATATGTACTTCAAAATATCAGTTTCTTTTCTATATAATTTATGAATACAAAAATAGAGATATTAATGTTCAATCATTTACATTGACAAACGTGAAAAATGTAATGTGTAACCATTAAATTGAAAAAGTGAGAGTATCTTGTAAAATTGCTTCGTAAAATTCATAAAATTTGGAAGCAGCTAATTGTGGTTGTGGAATGTGGATGTATGTCTTTGCTTTTCTATGCTGATTTAACCCTTTGGAACTAACTAGCTAGGTTGTCAACATTTTCAGTTCATGACTTAATGGCCTTCCCTTCGTCTTTAAATTAACTGTTCAATTCCTTTGCATCAAACGGAATGGTAAAATTAATACTACCTCTGTTTCAAAATGATCTTTACACTTTAGTCCGTTTTATAATGTTCTTTATTAAATGATTAACTCTCTCATTTTTATCAGTATGGGACACTCACATGTGTTGTTTGGGAAGACTTGTTTTAACAAGAGAGAGAGTACGTCTAATTAACAAGGTCCAAGTCGTGGGACTGGCTCTGATGCCATGATAAATTCATCGGCCATACACGAGCACGTACATGAAAAGAGATTGACCACATATAAACCTGGCGGGTTTCAATCATAAAACCAATTGATGCTAAGTGGAGTAGCCCACAAATCTTACGAGTATATTTTAGCCAATCTCTCTCTATTTTTTCCACGTGGGACAACTAATATCAACTCACATGAGGTCAAAAGGCCCCTACTTGGGGCAATCAATTATGTTGAGCTTCTTGCTCCAAACATAAATTCAAATCATCTCTGTCATGCATTCTTCAATTCACTAGGCCCTCACTTCTTAGGTGTAATGTTGATAATGGGCCAGAAACGTCAGTTCTTATACCATGATAAATTTATCGGGCCATACACGAGCCCGTACATGACAAGAGATTGACCACATATAAGTCTGACGGGTTTTCATCCTAAAACCCATTGTTGCTAAGTGGAGTAGCCCACCAATCTTATATGTTAGTCAATCTCTCTTTATTTATTCCATGTGGGACAACTGGTCCCAACTCACACGTGGATCATACTCTTAACATTGTTTATTCTATTTCTGGATATGAAAATTTACTACCTTATCTTTCTTACCCCACAATATTTACAATTTCCCACTCACTTTCTCTTACTTTAATAAAAAAAAGTTCTTACACTCACCCACATTTTTACAAGTTTATCTTACATTATCCATATTTTATTATATTCAACTAATTTTTTTAATTTTTGTCTTAATATTTATGCAAATAATAACTGTAAAGATTTATAGGAAATGGAGACAATACAAACCAATTCAGAGCACAAGAATATAATGTGGAAATTACAATATTACTTTCCTAACCAAATTCCACTTAAGTTCACTTTCATTGCCCATTTTGCCAACACTAATTACCGCGTGGTTATCAAATGAGACGTAAAATTATTGTACTTATCCTAATACTAGCACCTCTGCATGTCTGGCTATCACTCTTTCAGCCGAGGTTGTAACATTCTGAACTATTTCTTGAAATTAAAAACATAATCTCATGTTTTAGCTTCAATTAACAAGAAATTTATTTCGAATTTACTCAGCAATTCAACCAAACACTAAAAAAATTAAGTTTAATATTTACTTGTTTATTTAGATTTATGAAATTAAGTTCGAATTAACTTGTGTATTTAAATTAAGTTTAGTATTAACTTGTTTATTTAAATTCACGAGTCGCCCAACTGCCCAAGAACAGGACATCGATCTCTCACTCGAACGAGTTCGCCATTCATTTTACACTTAGAATATCTATGCAGAAATAAGTATTCTGTAATATTTTACGTACACGTCAAATTTTCAGTCTACTATACGTCTATCGTCATTGAATTTGTGACACATTTCTTATACTCACGTATAATATTAAACCTCCGTTTTATAAAGATCATTCGATAATTATCGACTTATCGTCCTTAACTACTCCTTAAGTTTTCAATCAAATCAATTTGCAAGGACTATGACATGCATGTTAAACATCTATTCATCTTGCCCGGCAGTTGGCGTGATTCAACATGTTTTTCATATATTTTAGAATTTCTATCCATCTATCTATCTATCTATCTATCTATCTATACTAGTTATTGGACCGTGCGCTAGCGCGCACAATCCCCCAAGGTATAAATAAATTGTTTCGTAAAAGGACATTTACAAATTTATGGTGAACTCTAGAAAAACAAAGCTAACCTCGATTTACTCGTAATTGATAATATGTGATTATAAATACGCTTACAAGAGGTTTCATTGATATTTTTAACATTCCACATGCAATATTAAGCTCTTCGAAATTGTTATTGTAGTATTCCACATGAAACATTAGTAACATGCTTAGGTTGAAATGGAAGGGGGAGCATCTCATAAAAAGCAAAGACAAAAAGAAGGGTGAAAATAGACATTACACTATTGGTAAGAATAAGACAAAAGAAAAACTTATAAGAAAATTAGTGATATATAGGTAATTGCACTATTGGGTGAATAGTAAGAGAAGTTCAAGGCTTTATAAGTGTTAGGATATATATATATATATATATATATATATATATATGTTTGATTCTAGTTCATTTAATTTGAAGTAAAAATACTAGTTTGTTGGTTAGTTTAATTTAAGTTGAGCCTCTCTTAGAAAATCAACTACAAATCGACAATGGCAAGCGAGGATCAGAAATTCCCTCCACAAACCCAGAAAACTCAACCAGGCAAACAATATTTGATGCATCCACTCCCTATTTCCGTCAATCCTATATATAAACCCTCCGACAAGCTTCTTGTAAGTATATTTTTTCTCGATTTTTTCTAGATGCAGTACTTCTATTTATACGCTTGTCAATGCATAATTCAAATATTTAGTACAATTTATTATTCGTAAGTAAAATTAAGATTTTTTTTTGTTAACAACTACGTAGTACCTTAAAAATACTACCTTATGAAACTTGTATTGTTCACAAATTCTTATTTATAATGGGTGTACAATATATATTGTACACCGGAGTAAAAGTTGACTAAAAATGCTTAAAAGTTACATTTATATATGTAAAAGTTATCTATTTTTGAATGATAAATTTTTTCATTTGAATAAAAATTATTTCTTCAAATCACTAATAATGTATAAATTAATCATTTAACCCTTTAAAATATTTATCTATCAACTTTTTAATTTTATAATATAAAAGTTACAGAAAAATAGGTTAAAGTTACAAAAAACTGCATAAAAGTTATCTTGGTGTACAATAAATTTATTGTACACCTTATGCGCGCAAGACCTTTTGTTTATTGTTTTCTTCTCCCTTAAAATATGTTTTTGTGTTTTTTTTAACACAAAGCGGACGATTACATTAGAAAGGCCTTGGACCAAAGTTCGGTACAATAACAGCTCCAATAAACTAGGGAGCAAAAAAACCGATAAAGCCCATACCGCCTAGCATCCAAAAACCCGCAAAATATCATAAGCAAAACCTAGCCCTATACAATCCAACTCTCGGGACACACTATAAACACCAAAAGATTGTACTCCACAATAAGGACTTAAGAGGACGCTAATTGTTGTTGATTTCACCTTCTTCAACTTCAACGATGGTAATTGGATTATCCTTTGTTGAACCACCAACAACAACAAACGGAGTGAAGTCCTTGCTCCTTGTTACCGAAGAAACCCCGTCTTCGCCAGTGCTAGAATTAACATTATCCCTTTGTAGAATGAAGTATGTTTTTGTGTTAGAAACACTATCGTTTACGGTTTTCTCATTTCAAATTATGATATTTCTTTCATTTCGGAATCACCTAAAGTGATTCAAAAGTCGTCCTTTTTCTATAAGGATTTTATAAACCAAAGTTAACAATTTGGTAAATACCACATGAAAGGAAATAAAGATTGATGAAGTATGCCATTATAGAATTATTATTTTTGTGACAACGGCTAACTCATATATAATTATGAGTTCAAGCTATTACAATACACACCACTTTGGGTTATACCTTGGGAAATGATCAACACTAAGAAGAACTCACTTAAACGTGTGGAACTTAAACGATGGAGAAAGAGACAGAAGATAGGTAAAATCACGACATGGTTGAAACGACTTTGTGAGCATAAAATTACAAACAAACTGACCCGACCACCATCAGCGACTCGGTACTCTCAAGAATGAGTACTCAAAGTTTCCTTTTGACAGAGAGAAACTCTACGTATTGAACATGCTATAAACCCCCCAAAAATTTAATTAACGAGCTGTTTTTGGATATGGAATATTGAATGTGAAGAAAAAACATTTCCTCACAAACCTAAATGAAACAACCAAAACTCGCGAATACTAAACACTCCTTCCACAACAACTATTCCTCCATCCTAGGACCCAAAACACCACCTTCGAGGGTAGTACAAACACTAGGACCAAGACCACCCTTATGTTGATCTTCTTAGTATAAACACTAGGACCAATAGGGATTGGTTCCTCTTTGTATTTTATTTAATCTTAGTATAGGTTGTAATTTGATCTTTGTTAAACGTACTCCTTATCTAAACAAAATGATTTTTTTATGTTCCTATGTTTGGTTAGATGAGTGACATAGAATTTAATGGGAAAAGAAATGAAATAAGAGGAAATATCCATTATAAAAATTTCAGTTTCATTTCCTCCTAAAATTGGAGGAATTTGAGAGGAAAGGGAAAATTAAAAGCTGTCATTTACGTTTCCTTTCTCTTCCCCTCATTTCCTTCCCTTAAACCGAACACAGGAAATTAAAATATCTTCCCTTACTACAGGAAATTGTACCATTAACGACGGGAAATTCAATGGCTAAAGGCCAATAATCGTTGATTAATGACGAAATTTCTTGTCGCAAACTCGTCATAAAAGGGGGCCGTCATTAACGGAAAATCTCGTCGTTAAGCCATTGTAAAAGACATTTGGGACGGTTGTTCCCGTCTTGTTCGGTTGTTATACCCATCGCAAAAGGTTTTGCGAAGGGAATTGGACCCCTCGTTATAATGTTGTCATTAAAGATGCAAATTCTTGTAGTGCTTTCTTTTCCTTTCTTTTCTCTCCCATTCCTTTCCTTTACTAATAATGAACCAAACAGGGCCTAAATGATTTGTAAATTGTGAATTGTTGTGAATGGTGGGAAAGGTGGCATTAGTAACAGGAGGTGATTCAGGAATAGGAAGAGCAGTTTGTTACTATTTTGCCCTCGAGGGTGCAACTGTGGCTTTCACTTATGATGTTAAAGGGGTAGAAGATAGAGATGCAGAAGATGCCTTGACTTTGATAAGAAAAGCAGCAAAAGAAAGCAATGCAAGTGAACCAATTGCCATTCCTGCTGATTTACAAGGTGAAGAGAAATGCAAAGAGGTGGTTGATAAGGTGGTTAGCCACTTTGGAGGCATCGATGTCCTAGTGAATAATGCAGGGGTAGCATATTATAACGAGAATATTGAAGATGTCACAGAACAACAACTAAGAAAGACATTTGAAATCAACATCTTCGCCTACTTTTTCTTGGCAAAGTATGAGTACATATGAACATGCATGATTTCCCATACCTATAGCAAGATTACCAAAGAAATGCATAGTAGTATATATATATATATATATATATATATATATATATATATACTTTGGCTTTTACCATTTTTTTATGTCACTTTTTGAAACTTATCAACTTAAAAAAAAGTTAACACCAGACCTTAGGTGTGGATGAGAACTCTCTTTACCATCTTAACCAACCACCAATTGTGGTTTATTTCTTCACATTAATTTATAAATAAATGATAACATGAAGTATAAAAGAACTAAATTTTTACGTGACTTTTTAATTTATAAGGACTATTTTGGAAAAAAAAAAAATTAAAGCATTATAACAACCATGAAAAAACATGATGTCATAAGTCTCATAAGCATCAATTATAGAATTATCCTACATAACTGCATATATATCTAATAGGGTATTTACTAAATTGACGCATTGAAAATTTACTTGTCATGATTGAAAATGATATGATTGAAAAATTACTTGTCATGATAAATGACGTAGCGTGTCTGTGTAGTTGCAATCTTTACGGATGCTTTCCATTCTATAGAATACAAGTACTTTGGTCAAATATTAAGTTTAACAAAATTCTAAAATTTTAATATCCAATATAGCAAACGATGCATCGCCCAGAGTCCCAGACAACACACTAGTTATTATATTAATGGCCGAGCCTATATGCCATGTGTGCAGCCATTTAGATGTTTTTGTACTAAAGACCATTTTTTATGTTTTTGTAAACCATCATTTATAATTCATTTTCCTTCTCCTCTTTAGTTTAATACTCCCTCCGTTCCTAAATACTCTTTCTATTCCGAAATACTCGAAACGGTTTGACCGTTACAAAATTTAATGCATTGTAATTGGCTTATTATTTAATTAGAGGGTAGTTGGTATTTGAGTATTTTTTAATATAGATGATAGTGGGATGTGTGTCTAACTTTTAAATGGGTAGAAGGGGTGGGGGGGTGCATGAGACTACTTTTAATGTTTTTTTAGAGAGTAGGGATGTAGGTGGGTCCTTGGGTAAGTGAGAACTTGATATAATATTAATTAACGTGCAAGTAATCCAGGACGGCCTTGTAAGAAAAGTGTTTCGAGTATACGGGGACGGAGAGAGTATGTGTCACTTATGGAGGAATGCGCTGTAATTAATAAGAATGAGAAGTGTGTAAGAAAACAATGATCGAGAGTGTTTTTTTGGGAAAAGATAAAGTAGATAATTGTTTATTGATAAAGTACAAATAAAAGTGGATGTGGAGATTGAAAAGTGGGAATAGGTAAGAAAAAATAATCATGATTTATAGAAAAGTGAAAAAATGTATGGAAAAGTGTGAAAAATGTATGTTCAAAAATAAAAAGTGGACATATATAAGGAACGTCACTTTAAAAAAAAAAGTGATACATATTTAAAAACGGAGGGAGTACTTGGTATATCATTTTAGCGAAATTTAGATACATTCTTATTTGTTAAAGTGGGGGTAAAAACAGGTTGTTACTGAATTAATTCCCTTGTTGCAGACATGCAGTTAAGCACATGAAAGAAGGTAGCAGCATAATAAACACAGCCTCAGTTCAGGCATACAAAGGAGAAGCAAATCGTGTTGACTACAGTGCTAGCAAAGGAGCCATTGTCACCTTCACCAGAAGCTTGAGCCTTCAATTCATCAAGAGAGGAATACGAGTAAATGGGGTTGCACCAGGTCCTATTTGGACTCCTATACAAGTAGCTAATTCACTTCCTGTGGAAAAGATTGTAACTTTGGGTTCTGAGACACCAATGGATAGAGCAGGACAACCATTTGAAGTTGCACCTTCTTATGTTTTCCTCGCAAGTAATGAGTGTTCATCCTACTTCACTGGCCAAGTCCTCCATCCTAATGGTATTTTTTTTTAAAAATAAGTTCATTATTCTGTTCCTTTAAATTAGGTAATTTTGGTATTTACTACCTTAAAAATACATCACTTTTGTATTTACCACCTTATGAAATTTTTATTTTAAATTACTACTATACCTTAAACTTCCAAATTTTTATTATTTGCTACAAATTTACAATTTTCTCATTTTAATATTAATTAAGATATATCTTTCGTTTCTTAATCGTTTATGGTGATTCAAAATTTTTCAATAGGAATTTCATTGAGAACGACATTTAAAAAAATTCGTTTCATAATTCCTAAATATTTTAAAATTTTACAAATAATATTTAACTCGTTTTACCTTTTACAAAATGATGAAAGCAAGACCCCTGTGAAATCCTTACACATAAAAAAGAAGAATGGGTTTTGTATCACTTAAAATGATTAAGAAACGAAAGAGATATCTTAATTTTAAAATGAGAAAATTGTAAAGTGATACGGAGTAGTAAATACAAAAAAAATGGAACATTAAGGTAGTAATTTAAAATAAAATTTTCATAAGGTAATAAATATAAAAGTGGTATATTTTTAAGGTAGTAAATACAAAAAAAATCCTTGAAATTATATGTCTATTTATCTGTCTCACCAGCGTGGATCTCATATTACAAAAAATATTTGCCGTTTCAGGTGGGGTAATCGTTAATGTCTGATCGGATCCAAGTGTATCTTATCCCTCAACCAAAATACCATGATCAAGTGATCTTATAAATATATATACTTCTATTTCTATATCAATAATGTATACAAATCCAGTCAGTTCCATCGACTTGTCCAAATCTTATTTCACTGTTGTACTCCCTCAGTATTTGCTAAGAAAAATTGGTTGCACATTACTATTGGAGATGCTCAATGCTCACTGCCTAGACCACTGGGACAGTGGCTCGCTTGAGTCATAGGCTCATAGCTCATAAACTAATCTGCCAAATATTAGTTTAAAATTTGCCAAAAATAATCTTTTATAATTTAAAATTTACGAGAAAGTACCTTATATAAAATTTTTGGTGAAGTCAGACCACCTTAAACTTAAATTATTTGCGAGAGACAATCTGAGACCACTTTTCGGCATTGACTTCCGTTTTCTGGCTGTTGACCATCATGTGCAAGGCACATGGCCTCACTTTTGGCTACTTTCTTCGTTTTCCAGCTATTTGGCCGGTCGACTGTCCGAAAACAATAATTTTTCATGTCACCAAAACAGGCACATTTTAAGGCCCTAATATATTGCACCCTCAGACCATAATCTTTGCAGACCTGTTGAAAAGACTGTCTACAACCTTAGCAACATTAGAGACAGTTTCCAGTGTTTCTTCATAGATAGCATCAGTCTTCACATCATCAAAGATAACGAGGCATCCAGTGTAATTACCTGCAAGGAAAAAATCCAGTGAAACCCAAAGATGATATAAGTATGAACTCCTTTCACATTCCTTCGTATTTTATAGACAATAAAAAGCTTCAAATGCCCAAAAATGCCCCTATAAGCCCCTCCAAGAAACATACAGCACAAAAGCATGAAGCTAAGCAGCACACCAGTGGAACAGAAATGGCAACTGCCCAAAAACTTAATGCAGCAATACGACCCATACAATATGATATATTGATATGAGTATATCTATAACTAACTAACATATGTTATAAAGCCAAAATGATTTACGAGTATGTCATATATTCATCTACTGATTTTTATTGGAGTTGTTAGCGAGTTCATAGTCGGAAAAACACCAAAGCACGAACCAAAAATAAAATCAACAAAAAATAAACAGCACCAGATTAACAGCGCAGAATAAAGAAAGGAAAAATTGTCACAAAAAACCTTATTTAGGATTCAATTTGTGAACTATTATTTTTCGTCAAGTAATACCTTAACTTTAACTAAAACTAGTACCTTGAGGATGATTTTCGTCAATCCCTTTTATTCCTCCTGATTTTAGTGTGTCACTCCCACACCCTTATTCCAAAAAAAATAAAAACAATCATCCTCCCCTTCTCCTCCCTTCTGATTCCTTCTTCTCCTTCATTCTTGATCACAACCCAACCACCCTCATCCTAACTCTAGTATTTCTCTCTTTCCATACTCTTTTTTTTACTCCTTATTTTCTCAAGATTTAAAGAAAATTGGAATACATGAAATATTATAGCCTTTCAATTGTTTGTGCTTGTAAAACATTCCACTCTAATAATTAACCCTTGTTTTTTGCGCATGCCCTTTCGGGGAAGGGGGCTGCCAAGGCTGAAATGAAGTGGAGATCAGAGAGAAAAATGGCGGTTAAAGGTGGAAGCTAAGATTATCAACTTATTCGCATGAAATTAGCCACAAGGTACTAGTTTTAATGACTTAGATCAAGCTAAGGTATTAGTATTACTGACCATAAAAAACCAGTTCAGGTACTAGTTCACAAATTGGGTGCTGAATGAGGTACTTCTTGACAATTTTACCATGATCAAAGTAGCAACAAATGATCATCAGTAGAACTGTAGTCACTAGTTGTTGGCCGGAGAACTGAAAGACTAAAGTTACTACAACAATGGCGGATCCAGTATTTTGAAAATGGTGGTATGAAAATATTGTAAAAAACCACACATAAACATTGCTTAGCAATTAGCATCGAATGTGATGTATAACTTCTTTCACTGTAGAAATTAGGAAGACAGGCCTCGAGCCTTGGACCAAAACAATCATCCATTATGAAAAAATAAATACTTCGTATGTCATAACAATCATAAACCTAATTCCACAACAATCCTAACTCCCAGCAACAATCCTCAAAGGCAACAATCCACAACAATGTCAATAAAGTATAATTTCCCACAAACTCAACCAATCAAGTTACGAACATACTAATTCAACAATTAAACACATAAAACCTAACTTGATATACTTTTTCACTCAATTAACTCAATCTATCATCTGATCATGTATCATTCTGAACTATTTCTTGAAATTAAAACTTAATCTCATGTTTAAGCTTTCAATTAACAAGAAACTTACTTCGAATTTACTCAGCAATTCAACCAAACACTTCAAAAATTAAGTTTAATATTAACTTGTTTATTTAAATTTACCAAATTGTGCACAAACTTTTGACGAAAATGAAAGAAAAAACGGTTATTGCATTACCTACGCCCTGCAATCTTGCGCGGAATGGCTTGCGGTGGCTGACTGGCTGCAGGGAACGCCGGAAGTGAGTAGTCCGATGAAGATCCGGTGTACGAAGGTGGTGCCCCAGCGGTACCGCCGTCTGTCGTTGATCTGGTGGCAAATGGGCAGCGATGACCACAGAGCGCAGGTGAGATTTGAGAGAGGGGGAGGAAGGATTATTACTCGATTTCAGCTGTGAATTTGTATTTTTGTAATAATCCAAGAGTTTTTTAATTTCTAATTTTAATTAGTTTTTTATTTTCAAAGTAAACTTGTACTAATTCCGTTTCAAAAAGTTCTTTGATCTTGTTAGATTGATCTCGGGATGTATTTTCAGAATATCAAATTTTTATAATTTTTTTACCTGGAAAATTGGATATATTAGTAGTCAAATATTACATTGGAGTTCGTGCGAAAAGTAACTGTAAAGATTTTTTTTGAAACAGAGGTAGTATATTATTATACTTATGTTAAATTTTGTTGAATATTATCTTGAGGAATTTGAATTAGTTTAGGAATCTAGTCTATCCTAATTCTAAACGGATAGACTTACGGTATGACTTACTACGTACTCCCTCCGTCCCGGAATACTCGACCCGGTTTGACCGGCACAGAGTTTAAGGGACTTGAATTGACTTATTTAATTTAATAGGTAGTAGTTGATAGTGGGGTATTATTTTAATGTAGTAAGTGGAAAATTTGTAAAGGGGTGGGGTTGGGGGAGAGTAGGGGTTGAATTTTTAATTATTTTTTGTATGGAGTAGGGGGTAGGTGGGTTAATAGGGGTGGAGTGAGAAATAATATAATATTGTTATAATATTTCCATTTTTAGAAACAGGTCAAGTATTAAGGGACGACCCGATAAGGAAAACAGGTCAAGTATTCCGGGACGGAGGGAGTATATAAGTAATATCAAAGCTAAGCTTTAATACGAAATTCGTATTTACATAAAGCCATACATCTATCAAAGCATCCTATATTATACGTGAAAGTGTGAAGCTAGCCCTAAAAACAAATATGGTGGTCATCAAGGCAGACATCAACGATCGCGAAAGTGCAAAATATGATAAATTTGATGGGCACTTACCTCACGAGCTAACACTTGAAATCTTGCTTCGACTACCGGCAAAATCATTGTTAAGATTCAAGTTAGTATCTAAATCATGGAATTCCCTGATCTCCAGACAAGATTTCAAAAAATCCCACACACGTAATTCAAAACCTCAACCTGTAACCTTGTTATACAATTCATATTATATGCCAGTTAACTCTTTATCCCTCAGTAAAAGCGATAGCCTAAACCCTACGGTGCTGCAAGTAAACCTTTCTTTCCACGACGGTGGAAAAAGGTACATGTGTAGTGAGCTTATTGGATCATGTAACGGTCTTATATGCACGTATTCAGAATTCGAAAAATGTTTCTACCTCCGTAATCCTCTCACCAAAGAAACCAAGGAAATTTATTTTCCGTACCATAAATCGGACACTTTTCTCCGGATCCGTAGCGGAGGCGCTTCGTGGTTCGGATCCGTTCCCTCTATGAATGACTACGTGATTTGGGTACCAGTAAACCGAAGAGTCTATTTATACTCAATTAGGGATGATAAATGGAGAGAATTAGACACTAGTGATATTGAATCCTTTGGTAGTGTGCATTGGGGAAATAATGTGGTTGTAATGAACGAGACATTGCATTGCTTGTTAGACAATTACGGAAGAAAATTCATGGTGAGATATGATTTGGTGCAAGAAACTTTCGAGGTCGCTCGGATTAGTTTTAATTATCATAATTACGCTAGTATGAAGTTTAATACTGAATTATCGATTGGAATCCTTCAAGACTCGAACTCGAACTTGAGTATTTGCATGAGTAATATTTATTACTCTCGTAATAATAATAGGCGGTGGGTGATGGACGTGTGGAAGTTAGAGAAATATAATAAGTTGGATTCTTGGAAGAAATTGTTTAGCCTCGACTTGGAGTCGTCGCCTGACTCGCCTTACTGTCAATTTTATTCTTTCCTTCTGGGATTCACATCTAATAGGGGTATTTTGGTAAAATCATCTTTGTTTTATGAAGATCATACCACCAATTTTAACGAGCTCTTTCTTTTCGACCTGAATCAAAATTCACTTCGTCGAATGCAACTAGGAAGAGTAGAGGATGTTAGTTACATGTTGGATTATGTGGAGACTCTTGTTTCTCCATTTTCATTGCCTTAGACAAGCTAGTCTTGATTATTTGCTTTTTTGTTTTTTTTTTGCTGTTAGTTATTTTTCTTTCTAAGAATCAAAGTTCAAATTAGAAGGACGATGTGTTATTATTTTATCAAATCTAGAAATTATGAATTGAATTTTTTTGTTACCATGTTGATAATCTAGATTTTGACCATTGTTTTAAATCACATCATTATAGCCTATAGGTACGTGTTTCTATATTCTCAAACGGATGTTTTTTTTTTTTTTGCTTCAAATTCTCAAACGGATGTGATTGCATACCAAAGACATGAATGTTAGAATTTGAATCGGTACGAGTTGAGAGGTATTTGAATTTGTGTGGGTCTTGTTTGATCTATTTCAATGAGTATTTTATAATATTAAAAGTTTAGAATTTTTACTATTGTAAAATTAGTGATAAATTGATATAAATTTTGCATTATCAAACGTGAAAAGTGGAAACTGGAATATCATTAGATAATGGAGGAAGGGTGTGTTCAGCGGTAGCGTTTGAGGTAGTGGGTAGCGTTTTGACCTAATCAATACGCTACTCGTAAAATTGGTAAGTGTTCGATTTAGTTAGCGGTAGAGGTAGCGGTTTGGTAGCTTTTGTTAAATGTTAAAATTGGTGGCGTCTGAGGCAGCGAGTATCGTTTGACAAATTTATAATAAATTTTTAAACAACATTCTATCTTTTATTTTATTTTACAATATCAACCTCAATTTTTCCCGAACAATTATATTAGTTACCCAATACTTTGACAGTTAACATTACCTTTCAGTAGCAATAGACAAATTGCACTTGCCAACGTCTCTTCCATTGCACTTGCCATAAGAGAGTCGTGAATGGCAAGGAGAGACAAATTACAGGATTGACGGAGGGAGGTAGCAATAGACATCAATTGTTAGATAGGTAGTAATTGACAACTTTTAACAACCTAAAGTGTAATTAACAAATTTTCCAAAAAAAAAACACATCGCAGTAAGCTCTCTTGCTAATTCTGATAGCATTTTCACACTTTCCGTTAACTCCATTGTAAAGGTTGAAAACCATAATTCTCCAAAAGCAACTCGAAACATATATGGGTTGCTTGATAGGGTATGATGGCCAAAATTGTGGACATCCAAATTCTTGGTTAGTGATCTTTATCAGTAATTACTAATTAGTACTCTTATGATTAATCATAACAAGACTACACCAACTCTTACATAATTCACAAAATCACAACCCTTACACTGAGAAAAAAGGAGATTTCAAAAACCTATAAATCTTCTATTTCTTCTAGTGACGAAAAACGCGAATCCATTCGAGTCAAAACATCCTGATCAATTTCAGAAGTTCTCACCAGTTTCAGGGAAACAGCAGATTCTAGTGCCGAATCCAAATCAGTGTTCTCCGTTTTATTTCCCGAACTTAGTTTCTCTTGACCTGTAATTTTGGACTTTTTCTGCATACAAACCATTAAATCCTCCTCATTTCGAGCTTTGTTTAGCTTGAAGTTCAATTCAGACCACAAACTTTTATCTTCTTTCGGAACTGGATCATCTTCATTGTTGTCTAAGTTGTTGCTAGGTTCATCAATTGAATTAGTCTTCTGTAGCTTTATTAATCCCTGATCAATTGTTTCTCGAATCCTCTTCCTAAATGCATCAGTTCTTATAGGATTGGATCTTAGCATTACCTTAGTTTCTGAAATTATCTCCATTCTTTCACCAGAAGTTGACACCAGTGAACCATTCTCATCTGATTCTGGCATCTCAGAATTATTAACATTGAATACCTCTTCAAGTAAACTGATATTCTGCATGTATCGATCAAAAGCTTCATTTTCTGCTTCAACGTTTGCCTCCTTGTATTCTTTCAACTTGGCAAACCTCCATTCATTAATAGTCAGCGCCTCCTGAAATTTCCTCATGTCAGAACTCAGAATATAGTAGGGTGGCAATTCGGGTCAATGGGTCAGGTTTGGTTTCGGGTTGAGTTCGGGTTGTGTCAAAAAATATCAGAAATATTGTAAAACTTAATATTACTACAACATATGATAAATGGGTCAAATCGGGTCGATTTCAGGTCATTCGGGTTTGGTTCATGTAGGGTTTGGGTTTCTCTCAGTAACTTCAGGCTGGGTTCAAGTCGGGTGATCGGGTCAAGTCGGGGATTGTCAGCCCTAGAATATACACATGTAATGTACAATCACATGAACATGGATTAACAAAAAGATGCACCTTTCTAGTTAGTGGCTTCCTCGACCGAACTGAAACATTCACGCTGTTGAACTGCGAGAAAGTGCTAGAAAGTTGTCGAAGTGAAGCTGCTTTTGACTGAGGCCTGAGATCAACCAAATGCAGATAAAATAACAGTTAAATGCAAAAGAATAGCAGACAAACAGTCCCTCCATCCTTGAATATATGCCTCGCTTCTAAACAATAATATACGACGTAGTTGATAAGACAAGAAAGTCCCAAGTAATGCTACAGCTAGTCCCTGAACATATGGCCATATGCCAACATCTCCATCTCAACCTAACACCTAAAATTTTGATCCATTTTGCATAAAATCTCTATAACTAAAAAACTGGCTATACCCGGGGGTTGCCGCTTCATTAGGCTGCAGCTCAGGTACTGTGGAGTTCGTAGAAGCTCCCCTATCCGCTAGGGTAGAATTTGGTTTCAAAACTGCAATAAGAACACACAAATGATGACTAAATAGACAAATTTGAAATTTCTGTGCATAAACGTGAATGAGGAATCTGAAATCAATCTACTATTGTTTTATACTTTATCCGTTACAAATCCGAAACAAACCGAGCTCGAGTTATGGAGCCCATTGAATTAAATCATTTGAGCAAACAACAATAATTTTCCAGTCACACAATTGTCTATAACAGGAAGGCACTCCCTATCCCCAATATTCACATAGTCTCCTCGTATGGAATTAAGACTTGTAAGTTGTAACTATGTTGAAGAAAAGAGAAAGCATACCATGTATATGACAAGGATTCTGGGCTTTAGAGCAGCAACTTTTGCAAGACTGGTAAGGACACCTGGATCACTTAATACTAATCAAATCAACAGAAGACACAAATTCACAAATTATGCAAGCACGCAGATTACAATCAGAGACTGGTAAGGACACCTCAATCACACTAATAATTTGTATAAAAAAATCAGAAGATCCTGTAGCACACAGGGTCTTCTAGCAGAACCAAATAAGGACTTGCACAAGTATAATTAGTTTCAATAGGGGAGAGAAGAAATCACAGTATTAAACTGCTTTTGACAACTATTCGCCAGTCATCAACTTCAAAATATATTTGGGAACCTTCATCATTTTTTGGACTTCCTTTTCTTTTACCCCATGATACACTCGAAAAAGTACTCCTTAAACCAAAATTTAGTAGATTTGGGGGGGGGTAATGATTTTAGATATGGAAAAAGGATTTGCAACCTCATCCAAACACATGCCTCATGTTTGACCCAGAAAAAAGCCAAAATTTCAACCTGAAGGATTCACCCTCCAAACCCCCAAGGCATTGGTTCCCTCAAACCCCCACTATGAAACAGAAAATTAATCAGATTTGCCCCTTCTCTCCTCATTCATCACCATATCAGCCACCACTGACCCTTCCACCATAGTACCATATAAACCAATGAAATAACCCCAACCATTACCACAATCACCATTGCCTCCACAATTCCCTCCCCTTAACATCGTCACTCTCCACACCCTTCCCAACGCTGCTGCAACAACCACCATTAGCATGTTCGATATAGACCTTAGAGTCTTGGACGGTCATTTTTACATTTTACAACCAAAGTTCCAATGTTAAGAAAAGCGAGATATGATATGGTAGGGGGGGTGATTACATTGCACCAGTAAAAAGGGTTAGGAAAGAGGCAGTAGAAGGAGAAAGAAAGTTGAAATTAAAGGGGAGATGAAGGGAAGAACCGAAGAAAAGAAGTGATGAAGGGTAGGGTTGTTGAGATTAAAAGAAGAGGGGAGGAGGAGAAAGATAATATATATATTGAGCGGGAATATAGGTATTTAACATTTTACGACCAAACATTTGGTTTTGGGTATTGGATTTAAGGGGTAATCCAGGTTATAGGTTTAATTATATCCCATAGAAACAGGAAGTGAACCAAACACCAGTACACCCCCTTATGATGGTATATCCAGGTTCAAAGCCCCGGGAAAAAAAAAATGGAAAGACATTGATCCTAACAAAAAAAAAGCGATAACAATAGGGCAATACAACAAAAGTACAAAACTGTCCAGTCAAGAATTCAAGCACCGAAGAATACTTTTGACCATCTTAAGATTCTCCAATCACTTGTTTACAGGTCATTTAGGCTGATAAAATAACTCGTGACATAAGGAGAATGTGGAGCAACCGACAGCCAACTAATATCCAGAGTGTGAACAGATGGCACACAGCCAATATGACTCCACCCTCATTCGATGGCAGTATGGCACACCACCTTAATGAGATATGTTGCACACGACCTCACCCCCCCCCCCCCCGCGCGACATAACCTCCCCCCAAATTTCAATAAGGTAAGTGACAATAGGATACATAAACAGACCCGAAGGCAAGCCAATTTTTCTAAATCAACTCTTAATAAAGGTCTTGAAGGTCCAAATGTCATATGAAATCTCATACGGCATATTGTTCGGAGCAAAAGACAGTGACTAAAAGGCTGGAGGGGGATCACCCTTCACCTTAACAGGACCTCCTGATCACACCATCCAAACTCATCTCAGCCGTCATTCATGCCAGAAATTCACAAGAAATATTGGCATTAAATAAATAAAAAATACTACTGATGTGAAATTTAGCTCTTGATATGGGTCCCAAATCCCAATGTCCAAATCTGATGTGAGATCCCAAGATTGCGAATCCCACATTCGATGGAGTACCATTGCATAAAAGGATTGGGACAAGGCCTACATGGCTGCACCCACCCAGGGAGCTTAAGTAATGCAATCAGGCGATTTTTGGTATTCACTAGAGGTGAATAATGCTGTTGAAATAATAAGAAAAGACTAAAAAAAGAACATCACAGATTAGGCTCCAACACAACACCCACCATACACCCAAGCCAACCCCACTAAGGGAGTAAGGGTGCGTTCTATTCACCTCATTTTCACTTCTTTTTCTTGAACTTATCTTATATGAATTTAACTAAACTTATATGAACTAATTAAAACTTATCAAAACTGATTTTAGTTATAAATTGTACTTGGGTGACCCTTATTTTTCCCAAACTTATCTTATCTGAGCTTAACTGAACTTATCTAAACTTATTTTTCCTGAAATAAGTAGAAACAAGGTGAACGGAACAGAGCCTAAACCTCCTAATGATCTGCTTTTGCTGAACTGTTGACAGTTGTCACAGTTCACCTGCTCATTTGAGCATTTGCACTAACCAAACATTTGCCCTAAAAAAAATAGCATGAAAAAGTTCCATATCAAATTCTATGTATTAAAAGTAAAACATGCCCATTTTTAGAAGGCACCATTCTTCCTTTCAGAAAACCTGAGAAAAACATGCTAACTTCAACCCAAAGGCATTGCACGCATTGTAGCCATGTCTGTGCAAAACAACCATCTCCAAACCTTTCATTACTAGGTACAATAACCAAAAGCTCTTTCCTTTTGGATAAATAATGATGTTTGGCAAATTTAGGAATTTTAATTCTAGAATTACTAATACTAAAAAAAGGTTGCAGATATTTCGAGAGGTATGCTTCAATCATGTACCTCCGTCCACCCTCCATTCACCACTTCGGCGAATCTAGACATTACCTCTGCCCACCAAGTCCCACCAAGTCCGGCCGCCACCTCTACCTCCACCTCCACCCACCATTTCGAACTTGAATTTCCAAGTTCCAGCTTTTTCATCCAATTTTCGTTAAACTTTTAATTAAATTGAGATATCATTCATCTTGTTCATTTTATTTGCAGCAATTATGGTTGAAGATTGAACTTTTACTATAAGAATCCATAGCCATGAAAGCATGAAATCAAAAAGAGAGAAGATATTCAAGAAAGAGAGATTCAAGTTATAGTTGAGCATTGAAATTGAACTGCAAATCCTAATAGTCTGTGTTTTGGAGATGAGAGAGAGAGAGGGAGGAGGAGGAGGTTAAGTAATTAAGAAATAAATGACGGCTCATTTAGAATTTGAAATGCCAGGAATTGAGCTGGAATTTGAAATTCCTATTTTGAAGCCCAATTTGTTAATGTCAAGGATTTGGTCCAAATTCCCAAATTATTTGGTTTCCCAAACAAAAGATTTGGGCAAAATCCAGAATTTGAAATGAATTCCCTCTATCCAAACAGGCCATTAAGGAACTTGCATGCTTGAACGTAGACCATAAACAAAGAAGCTTTCAAAAGTAGCCAAGTACCTCTATGGTCTGTTTTGGAACTTGAATTTCATTTGAAATTCTGGATTTGGTCCAATTAACCTATTTGGGAGCTCTTGGAATTTGGAATTGGAATTGTCTCAAATCCAAGCCTTTATAAGAAATGGGTTCAATTTAATGAATTTGAAAGGCAACCTCAAGTGTAGTCATTTCAATTCCTTGTATTGAACGGCTAGTCGGCTACTGCTCTTTCTCTCACCCCTCTCTTTCTCTCTTCAACAGATTGACCTAACTTTCTCTCTCCTACGTAACTCCAACCACCGGCTCTCCACCACCTCAACCACCAGTTCTCCCACCACGCTCTCTCTCTTCTCTTGCAATCACTGTCTCCTTCATCCACCTCTATAACCTCCTGCGCCTCCCGACCACCGATCGCCTCATAACCGTCTAATACCTCTCCGTGGAATCCCACCGTCGTCAATCATCTCAGTCGTCGAGCAACTGGGTTGTTTAGTTATTCAATTGCAAAGTCGATCACTTTCTTAGTCTCAAAGGTCACCATTGCAAATTCTCAAGATCGGCCAATCTAATCAAGTGAAAATATCAATGTTTTTAGAGAAGAAGAGAAGACCGAGCGATGGAAGTCTTCTTCCATAATTAGGAGAGATGGGATTCAAAGTGAAGTTCTATATGTTTTAAGTTGAAAACAAGAGAAACCAATTTCCAGATGTATAAGTTAAAACAAGAAAATGCAATTTGATATGGTAATTGAGCAAAATATCGAGCAAAATTTGACAATTCCTACAATAGGTGTCATAGTTGCTCAATTGGATCACTGGTAAATAATCAGTTTGGATCAAATTCTGAAATTGAAAATTTCATTATTTCCAAACAACATGTTTAATTTGAAATGACAAATTTAAAATTATCATATTTCCCAAACAAAGAATTTGGAATTGAATGTCAGTATTTGAATTCCCGGATTTAAAACGAGTCATTTGGTTTTGTATCCAAACACTACCCTATGGTCTCTACCCCGCTTGATGAGAAGCTATGATATGTTATGCTTGTTAATTTTACCCCAAATGATATCAAGAACACTTGCCTTCATATCCTTTCAGTTGCCCAATTTTCGCATTGGGCAAAAAATATATTCCATAGGACAAAATGAAACAATATCCAGGAACAATTTATCCAAAAACAACATTGCAATTTAAGCATCAGATTATCAGATACTGAGTATGAATTTCGTATGAACTAGCAAACTATCCAAATAACCATGAGTTCATGTCATATACTCCCTCTAAAGTAGTAATGTATCCAGCATATGAAGTCAATTAGCATATCAGTGCAATATTACATGTACTTTAATAACATGAATATAACAATACAAAATACAAACCACATTCTAACATATGAAACCGTCACAGTATATCATTAATCTACTCTAAACCAAATCTAACGAATTTCTAATGTGTAAAATTGGTAAAAGTAGCTTATTAATCAGTGAATCAGCAGCGAACACATCAAATTATAAAAATTGAAGAATTAGTACCAACAGGATCAAAAATCTACCCCGAATAAATCAAAGAACAAATTCAACAGCTCTAAAGTAAATAAATTTAGAAAAATAAGAGAGAGAAACTCACCTAGACCTAGCGACATTACCACACTTGATACACTTAGGTTTATTGAGCCCCCGGAGATTCTTCGGCGGTTCAGGCCTCTGCAACATAATCGTCGGAAGACCAGGACTTTTTACGGCGGCCGGAGGTGTCGCAGACGGCGGAGGGGGAGTGGAGATGCCGGTGTTAGCACTCGTTTCAGAGCCATTGTTGCTAAGAACTGGAGATGAAGTAGCTGTCGCCGCCATTGTTGCTTAGATTTCCGATTATCGGAACAGATTAAATTTCAAAAATCAAACAGAAAACGATAAAAAATCAAATTGCAGAATTGTGAGAAGAGGAGAAGGATTCTGAAACCCTAGCGAATTGGAGGCGTGAATTTGGAAAGATTGAGGGAGATTGATTATGGAGGGAACTGAATTGCAAGTTGGAAGTTGCTTCTCCCTCCGATTTTTGACAAAGAGTTCAAATTCTCAGCGCCTCTTGGTCCTCAACCATCTTCTTTTCTTTTCCATTTTTTTCTCTTCCTTTTCTGAGTTGTTTTATGAGAAAATTCTAAGCCACTAGGCCGGGTAAACTATAACCGATCCGAATCGGTTCGGCCGATGGGTCATCCGTGTCTAACTCGTCGCAACATGAGACTAACGTATTCGGCTTTCACAAATTCTTATTTACAAGGGGTGTACACCGAAGTAAAAGTTGACTCAAAATACATAAAAGTTACCCTTATATATGTAAAAGTTATCTATTTTATATTTTTAAACTTTTCTTATTTTAATAATAAAATTTCTTCAAAATTATTAATAATGTATAAAAATTAATCTTTTAATCTTTTAAAAAGTTAATTTATCAAAAAAAATTCATAATATAAAAGTTAACCAAAACATAGTAAAAGTTACAAAAAATTAGGTAAAAGTTACTTTGGTGTACGATAAATTTATTGTACACCTTGTGCGCGCAAGACCTTTTGTTCGTCTTTTTTAAGGGTGAACGGTACCGGATTGAAATTTGGCTATAATATGATCAAACTCGATTTTAAGTTGATTCAAATTCAAAAGTTCTTGCATGCACAAGGTGTAAAATAAATTTATTGGTGTCTATTGTACACCAACATAACTTTTACCCAGTTTTCTCTAACTTTTACCAAGTTTTCTCTAACTTTTATATTATTAAAAAAAATTGATAGATAAACCTTTTAAAAGGTTAAATGATTATTATTAGTAATTTTGAAGAAATCCTTTTTATTAAAATGAAAAATTTTATCACTAAAAATAGATAACTTTTACATATGTAAGGGTAACTTTTAAGCATTTTACGTTAACTTTAACTTTTGTGTACAATATTTATCGTACAACCTATGTAAATAAGAATTTGTGATTCAAATTTGTCATGATTACAACCCAACTCATTATCCAAACTTACTTCCCAAATATTACATTTTTTTTTTCTTTTGAAGGACAAATACTACATAAATTTTGAAACAATTTAAAACTGTACTCAAGAGTCAAGACCACGAATTGTGTCATTCTTAAGTAACATACATGGTTGGGTCAACTCACGACCTAGCTCAAGTCGAGTATGCACCATCTAATATGAGATCATCCAACTACTAACAACCCGGTTTGGTCGTGTATCACCATGGTACGTCCCAAGCAACATCAAACCCAATCTAGCCATATAAGAATATTATAAATTCACAAGCTCAACATTTACAAATTGCCCATTTTTCATCAAAGAAGAGTATCACAAACAAGCTAGGTCGCCTTTCAATTGAATTTGATTAGTTTCAATGTGCATGATTCCAATAACCAAATATATCAGCCTTATCAGGCGCTTAATTGCAAGTGCAATTATTATTATTATTATTTGTTTACTAAAGAGATTATGAGCACAACAAATGAAACATATAGTGCCAATTAAAGTAATTTCTTTAGAGTGGCTTAAGTGAAAACCGTTTGATGTCGTTTAAGGGAAGTCTCGGGTTCGAGTCTCACTATATGCAGTAATTATTGTTCGGAGACCCACCCACCATGAATAAAGTGTGTCACTCGGATTTGATCTAGATGTAATCGGAGCTAAGTTTTGGTGAACTGGGTGTATTATGCGTAAAAGTAATTACATTGTAGACCACCCCGCGACTACTCCTCCCAAATCTCCATCAACAATTTTCAAGGCATTCCCTTTTTTTTGGATTTGGTAAACTAAAAACCCTTTGCCATCTCATTAGAAATGTTTTTTGTTGAAAAAAACTATGGCTTTGTTTTAGGCAAATTCTTAGAATGAATCTATGCTATTTTCTAGGTGTGAGAGGCTTGATCAATAAGTTGCGAACTCAAATAACACAACTCTTAGATCAAAAGCGTAAATAAAATAAGGGGTGATATTGAAATATAACTAATAATTAAGCAAACAATTAAATAGCGAGAGATCAAGAGAAACTCAATTGAGCTCGTGAACTCTGCAATACTGATGAGAAATGCTCGTCGGGAATGAAGAATGCTTGTATATTATTGTAATCCCAATTAAGAGGTTACAAAGTGTATATTTAATGAATGTAGAATGCAATGTGTGTTATTCTATTTATATCTTAGATCTAGGGTTTCCATGCGCCGTTCGATCTCTTTGACAAATATTCTTCTTGTCTTTTCTTATAGCTTGTAGCTTATGGAAGTTTTCTTTGATTGATTAAGTATTTCTTGGATATCCTAATTTTGGATGATATTCTTCTCATTTAGTCTGATTATCTTTGACTTTAGACGATTTTGACACGTGTTTCTTCTTTAGTATTGATCTCCCTTTTTATTCTTATCCTTTGCATATGTTGACTGGCATTGACTTAATGTCTTGTGGACATGGACAAATAGTGACCCAACAATTATTGCTATTTAGATGGAAATCAAGCTAGAGATTGATTAGCTACTAAGGTTGTTGATAAGATAACAAAATTACCATCAGACCTAGACATGAAAGGTTGTGCCACGACATTTTACTTGTTAGTAATTTCGTCTTCCAAGGATTAGTCCGTTATGTAAATTGCTACTCCACTACCTAATGATATCAACTGTAAACACCATCGGAGTAAGGTGAGATTACATGAAAGTTATTGTTACCCCCCTTTAACACACAAAGTAGAGGTAAAAAAATACTTCGTGTCATATTGAGTTTGTTTTACCAATGATCCAATATAATTCAACACTTTTCTGCTCTAATTTCAAGTTTAGTTTAAAAAAAGGAAGTGAACAAATAACTTTACGCAAAAATGGTCATGGGTCGGATCAATCAGAATCAGGTAGACCTAATTATAAACGGTTAGAGATTTTTCTAACCTTCACCGGACCTAATTTTTTTAACGCCTTGAGATTCTCATCTCAACTTGGAAATAATCGAGTCAACCTGAAGGTGACCCTTTTATATGTTTAGTTTTTTAGACCACGTTTATTACTCGGTAGACCACTATTAGAGTGGCGAATTTGTGGATCTTAAAGAGTTTGAGAAGTAGGTACAAAGAATGATTAAGGGTCTAGAAGGAAACAAATCCATTTTTTTTTTCTTTATCTTTTCAATTTGTACTTTTGTAAAGGCAGGCCCAAACCAGGTCCGAGATAGGTCGAAAGGATAGACACAACTCAATTAAATGAGTTAGACGGGTTACTTCCGAGTTGAAAATTTCAACATAACCCAACACATTTAAATGGGTTGGGTTGGGTTGGGTTGGGTCGACCCATGCCTTTTATTATTGGATTAGGTTCGAGTTGGGTAAGCTTTTGCCAACTTAACTCCAAAACAATGCAACCTACCCACAATGGGCAGCATAAACAAATTTCAAAAACAAAAAGACAAATCAATAAAAAAACATTGATCATGCTACTTCTCAAGTGTCTTGAAACAAGCAACTCAACATGGGCACAAAGCCAGTTTTTCTAACAAATTAGACCTCAAACAAAATCATATTAGTAACATGATAAAATTCAGATTGGAGATGCAGCAAGCACACCCATCCCTCTCAAATCTTGTTGAAGGCAACAATATCACAACTCTGCACATGCTCGTTGATCGGCTCAGCTGTCAAATGATCCTCGATCAAATCATCAACGGAGACTAAGTCATCCACGATTGTCATCATGATTGTCAATTTCTTGATACCAAACCCGACTGGCACGAGTTTGGCTGACAAACAAAAAACCAAATTCAATAAATTAAAAAGGAAATCGAAACAAAATCTAATGAACATAGTTAGTTGTAAACACAAGGTAAACATACATGATCCCCATAGCAATCCCTCCTTCTGGACACTCCTGACGGCTTCCTCAAGCTTCTTCATGTCAGTTTCATCATCCCATGGCTTCACATCCAACAAGATTGATGACTTGCCGGCTGTTTCAAAATGAAATCAAACAAAAGAGAAAACAAACATATTAGAACAATGCCACAAAGCAAATATGTTTGTTTTCAACATGAAAGTATGAGAGCTCATATGCCAATCAGTTATATAGGATTGTGTGTCATGTCATGTACTCATGTGTGAGTAATTTTCAAGTTTCGGGTACAATTTCTCCAAACTCAAACCAAATACATCCATTCAAAAGAAAGAAGTATAAACTTAGGCTCGGTTTTGTTAACTTATTTCTGACAAAATAAGTTTAAGTTCAGTTAAGTTCAAATAATACAAGTTCAAATAATATAAGTTCAAAAATGAATAAGTTCTTTTTAGACATTTTTACTCACAAATAAATTTATTTTAGAAAACTTAAGTTTTTCTCGGATAAAATCAGTTCAATTAAGTTCAAATAATAAAAGTTCAGACAAAATAAGTCGAATAAAACGGAGCCTTAGCATTTAAGTAAGATTCTAAGACAGAATTTTATACTCACACTCTTTCTTTTTAATGGATGCCTTGGTAGCTGCAGAACGTTCTTCAGCAGCCTTCTTCTCCTCTTCAGTTTCTTCACCAAAGAGATCAACATCGTCGTCATCTTCATCTTCATCATCGGCAGCTGAAGCCTGAAAATATTTCAATCACTCAAATCAGATAGCAGAAAAGCACAATGCAGAAAATTCTCAGAATAACCAATTAGAGCATGTTTGGTATAACACTTTTCTAAGTGTTAGAAATGGAATCAATTAACTAATTTCATTACCTATTGTTTGGTATAGAAATGGGTAACACACTCTATTTCCAAAGGTTAACCTTTACCACCAATTCATTACCTCTCCTAACCTTGTGGTAACAAAATGACACCCTCCTTAATCCCTAATTTGATGCAAGGGATTGCTTTCCTTAGGTATACCAAAGGACAAATAATGATAACACTTAACATTACCATTTCTCTTCTTAAATGTTTCCAATCTGTTTCCTTTTCTAGATTCATACCAAGCATGCACTTAGAAGAACCCGATAACACAACTTGAGATTATTACCTTAGAGTCAGCAGCAGGGGGAGTAGCGACTTCAGAAGCGGGAGCATAACCCTCAACTGTAACACCTGATCCCTCAGCGGACACGCCACTAATCGAAAAACAACAAGACAATATTCAACCAACTTGAACAAAAGAAATCCGTAGAATTCAAAAACAATAGCTCAATCACATGAAACTTAAGCTCAAAGCTAGAAATTGTAATCTTACGAGATCCTCAACAGCGCATCGATGTGTTTGTACCACCTGGATACATTCACATATGCATCCAAAGATTTCTTTGAGACGGAAGAATACACGGCGAGATCATCCTTGGAGGCTTGGTAACTAGCATATCACATTATACAGAAAAATACCACAATCACACTACAGAAAAATATGTAATTACAATTTTTAAAAAATACGCAATTAAATCAAAATTCAGGCTCACCCAGTGATGTAACTCCTGCTAAGGAGGTACTCATCGAGCTTTTTCAAACCAGCATCAGTGCTCAGATCGTAAAATGTGACAGCCATTGATGCAGAAGCTGCAAGTTCGGATCTCTAAATCAAATTTATGTTGCAAAACACAATAAACAATTCAATCAAATTAGAACATACAGTTAAATTACTCAATCAAACCTATTGTCTGAAAACACGCCAATCAATTCAACACTCTTAAATCTAAGCAATTGCACTTGTTAAAAAGTTCAAATCATGCTTAAATTATCAATTAAAATGAAAAACCCTAACCAACAAAACCCCCTAAATTAACAGAACACAGTCTTAACATATTAGAAAATTACATTTTGAATCAATAACAATACAAATAAAATCAACAGAAAAATCGACACAAATACTCGTAGATAATTACCGAGAATAGCAGCAGCAGAGAAGGAGGCGCTGATGCTGGTTTGGTTGTCGGGGGGAGAGTAGTTAGGTTTTAAGACGATGAAAATGGAGGAGATGCTGCTTTACTTAATCGTCGACACTTATTTACTTAAAAAAAAATAAAAAAATAAAAAGGAAAACAGGTGGGCTTTTGGCTAGCCCACTGGAAAAAGGGTTTACTAAACCCAAAAATAATCCGACAGCGAGGGGCAGTTTCCGGCAACTATGCCGGCTACCGGCAAGAAATATGCGTTGGGGAATCGTAATGCTTAAATGTATGAGTCGTCCGAAAGAACCTCAGGTAATAATCACAGGAGCTACTTTTTCTTTTGTTAAGCAAAACTAACAAATACTTTCACCGTTTGAGTTACCATCATAGTGCAGACTTATGTTCTTTTCATTTATTAATCAACTTTACACGCATCCATCCATCACCCACTTAACCTACACGTGCATTTTATACATGTGTCATATGCAGATGAAGCGAATGAATAGGTTGGCTAATAGATAAATATGTGGGGGAAAATCAGGTTAACCCCTTTGAGGGGGCAAACCTAACTCATCCTTTCGGATGACGAGGGAGAGAGAATGATCAAAAGATAAAAACCATACCGACATAATTGGAAAAGAGCTTCCTTTTGCCGTCAAGAAATCCGTCGCTTGATTGGCTTCCCGGTAATAATGAATGACCGAAAATGAATCCAAATTTGATAAATCCCGACTAGCATCCTCAACGAGCCCATTAACCTCCCACGGGACCTACCAAATCGTGTTCATTGAATTGATCACCAACAAATTATCCCCTTCAATAGTGGGATTGTTGCACCCCATCACCACCGAACTTTAATTTGATTCCTTCCCGAAGTATTGAAGCTTCAACAAATAGGATGGACTCCTTCGGGTGAAGAGCCTTGGCTCCCGCCACTAACAACGATCTTTTGTCATCGCGAATAATAAACCCCAAACTTGTAGTAGAACTTCCTCTTTTGGCACTATCGAAATTTAATTTGAAGAAATCGGAAGGAGGCCGGTTCCACTCCACTTGCTTGCATGACTAACACTTTTTTTAGGACAAGAGGAAGAAGAATCTTGCTCTTCGGTGTTGGACCACGTTTTTATGGGGTTAATGATTAAACGACTAATTTATGAGACTGATCTTGTTTTATTTCTAAAAACTTTTGCATTTCTAGTAAACATACCACCAAACTTTAGCAAAACTCTATGTTATTTATTGTTGTTTAATTTTTTTGTTTCTTAAACTAAATTAAAAAAAAATAATAATTGATACTCCGTAGTTTTATTAATAGCTAGTTTATATAAAATTATTTTTGTAAAAATGTTACTTAAAAGCTATGAACTTACAATTTATGGTAAATGCTATAAATGATATGTTAAAGTTAGATGTTGGATTTACATGTAACAGGAAATAGAAATTATATGCGTTTAATTGATAGTTTGAAGGTACAATATATAGGAAATTATACCCAAAGAAAACAATACATTTTGTATAGCAATTGAAGGGTGAAACCGTAAATGCTCTATTGTTAAGAATAAGACAAAATAAAACAAAGAAGGAAATGAGGGACATGCACGTAAATGCACTATTGCTTTATAAGTGTTAGTATTGAAGTTGGGGAAGTGGAGTAATTACAGAGTATAAGGGTAATTGAGTCATTAACAAACATACCTGAGTATAATTAGGGCAGGATTTAGTGCCCCAAAGAAAACGTTTGTAGTTTTGTACCAATGATTATGCTGCTAACCCATGGAAAACGTTTGGTCCATAAAAAAAAATGCTAACCCATGGAAAACGTTTGGGTCCATAAAATTCAGCACCAACGACTATTAAAACAGTGCGTAGAAAAATATCAGGAAAAGGATAAACCTGATAGACAGACAAAATACACGAGGAACAGGGCGGGTGGGATTCGTTCGTTGTTCATCGTCTTCTTCCCCAAAAATCGAAACAATAACACACATCAATAGATCATACAAACCTTTCCTCAATCGAAGCTGCCATGGCGGAAGCAGTGGAGTTGCCAAGTCGGCTCGGAATCCTCGCTTTCAGGAACAAAGTGTTGTTGCCTGGTGCTATTATTCGTATTCGCTGCACTTCTCCTAGCAGGTCTTTCTTTTTTGTTTCTCTTAAATAATTGAATTAATTACTGTTTTAGTTTGATTGGCTGCTGAATTGTTCATAGATTTCTGGAATTTTGCTGATTATTGAATTTTGACTTTGTGTAATAGTTGACTGTTATCTGCCGTTTAATTGGAGTCAGCAATAATTCTAGCTGTATAAAAACTATAGGATAGGGAAGTTTATTTAAGTATAGCTTTGATTTTACCAGAACTTGGTTTAGTTACTGGCGATAAGCTTAGCAATTGCGATTGTGATAATTTCGATTGGAACAGAAATTAATTGATGAAAGCACAATGTTTTGGTATGAAGTTTGTGATGAGGGTGATTTTACCGGAACTTAGTTTAGTTAATGGCGATGTACTTAGCAGCAATTGCGAATGCGATCATCCGATTGGAATAGCATTTCATTATAAAAGATTAAAAGCACAATGTTTGGAGTGTTTTTGGCATGTAGAATGAAATTATGAGTTACTCGAATTCGGAGGCTTTTGCTTGGAGATTTTTGTTTGGAAAATGAAATTTGGGTTTATAGGTGGCTTATGATAACTGTAGGACACCACAATAGGGACATCTTAATTCTGAGTTTAGTTACTGATGATATACTTAGCTAAGATTGCAAATGCGATCAATCGACTGGAACAAAATTTCATTGATAAAATCACAATGTTAGGGTGTGGGACTGTGGATACAAAGAGATTGTTTAGGGGAAAGGACAGAAGCTTAGATGAATTGATTTTAAAGTTGATTTCATGAATGTGCAGTGTGTACCATGTTGTGTGAGCCTACATGTCAGATTGTATCAGAGTTCTCTCCTTGCTAGTGGCTAATTGTAGGAACTTATTGATATAATGTTTTCCTTTTATTGTTGTTTCTTGTTATAGTGTAAAATTGGTGGAGCAAGAATTATGGCAGAGGGAAGAGAAAGGGCTAATTGGCATTGTTCCTGTCCGCGATGCATCGGAATCTGCATCAGTAGCACCTGTGTTGTATCCAGGTATTTGGTTGTTAAATGTTTGTCAATTTTTTTTGGAGTTTCTCTACTGTGTATTATGTATGTTACATTGATCTTTATTATTAAGGTGGAGGGACAGATTCTGGGGAACGCAATGTGAAAAGTCAGCCTGGGTTGTCGGATTCTCGAAAGGCAGATGGGAAAAGTCAACAAGAGGCTGTTCATTGGCACACCAGGTATACTTAAATTCTGCTTGTATCCCTGAAATGACTTAGTTTAGGAATGGTTCCGGTTGTTTGGTGCTCCGACCATGGCCTACTTTGTAAACTGGACCTCCTCAAGGTGCTATGTGTATTAATCTTCGGTTCTCAAATAGCACTTTCTTGATGGCAGTGGGAGAACAGACATGTCTAATTTTTATTCTGTCCATGGTAGGCTTTATCTCATTGACTGTTCTTTTTCTTGCTTCGTGAATATTGACTTTCCTTGCCTTGGGTGTTAAGACTGTTAACTGTTAGGGGTTTTGTATTACCTATTCCGAAAGTGCTTCAATTCCAGTCATTGCTTCCGTGTGGATGTTTTTTTTGGGTGGCTATCCCTCTAGAAAGGATACACATTCTCTAGAGATGAGTTTTCTGAGATTACCCCTTTTAGCTTTCTATGAATGCCTATGATTCACATCTATGAGTAATTGATACTGGTGGATGTGTGGTATCTGTAGGGGAGTGGCTGCTCGAGCCTTACACCTTTCAAGAGGGGTGGAGAAACCAAGTGGGAGGGTTACTTACACTGTAGTCCTTGAAGGCTTGTGCCGCTTTAGAGTGATGGAACTCAATAGCAGAGGCAATTATTATACTGCAAGAATTTCTCCTCTTGACATCACAAAAGCAGGTGAATCATCTACATGTTTATTGCCTTAAGCAAGTTTGCATATTTTTCATATCCTGGGATTTTTTTAGTCCTAGTGTTGGTGTCTTTTGGAGTGTTGGGAAGTTTTAAGGTTTATATTTAAGCCTTCAGCTCCCTTTGTCTCCTTGCTGATAATTGTCCTTTCATGGAGAAATAGTCTGCAATATAGGGCCTAACTAGTGCAAGCAATTACGCAAACATACCAAATGGGAGATATGATGATTAGGAGTGCTTTTATGTTTAGGAACTATACAATTTTTTTTATTGCAGCATGCCTAGCAAAGATGATGGCTGTCAAACTGCAGTTTTGGCTTAAATCTATGTGCATTGGAGACATAACATCTATGGTCAGCCTGTGCATATTTTTCTTCCTACATCCCAACTACTGGATATATGTCTCTGTTTCAAAGTATTGGTTAAGGTATCTTTAAGGAAAATCTTATTTCTAAGCACAACCATTATGGTTGAGATTGTTGGTAGTTTTCTTCTTTGCTACTTATTCTTCACTAATCCAGATCGAAGAATGTGAAGAAAAGCAGTATGTGCTGGAGAAGCTTGAATACATTATGTATTGGGTAGATTTAAGAGGATATTTCTTGTACATGAGCATTCCCATTTGGAGTAGTACTTATTTCTTGACAAAAATTACAAGAGTAATTCTTTTTTTTGGGGGGAACTGAAAAGTTTTGTACTGTTTCTAAGGACTTATAACTTTATAAGCTCTATACTGGTCCAGTATTTGGAATTACAATTGTGCTAGCAGTGCATATGGATAACTTTAATTGACGTGAGACACCTAGAAACATAAAGAGAGAAAAAGAAAAGAATAGAATAATTGCAATGATCCCCAGATGTAGCTGTTACCAACTTCTTAACATTTGCATTTTCTTATGTCTCACAACATAGACTTCTACCTGAATATTTTTAAAATTTTACATGTAGAGGTCTGGTTTTACTATCTTGTCTATGATGGATCATGGATGTTGAATTATATGTTTATAATCCTGTTCAGATATGGAGCAAGCACAGCAGGACCCTGATTTTGTCTCATTAGCTCGCCAGTTCAAAGTGACTGCCGTGGAGCTCATCTCTGTTCTTGAGCAGGTGAGACTTTAAGTTCTATAGGGTAATGATATTTTTTGGCTGTTCAAACTCAGCATTTAAGGCTTCATATTTTTTGATGATTTTGAAGACAGAAGTGATTTTATTTGGAATAAATGAGAGCATGGAGAAGTTTGTTGTCTTACTATATATGTCGTAAAATTTGTCCGATAAGGCGCTAACTTACAATTTCTTGATGGCAGAAACAAAAGACTGGTGGGAGGACAAAAGTTCTTTTGGAGACTGTCCCTGTACACAAACTGGCAGATATATTTGTTGCAAGCTTTGAAATAAGTTTCGAAGAACAGCTATGTATGTTGGACTCCATTGATCTTAAAGTTAGGCTTTCAAAAGCAACAGAATTGGTTGACAGACATTTGCAGGTACATCCTACTATGGTCTGTGTCATCAAATCATACAATATTCTATCCATGTGCTTATCACCTTTTTCTTGGAACGGAATTGTCTTTCTAGTCAATTCGTGTAGCTGAGAAGATTACACAAAAAGTCGAGGGACAGTTGTCAAAATCGCAGAGAGAATTCCTTCTGAGGCAGCAGGTATTTTCCGTTCCTCTACTGGAGATCCAGTAGTGAGAATCAGATCTCAGGTGAATGCAATACATATAGATTTTATATTATTCCTTTCATCTGTGAATCAAAAAGGGGAAATTCTCCAGCTTATTGGGATTCCCAAAAGATGTACTAAATTATTTTTCTGTAGCAAGGGTAAAATAAAGTTATCTTAGTACTTTTGTACCTCAAATTTGTTGTTGGATTTGGCCATAAGGGTGCTTTGACAGGAACATTACAGTCGTTGCTTCAAATCATCATTATCATTACCCCATTGCCTCAAAGAGGCTCCCGCAAGAAGCGGGGTAAGGGGGGGTCGGGTGTACGCAACCTTACCCTTGCAATTGCAGAGAGGTTGTTTCCAATTGACCCAAAAGCGATAACGGGACGACAACGGGAAGACCATCTTCTACTTCATGGAAAGGAAGCGAAAAGGTTTTAAGAGCCATTTTGATTTAGTCCATTACATCCCACAGCCAAAAGAACAAATGAATCTTTGGCTCCATCGGAAATGGACATGACAGTCGTTGCTTCAAATAAAGGGGAAGAAACTTCTTTTTGGAAGTATCCAATTGACTACTGATACAGTGACATGTATTCATGTACCTACAGTGTATTTGTGAAAGATGTTTTTCTGTCCTTCCTGTTTCATTTTTTAGATTTAATTAGTAAGGTGTTAGAATTTGTACACCTTGGCCTTCCTTGACCTTGCATGGGGTAGGGTCCATAATGATTTATTTACCAGTAGCCTTTTGTTATTCTTGACCCCCAAATTATGAGTTCACCTTTGATAAACTCGAGCACTTCACAATCTGTGAATCTGATTTTCATGAATATTCTTTTTGAAATTACATCTGGGCATCTGGCCTCATTTTTCATGCCACCTTTTATGCAACTGAAATTTATGCACATTGCTCTGTGTTCTTGCATAAATTTTTTACCTAGATGAGAGCTATAAAAGAAGAGCTTGGAGACAATGATGATGATGAGGATGATGTTGCTGTTCTTGAAAGGAAAATGCAAAGTGCTGGAATGCCTGCAAATATTTGGAAGCATGCACAGAGGGAGTTAAGGTATGATCTGATGCCCATTAACTTGTATGTGAATCTTTAGTTTTTTACCCCCCTTTTTTGCTTGATTTTTGCATTGAAGTCCCTAAATCTTGCTTTCCTTTTATCAGCAAGAGCCAACT
Organism: Spinacia oleracea; assembly: GCF_020520425.1. Lineage (NCBI taxonomy): Eukaryota > Viridiplantae > Streptophyta > Magnoliopsida > Caryophyllales > Amaranthaceae > Spinacia > Spinacia oleracea. The sequence goes on from NC_079492.1 coordinate 147,720,566, forward strand.
ATCCCTGTTGAAATCTTGCTACAGTGCTAGAAGTTTATAAAACTTAGCTCTGGCCATGTATTTCTTAAATCAAGTTGTCCATGAATGATGTGGATTAAGTTGTATTAAGTTGCAGCTTTCTCATAAGTTTAACTGAAATTCTTAATTCAGGAGACTTAAGAAGATGCAGCCTCAGCAACCTGGGTATAGCAGTTCACGTGTCTACTTGGAGCTTCTTGCTGATCTCCCTTGGCAGAATGCTACTGAAGAGCAAAAATTAGATCTTAGAGCAGCCAAGGAGCGTCTGGATAGTGACCATTATGGATTGGTCAAGGTCAAGCAACGTATCATCGAATATTTGGCTGTCCGCAAGGTAAATTATCTATCTTTTTCTCTCAGCTTATTTAGTAGTGGTAACAGCAGTATAACTGTAGGATTTGTGTGCATTCCAGCTTAAACCAGATGCAAGAGGTCCTATTTTGTGCTTTGTTGGCCCACCAGGTGTCGGGAAAACATCCTTGGCCGCATCCATTTCGGCTGCTTTAGGCAGAAAATTCATACGTATATCACTTGGTGGTGTGAAGGATGAAGCTGATATCCGAGGGCATAGGAGGACATACATTGGAAGCATGCCAGGTCGTCTCATTGATGGAATAAAGGTAGATACTTTCAGTTATTTATTTGGAGTTTGTAGAATACTCATGACTAAATATATTTTCTATACAGCTATTCTGTTTCAGATGTAATTTGTCTTAATTTGAATATTTATGTTGATATATTTTATGGCCTTCTGTCCTATCTGGAATCATAAACGATGCTGGTGGACAGGGGTTGAGTAAAATATTTCTGTTAGATAAATCTTAAACATCTTTTCTGCTATTTGGTGAGGGTGTCCCCATGCAGTGTTTTCATGCATATTTTCCTGTATTGTCTAACGTATGACATCTTGTATAATTGTATCATTGAATAATTTGTATATAAACACCTATTTCTTCTTTGCTTAACAGTGTTCTCTAGAATAAGAAACGAATTTTGTTTGATGCCGATGGACTGAACTTTTTTGTTTGATGCTGATGGACTGAAAAATTTAGTTTCTTCAGTTGAGATCCGTCAACAAACATCATTGCTTTCTATCACAGTATATACTGCTAATTTTCTGTATGGATGTGGAATTGCATTCCAGCTGTTTACTTTCAAATAGATTTCTGTACAACTATTTTGTGATACTCTGAGTTGAAGCTGACCTTGGTGAAGCCTTATGATGTATGGTAAATTGGGAATCGTGTCAGGAAATTGATAAATCTCATATAACTGCAGCATTGTCCATCATCTTCTCATATTTGTTGCTGGGTAACTCATGTTAGTTCTTCTGGGGGAAAAAAACATTGCTGTCCCCTTTATGTTAGTTTCATTTGGATTATAGGGTTGCTACTTTTCTTGCAACTTCCTTTTTCCATTCTCAAAAGTCACACCGACGTGCTGCTTTTATCCTTTATGGTTTGCTTGCATTTTATGTTTTTAATCTGTTCTTTTATGGGTTTCCAGAGAGTGGGCGTCTCCAATCCTGTAATGCTGTTAGACGAGATTGACAAGACTGGCTCTGATGTCCGTGGGGATCCTGCTTCAGCATTGCTAGAAGTCCTTGATCCCGAACAGAACAAAACTTTCAACGACCAGTATCCTTTCCTACTTGTTATATACTTATATTTCCGAAGTTGTTCTAAAATAGTATCTTGTTATAGTTGGTCCTAACTTTCTAGTATTGTACTTTTAGATGGTTACCCATGTTATTGCCTATATTCACTTGTTCAGTCAACTTATTTGAAAGAAGGGAAACTAGAGAGGGTATAAGCTCTTAATATGGGTATTTTTGTTGTATAATTTTGTCGTTGGGAGGTGGGGGGGTTTAGTTTCTCGTTATCACAAAATCAATGTATAATGGTGGTCGACATTAGGGGTGTTAATGAGCCGAGACCGAGGCTTTACAGGCTCGAGCTCGAAGCTCGTTGAGCCTGGGAAATTGAGCTCAAAACATTAAAATCGAACTTGGTTCGGCTCGAAGCCCGATAGTCTTGGTTGAGGCTCGATAGGCTATTTCGAGGTTAATCATCAAATGCTTAATTTTTTCGAGGTTGATCATCAAATGTTTAATTAAGAATCATGTTTATCAAAATTTCCATTTTTATATGTTTAAAATAATTATCTGTTAAAAATTAATTTATGCAAAAAAAGTATTTAAAAAAAATACATGTATTAGAAAGAACTCGAGCTTGTTCACGAGCTTTCGAGCCGAGCCATTGATAGCGCAGGCTAAGCTCGTTAAGATCTCTAGCCGAGCTTTGTCGAGCCGAGCATTGAGTAGTTCGCGAGCAGACTCGACTCCTTAACACCCTTAGTGGTGGTGGTGGGGGGGGGGGGGGGTTGATTTTTCTAATTTTATCATTAATATATTGGGCCATGTCTCAGGCCAGGGGGTGGGGGTTGGAGGAGACTGGAAAGGTCGGAAGGGGTGTATTGATAGTGTGATTTTGTTTTATTCTTATTACCAGTCCTTCCGTTTCCCCTTTTATTTTAAATTGAACAGGAGCAAGACTTTATTCTTTCGTTTGAAATACCCCTCTGAGGCTTTACTTAGATTTGGGATCCTTTGGCCGCAGACTACTGCGTTCTATTGGATCTAACATGCCTATGCATGATAACTAAAACAGCATGCCATCATATGCAGTTGGAATGTTCTACATTAGCAATTCATATTGCTCTCATGAGTATAGGTTTGAACTTGATGTCATCCTTGACCAAAGTTATCAGTTATTTAAATGTCCCATATGATCTATCCAAAGTAATCTTCGTGGCAACTGCAAATAAGGTGCAGCCTATCCCTCCTCCACTTTTGGATAGGATGGAAGTTATAGAGCTGCCTGGGTATACACCTGAAGAGAAAGCTAGAATTGCTATGCAGTATCTTATACCAAGAGTTATGGACCAACATGGATTGAGTTCTGAGTTTCTTCAAATTTCAGAGGTAGTTACTTTTCTGATAATATTTCGTTTTATACAGGCACATGCATGCATGGAAGATTTTGAATTAATCAATTAACTACCAAAATGATGCAGTAACTGAGAGTGAAGTCATAACTGTACTTTGGGACATAATATACTAGCCTATCAGCTGCCTATGAGCATGTAGGATTTGGGGGTGATCAAGGATCTTTTTTACTTTTAAAAAATAATTTCTTTTTTCAGTACCGAGCTTGTGAAAATAAAATAGTTTCTGCATCTGTGTAATGTTCATGGTTTATCAGTAAATTACATCAATCATTTTGTGAAATTTACATGAACTTTTATGACATGGAGGGTCTATGTTCTGGCAGGATATGGTGAAACTCATTATCCAAAGATATACTAGAGAAGCGGGTGTACGGAATTTGGAAAGGAATTTGTCTGCCTTAGCTCGTGCAGCAGCTGTAAAAGTTGCTGAGCAAGATAATGCTACAGCTGTTAGTAAAGATTTCCATCAATTTACTTCGCCAGTAGAGGAAAGCAGACTTGCTGAAGGAGCTGAAGTTGAAATGGAGGTTATCCCAATGGGTGTTGACAATCGAGAAATTTCAAATGCATTGCAAGTTATGTCGCCTCTGATTGTGGATGAAACTATGCTTGAAAACGTTCTGGGAGTAAGTATTTAGTGTCTCTTTTGTCTTTCATTACTTACCTTGGATTGACCGTGTTAATGAGCTTCTGTTGATGTGCAGTGTCTTAGTTTTTCCAAGTTGTTTGGTTTCATAATACAGCAATATATGTGACTATTCAAAAATCATTAAATCTTAGAGGGAAATACCAGCAATGTTTAAAATTGATTTCTCTTGCCAGGACAAGATTAAGAGTACTAAAGGTTGGTTTAAGTGGGTCTGAAAACGACTGGTATTTAGTCCCCTAATCCATGGAGTTGCACTATGAATTCACCTGTTTTTCAGGTTGTAGCTTGTCATCAGACTGGGAAAGGGATTGTGATGTTTCTAGGTGCTTCTTCAGTTTTGGTTTTGAGCATGAACATCATTTATATCTTCGAGACTTCAAAAGTGTCGTGTTTTACATCAGGAGTTGGTTTTAGATACTAAATGCATCTTGATTTGGTAGTAAGGAATAATATTCTTCTTATCATGCTAATCTTTTTAAAGTTTCTCAGAAAGGTTTCTTCGTGATTGCAGCCACCAAGGTATGATGACAGAGAAACTGCAGAACGAGTTTCAAATCCCGGGGTCTCTGTTGGGCTGGTGTGGACTGCTTTCGGTGGGGAAGTTCAATTTGTCGAGGCTAGTGTAATGGCGGGGAAAGGTGAACTACGTCTAACTGGACAACTTGGCGATGTTATTAAGGAGTCTGCACAAATAGCTCTTACCTGGGTAATTTTTCTCATTACATAATAATTTCTAGCTGCTACTGTTAGGTATGCTGTAGAATGTCAAGAGTACGATTCTTCAAGTTTTTTAGATTTTCAGCTTTTTTGAATCTAAATAAAGGTCAAAATGTTCTTTCTCCTCCGGTTCAGATCATATAGTTTCACTCTTTATTTCTGGATTCATCATTCCTGAATCTTGATAAACTTGACACAATAATATTTGAAATTATATTATTAGGTGAGGGCGAGGGCCATGGAGCTGAACTTGGTTGCTACTGGTGAAATCAACTTAATGGAGGGGCGGGACATTCATATACATTTTCCTGCTGGGGCTGTTCCCAAGGATGGTCCATCAGCTGGCGTGACATTAGTAACAGCACTTGTCTCCTTATTAAGTCAAAAGAGAATGAGAGCTGATACAGCTATGACTGGGGAGATGACTTTGAGGGGCCTTGTGCTGCCTGTTGGTGGTGTTAAGGATAAGGTTGGTTTGCAATGCTTATGTTTCATGCTACTTGTAGTTTTTATCTTGGTGCCATATTTTTCAGTCATCGGGATTTGTTTACTCGTTGCATGTCGTCTCCAATTCTCCATTGGTCTTGGTTACTGAATGCCAACCAACGTTACCAGATTCGTGGGTACCCCCTGCGAATCTCGAACCGGTCCGCCCGTACCGAATCGGGTTCTCCAGCGACCCAATTCGTTGTGGTTCGCGAACCAAATCTTTGTTACTCTCATGCCAAATCCAAAACCCTAGTTATAGCTAGTGAAGGTCAGGGAAGACAAGAGAAGAAAATATATGTTGGGGCTTTTATTTGGGAAGGAAATAACATGTTATCTGAGTATGAATGTATGAGTATTAAAATAAAATCTTGAACAATTTTGTTTTTAAAATCCTGGAAAAAAAGAGTTTTAAACTTCTCTTGCGAACCTAAAACCAGCCAACCCGCGAATCGCGAACCCGAATCTTACCCCGTACCGAAGCGAACCACGAATCAGGTAACCCTGCCAACTGCTGGATCACACTTATGTGCCTTTTCTTTGTATCACAAACTGCTGGATTCGACATTCTAACTTTGATATGTGCACTCTTTGTTGGCATCAGCCCTCCTCTTTGTTTATGAGAGCTGCATTGGTAAAAAATATGTGAAACTCAAAAACACTAATCACGAACAGCAGAATAAACAAAGTACCAATATTGCATATTGATGATCTAGTAGGGAAAATTAGATTGCATTTGTAGGATATAAGTATATGATTTAGTTTCTGCTCAACGAGCAAACTTCAAGCCGTCTGTTAAGTGAGCATGTTCCACAACAGTATTCAAGTTTAAAGTTTTTGCATGATGTTTGACAAGATTTATCTTTAATATAGGAACTAGCTAGGTTCTCTAAAGTGGTTTTCTTTATCTGCTGTGTAACAGGTGCTGGCAGCACATCGGTATGGTATAAAGAGAGTCATATTGCCTGAGAGGAATTTAAAAGATTTGGTTGAAGTACCGTCAGCCGTTCTCTCTAATCTTGAGGTAATGTCGTTTATTTCAAGTTCTAATGCCTTTTACATTAAGAATTCTTATACCATGCTTTGTTTTTGTAGTTTAATATATGAAAATGATCTGCATTTTTATGTACATAATCAATAAATGTTATTCTGGAGATGACTCTTTTGCTAAATAATTGTTGTTCTATAAAACCCTTGCTATCAATTCCAAGACTATCTTTTATAGTATAACATAATTGAGTTTAGGAGGGAATTTCCTGGTATACTTAAAGATGGCTGCAGGCCGGGCCGGCCCACGCCAAACCCTCTATGTATCGTGCCGTTGTCCCAGGCCCACGGGCCGTCGTGCCTAAGCCTAATTTTACTAAAATTTAACATGTTTTTTCGTGCCGGGTCGAGTCTGCTGTGCCTTGTCATTCTTTTTCCAAAAAAATGCGACTCTGGCCCGGCCCCAGACTTCATGCTCGTGTCGGGCCGGGCTAACCATCTTTAGGTATACTATACTGGACTCTGCTTTAGTATATTGTGCATTTATTTAGTACTCTGTACATAGATATCTGATATGAAGAATTCCATTGATTTTGTTCCCTATCAATTCCACTTCTCTCAATAAAACAGATAATATACGCCAAGCGAATGGAAGACGTATTGGAACAAGCTTTTGAAGGCGGATGTCCATGGAGACAGCGTGCAAGGTTGTAACAGAACCAAATGGTTTATTCCGTTGGCAAACTATAACTGGTTGGACATTCGTGTTTTAGCAGAGAACAGCGAGAAGTGTATTCATGTGTGGTTTGTCTATGAAGACGAGAACTTCTGGACAGTGACCAGCGTTACATGTAGAGAAGACGAATATCATTCCCTCTGCTTTATACGACCTTTGAATGCTATGAGTCATATATAATCTTGTATATTTTACAGAAGCCCTGTACTATCCTCATCTAAAGCTCACCTTGTAAATTATAGTAGTCCGTATAAGTTTTCTTTTGGGGACTTTTGATTAATGAAGTTCATTCCACTGTATGTCTCTGTTTTATGTTCGTCCCACTACTTTGCAAGATCTGGACCTGGAAAATTTAAACCACTGAAACAGAAAACATGCTTATGCTTGAGAGTTTCAAGTGACATTATTAACTAATTATAAAAATGGATATGGATATTTGTTTGACATCGTTAACTTATCATAAAAGTGCATATTTGCTTGTGTTTAGTTGGAAATGATGATTATTGCACTGGCTAGGGGTCTGCGTTTTCTTGCTTAGCAGATCAATCACTGCATGATTTCTGCGTTTGACATACTGATTGCTGCAGAATTGTTGTTAAAAATGTTTTCGATTTAATATCATAAAAGAATAATGTTGCAACAATAATGTAATTGGAATATAATTAGAATAAACTTATCTCAATATCGTGATGAGCAAGGTGATCGATTTAGAATGATTGTCGCCCTGTGGCCGTACCACTGCTCTAAAAGACAATTCCGCGCTACCCCGGTGCAGTACAACGCTTGCGGTTGCCCTCCAGGGTTAACACGACACCAAGGTTTGTGTGCACTCACAAGCCCCGACTGGAGACCAGAATACTTGCCCAGAAAGAACAGAAAGTATTTATTTGAGAGATTAAAGAAAATCGTTTTTGTGAATGTGTTTTTATGGAAAACATAAGGGAGGTATTTATAGGAGAGTTGCAATTGCCATAAACGGCTAGTAGTGGAGTAGTGGGAGGTTACCACGTTTACTGGGTAATTAATGGGTAGTTAAAACGACATTTAGTGGGGGTTAATGGGACATTTACGGGATTAGTGGTTGATTAATTCTTTTTGCCCGCTAGAATTAATTAAACCCACTTTTGACCAAAAATAATAACCCAGCCCACAAAACCCACCCCACGCCCGCGAACCGCATTCGCCAAGTACCAAGGCCCATGGCCCACAGCCCACCGTGCGCGTGTGTTGTGTGTCCACCCATGTCACTCACATGCTTTCTTAAACAAATGTTTCCCTCAAAAATTCCCAAATATAAACTTTGAAAGAAGTTGGTGTTTTTCCCATGTGGGACTTTTCACATTCCCACCTTTTCCCACTCATTTTATTTTGTATTCTCACTAGGACTTCCAACAAAAAACTACTCTCTCCGTCCCATAATATTATGCCTACTTTGACACTCTTCCAATTTAATCATCTAATTTTGACCAATACACCTTTATCAAACAATTTAAGTACTCAAATTGTCTTGTTTTTACCTAAAAAGTATGAGTCATAATTAATGTTTCTACTGGGGGTGTTCAATTTCGGATATCGGATCCGATCCAATCTGAAATTTTTGATATGCTTCAGATCCGAAAGTTTCGGATATCCGAAAATCTGTAATGTCCGAATTCAAAAAAAAATTACTCTGTAAAAATTATTCACGTTTTACATTAATTTCTTTCGGATACATCGAAATATCCGAAACCTTGAAATCGGATCGGATATCCAAAATTTTAGATCGGATAATAGGATTTTTCAGATATCCGAAATGGAAAAGAAGTTTATCCGAGTTTTTTTCAGATAACCGATCCGAAATACCCGAAACTTTAAAAGCGGATCGGATATCTGATATTTCGGATGGATCATCGCATTTTTGGATAGGATTATTTTTGCACACCACTAGTTTCTACCATGGAAATTGTGTTAGTTTTTTAGCAAGTACAACAAATATTAATTGGTAATTATGTTATTTCCTCAATTCCGTAATTCTCATAAGAACATAAGAAATTCAAACGAACACGGCTAGTGAAGCTATTGATTACTGTGCACTTGATTCTATTTCTGACTGCAAAAGGGCAGGAAAACTCACTTGGCTAGTGAAGCTGCCAAAGGTTCAATTTGCTAAACTGTAATTAATAATTTAATTTCCTCCTAAAATTGAACCCCATACCGCAAATTAGATCTTACATACTAACCAAAATTAAGCCTTTCATGGAGGAATTAAATGATACTTTCAACATCCAAAGCTAATTTGATAATACTGCTGCAATTGAATGATACTTTCAACATCCAAAGCTTATAACTCGGCGATTTAGGATACATGTCAAATAATACACAACTTTTCTATAGACCAAAAGATGGTCACACAAACAAAAAATAGTACCGAGCATCAAAAACAACATTTCTGTGAGTTTGCAACACGAAAGGCACGCAGGGCTCTTGTTTCACATAAATTTATTATAACCTTTCCAGGACAACGTAGCAACATCCATATAGGGCTTCACAGTAAAAAAAGGATCCTAAACATTCTTCAACATGCCTTTGAAAGAGCAAAATCAAAATGGAGAAGAAAAAAAAATCATTTTCAGCTCAAAATATTATCAACCAGTAAGGGCACCATTAAGAGCACTGTGAACATCGACTCCGATTTGGGCTTCAGCTTTCTCCAAATCAGTGGATGCAGAACTCAGCTTTTGATTGAATTCTGCAAGTCCCTTCTGAACAGCAGCAGGGTCAATTTGGTCAATAGGTACAGCCTCAACAGCGACTATATCGGTATATGAATTTCCATGGATGAATGCAAACCCACTGCTGATGAAGTATTTAGTCACATCATTGCCTTCATGTACTGACATGATCCCGGGCTTCAATTCTGCGATTGTGGCAACGTGACCAGGAAGCACACCCATTTGACCAGTAGTTGCAGGTACTATGATCATGTCAACCTGAAAACAGACCAAATACAGCAGAATGATATAAAATGCAAAAAACATCTTCAGATAGAGTAAGGATGTGTTCTATTCACTTGATTTTAACTTATTTTTCCTGAACTTGTCTTATCTGAACTTATTTTTCCTGAAATAAGTGGAAATAAGGTGAACATAACAGAGCTAATAGAGGGATAATAATGAGAGGCATTTGGCAAGCATGATACATGGTTGCAAGTGCTACTCCCTCAATTTCCATGAAGCACTTCTCAGGTACAACAGAATAAATCCCCCTTCCCAACCCCAAAGTTGGTAAACAAATGTCAAAAATGCAAAAACATGCTCAACAGAAGTCACACTGGAATTGAGCCTTGTTATAGATTCTGTAAACTAATAAAGACGGAAAATGGAAAATGTTCATGCCAATGAAGTGATTTCAGATATAGAAGTTGTTCCTGTAAAAATATAATTAAACCAACACAATCCAGTGCAAATTTTTGATAAATTATGACATGAGGGAAACTTGTTTTAAATATAAATCTGACATTGCCACTGTTGAAATCTGTTGGAATTATAGAGGATAACATGATACACATCATCCGTAACTCAGTAAGTGATCAGTATCATCTATGAGAAATATTAAGTCCATTCAAAAGAAAAAAAAATCTCCAATATCAACGTTACTCACAAGTCCCAATGCCTTAAGGAAAGCTCTTGCACTGGGTAGGGGGTTAAGGCATTCACTGTTAACAGCCATGTAATAACTCTGACTCTCTGAGGCTATTTCCAATCGAGCCATCATTCAGTACGTAATAACCATCAATCACTTATTTATAATCACCAAGAAGTGCAGGGACTTTTAATTAACTAAAATCCATCATCACAAATTCACAATTCAACAGTCAAAGGACAGTGAATCTTTGATTCCACTTCAATAATAGCCTAAAAGGTGACTTTTTATTTATGAAAATGTGTCATGACGGTATTAACCAATGTGCAAACTCTAATTCGTGAATCCGTCATCCATGTAAAAAGTAATCAACAATTAGATAATTATTTGTATGGATTTGTTTTAGGGGTCCTCTTACTATAGATCTTGAATCACTAAATGGGCATAATGCAAAGTGTACTACCCTAATTCACAGACTCAATGCTACAATTCCAGAGTATTTCTCATCACATCTACTATTCTAATAAAATATAAGCAAACAACAACTTGTCGCATAAAACTTCTTGAAAATCCTATTGCGAGATTAAATTGGGACGGAGGGAGTATAAAGAAGATATAACAAGTGGCAAAGTAATGACAGAACAAGCATATGCGGCCTATGATCGTCAATGATAAAACATACCCCTTTCGCGGCAGACAATGCTGCAGAAAAGGCCATGTGACACAAATCCAAAATAGAGCCCAAAGTCTATAGAACAAGGGATCTTAACCAACAACGGTTTCCTAGTTTCATGCTTCGCAACATTTTGGCTAACTAAGATTTGAAGGCATGATATATAAGATTTTACAAGCTAAAATTGACACATGATTTGACCAAGAACCCACTGTAAAATAAGTACCTAAGTAACAGAACAACAGCCGCCTTCATTTCTCCCATCATTACTTACAACATACTTCACGCTAACATTAACATTCAGGTTTGTGTGTGATCTAATATCATCACTCCATACTCCATCTGAAGTGCATATTAAGGCTCCGTTTGGTTTGGTGTAAAACGTTTTTCGGTGTAAAATTATTTTCCATGGAAAACATTTTCCAAGGATAAAAAAAAATCCAAACTAGTTTTTCTTTGTTTGGTTCCTTAAAAGAAAATGGAAGAAGATGGTGAAGGTTGAGGGGAAGAAGGGAGAGAGAGGCAAGGAGGAAAGGTGGAAAAGTGGGTTTCCTCCCTTTCAAATGGAAAAGGTTTTCCCACCTTCGAGGGAGTTATGGAAAATTATTTTCCATCCCTTGTCAAACCAAACCGCGTAAAATGATTGAAAATGTCAAAATTGTTTTCCATGAAAACGTTTTACACCCTACCAAACGGAACCTAATCGGAAAACTAAATCACCCCAGTGAAGAAAGTTGTTCTAGTTATTTTCCCAACATAGGACACCATCTCATTAGTGACACTCTTCAACAGTATCTTCTCCACCGGAAAAAATCCTGCTAAAATATCACCACACCGACCCTCCACTATCACCCTCACAGATAAATAAGCTATTCTCTCCAAACAAGCAAGAACGTCATATAAATAAAATCATTAGCACAAAAACCTCGATGCGGATTTGGGACATGATCTTCTGCTAGTAACTTTTGGGCACAGGGAACAATTTCTTGCACCAATCAAGTGAACTAAACTAAGGAAAAAATCAACTTAAGTTCTCAAATCTCAATTTAGTCAAAATAAATGCAATTTAGCTTTAGAATCAGGCCACTTACACATTTCCTAAATAAAAGAAAAATTCTCCTTCAATCAAATTGAATGTCAACCATCCTTTTCCTTTCGCACATAAAAACATAACTTCTGATAGAACCCAAACAAATCAAAATAAAACAAACCAATTCGGGGCAGCTCACAGTCCGCTTTTCATAATTCATCAACCAAAAAAATGTGGAAAATCACATCTCCCAATATTTCATAAATAATTGCAAGCAAAAAAACAACACAAACCCTAATGAAAAAAGATCATAAGAAAATCTCAAATCCACCAAAAAAAGAACCACCCCACAAGAAATTAGCATTGAATCCAACAACCCCAGATCGCATTAATCACACAATCATCCAAACACGCATCAAAATCAATAACAATTAAAAAAAATCAAAAAATCAAAAGCGAACCTCTTTAGTTGAAAGAGCAGTGGAGTAAGGAAGAGCGAGATTAATAGTGAGCTTAGAAGGGATAGTTGAAGGTGTAGAAGGACGAGTTTTCATGTAAGAAGATGGGGTTGCGGGAGGATCCGTGTTTGGTACATTTTTCTTCCATTTTTCCAGAAAATCTGTGACACCTTGTGCGGTGGCCGGAACTTCAGCCGACGTTGAAAACGCCTGAGATTTGACGGATCGGAGGAGCCGGGTGGTGGCTTGACGGTACATTTTTGTTTTCGCAGGGTTGAAAATTGGAAATGGTGACTACCTCTCAAAATGTGCGTTTCCTGAGTGATGTTTCTTTCTCTCTCTTCAAAGGAGGGGGTCAAGATGAGAAAGAGTAGTGTGAGGATAATGGGCTTTTTGTTTTAGATATATATTATATATGTGTTCATATCAAAAGCCCTAATATACTGGGCCCAATTGTAATACATCCATTTTTGGGTGGAGGAAGAAGAAAACCAAAAAAAGCAAGTCAGAATATTGATGACATTGTAGAAGTTTGGGTAAAATAGAAGAGGTTGGCTACATCGCTGTCCACCAGCGACAAAAAAAATCCATATCCACCCTTAAAAAAATAAAAAAATAAAATAAAAAGTTAAAAAGATGGCCCACACTTAAATAGTGTTGCTAACTTGTTATATACTGTCATCGGTAATATAAGTATTGTCATTGTTATATATATACTGTCATTGTTGTATTAAAATACTGTCACAATCATCCAAAAAAGGAAATTATGTATACAAGTGTAATGAAATAGAAAAAGTAAAGGGATCACTTAAATGAATGGATAAAAGTGTTACATATTAAATGAATAGATAAAAATATGTATACAAGTGTTATATAAGTATTATCATCGTTTACATAAATACTGTAATTGTTGTATTTAAATACTGTCATTGTTGTATCAATTACTGTCATATTACGATATTTAGTAATTTGTTTGACTTTTCAACTCATGTAGCGAAAATACCATTTTACCCTGGGTATGAACTCTTTTTGTCGCTGTCCACCAGCGATGTAGCATGTCTCAAAATAGAAGTGTAAGTGAAATAGATCATTGAAGTATTTTTTTGTACAAGTATTTGCCAAATTATTTCTTTACAAAGTACTACTCCCTCCGTCCCGGAATACATGCACCGGTTCGAGTCGACACACTTGCCAATGCACAATTTTGACCACCAATATCTTTAACTACATATTATAAAAATTTATTAAATATTAATATTTTGAAAATATTTGTTAAGATGAAGCCAACAATATATTATATGCTAACTTTTGTTTTCATATACTAGAAATAAAATAGGGTCAAAGTGAATTATGTGAATAGTGCAAAAAGTCAAATCGGTGCGTATATTCCGGGACGGAGGGAGTATATACTAGTGTTAATGCAAGTGATGTCTGCGTGACATTTTGAGTTAAGCAATGATTCATAATCCTAACATTTTTTTATGAAATATTATTATTTTCGAACGATTTTCCTAGAAATAGCTAAAATGAAAACTAATGACCAATTTGCATCGGTTTAGAAACTACTTCCCGTAGTACCGTCCTCGTAAGATCGGATATGCGCTTTGTTTTTATTTATTTTTTATCCAGCATAAAACCGTCAACAATGTTAGCGGCTTAATAAGATGAACCGCTAACATCAGTTGCGGTTTAACATAAAGAACCACCAGCACTAGTCACGGTTATATATGTTACACCACTACCACTATTAGCGGTTCATCTTATTACATGTCCTGCACATTCTATTACTCTTATACACACAAATAATATTCCTGTAAACTTGTAAGAAAGAAAAAAAAAAAAGAAGCACATTTTAGATATTCCACACAATTCTCCAAAAGAGTACACCAGGTGTAATTACTCCAAAAAAAAAAAAAAGGCCACCATATGCGCTTTCTCCAACATGACTTAAGTGCACATAATTACATCAAAGTAATTTATGTTCACATTTAATTTACTTCTAAGTGTCTATATAACAACTAAGAATACGTTGTTTCTTCAAATGTTGTGTCGATCTCAACTCAGACTCATCTACCTCTTTAATCGAATCCAAAATAGAAGTGCATGGACGTCTGTGATATGTGACTTGCATTGGGGGAGATCAGTGGCGGATCTTGACCACTTTTCTTAGGGGGGGCCGAATCGGAAAATAAAACTCTATTTTTTAAATTCAAGTCGATACAAATACCATATTTTAACTCTATTATGAACATGTAACACATTATTGTTAATGTAGGTTAAAGTAAAATATTATTAAATGAAACACTTCGTGTTACGGAAGTACTCATATCACAAATTCACAAAAAAAAAAATTTTGAAAGGGCACAAATTCACAATTTAGTTCTGGCTACTCAGTATTTTTTCTTTCTCTCTCTATATATTACTCTCTTTCTCTCTCTTCTACTCTCATTAGTCATTAGTTTCACAGTTTTACTGCTCCTTCTCTTTTTCCTCAGTTCCTGTCTCTTTCTCCCCCTTTTACTGGCACCTTTATGCCTGGGACCCACCAAAATTTAGCACTTTTTATTAAAGAATCAGACGTAAATACTCCGTATTGTTGGAACGCGCTACAGTTGTCAAGTTTTCAGGGAGGCCAAATACCATGTGTTGGGCCTAATTTACTCATTTACTTGTTACTGTTTGGTTTGGGCCAAGATTTGAGGGGGGGGGGGGGGGGGCAAGCCCTTGCCCGCCAGACAGAAGATCCGCCCCTGGGGGAGATGCTTATGGTGGAGAACTAAATGGTGATAAATTGCTAGGAGAAAAAATGGTGACATAGGAGGAGAAACTAAAGGAGAATGATAATGAGTAGTAGTAGTAGTAGTAGTAGTAGTAGTAGTAGTAGTAGTAGTAGTAGTAGAAGAAAGAGATTGATCAGGAGGAGGTATTTTGATCAGAAGGAGGTGGTGTAGTAGGAAGAGATTGATCAGGAGGAGGTAGTGTACTAGGAAGAGATTGATCAGGAGGAGGAGAAGGTGGAGGCGTTAAGGTGGTGGCGGGCGAGGAGGAGGTAGTGGTGGGCGAGGAGGAGGAGGAGCGGAAGGAGGAGGTAGTGGCGGGCGAGGAGCGGACATATGTATTATACGAGGTACTCTGAAATTACGTTGAGGTGGGGGAGCTATGTGCATGACTATAAATAGAAGAGGTAGTAGATGATGAGGAAGAACTTGCTACGCTTTGTAAGGTATGCAATGAGAACTCAGAGAGATGGTACCACGGAAAATAGTTTTTAAACCAATGCAAATTGGGAATTAGTTTTGATTTTAGCTATTTCTAGGGAAATCGTTCATTATTTTGTTAGGGATAATGGACATTTTAGGTGATACCAACTTAATATAAATAAAAATATTTGAAGTTTTGCGTTTGAACCAACCAAGGAGCGTCTTGTAGCGTGAGGAGTTTTAGGCCCTTTTCTTTTGGACTTAATTTCAGTTCCATTCAGTTCAGTTCAACTCTATTCAATTTAGCTCCATTCAGTTCAATTCAGTCCAGTTCAACTCTATTCAGTTCCATTCAGTTCAGTTCAATTAAAAGAACGACGTTGTGTTCATCTCCGTCTTTAATAATCTTATTTTATGATTTTATTTATGATTATACGGCGTAACTATTTCCATTTCAATTTTCGTAGCAACTACGTTTTTACTACATATTATCTGAGTTTTCAACGGATTTTTAATAACTATTTTTTTTAGTGTAATGTTAAAAGTTACCACTCCGTATTATTATATTCCAATATTCATCGTTATGTATTTATTATTATTATTATTATTATTATTATTATTTTTATTATTATTTATTATTATTATTTACTCCTTCTACCCCTTTTTGTTCTGCAAGTTTGGTATTATGCACGCGATTTAACAATTATTTATTGTGCATTGAGATTCCTCTATTTTTATATTTAAACAAGGCAAATTACGCTTATTTATAATGTTTCTCAATTTTTCAAAAATATGACCATGGAAAAATGGGAAAATTTTTAATTCACTAATGGAAAAGTATGAGAGATAAATGCCCCGATGAATTTAATTGGTTAAAATAATCTTAGGGCACAAATTCTGATAGAATATTAAGGCATTTATGTAATAATATAAAAGGAAATGTAAAGAACAAAATGGGACACCCGAAATGTAATACGAAAAGAAAAAAAGGGACGGTGGGAGTATTTATTAATTATTATTAGTTAGGCCCTTTGTTCTTGAATATTAGTCACATTTGGAATCTTGACACTATTCACAATTGAAGAGAATTTTCTAATTTCTTTCCAATATGTACTTCAAAACATATTAATGTGAGATTTTATTTTGTTCGCCTTAATGTGTAGTTTAACAAAATCAAATTTTTATATTTTTTTAACATATACGTATTTTGAAATATTTACGTTTAAATATTGAGTTGAAACGAGTTGAAAAGTCAAAACAGGACTAATATTTAAGAACGGAGGGAGTATTAATTAATAATTACTACGTATTTAATTATTAATTATTATTAATTATTAATTATTAATTATTATTATTATTATTATTATTATTATTATTATTATTATTATTATTATTATTATTATTATTATTATTATTATTATAAAACGTTACAAGCTTAACAAGCTACAAAGATCAAATGAACTACAAGAAGTTGGAGGGGAGCCGAGAGACAATCTGGGCCCCCACTCCTCTAGCTATGGTTATTATTATTATTATTATTATTATTATTATTATTATTATCATCATCTACTATTTATTGTATTATTTATTATTTATTACTTATTATTTATTATTTGTTACTTATTATTTACGAAATATTATTATAATTTATAATTTATTGATTGCTTATCACTTACGAAGTATAATTATTTACTACTTATTACTTACTGGTACTCCGATTACTTATAATTTATTACTCTGTATTTACTATTATTATTTATTATTTATTGTATTATTTATTACTTATTACTTATTACTTATTACTCACTTTGTTCCTAAATATTTCTCATGTTTATTATTCATATGGTCAAATTTTACAAACTTTTACCGTAAGTAATAGTAAATTTTACAAGCTTTTACCGTAAGTAATAGTATAATTAAGAGAAAAAATATTAACTTGTGGGATATCATTGGATTTGTTTCAATATAAATTTTCTGAATATCATTTTATTTTTTATTTTTTTACTAATTCGAAGTTAAAACTATTTATGGTCAAAGTAGTGCATTGGAGACCGCACATAATGGAAAATTGAGGAACATTATATTAAGGAAAAGAGGGAGTAGTTATTATTGTTTATTTATTATTATTATTAATTAATTATTACTTACGAAGTATTATTTATTACTCATCATTCATTATTCATTATCTGATCATTTGAAAGAAACATTGGAAACTAAACGACACACTAGAGCCAAAAAATATTGTCTTTTGCAGTGTCTTTCTTATTGTCCGAATAAACAATAAACTAGCTGTTATTTTTGCTCTTCTTAGGCTTATAAGAAACAATAAAGAAAATCCTATTGTTGCACATCATGTGCCTAAGAGGCGAACCTCCGGTATTACCTTTTTCCCTCAAAATTGTTATCCGCGATAAAATAATTACCGGACAACCTAAAAACAAATACAACAATTACATAAATTTTCATGTAATTCTTTATCCGCGGTAAAATAATTACCGGACAACCTAAAAACAAATACAACAATTATGTATATTTTCATGTAATTCAAAATTTATGGATATACCTTTTTAGTTGTGTACTTGTTTGTATATGGTAAATACTTTAGTAAGATATTTATGTTACAACTTTGGTGATAAATTTAGATAATTATAGATTAGTTCTCATTTGGCTTCATTTAATAATTTTTAGTTTTTACTTCAAGTTTCGGGTCTTCATATAATCATTTTAATTTTTTTTGTTTTTTACTTCATATATGGTTTCAGGTTACAAAGTATTTTTTAATTGTAAATAGTTTCATGCAATCAACTATTTATTTTAATACCCCGTAAATGATTTCATGTAACTTATTTCTTGTAAATTCATACTCTGTAAATGATTCATTTGTGATAATATAAAAGGAAATGTAAAGAACAAAATGGGACACACGAAATGAATTACGTAAAGAACAAAAGGGACAAAGGAAGTACGGAGTATTTATTAATTATTAAGTAATATTTATTAGTACTACAATACGGAGTACTCCGTACGTCTTAATTATTAATGTATTATTATTTACTATTTATTGTATTATTTATCACTTATTATCTAGTAATAATAATTATTATTATTATTGATTAATTATTACTTATTAGTTATTATTTACTACGTGTTACTTACTAGTATTACTTATTATGTATGATCTTATTATTTATTTCTCCTCACGTCCCGGAATAATCGCATCGGTTTGACTGGCACATAATTCAAGATAATTTAATTGACTTATTATTTAATTAAGTGATACTCCCGCTGTTCCATAATGTTTCTCATGTTTACTATGTATATGGCCGGTCAAAGTTTAAAAACTTTGACCACAATTAGTAGTATAATAGTAGTATAATTAAGAGAAAAATATTATCTTGTGGGCTCTCATTGGATTCTTTTCAATATAAATTTTCTAAATATCAATTTTTTATATTTTTTACTAATGCCAAATTAAAATTATTAATGGCAAAAGTAGTTCATTGGAGACCTCGCGTAATAGAAAAGTGAGGAACATTATGGAAAGGAGGTAGTAGTTGATATTGAGTATTTTTTAAACCAATTGCTTGTTGGTTCAATGGTGATTGAGGCTGAACTTGGTAGGGAGGATCCGTGTTCTGTAACACCCTAATAATTCCTTGCTTTTTATAAAACATTTTCCAACCTAAAACAAAGGAATTACCAAGATATTACCGCCACCATGATAACGGCTAAAGCTATTTACCAGAATTACGCAGTGGAATTTAACTAACTTTCAAACACAATAAATAGTTAATTGCCGTTTAACAACTTGGAACCACTAAATTTAAAGCCCAAAAACCAAACATTAAATAGTTTAAAATCCATTAACTAAAGTTTAAATAAATACTGTAGTCATGACTAGAAAATAAATGTAGAGTTTATAATAAGGAAGAGAAAATAATCTCTCAAACTCAATCCCATGATAACTTCTCCCGCAAGTTATCTCTACAAACCTGTTTATTAAAATCTACTCCCCAACAACGCAAATGCAATGATGGATCATCATAGGGTCATTAAGGCAAAGACCATGACCGAAAGAAACATGAAGCACAAAGTCAGCGAAAGCTGAGTACGAACAAGCTAGAATGAAATCCTAGTCTAACATGCTTCACTCAATAATATAATAACCCACATGCAAAAGTCATTTAATAACAAATAATCATGGAGATAAGACTCGACACTTGACACGACTCTTGACTCATAGATTAATAAGAATTAGCTTCGAACGGGCAAAAGAAAATATCCATAAAAGGAAAGAAAAAGGTGATGGAAGCCAACCATACACCAAAATAAGTAAAGGTCGGGCTCCTATCAACAGTCGGGCCATACCGACGGATTTCCAGTGCATAAAAGCATAAAAGA
Source organism: Spinacia oleracea (assembly GCF_020520425.1). NCBI lineage: Eukaryota > Viridiplantae > Streptophyta > Magnoliopsida > Caryophyllales > Amaranthaceae > Spinacia > Spinacia oleracea. The sequence continues at coordinate 147,740,551 of NC_079492.1, forward strand.
AAGAATGAAACAACGTCTTGTATAATTCAAGGAGTACAACGTCTTTTTCGGAAAGACTCCCCCATTGTTCATACTCAAGGTATATACGTTCCAAGAGTTTTGAAGCTCATTCGGGTTGCATTTCACGTTAATTAATATATTATGCACAAGGTGAACTCAAGACACAACAACAAGACATAAAATATAAGCAACCAAACAATGATACTTCATTTTAATCCTTTAGGATTTGTGATCAAACATAGGACTCAAGTGATATTACTCCCATTGTTTCTTCTCAATATGCTATTGAGATAACCCGACATTTTCAGTTAACAAGTGGGGTGTGCACAAGGCACGAATAGTCCTTAGTTCAATTCACATAAAGTTTCCAACACATTCTACTCGGCAGTAGAATAAATAATGCACTGCGGCATATCCACTAGGCTCAATGTATGCTAGACATCCCGTACAATAGCATAACCATAAAAACTTGCATGTGAAAAACTCATACATGCATATAAACTTGAACAACATGTTTGACATAATTCAACGATTATAAAAGATCACAACATGATTGTCCACATAGAATTCATAGATTCAATAATAATTCACAACATGCTTGTTCACACATCAAACATGAATTCTCAACACTTTAAGTTCACATGATTCACAATTAATAAACATCACATAATCCTCATGGAAAAGGTGGTCACCCTAGTCATGTACGTACCTCGAATACCTAAGTACGGGGGTCACTTTTCGAATCACGACTCAAAGCTAGAAATCACCTCCTATAATAAAAATAAAGAAATTTAATTATTATCCATGTTTACTAAATTTCCAGCAACTATCATATATTCTAAAACCTTTATTTTGATTAGAAATTCATCGTTCTTTAATAAATTAATAGTCTCAATTGGTCAATTAAAATCCTAGTACAAAAACATTGACTTTTAGCCTTTAAAATCATTAAAAATCAACACTTTAAGGCTTTGTATTAAATTTAAAAATTAAGTTTAATTCCCATAATTTAAATCATCATTAAATTATGTAAATCAATTTCCTATTAAGTTGAGATTAAAACCCTAGCAATAAACCATCATAAAAACCATGTTTTGATAATAAAAATTGACACTTTAATAATAGTCTCAATTGGCCGATTAAGGTCCTAGTATAATAACATTGATTTTTGGCCTTTAAAATCATTAAAATCAATATTTTAAAGCTTTAGATTAAATATGAAAATCAAGTTTGATTTCCTTAATTTAAATCATCATTGAATTACGTAAAATCATTCATTAAAGTAGGATTAAAACCCTAGTAATAAATAGTCGTAAAAATCACTTTAGGACATCAAAAATCGACACTTTATTAATTTATTAAATCTGAAAATAATAACTCTTTTAATTAAAATCATCCTCATGAATTCAAACACGTAAAACATCACAATACAACGGTTCATATTATTATGTTTTTCCAGCGCAAGTTATTCACGCAATTCACGACATAATAATATGAACCGCTAACAGTGGTATCGGTTTAACATAAAGAACCGCTAACAATGGTAGCGGTTCTTTAGTATAAACCGTTGCTGGTGTTAGCGGTTCTAATATATGAACCGCTAATACCTTTAGCGGTTTTATGTTGATTTTTTTTACAAAATTATACGAAGTTTTTCCTGATCTTACGTGGACGGTACCATGGGAATTAGTTTTTAAACCAATGCAAATTGGGAATTAGTTTTTGATTGAGCTATTTCTAGGGAAATCGCTCCTTATTATTACACTAAATAAAGATCAAATTGAGTGAGAAAAGGAAAGGAAGAGGGTTGTTTTAGAGACTGTTATTTCATCATCAACGGATAAAGTTGTACCCAAAATGAGACTGCATTTGGTGTGCACCGGCACGCAACCCACGGCTCAAGTCATGCAAGGCCCATAGCCCGAGCAATGAAGCTAGTGACTCATGTTCCAAGTCCTAAAGCACCATTATCTCAAGTTTTCCATCCGACGAGTCTGGAAACCTAAAGAACCCCAACACATCCAAAGATTGCTTAACAGAACAAGACTAGTTTATGAATCTATGTTAGAAATCATCAATATTGAATTTTGTTGAACATCAAATGCCTAGAATGAAATGGTTCCATAAACACGTAGGAATAGCTGGCTCTGAGATAGTTCTTGGTGCTTGAGCTTGCTGAAAATTGCAAGAGTCGTAATAGTTACTGATACTAATGCCATCAATACTATTCATACACTGACTTGTAACATTCTAGTTCATACAAAAATGTAAATAGAGCTTAGATTATACGCAAAGGTTTGCCTATAACTCAATAAGGAACTTTCTTGCATGCACACTTGAGAAAAAAAATCATTGATGAAAATTTACTAGCATTTAGCTAGTTTTACAACATACTAATTGAACAATTTGCATGCTACTGCATTTATGATTGCCCAAATCCTGCTACAAAAAAACATGTACCTGACTAAAAATCAGGATAAGGTACGTGGTGCGGTGCTAGCCAGCTGCTCTCCCATATTCACAGCATCGTTATTCAGAAGTCCTCGGCAAAGATGGCAATGCTATATACCGAAACTCATGAATGTAACACTTTTTTTTTTTTTTTGGTAGAGAATGTAACACTTTTGGTCTGCTGAAACTTACTGATTTTCCTTGAATAATGTTGTGAATCAATCATTTGTATTTCTTTCATTTTAGCTGCAGATGGAAAACTGCACAAATCTGCAGATCTACTGTACAGCTCGGACATATTCACAAGACAAAAGCTGGATGCATTCTTGCATGGAGGTCTCACTCTAAGTTGGTAATATCGAAAACTACGACTCGTGGGACCAAAAATCGTCTGGATCTGGGGTAAATAAACAAGAATCGGGAATTTCCAAGTTTGCCAAGTGCCAATCCACAAACCGAGCCTGAATGCTCTTTAAAAGCAGCAGGATTGAAGGCAAAATCCACCATGCATCATCATCCCTAATAGCAAAAAGGAGACAAATTCGGAATATAAAATGATGAAACTAAAGTACAACAAATGGTGAAGTAAATAGAATGGAGAGACAAATATATATGCTGCAAAATCAGCTGGTTAAATGGACAGAAAAGAAAAAGGAAAAGTTGGATAACTCAACCTTTTAGCATTCCCAGCACTTTCCTCTTCCGATGCTTGGACAGAAAGAATTGTGTAGTAAGAGACGCCTGATACAAAAGCCACAGCCTGCAAATAGTGAAGATGTTAAAGTTATTAAACAAGGGTAGTAAAATCAATGAGACAAGGTAAGCTATTAAATGACTGGGTTACTGACACAGATTTCATTTCTTTTATAGATAAGCGGGAGTTGCAGAGACCAACCACCAACATGGGTAGGTCAACAGCAGCTTGAAAGAAACAAAACCCCTGACTTAGGCTCTGTTCTGTTCGACTTATTTTGACTTATTTCAGACTGATAAGTTCAGTTAAGTTCAGATATACACACTAGTAGAAAAAACCCTTATTGCAGCGGGCTTTTAGACCCCTGTTGCAGCGTACATCGTATGCTGCAACTGGGGGGCCTGCAACAAGTCTGAACTTGTTGCAGCGTACAAGTTCGCTGCAAAAAGTGATTTGTTGCAGCGGGCTTTTATATGTACGCTGCAACAAGTGCCAAAAAATTGGCAAAATTTTGGACTTGTTGCAGCGTACATATAAAAGCCCGCTGCAACAGACTCAACTTTTTGCAGCGTACATTTATTTGTACGCTGCAACAAGTCTGAATTTTTGCGAAATTTTTTTCCCTTGTTGCAGCGTACAACATATATGTACGCTGCAAAAAAGCACTTTTGGGGGGAAAATTCTAATTTTGTTTAGGGATACGTAGAGTGCCTTGCACCAAATATAGAAACCTGTCAAAACAATAATAGAATAACGCAACCTGTAAAACAAATATAAAAACAACAACTGGAGTTTTGTATACTATATATCCCAAAACCAAAGTGCACATATTACATTTAAATATATGTTCCAATTTCAACATAAACATACATTTTAATATAAAATTTATTCTATAACAACTAAACCAACTCGATCAAGCGCGCTAAAGCCAATAATAAATACTTGTTGGTAAAAAACTTAGCCCATTGCTCACGAACCACATCAAATTCCTCGCATAAGGCGCAATCCTCGGAGTGTAGACCTTTACAAAAACAGAAATTTAAATTAAACATTAGATTAAATACAAATTAAATATCACATTTTAACATTCAAGAAACTAATGACAATGTCCTAATAGTCTAAAATGAGTCCTTAGGTTCTTTAGTTCAAAGTTAGGAGCGAAAATGTCATTTTAGCCTAAATATGACCTATAACGACCCAATGAGCCTATAGGTGCATAAATAGATTGGAACGAGTCTTAGATCGTTAAAATTATGCATATTAAACATGTAATAAGTTTTAAATGAGTCCTTAGGTTCTTTATTTTAAAGTTGGGAGCGAAAATGCCTTATTTTAGCCTAGATATGACCTATAACGATCAAACAAGCATTAAATGGGTATAAGTAGATTAGAATAAGTCCTAGAAACTCAAAACTAAGCTTATTAATCATATAATAATTTAAAAATGAGTCCTTAGGTTCTTAAGTTCAAAGTTGGGAGCGAAAATGTCATTTTAGCCTAAATATGACCTAAAACGACACAATAAGCCTTAAATATGCATAAATGGATTGGAACTTGTCGTATAAAGTTAAAATTATGCATATTAAACATGTATTAAGTTTAAAATGCGTGCTTAGGTTCTTTATTTTAAAGTTAGGAGCGAAAATGCCTCATTTTAGCCTAAATATGACCTATAACTATCAAACAAGCATTAAATGTGCATAAACAGATTAGAATAAGTCTTAGAAACTTAAACTAAGCATATTTATCATATAATAAGTTTAAAATGAGTCATTAGGTTCTTAAGTTCAAAGTTGGGAGCGAAAATGTCATTTTAGCCTAAATATGACCTATAACGACACAATGAGCCTTAAATGTGCATAAATGGATTGGAATAAGTCCTAGAAAGTTAAAACTAGAATATAAAACATTTAGTAGGTTTAAAATGAGTCCTTAGGTTCTTTAGTTCATAGTTGGGAGCGAAAATGTCATTTTAGCCTAAATATGACCTACAACGACCTAATGAGCCTTAAAGGTGCATAAATAGATTGGAACGAGTCTTATAAAGTTAAAATTATGCATATTAAACATGTATTAAGTTTAAAATGAGTGCTTAGGTTCTTTATTTTAAAGTTAGGAGCGAAAATGCCTCATTTTAGCCTAAATATGACCTATAACTATCAAACAAGCATTAAATGGGTATAAGTAGATTAGAATAAGTCTTAGAAACTTAAAACTAAGCATATTTATCATATAATAAGTTTAAAATGAGTCATTAGGTTCTTAAGTTCAAAGTTGGGAGCGAAAATGTCATTTTAGCCTAAATATGACCTATAACGACACAATGAGCCTTAAATGTGCATAAATGGATTGGAATGAGTCCTAGAAAGTTAAAAATAAGCATATAAAACATTTAGTAAGTTTAAAATGAGTCCTTAGGTTCTTTGGTTCATAGTTGGGAGCGAAAATGTCATTTTAGCCTAAATATGACCTATAACGACACAATGAGCCTTAAATGTGCATAAATGGATTGGAATGAGTCCTAGAAAGTTAAAAATAAGCATATAAAACATTTAGTAAGTTTAAAATGAGTCCTTAGGTTCTTTGGTTCATAGTTGGGAGCGAAAATGTCATTTTAGCCTAAATATGTCCTATAACGACCAAACAAGCCTTAAATGTGTATAAGTAGTTAGATTAAGTCTTAGAAACTTAAAACTAAGCATATTAATCATGTAATATGTTTAAAATAAGTCCTTAGGTTCTTTATTTTAAAGTTGGGATCGAAAATGCCTTATTTTATCCTAAATATGACCTATAACGATAAAACAAGCATTAAATGTGCATAAATAGATTATAATAAGTCTTAGAAACTTAAAACTAAGCATATTTATCATATAATAAGTTTAAAATGAGTCATTAGGTTCTTAAGTTCAAAGTTGGGAGCGAAAATGTCATTTTAGCCTAAATATGACCTATAACGACACAATGAGCCTTAAATGTGCATAAATGGATTGGAATGAGTCCTAGAAAGTTAAAAATAATCATATGAATCATGTAATAAGTTTGAAATTAGTTTTTAAGTTCGTTAGATCAAAGTTGGGAGCGAAAATGTCATTTTAGCCTAAATATGACCTATAACGGCCAAAGAAGTCATGAATGTGCATAAATAGATTGGATTAAGTCTTGTAAAGTTAAAACTAATCATATAAAACATTTAATATGTTTAAAATGAGTCCTAAGGTTCTTTATTTTATATTTGGGAGCAAAAAAGCCTCATTTTAGCCTAATATGACCTATAACGACCAAACAAGCCTTAAATTTGCATAAGTAGATTGGAATGAGTGTTAGAAAGTTAAAACTATTCATATTAAACATGTAATAAGTATAAAATGAGTCCTTAGGTTCTTTAGTTCAAAGTTGGGAGGGAAAATGCTTCATTTTAGCCTTAATATGACCTATAACGACCCAATAAGCCTTAAATGTGAATAAATAGATTGAAATGAGTATAAAGATGTCCAGTTTGTCGTTCCTGCAGTACCCAAAAGTAAACAAAATCACAAGTGTATCAGAAATGTATATCCAGTATCCAGCTTTCAAATGATACACTCAACAACAGCCAAAGGTGAAAGATTAGAACATTATTAAGTAGTTTTCGACAAGCAGAATCCAAATTTATTTCTAGGATACACGCATATAGAGATAATATGAATTACCAATATGAAAATTGTTAAATGAGAATAGGAGTGATTCTCTTTCTTTAATTTCTGAACAGCAATTAAATGTTGCACATGGATATACCAAAGTGATAATCTGCTGATTAGTATAACAAAAACTACTTACACATTCACAGATGCAATGAGATCATCATTAGTAAAGCTCAGCCCAGCATTGCATTTGGTGAAGTTTCCAGAAGCAGTGTCAAATGAGAGGTCAGTACCCAAAGCAAGAGTACTGTTTCCAAAAACACCAGAAAAGTTGACAATGGGGTTTGCTGTCAAACCAAGGCTTGTGCTGATGCCAGCATACTCATGCAAATACTGAAGCTCAACCTGTTAACATAATTTATACTCCACAAATTAGAACCATTATCCCGTAGTATTTTGAACCATGCCTCTTTAGGTAAGAAAATACTAGAAAGATAATTGTATGGTACCTTGCCAGATCTCTGATCAGGAACACGGAAACTAAAAATAGCCTTCAAGCCAGGGGCAGGTTCATCAACGTAATGGTGGTGAAAAGCTAGGAGCGGAAGACGGAAACAGCAAAGAAGTTGGAATCAGATTACAATAGATTCCAATTATGTAAAACAAGATGTTCATAGAAAGCAATGCTATCTGTCACCAAATTTTACACAATTACCAATTATAAAAACCTATAAACCAATGAAACCGTAATGTATCATAGAATCAATTCGTAGTAATACAAATAAACAAACTCACATTGGAGTTGGTATCAACTTTCACATCGGTGGTAATATTCTTGTTTGTCAACTTAGTGCTGACATCAGCCAAAAACAACTCGCCCTTCTTTGTCCCAGTAGAAGTGATAGCCTGCAAGAAAACAAGTTTACATTAACTTTAGAAAATTAATCATGCCATACATGTCTGATTGACTTATTCTCTACATATAAATTAAGAAGTCAACAACAACCTTTAATGCAAACATACATCTTAACTTAATTTCTTTAATCGTGACTCACAACCCTAAATCTTCAGGACACAATGCAGTTGCTAATCAAATTACATTGTTATCTCGACTAAACCCACGGAATACAGGGTATTAATTATTTCAGGCTCGATTGTGTTACAAAAATAATTGTCAGCACATCAACCAGGGTACTCATAATTGGATATCCCATAATAACCAAAGTAGAAAATAACTGAGGAAGAAGAGGATTGAGGGAGACGAGTAATACCTGATTAAGCTTAGAATAGCAACAAGAAACATTGTAACTAGCCACTGAAGCTTCATTTGGAGTAGGCCTAGAACCTAGAACAGATTCAAACTTTTCTCGTGCTTCCTCGTATTTTCCGCTCCTTTGATGTTATAAAAAACAAGAAAATTAAAGAAGATGAAATAACATAATTAAACAGCTGAGTAACAGCAAACAGAAGAATGGATTGATAAATACTTGTAAAGTTGGAGGCCTTCCCGGAGGTCCTTTTCCCTACTTTCTTTAGTCTCCATCTTTCTCTGGTAATTTTGGCGCTGCAAAGAAATAAAAACTGTAATATAAGTTTACAGATGAATAGATGATATAGGTACTAAGTAGTGTGGTGAGAGGTTGGGTTGGCTTACTTGAATCTCTCTGACACGGTCACTGATAAAACCAGAATTCCTTTCAGCGCGAATAATATCCTTCTCAGACAACTCACCAGCATAATCAAGGTTTCCAAAGCGCTTCTGCATTTTCATGAAGAGAGGACCAATCCTCTGACGGATGGTATACATGGTTCTACCATACTCAGCAGCCGGCCAGATTTCTGTGCCAAACACTGCACTGGTTGCTATGACTTTATCCCCATAAACATCATTTGAACAAACCCTAAGAAACCCATAAATCATCGAACTCAAAACTATGTGATTTTGTCAATCATAAACCTAAAATTGAACCCTAATCTGAAAACGAAAATCAAAAACTAAAATTGAACCCTAATCTGAAAACGAAAATAAAAAACGAAAATAGAAATTGAACACACCATACAGAAACCACCGGAACCACGACGCCGAGCAACCACCGGAACCACGACGCGACGGGGAGATGCTGAAACCCCGGCCGACCAAGAATATATCTTTCAGTGACAGGCTGCGCGAGAATTGAACGGGATGGGGGAGATGAGGCGAGAACACCACACACCGGCGAAGACAGCGACGCAGGGCTGAGCAACGCTTGGGTTCGACGGCGACGCAGGGCTGAGTTCGACGGCGACGCAGGGCTGAGTTCGACGGCTTCTTGGATATTTGTTTAAGGGAAAAAGCTTGGAGCTATAAGAGAAGGAACAACGTACGTTTGAGCCCGCTCGTTTGAGCGCGGTTTGTTGCAACCTAGGAAAGTAAAAAATTTTGAAACGCGGACTTGTTGCAGCGGGCAATAACATGTACGCTGCAATAAAGTCGGGTTGTTGCTGCGGGCTTTTATTTTGTACGCTGCAACAAACACATTTGCTGCGAACAACTAAAATGTACGCTGCGATAACCCTTTAAAGGGTTTGACCCGCGTTGACCGACTGGTTGTTGAAGCGTATTTATACATGTACGCTGCAACAAGGGGGCTGCAACAGGGGTTTTTTCTACTAGTGACAAAACTAAGTTTTTTCAGACATTATCACACACAAATAAGTTTATTTCAGACAAAATAAGTTTTTTGCAGATGAAATAAGTTCAGATAATATAAGTTCAGTCTAAATAAGTCCAATAGAACGGAGCCTTAATCAATACTCAATAGTTCCAATAAAGGTAGGCCTAAGCCCTTACGTACAATGCTTGAAAGAGATGTGGCATTCCACAATGCATACATCCGAGCTAGTGAAGCCCTTCTAAACCCTTTGCTGAATAGCGCATTCAAACCCGCAGGAAAGGGGGATAGAAGAGATAAAGGAAGAATAAGCAAGATAGCAAGAAAATTTCCGAGAGATATCCAGTAAAAGTGAACGAGCACAAGACAAGTGACAGAAAGATCAGCCAAAATGATGATCAAGATGAGCAGCTGCACAGTATCCTGTATCACATAAAAAACAAGATATGATATCAGAAACCCCATTATTAGAGGGGGGGGGGGGGGAATCTACAGATCCGTTAAAGAATTTTACCAATACACAACATCAACATGGTGACATTACTGATATATTATGAACAAACCTGGAAACCAACTGGCCTCGTGTTGCGCAGGAACAAAGAAAACAGAAAGAAAATGTCCCTTTTGAATTCAAGTGATCTCAATGTGTCGTCATTAATAAGAGTACCATTGATTTGTCCACTAGTCCTCCTTCGAGCTAACACCTGGCTTGGGTGACTTTGCGTATGTTGTAGCTGCCTGTACCGCTTTTCCACTGATCTTTCATTTCTCCTGAAGGGAACAAAACGGGAGGAAAGGAAGAAGGAATTTGGTTAATGCAACTGCTGTTTCCAAAGTGGGAAGGTTGTTTCAGAAAAAGACTGAATATTTTGCTGAGCTAAAAACTAATAGAGTAGTAAAGGAAGTATAAAGTAAAAAAAATTCAGATAGTAGCACTAATATGGAAGAAAGAGAGATATTAAAGATAGTTGAAATAGTGATAAAAAGTGAGAACGATAATAACACAGAAGGCACAAAAATAGTGAAAATAAACATTAGTTCAGGGAGGATAAATGCATGATAAAAGACGTGGATAGAAAGGCATAAAAAGCAGAGAACAGGTGCACAAACAAAAGATGACTAAGAAAGTTACATAAGGGGACCACCAATCCGTACTCTGGAGTCAACAAGTCAATGGCCATATCTTCAGTGAGATCTAGAAACAACAAGTTCTCGTTGATTTGGTCTATTGATTTGTAGAAAGAAGGTTTTAGCGGAATATTCAAAGACATACATAGTAAAAATAGCTTCAATGCTTCACACTTTTGTTTTCATGACAAATACATCAGAACCATTCAAAACTATAGCAAAGATGAAAATTAAAAAAGGATAGTATATGAATCATCATGAGAATGTATCAGACTATTAGCCACTAAAGATCATCATTCATTAACCAAATTCAATAAATAGCAATAAGGAGCTTACTTTGAAGACTCGTCAACATTAATTTTCATCGAAACAGATTGAGGCGTGTTGTGGATTGTACAATCACCAACCACTACCCAAATACCCAGTTGATTATAGCCAGAAGCAGTGGCATGAAACCAACCAAGATCAACCCTCACTCCATGAAACTCCAACTGGGGATTTGCGTGGCTATTAATCCAACAAATGACAGGAGCAAGTGTTGAGCGCATGAATCCATGCCGTACTGTTCTCAACTGAGCATTTAAACCAGCCACCAAATGACTCCAGACAGAAGTCGGGACATGCTGAAACAAATACATAATAACAGTGAAGGTTATGAGATGCATCTCATGTAATTTACGGGTTCGGAAGGATGAGACACACCTGGGCGATCAGATTGGTCAACAGTTCATCACTATGTAGACTATGAGGAGACATATAACTGCCATCCCCACCAAAAATTATGCACAAGGGAAACCTCTTTTGTATGGTTGACACCATGTCTACACGCTTTTCATCACCACCAAGAAAGAAATCAATATATGCAACCATTAAATCAGGTGTTCCTCCAACCTACAATGATACAAATATAATTGCATCACATTCAAACCCTATGAGGAAAGGCGTAGACAGAAAGAGAGCAATTTTAATCACAAAAGACATTTATACCCATAGGGAAGCCTTTCGCTGTTTACCTTCTCATACACATTTTATGAAAATCATGAAAAATTGAAACTTCATGGTGAACCGAAAATTTTGGCATAGGCAAGTTATTGCTGCAGAAAAGCATATTTATTCCAAAATTAACAAAAATGAATACCTTCATCCCTTTGTACAATGCACGTGCTCGGCAAGAACGTAGACACGAGTGATCATATTCAGACTTGACATATTCCTGAAGACGCTGGATTTTAATCCTACGACGCCATTGCTTCCATGACCAAGCACAAGGATAAGCAAGCACTAAAAGAATACTGTGAACAGAGCCTTCCCACCAATCATACGCAGCAATAGAATTGATCTCATCAATGAATCTATTAAAGGCATCTTCGTACCTGGACATAAATTAGAAAAAGCTCACCGATTATGTAAATGTTTAGATATTTATCAGATGAAGTAGTTTGGGCAAGAAAAATTAACCACAATCCAATTTTATCAATTTTTTTAGAACAGAAGGATCATCAAGTCATCAATCAACATTCCGGCTCTTCTAAGTTCCAAGCCTCCTCTTATAGTGCATTGAAAAATCTTCCTTGCTAAGGAACTATATCAATATATTGCTCAGGTGGAAAACAACTTGAAGACTCTTTGCCCCTTGAAGCATGAAAGAGAGCTGCAATCAATTGTCCCACAGATATCTGATAAACGAATTAGTTTCAAACAACTTTCACTCTTCGTGTATTTCTAATTTCTTCATACAAAACATAAAAAGAGTTATGAAGGTCGGGCAATTCCCCGGTTCCCTTTTCCTTTTCTCCCCTTATAAGCTAATTTAAACAACCAGGTGGATCTAGGGAGGACAAAATATTTGCCGCCAATAAGAGAGAGGTTCTTTCTGGAACCTGTTGAGGTGTTGCCACAAACAAAAATTACTGCTGCCAAGATAACAATTAAATTCATAGAAAACATGACATCAATACATGTCAAAAGAAGCAATGAAGGATGATTGACAAACAAGATATGGTAGAGAAAACTTGGTTGCACTGTGGAGGACAACATCAAAAATTTGGAATAGTTAACAGTTTAGCCTAATTATGCAAGAAATTAGTACTAACTCAGGATGAAGATGAAATGCCAAGGGACTAGACCTGGTTATTGGACAGGGTAGTCCAATGGATATAGGGTTAGGGTCAAGTTAATAGGGCTTTTATTGGGCAGGGCTCCTATTGGACAGGGCCTTTATTGGACAGGGTCATTATAGGGTCAAACTTATACTACAATTATTTTGAAAATTAAAATAGTAATGATACAAAAAGTTACGTGTATAGTTTCGTATTTACTTGTACTTGCACATGGCTCTTTTGTTTTTCATTTTTCATTGCTCGTTTATTGACCCGCCCACTAATGACCCGCTATTGACCCGCGACCCGTTTTGACCCGCCCATTATCGACCCGCTAAAAATGACCCTTTCAATACCCGACCCTCTTTTGACCCGCACCGACCCTGACCCGCCCCGCCCGATAACCAGGTCTACAAGGGACCCAAAGTAAAAAATTTAGTAAGGTTACATGAGCATGCAAACATCTTTCCCTGATCCCTACAATCCTTTTCCAATGCCCTTAAGCCCTCTAATCGAACACCAAATTAAAATAATAAAAAAAAGTGGGTTTGGACCAATTGCTGTCTAATTAAGCACTCATGTATTGAAACATCATCCGGTAAAAGAGACACCAAATAAATAACATTGTCAACTCCCTGTTTTGGAAACTTTTCTCTTTCCACCTGGCTTAAGGACATTCAGTTTAGGTTCTGTATCACATTAAGTTATTAACAGGTTTGCACTTGGGCATGTCAACTGCCATCAGAGGTCAATGCATGTGATAATTTCACCAAGAAATAAAAAACGGGTTTTTCATGAGATACCCCCGAGGTTTAAGTTTATTCACCAGGTACCCTCGTTGTTTCAGTAATCCACCAGGTACCCCTCAGGTTTCATTTTCTCGCATGACTTAACCCTGCCGTTAAGTGGCCGTTAGAAACTTTTTTTCACCAGGTACCCTCGTAATTTATTTCACCAGGTACCCCTGAGGTTTCTTAGTTTTTCACCAGGTACCCTTATGTTTTATGGTAATTTCACCAGATACCCCTGCTCACCAACGGCTACATTTTTTAAAAAAAACTGGCTGGTATGGAACTGCATTCCATAAGTCCATAAGTCCTTCTGGGTTGCTGCAAATGCATACAACCCATATGTGTACAACAAGGCAATGGAGAAGATTGCCAAAATTGATCCAAAGGTTGTTGATTATCTGTCCCAAGTGCCAAAGCAGTGGTCAAGGCACAAGTTTGAACCACAAGTGGTTTGTGATCACAACACCACCAATTTTGTTGAATCTTTCAACGCTTGTACCAAGCCTTTTAGAGATATGCCAGTGTACACTCTGATGGAAGGTAAATGTTCTATCTTTACTGCTTTTTACACTGTGGTTGCATATGTTTTACACCACCCCTGTCCTTTTTATTAATACATTTTCTGTTTTGCTGCTTTATTTTGTTTTTGCTTGGATGCTTGGATCTAATAGAGGCTGGGAGTTGGTGTATGAAGAAGATTGGGTCTAGATTTGGCAAGGCTATAGAAATGGGACCAAACCAATTGACTGAATATGCTGCTGGGGTATTAGAAGAGAGGAGTCAACAATCTAGGTTTTGTTCTGTAACAACTGCTGTGGGAGGGGAATATGAAGTGAAAGAGGGGGCTGTCAAATACCCTATTAAGTTAGGTGCAAGGACTTGTGGCTGTGGAGTATGGCAAATATCTGGCATACCTTGCAGACATGGCCTTAAGGTTATTTACCACCAAAGACTTGAGGCTACTGATTTTGTGTCTCACTACTTCAAAGGGCAAGCATACAAGTTAACTTACTCAGAGCACATGCACCCCATGCCTGACCCAACCCAATGGCCTTCTTTTGACCTTCCTATTATCCTCCCACCACCCATGAAGAGAGCATCAGGTAGACCCCCTAAACTGAGAAAAAGAGGTAAACATGATACTAGAATAAAAAACATTAGAATGCCATTTTTTATAGCTCCATGCATTAATTTCTTTTGTTGCTTGAGTTTCTTCTTCATTTGGTGAATTTCTTCATTCAAGCTTCTATTCTCTTCAATTTCTCCTTCCTTTGTGCTACCTTTGTTGTTTCTCATTGGCAGTGGTTGCTCAATGCTTCCCTTGCACCACTTGAAGTTGTCACATAAGTCACACTTGTAATATAGTTTTTGAGGATTTTTCATTGTTTCAGAACTTCTTATTGCAAATTTTTTCCCACATATGTTGCATGTTTTGTTTGGAACTACAACGTATGAGGATTCATACGTTGTAGAGGAAGATTGAGATTGAGAATATGAGCTCATTTGAAAGTGAGTTGGGAAATAGGGAAAATATGAGTTGGTGAATGGGAAGAACAGAAAGTTGTAGTGAAGAGTTGCTGATGCTCCCCCTTTAAATAGAGAAGGCTCACCAACGGCTAGTTTTTTTAGCCGTTGGTGAGCAGGGGTATCTGGTGCAATTACCATAAAAACATAAGGGTACCTGGTGAAAATCTATGAAACCTTAGGGGTACCTGGTGAAATAAATTACAAGGGTACCTGGTGAAAAAAAGTTTCTAACGGCCACTTAACGGCCACTTAACGGCAAGGTTAAGTCATGCGAGAAAATGAAACCTGAGGGGTACCTGGTGGATTACTGAAACAACGAGGGTACCTGGTGAATAAACTTAAACCTCGGGGGTATCTCATGAAATATCCGAATAATAAATAAATGGATATTTTGATATTAACCACCTTTTAAGTTTCAGGTATTCACTACCTTATAAAATGTAATTTTATATTTACCCCCTTACCGCCAATGTGGGTCCTATTTACCTAACTTTATTAATTGAAAACCAAATGAAAGAGGAGAGAAATAAAAATAAAAATGGTTAAGGGAGCCGACATGGACGGAAAATTTGATGGAATCCGTTAAAAAGTGGTGATGAATACAAACGTTTCATAAAATTAAGGGGATAAATATGAAATTACATTTTATAAGGTGGTAAATACAAAAACCTGAAACTTAAAAGGTGGTAAATATGAAAAAAATCTAAATAAATATCTTACACTATCTCCACAATTTCATCTGGAGGAGAATATGGAAGGTGCCAGGGCTCCCTGAAGGTGTTTGGACCCGCAAAGTACATCCTGTAGACATGACTTTGAGTATCTTCAGCTTTGTTGGGTCCCTTAACCTGGGTTAAAGTGTGGATAATATGAAAATATTATTAAAAGTATTCGATCTTCTGATGATGAAATTTGTTTTAACATCAAGAACATACCTCTGATAGAGAGAGAAGATAGGGATACTGGTAATCAAAATTGTGCTGCTCAAATGAGTATGTAACATGACAAACAGAGCTTGATCCAACCATTTTGATTCGCAACAAGTTTAACAATAAACCTAGGATTACAAAACAACCTAGGAGGAGAAGAGAAAATGTCCAAGGCCCACCAACTGGATACATAAGCTCCTCGAGCGGTGTAAAGCAGTGGGGCATCCTATATTTGTCAGATATACATTTGAACGGACATGATGCTTCATTTACCCCACCTGCAGTGTTGCTTCAAAATTAATCAAAAGCCAAAAAAGGAAGAAAAAAGAAGAAGAGAATATATGGCTCTGAAGTTTAGAAGAAATTGCAAAGAATTTATCTACCTCGTACATAGATGAATTCTGCTCGGTGGGGAAGTAATTCTTGAGGACAAGGAGCACAAAATTGTTCATCAGAGCCATCAACATCCTTAAAAGTTCCAATAGGGCATTCCTATAATATCAGAGAGTCAGAGACATAAAAGTTGCTCAACAGGGTGCCTCTAGCACATTTCAAGAAAAACGTTAACATATAGCCTAGCATAAACAATCACATTTATACAACTCTCATGATCTAGTGTGTTTGTAAATATTTTACTATTACTGCTATTCTTTAAATCCTTATTGTTAGTACACTAACTCTAGACACACAAATTCAGGAGGGTAGAAGACTGGGTGGGGAATGTGTAAAAAAAAGTAGGACAGAGAGTGTTGCATGTGGTTTTATGTAAGAAAAAAAGTATGAAAGAGAGCATTGTGGGGTTTGAGAAGGAGGGCTTTGCAATTTGGACCAGTAATAACGAAGAGCAAGATCATCCTCGTCAAGAAAACACAAAAAGGTTCAATTTCATGTTATCCACCAGCCACTTTTCATTGGACTCCAAAGGAAACCCCAAAAACATGCACTGATAAGGTGTGAAACTAACTATTCAACCTTAGAAGATATATAGCCACTTTTTGCACAAGCAGAACTTGGCCATATATCACCAGCCAAACACACTAATTGTGTATTATAGATAAACAACTTCCTCATCCTGCAAATATGCGTTGGTTCAATAATTAAATGACTTAAATCTAAGCATAAATTATTTAAGGTAGAAAACTATCTTACACTGCAAAATGTACCATAAAGTCCCTTAGGGCACTCTTTCCCAGTGATTGTACCCTCTTCTCCATAGTAACCTGAGCTATCCCCAGCACCTCCTCTGTTAACAGGGATGAAAGTTGTTATTCAGCAAACTTAAGGTATCAATAGCTTTTGCTAAATTTTAAATTAGCAAATGTTTATTCTAACTTCAAAGCTCAAAAATTTTAAGAACAAATGCAAGTGAACTAAACAAACCAACAAAAGCCTTCAATGGAGGATGCCACACAGAAATGTTATTTCTCTTGAAACGAAAAACATATGTTGCCGTTCTACAGAAAAAATTTAGATTATGGCTCAACCAAAAAAGAGCGATTCTCAGTTATTGATGGAAACAAACTCCAGATGCATCTCCACAACAAACTGGAAAGGAAATAAAATCAGAAATCAATGAAGAAAATAGAACTTTTTAACACAGTTCGCCAGTTGCATACTTGCACTTGATGATGACCCATATTCTTCCTTAGTCTATCACCGATCAAGGATCTGCTACCATAATCTGACAAGTTATTCAACGACAAAGAAGTGCATCATACAAGTTGCTAAAGTATTGTTGGTGATAACTAATTTTACACTTGTAAAAACTATTAGCTTCATGCTGATTAAAAATACAAAAACTTCAGGAGTTGCTGAGCACAAATCTTAAAACAATCAGTTCGCTTTTATGATAATTCATAATCCAGTTCATTAGAGCATTGACACTTACAAATGTATGATGATATGGCCAGAATGGTTGCTATATGATTTGAGAAATCTATTTTGTGTTCCTCAATAGTCGGATTAACTGATATTCCCATATTCTTTCGTAGTAATCGAATTTAATCAATTTACAGTCAACAATTTTAAAGACCCAAATAGTTTTCTAAGGGAGGCTTCCACATAGGGCGGTGATGGGGAAGGGGATTGAATGTATTGAGCCTCAAAACTGCTGAAGCAAAGAGGTTTTCATAGGTTTCAACTTGGAAAAGCAACAGTCGGTGAACTACTTAAACAAAATTGAGAGTGTAGGTAGTTTGATGAGCCGTCTTGATTTAGTCTATAACTAGTGTGTTGCCCGAGCTATGCATCGGGTTGCTACTTTGAGTAATATAAATATGTTCGGCTTTTAAAAAATTGCGTATAAGAGAATTGTCGCAAATGGGAAAAAACAGAATTAAAAACCACAAAATTAAATTAGCTAAGTTATTTCTTTATTGCACCGTGATAACATTAGTAAAATTAATCACTCATCTTTTAAATTAAGAATATTTATAGAGTAATAAAGCAGAAAAATTATTTAGCCAAGTTGGTAAAATTTACAATTCAATACTTGTTGGTCACAAGTTCGAATCCTTGTATTACTCCGTAACAAACTTTTGTTGTCACGATACTTGTTAAATCTTTGACGTGGCACGGTTCTAGTGCTAAAACAGGGTGACACGTGACACGCATACTTTATTACAGAAGCTTTTTAATATATTAGTATAGATATTTTATACTAACAAAAAAAGGGTAAAAGAAGAAAACAATTTTAAAGCTTTTCTATGACTAAAAAGGACTAAAATACCATAATAGGCAGATGGGAGTAGCGATGATAGTATGTTGAGATGATCGGTGGGAGTACCTTAAACAATTAGAAAATAAGATATTAGGAGGGAAGTTGGAGTTGTGGATATTGAGGAAAAAATAAGAGAGAACCAATTAAGATGGTTTTGGCATGTGATGAGACGGAGATCAGGAGACATGTTGATAAGAAAAATAGAGAACTGGGATCATGGGGATCTTAAAAGAAGCTGAGGGAGACCGACGATGACTTGGATGAGTCTAGAATGATATGAAGAAATGGGGTTTACACTTGATAGAAGGGAATGGAAGGAGAAGATCGTGGTTGACATGGCAGGAAATTCTTCGTGTAGCTGACCCTGTAATTGGGATTGAGGCTTAGATTGTTGTTAGTCTTTGACTGATATTCTGTGTCAGCATCTTCAAAAACACTCGAGGCATCAACAACAATGGAGTTCCGACATTAACTATCCTAAATCCTACAGACTTATAGATATGAAGATAAATAAATTCATAATGTCAGTGCAAAAATGAATGAATTTGGGCAGTGAGTAGAAGAAAGAGACTGGCATTGAGTAAACAAGAAAAACAGTAAGCACGCATGCCTATGAGACCCATGACCTCAAATTCATTGTTAGTTAGAGTGACATTTTAACTAGGATAGTAGGATCGAGTATCAAAAGATGCTCCAGTCTCTAGGAGTGGTGTTCTACAATTGAGACGTTGACAGTTCCATTATTATCTATTCTTCGCTCCTCTAAAAATAAATAAAATAAAAACAATCAGTAGCATCGAATGTAAAGCTTATACATACCCACTGTAGATGGTGCCATTTACTACGGCAATCGGAATATATTCATCTCCAGTATTTATGTTAGACCAATGAAAATGAATTCTTCCACCACCACCACCGCCACCACCAAGGGGACCTCCTTTTCCTCCGGCAGCAGATAAGCTGGATTTCTCAGCAAGTGCAAGTTTTTGCAGAAAAAGAAGAATTGTGCCACCAGAGCCCCCACCAAGACCGCCAATTAAAGTCCCATCTCTATTTTTTATTTTTTGACTGTGACTTTGACCATCAGCTCTCAACGATCCATACAAGTCAAGCCTGAACAATGGCCATTGGGTTGCCCCAATCACTGTAAATATAGAAAAGGGGGATATAACAAGCAATGAGCTGTATTCTTGTAGATATAGGAAAAAATACAGGAAAATCATTGGTAAGTTCTAACTGGGTAACAAGAAATACGCTTACCTATCATTCCACCCCCAGCCACATGTCCATACGACTCATTTGGACCCTCAGATCCACTCCCTAGCTCACAAGGAAGATTAGCGTTGCCATATCTACTCCCACCTTCACTTATTGTTCCATTGAACATCCCTGAACCTCCCTTGCCTCCATGCCCGGCACCACTGCCAGCCCCTTTTAAGAATCTTCCCATGCCATTACCTTTTCGACAACCTGCAAAACGCAATGAGTTCATGAGGCCAGGGCAAACAGATTCCGAAAGATTTTACAGAGTGTTACACACTTAAACTCCTTTAACATGAAATTTGTCAAAATATATCCAAATGCATGTTTTATTGTTCCTAAAGATAAGCTAGATGCAATAGATTTCTGATTTTACCGCCTCATAAATAAATGCATTTTCTACTAGGACATTCCTAGCACTTTTTAGAAACAAAATGTGGAATGGTAGTAGTCTAGCTACAAAGAAAAACGTGTATATAAATTAAAAAATCCTTCCCCAATTCACATGAACATAAACGAAAAATCCCGCCCTTATTCATCTAAAAGTTCATGCAATAGCACCAACTATCAGTAATTAGATATCTTAATGATGTTTATAAGCAATTCCATCAAGAATAATTCAAAAAAATTACAGCAACTATGATCTCTAAACTGAAAATGATGAAAGTCCTTTAATACCCAGCTCTGATGCAGTAATCATCCCATCAGCACTCACAACAATAGTCCTCGCCCTATGAAAGTGAATTATACTTCCTTTTACATGCCCATCAACGAGAATATCTTCAACGCGGCATATCTGACACATTGAAATACGTAGTAGATAAATGTTGCCTGCCCATATCACCAGCTCCAAGAGACTGTAGAAGTCAATTGTACTGAATTAAAAAGTAACATATTAGCACATGCTATCTGTTGAGAAGGACCATTATTAGTATTTGGTAATTCTCCAAGTAGTACATCAGCAGCACAAATCTAGACTGTCCAGTTAACTTCTCAATCCCTTACCAACATTACTCATACCAAGCCACTTCAGCTCATCTTGGACTCCGATTAATTTTACTTGATAAAACCAGAAGACAGGTTCAAAGAAGAAGAAAAAGTAACATTTACAGTGGCAGAAAAAAAACGTCCTCTGCTCCAAAAGCACTCTGGTTAGCCAATGAATCACAGGAGACGGGAAAAAAGAGCAGGAGTGTTTATAAGTTTTAGAGGGGAACTGGAAAAAAATTTGAGAGAAGAAGAGCCGGAAAAGATAGCATGTTGAGGCCATATTTTCAGCCGTCAAATAGTCATCACTTATTGTACAATATTAAAATAACATGTCAAACCCTACCTACAATGGAAACAAAATGTATAGCCACTTAAAAGGAGATTTACCTAAGTATCCCTGGTTACTATAAAGAGGAAAACGAGGAAGAAGAAAAAAGTGGGAGCGAATAGTATATGTAAAATTTACTAGTTTCTTGACATTGTTAAAAAGAAGAAAAAACGATCGCTAGAGGGATCTAAAGACTTATGATGCTTTTAATGCCAAGTTCCCCATGACAAAATTGAAAAACGGGTCATATTGATGTTCTCATACGACTAAGAAACAGATGTATAATTCCTCTTACTTGGAGTGAGAAGGAAGTGGTACTGTTAATATGGCAATCATCTGGTGGATTTATCAAGTCCATTGGGCATGTCTGATTCTCACAAAGAGATTTTGTTACCCTGCATCAGATATTGGCAATCAGAACTATACCATGGAGCTAGATTAACTGCCAGTTTGTAGTAAATCATCAGAGACAAGCTATGTTACTCGGACTCGGATACCCATGTCGGACACGGGTACGTGTACAAGTGTCTGACTCCGCTATTTTGTAAAAAAGTTCATGATTTTGGTCCAAAATGAAGTGTCCAGTGTCCGTACCCATGTCCGAGTGTCTAGGATCCGACACGGGTACTTGAGGCGATATGAAGAGTCCAAGTAACATAGGAGACAAGTAAATAATTAGGCAATCACATGGTTTTACTAGCATCATCGTCCAATGGTGCCTGAAGTAATGAACCGCGTCCAAGCTGCAAATGAAATGTTTGTAAAATATCAGTGAGTTTGCAAGTACACAAATCCCACAGATAGTTACATGCAAGATTACAAGGTGTTGGTGATGAGATGCAACCATGCAAAGACTAGTGGCTAGAAAGTAATAATGATAGTAAGATCTCTGTAGTACTAGTATTCTAGTAAACTAGTAATCAGCATGAACCTTCACCAGCAATAGAACACTGAAACTGACAACTTCATCATAAATGAAACACAATTATAATAATAGGGGTACTAATAGATCCTCTTTAATTTTTAGTTGCATAAAGTAGAAATTTTTAATTGCACTAAGTGACTAAACTACCATGATACACAAAGAAGGACATCATAATGGGAAAGGGTGGAAGAAAAGAAATCTGCTGAAACCAGAGTAAACAGAGGCTCCTTGCTAAAAGATTCTAGCACTTTCTCAAACCAAATAAATCAAATTGCAACAACAGTACAAATCGTACAATGCCAGAGAAGTCTACACATTCTTTTTAGATAAAGAGAAACTCTTGTTCAGTATGGTGGTTAAACTATCCGTTTCCTTAAGATTTAACATTGAACACAGGAAAATTAACGGACACGGTACCATCCAACATTGAAACAGAAGGAAACTCGGAATGTGAAAAGGTTCTGCAATTTCTTTTGTGCTACTAAGCTGAATTTTGTAGAAGTATCGCCAGCCTTTTAACTTTAACCCCCAAAAGAAAAAATTCTCTGTTAAAGCTAAACGTCTTCTCAAGTCAATATCTAACTTAATAGCCCTCTTCAGTCCTCACTATGCAGCCAAATGCATAGCGACAGTAATGCAAAAAAATTATCTTTTCAGCGACTGCTGTAAATTAAAGATACAAAGATCTTGATAACAGAAGCATCCATTGTCAAGAACATCTTGATACTGTGTGTGTGTTTGTCTGCGTGTGTTCATGGCATACAATTGTGAGCATATACAAATGTGACTGAGAGTGTGAAATATGTATAGAAATGATAGCAGTCGAGATAATTAACCTTGAAACATGACTTAGTGTCAAATGAATTGATTATGGCATACACCAGAAGTAAGCCGTACAAACTAAACTGAAGACAAAGATGAAAGTTTCCTTCAACTAGGCCCAATCAATCTCGTGCATGCAATATAAGAGTTTCATCTGGAGGCAATTGTATCAACAGTCTAATACACTGAAATGAAGTTCCTGTATATATTATATTTAAGATCCCAGTTACATGCATAAACCAGCAAATTTGCAAAGTCCAACATCGCGGTTATTAATGCAGCTATCGTATTTTGAAATTGTGTTGCCACAGATTGAATTACTTTTGACACTTATCATTCTATGAGATAGAAGGTCCAGGAGGAAATCTAAAGATTTCTTTACGGAAAGGAGGAAGGAGGGATGAGATATGCATTTCTAGAAGATAATGCACAATAAAGGGAGAAATATAAAGGCTAACATAATAATTGGAACATTATGCTCGATCTGGTAATAGAGGACAGAAAATGAAATCCTGAAGTCATTTGCAAAAAAGGCAGTTCCAAAAGTGTTTCTTTAGGCTGTTACATGGGATACATAAGAAAAGTAGAAGTAAGAGCTTGAATCAAGTCATCAACAGAGTTAAATACTTAAATGTGTTAACAAAGCACCAGAAATAATATATTCAATGAAGGGGGATTTTGGAGAGGCCAGGGCCCCACCCCCATTTAGTCCAACTTTGACATAGTATTCTGACATAAGGAGGTCAAATGTGGAGCAGTTGAGGAAAAAAGAAAAAGAATAATTATAGATGGTAAGATGGGAAATTAAATCAAGAGAGGAAGGTATATAATTTTCCGTATTCAAATCTATTGCTAAGGACAACCAGAGACTATAAACTAAGCGAGCCATTAAGGACATTGTACATATTAACATATCCCTATACTCTATAAGAGAAGTCATCAGCTTAACGAGATTGATAGGGAATTCACCACTAATTTTGAAATGAAAAAGTTGTCTACAACACAAGAGAAACCTTGTGCGAACTATGCTGAAAAAATAAACCCTTACAGTAATATTATAAAATTGCGAAAGCAACAACCGCTGGCTCTTGATACAGTCACCGTCACCAGTCAACTTCAGCAGACCTTGGCCATATAATGCCAAATTTGTGTTTGAACTTATAACAGAATGTTCCTGCATGGAATAGTCAGCAATTAGCCTGACTAGTGATGAAATGAAACACAAAAACCATAGGATTAGAGAAATAAACAGATGCATACCCTCAAAACAGCAAGATTTCTAACTTCAAGGACAGAAGTTGTGACAACAGCTTCGCCTCCATCAATTTGGATCTCAGAGTTCCACATTAGTAACATTTTGACATTCACTCGCAAAGCACCATAGACCTTCACTCACAGGAGGAAAACTCGGAATCAGCCAAAATGAAGACAGCAATAAGTCTTGACAAGTCTTAAAACATGATTACAAAATTTCTCAAGCCTGGTTTTAAGGTGCTAAAAAATAAAACAACGAACTCCTCTTTGCAAATAAGCACTAGATCTATAGTGACGTCTAACATGAGTGCCTATAGAAGTTTCAATGGAAGACATTGGTGAAATAAGATAAAACTGTTCAAGGAACTAGACTGTGCGAATGTAACACCTGTAGAAGGGGAATTGGAGAAAGCGGAAAGAAATATAACTATAGATTTAAAAAGGAAAAAAATGTCCCAGAAGACCCAAATAGCAAAAAGAGCCCCATAAGCAGGAGACAATGGACCACAAACAAAGGTGAACAACTATTAACCCCTCCCTCTCACAAATAAAAGAAATAAGGATACAGAGCTTCCCCAACTCCACCACCAATTTACCGACCAATATAATGTGCCAAATAACTTTATCCCCTAAAAGCATCAAATGAAGGCAGGAGAAACAGTCCTTATACCTACACTTCTGGAAAAAAAATGGGAATGAAAACTATCAAGTTAATTTAAGCGAAAACTCTAGAAGAAAAACGGCTTTCAACACTTAAACGCATTCAACTAGCTTCACAGCTTTCAACGTTCAGCTAGCACTGTTTCAACTGACATCTAGATTTTAAGATAAATAGTTTTCCCATAAGAGCCTAAAGTACTAAACTAATTTTTCAAAAACATTTTCTTCAAGACAAAGAAAGCACCTGACCAAAATTTTCCTTATAATAAGCCATCTTATCTTATAACCTAAGAGATTGTAAGCAACCACCTAGAGTACAGATACATTGACTTAAATGAGCCAACATGTGATATTCATAATCTCCAGCATCCAAATAGAACAAAATATATACTCGACTGAAAATATCATATATTATCAACTGAAAAAAAATTAGTACCAAGAAAGTGGACCAGCTGAAAAAATATAATAGAACAATTATAGTGCTTCAGAGCCTTCAGTAATGCTTCTTTCCCCCCACCCCTCACTCGTAGGTTATATAAAACATTATAAACAAAAGTAAACCAAGGGGGTGATAGCTGGAGTCAAGTTTTAGGCTTCGGGTAGTACTTGATGTTTCTAGATTTTTGTAGATACATAGCTTCATGACAACTCGAGGGAATTCGTTTATTTGACCGGGTGAGTGGGTGATAGTGTGATACCCCTTTGGTAGCTTTCTATTATACTCGTCATATCACTATTAGTTATTCTAAAAAAAGGGTGTTGGCCTTACACAAAAAGGAAGTCAGACAAATAAATAAACCCCCAAATCACTTATAAATTTTTAAGTTGCCTAAACCACGAAGAAAAAGTTAGTAAAAACTCAAGCCCTCAATCTAAAGAATCATTCATGGTCTTATGTATAGAATCAATGAACCACAACTAAGGTTCATGTTACAGGGCTTTGGATGACATATACGAAGTATATACTTTTTTAAAAAGTTAATTCCAACAGGGGTAAAACCAGGATTTTAAACATATGCGGTCAATGCTTATTATTTAAAAAAATCAAGTACAAATACAAGAATCTTTTGATATAGAGAAAAAACTGAATTACCTATTCGCTCATGTATAAAAGAAAAATAATGAACTATACATTGAAATAAATCCTTTTAACATCTTTTTTCTATGACATTGAAAAATTATCCTCTTACCATAACAACTAAAGGCCAAAAAAAAACATTTATTCTAAGCAACATATATATGCCAAAAAGCCACCAACATAGTCTTTTAAAAAGCCATCAAACAAGATGTATATGTTCTATGTTGAATGTAGATTGCACCTACTGTACGAACTACGGAAAATATAGGATGAAATAAACATACGAATCAAGGAAAAAGGAAATGAAGGCGTACAAAGAAGAGAGTGTGACATGTGTCGTAAGCTTGCATGGAACCGCATGCAATAATATACAGTCACTGGCCAATAAGGAAAATGCATTTGTAATACACTATACGAGTATACTCTATACAGAAATTGCTTTTATTGAAATATAACAGGGTCAAGTTAAAAACAATACTTGGGCCCAGTACCAGGCTGACTCGGACCTGGATTTTATTTGCATTATGTAAGTTATGATGAAAGGGTGATTTATTAAAAAGAACTACTCTTTTCGTCCCAATCGTCGCATTAAACTTTTCGCGGGTTTTCATGCGATAAGTTATTGTAGGCCTATGTATTATTGTTAAATAGAAAAATAGGTGTGGCGGGACCGTGAGAGATACTGGAATAATTTTTTAATTGAATGTGAGGATATGGGGCCATAACTTTTGGCAAGTGGAAAGAAAGAGGTAATAAAATATTACTAGGTTAATGCCACAAAAAGAAGTTTGTCAATTTAATTGGGACGGACATAAATTGAAAGTGTGACGATTAAAATGGGGTGAAGGAGTGTAAGTTTTTTCCAGCAGAAACATTTATATGATTGTTATATCGAATTTAGCTGGAGAATTATTTATAAAAATAGCCAGGCCTTGTTGTCAAGGCAACCACATTAAAAACAATATTGGTATTCAAAATTTTTAAAGATGGATTGGAGTATACGAGCCTATGAGGCACAGCTTGTAATTACCCACCTTGCAATTGATCAGTTAGACTCTTCCCAAACAGTAAATGTGTCACTAAGCCCAAACAATAAAGAAGGAAAGGTGCAATCAAACCCACTCATTCTAAAAAAACAGCAACCTTGCATTCAGCTCATTCAACAGGTGCTCAGAAAACTATTCTGTACAATCCTTTAAGATATAATACACTTAACACCACAAGAATTAATTTGAAATAATATGCCTTACCTGTATTTGGGAGTCACTCATGAGTAATTCTTCTGCAACAAGCTCAAACTCTGAGATAGGGTGCTCCATCAACCCAAAGTTGATACGACTTCTACTAAGCACACTTATTTGTCCTCTCAGCTTAACAAAGAAGATTAAATAGCCTTCAGTAATTGCACAAGTAGACAACAATATATTGGAACTACTAATTGAGCAACGATCAATGCTTAAAACCTACAAAATCACCTTGTAATTAAAATAACATCACCAAACTCAAATTGTTTTACAAAGTCATGATGCACCTTTCTCTCAAAGGAGAAGCCATGAAGCCGGATATTTGCATGGGAATTTTAAAGGACATCACTTATCAAAGGCAATTAGACAAGATTAAAGGTAAGGTTTAACCAGAAGAAATCTTAATATAGATATCAATATTGAAGAGGCTTAGAAGTTAGAGGGGATGAAATGCATGT
Source organism: Spinacia oleracea (assembly GCF_020520425.1). NCBI lineage: Eukaryota > Viridiplantae > Streptophyta > Magnoliopsida > Caryophyllales > Amaranthaceae > Spinacia > Spinacia oleracea. Next base: position 147,768,182 of record NC_079492.1, read on the forward strand.
ATCAGTAACCTTAAGTAGTTTAGACTAATGGAGAGGCTATTCCGAAAGAGCATAAGAAAAAAATAAAGGAAGGGTGAAGAATTAAGGAATTGAGTGTTGGATCGAGTATTGAAATCCGAAATGCAAACAAGATATTTACTATACGATATTAGCAAAAAAATTAAGATAATAAGAAATAAGTGATTTATTATCAATGGGAGCATGAAATTCCACTTAACAAAGAAATGTTTAATTCATTATGAATTTCCATCTAGTAGTGGGGCGGTGGGGCCTAGTGGAACATTTGTTAAAGGCATAGTCAATACTAAGCCTTTTTCCCTCCGATGAGCTTACAAACTGTTAGAGTATAATCCACATGTGAGTGTTTGGACTAGTTGTCCCACATTGAAGAAATAGAGGGAGATTAACTAATATATAAGATTGGTGGGCTAATTGGTTTTAGGATAGAACCCTGTCGCACTTGTATGTGGTCAAGACTCTCCTCCAGTGTGGACTTGTGTTTGACCCATTGAAGTTTATCACGAAAAACAGTATAGCTATTAGGAATGGATATTCGATGAGAGAAATGAATTTTTGATATGCAGCATAAGGTGCAAATGTGCACTGTCGATTATGACGACAAAGTGGAAACCAAAAGAGCACAATTCTGCAGAGAGACTAACTATTTTAGTTTAATGAGGCTCCCATCTAATTTACGCATCATTAAATTAGTTTGCTTTAGAGGACATATTTCCAGAAGATGATGTATTTTTATTTTTTTTGAAGCCATACTTCTCTTCCTGGACCTTCATAAGCAAATTACACTTGAACGAGGGCCACTACATGCATAATGTAATACCATGCTTAGTGCCAACTTATTGATTAACAGTATATAGGGTGAAAAAAAGGTAATACCTGAACTCTGGTCCACAAGAGTGGGACCAATACCTTTGCGCTGTTTTCTATGAAGACTTTAGACCATAATGGGGTGGTAGAAAAATCCAGAAGAGGAGTTTCAGTTTCTGTGCTGAGATTGTCATTGCTAACTCTTAAACTGAGAAGAGTAGCATCAAAATAAGTTCCTGCTGCTCCAGCATTCTCTGGACAACCAATACTTAAACCACCTGCCACAGCAGAGGTCAATTAACTTATTTTCTAACTTCTCAATCAAAGTTTCCGTTCAAACATCCATATTGCATGTATGATACTCAGTACATATTAGTAAGCATTTCATATTAAACATTAGAAATGACTGGTTTTTAGGAGCCGGTCTTCTAGTTGAGGTGTCTGTGTGATAACTTATACTCCCAACAATTTTTTGTTATACCCATTTATTGTAGACCCTTGTTTTTAGGAAAGGTGAGCTGGTGTAAAAGAAGGTGGATAAAGTTAGAGATATAAAGTAAAAAAGTGGAGAAGTGTACGAAAAAGGTGGATAAAGTAAGAGGGAGTGAGTGGAAAAGAGTACATAGAAAGGGGGGTAAGAATGTAAGATAGTTAAAGGTGTTTGCCAATAACAGAATAAAGTAGAAGTTTGTAGAACAAAAACAATCAACCTCAAAACGGAAAGTGGTTATAAGCATATACTAAAAAAAAAACAGTTATGTAATTAATGCACACTTTTGGTACAAGATTAATGCAGCTAGACTGCTAGAGTGTGCCATAAACAGAGTTGACACAAGAAAACATTTGTCACTTAACAAGTATCTCTCAGTTTCTGCAAGTAAAAAGATTAGTGAAGAATACACACCATGCACGGTAACTTTGACATCTTGTACGCTGTAGCAATGAAGTGATATTCTTCCGCCTCCTCCTCCTCCCCATCCTCTTCCACCTGCAGCACTGATAGTACCAAGACCTTTCCTAAACGCAAACAGTTTAGATACTTAAAAAATACCACCACACAACTAAAAGGGGTTGTGTATAATTATAAAGTACTTTGTAGACACTATAGCAATTCATCAAAAAAGTAGTATAATAAGTATTTTTTTAGGGGAAAAAACACTAAAGCTGTAGAATAGTGTATACATAATATAAGAGTGAAAGAGTCTATTGCCTTTTAATTCCTAAAACAACATCTGTCCACAAGAACCTGCCAAAATTCCTTTTAAAAATATCTGGCAAGATATCCGGAGTTACGGAGTATTTTTAGTTATATTTACAGATAAACTTGGGGAAAGCTTGACTTCATCATACTCCACCAGCAGTGAATGCACATTGGCGGTAACATATCTTCGATCGTTGTAGTTACAGCTAATAATATAAGCCAGAACCTTTTGCATCCAACTATGGACCAAGGGAGTAGAAGCAAGTCGAGGACATTTCAGTGCGCTTATAAATGAAGTTGTGCCCCTCTAGATTTATTAAAAAATAGGTAAAACAAATGAGGCAGCCTTCTGCGGCATTGGATATCTGGATTGGCCATGAAGAGGTCGAAGATTTCAAAGCCTTTCACGGTACAGTCAATGCCTAAAAGCCTCCAACCTTAACATTAAAGGAAGGTCAGAAACTAGGAAGGGGATTTTGTAGTTTTTATCTTCTATATGAACCATAAACAAAAGAACAAATCCATTAGTAGCAAACAAGAAAGCTGAAACAGTGTCAGAGAAGTAGCATCTATTTTTCAAGTCTACATAAGTTGCATAGCTCTGAACACATTGGACACTAGGTTGAAGATTAATTATGCCATATAAGAATAAAAAAATCAGATCATATGAACAAGAAAGTACTCACAATTTAAAAGCAGTTATGTTGATGCTCCCACCAGAACCTCCACCCCCACTCACTCCCCCATCACCACCTTCAGCAGTTACAGACCCGTTCAAGTACAACTCATCTTTTACTATTAGTTTTACACGTCCTCCACCATTCCCGCCAAAAGGATTTTGGGCAGATCGACCACTTCCCTTACTCCCATAGCTCCAAGGCTTAGATACATTGGACCATGAGTAAACATCTCCACCCCAAGCATCTAATTGCTCATTCAAGCAAGAAGCTCCCCGGCCTCCATGCCCTCCCCCAGCTCCTTCATAGCCAAAAGGGGTGCCACTAGTTTGTGGGGGTGGTTTTCCTCCAAGTGATGTAGTATTTACAGAAGAATTATGACCAATGGTCAAGCTATGGGAAGAGATAATAACTGAGCCAGCAATAATAGCAGCATTAGGTCCCACTTTCACGTTCCCAAATAAATTAAAGCTTATGGAACATCCTTCTATGGGGCATACAATTAAAACCTGAGGTAGTATCTCCAGGTTTCCGATACCAAAAGCATATATACTTGAATTCAAATGTACATTTGAATTAAGCAAACAAGTAGTATTGAAGGACCCAACACCTTCAAGGTCCTCACAAGAAACCAAATCAACTGATAAAGACAACACTTCTGAAGTTTCTCCAAATCCATGAATTCTGTCTTCCGAACTGTCACTCGGTATCAGCGCAGAACTATTGCCTAACGAAAATACAAGATCATTTCCCCTCTCCGTATACCAGCCACAAACACCACTAAAAGTCAAAAACAGAAGCTGTGTGGAGAGAAGACAGCAACAGACATACCAATGAGAAAACAGAGGAGGCATCCGCATCCACTGTGAAGAATGCTATTGGAATCTCCTGCATACAAGCAGAAACTGTATTTGAGACATCACTGAGAACTGAAAGCAACAGATTCACCAGGAGAAAGTATATTTGGTTTTTGAAAGGGTTGCTTTCACACCCTTAATTTTAAACAATTACATAAGATCAAAGGAATAAGTTGTTCTTGGAGATATTAATCCTAGGAATGCCTCTTAAAACTCAGAAAAATGCCTTCAGGTTAAATTAAAAAGTAGTGTATAAGAAGTTTCCACCGATCTTGTCACAATGTTCACATTATCGTATTAAACAACCATAGAAGCAAACAAGTATCTTACGCAACAAAATAGCCAAGTACACCAGAGACCCTAAAGTAGATTTAAGACTTGACAAAAGAAGGTAATATCTTAAGATGCACCAAGCAATGCTATAGTTGTAAAACCGAGACATTTAAGTTTCACATGGTGAGGAACTTAGACTTCCCTTAAAATACATTTCAAGGGTCTTTCTATAAGATTAACTTAATCGCATAAATAGACAATAGCACTCAAACCCATTTTTCTTCCGCGGATACCCTGGGATAAGCAGATAAGCTAAAAATTAGCAATGCATAACATATAACGCACAAAGTGATGATTAGAAGTTTGAATTATGACTCGATAAAAAGTGAAAGAGTTTGGTTCTAAGATACCATATCTAAAGGATCAGAACTCTCCTCCATCTTCCAGGGTGTATCTGGCTCCGTCGAATGTGAATATGATCACGAGATGAAATAGCGAGTTTTTGAGTAATGTAGAAAGTTTCACTAACAACTCCCTTCTAATAACATTTAATCCACCGACTAATTTACACATTCACTTACAATAATTAATAATAAAAAAAGTCCCAAGCTCAATACAGAAGTCGGGTTAATGTAGATGCACTTACTAATCATGGTAACACTACCTAGTTACTATCAAATGAATAATACCTTGATCTTACTCAACAACTAATAATAGTCCTACTCTCCAGACCGAGCTCGGCGTCAATATAGGTCATTAGTCCCAAAAAAAATATTCTTAGTTAACCTCGCCCGTCAATCAAATAATAACACTGCCAAAAATTGTTCATCAGCCAAGCAATTGAGGAGTTACATAACCTGACATCCATAGAAATGCAATAAATTCTAAAAAATTTCCCACTCAAATGTACAGAAACCTCGAGTGTAGAATTCCAGTCACTCCTCAGGTCCCAAACACCATCTATGGACAAATAAACCTGAATGCGAACATAATTTCACTCAAAACATTCAAATTGATAGAATAAAAACCCTAAAATTCATAAAAATAATTCAAAATCAAACTGTTACCAACAAAGCAACAAACGCATGCATGTAATTCAGCATAATTATAAGTTTATAACATTGAAGGATGACTTCAACATCACATCAAAAAAATAACACCGAATTCAAACTACAACAACAAAGTTCATCAAAAAATAACAAAATTCAGAAAAAAAACCTCGAATTTTCGAAACAGAAAACTATTCCGAAATTCAAATTACTCAGCAGCTCAAAAAGCAGCACATACACGATTCAAATTCCAATAATTGAAAACAGAAAACACGAAAGAAAAAAGAAAAAAAAAAGGAGCGAAATCGTGAATTCGACATACCAGAGTAAGAGGAAGGAGAAGGTTTGTGAATTTCGCTGGAAATTGGGGATGATCAAAAGAGAGGGACGGAGTTTTCTGGAAATTATGCAAAACCTGGCTTTTTCGGTTTCGCTTTAATTATATTTTTTAATTTATATTACTGCCAAAATGAGTACGTAAGTGAGTAAGCAGTAGTAGTGTAACTGTATTAAGGCAGTAATTAGCTAGTAAGTCGTTATTTGCGGTATTTTCTTGCCGTTTCGGGTGAAATATTCTATCATCGTGGTCTCTTTCACCATATTGTTTGACACAGTAACGTTCCCTATCATCGTACCACTTTAATCGACCACATTTCGTTGATGTGAATTTTTTTATTATTATTATTATTTTCATACGAAATACTCCCTCCGTATTTAGTTAAGAGATACACTTGGCCAGGCACGTGTATTAAAAAGAAAAATTAAATGAAATAAAGTAATAAAACAAGTGGGGTTGAGTAGATATTTTAATAAGAAAAACAAGTGAGTACCATGTCATTTTAGGGATTGAGGGGTGTGATAGGGTGTAGATATATTATTTAATTAGATGGTGGGGTTGATAAGTTACTAAAAATGACAAGTGTATCTCTTAAATAAATACGACCGGAAAAGACAAGTGTATCCCTTAAATAAATACGGAGGGAGTATAATTTATGTGAAATAATTTACTCAAAACACAATATTATTGAGAGGAACTTATTTATTACTCCCTCCGTCCTTTAATACTCGCTTTGTTTTGACTGTGCATGCTTGTCAATGCACAACTTTGACCACCAATATCTTTAACTACATATTAAAAAAACTTATAAAAATATTAATAATTTAGAAATATATATTAAGATGAAGCCAACCATGTATTATATACTAACATTTGTTTTTATATACTAGAAATAAAATAGGGTCAAAGTGAATTATGTGAATAGTGCAAAAAGTCAAAACGGGTCGAGTATTAAGGGACGAATGGAGTATGCGAATAGTGCAAAAATTCAAAACGATGTGAGTATTAAGGAACAGAGGGAGTATACACGGAATATATCAGGAGAGGGCGAAAAGTGATTGAACGACATTTTCAACCTTCGGCTTAAAATACATTTTCTGCAATCACCATATCATAGCAAATATTACCAATGATGTGTGATTAGCCTTGTGGTTAAGATTGGGATCTTGTTTACGATAGGCCTCAAACTCGAATCTCCCCGCCAACATTTGTAATTTGTATTGCCCTTATAGCTCATTCGCACACACACACAAAAGACCATATCATAGCAAATTCACTTACTTAAACGTTTGTTCACTCGCTTCCCAATGACGTTTAATAAAAAAAAATTAAATAACATACTCCGTATTTATCTTGAATTTTTATAGAAAATTGTGACCACATTGAATGAATTTCCATGAAAAAGTCTTTATTTATTTTTAATTCAATGATGAGTTGAATATAACAAAACATTACTTATTTAATTATCTCCTACCAGCACTAAATTGTGTATTTTCTGATAATAATACTAATACAAGTGTATAAGTATAATAATTCCTCCACAAATCATACAATATTCTCAATTCTTTAATTAATTACTATTAAAAATATCAAATGGGAAAAATACTACTCCCTCCGTCTCTACAAAATTATCCTAAATGGGAGTATGAGTCAAAGGGAGTATTTATTGAGTTATCTAATAGTTTATTTACACTTACATATTAATCCCTCCGTCTCTGCAAAATTATCCTAAACCATGCTTTTCACTTATTAAGAAAGAAGACATAAGAAAAGCAATTGTGTTGGTAGTTTGTCGATCTTTTTGTTAATTTAAATACGAAGTAAAATGTGAGAGCAGATATGTGAGAACACATACGGAGTACTGCAAATCATAAGGAACAAACTCAAAGGGACTAGGGGTGAAAGTTAGGTTTTTGATTTGAATTAAGGCCCAAACTAAACTAATTCGGTTTTCATTTTTTGAAACCGAATCCAAACAAAACCAAACTGTATTTTAAATTTTCAGTCCAATCCATACCATAAAAATGAATTTTTATGGCCCTGTTTTTGGGCCTATATTATACCTATTTTTAGCCAAATTTTAGGCCCTTGTTATACTTTTCTATTTGTTTAAGCCATGAGAATTAGGGCAAAATTATTGTACCTGCTTATTCTGTTTTAGTTCGGTTTCAGACTTTTCAGTCAAATCCAAACCACAAAACCAAATTTTTTAAAAAATCTCTGTCCAAAACGAACCGAATAGAAAAAAAAAGAACCGGATTCCTTATTCGATCGGTTCAGTTCGATTTTTCGGTTTTTTCATATCAACCCTTCACCCCTAAAAGGGACGGACAGAAAAGTAAATTGGACAATCTTTTACGATCGGATAGAGCATGCATATTTTTTTTATTTATAAGTTCAATAATGATAGGAGTGAGAAGGTGACATCAAATAAAGTAGTGAAAGGATAAGGCAGTTGAAAGGAATATACAATGACATGACCATCACAAAAACAGTTGTAACAACCTAACAAAACAGAAAATTATGATCTCACAAACAACAACAAAATAAGCTCGATCATCCACGAAGCTTCCTCCACCACAACACGGCCGTGCATGGTGGGCGCACGAAAAATACAGGTAGGGACGACGGGACCAATATCAACCCCGCCACACCACATTAACACGTTGCTCATCCATGAACTCGACGATGTTTATGACTCGGTCACCGGCCGAGTCATGACCGGTTCATGGCTCTGGGACTCAGCCATTATCTTATCAAACTACATTTCGATTCGAGCTGATCCTGATTACAATGGCGGGTTTGGCTTCTTCAACCTGCATGGAAAGACCGTGGTCGAACTCGGTGCTGGAACGGGACTACCTGGGTTGACAGCGAGTCGACTCGGTGCTCGTCGAGTTGTCCTCACTGATCTTCCCCCCCTCCTCCCTGGCCTACGGAATAACGTGGAGGTCAATGGGTTGGATGATGTCCGAGTTGAGGTGTGCGAGCTCGTGTGGGGGGCCGACGAGTTGCCGAGTCAACTCAATGAGTTGCAACGTGGGGTAGACTTGGTGTTGATGTCAGACGTGTTTTACGACTCGTCTTTGATGGCGCCGCTGGCAAAGACGCTGAAGATGGTGTGCCATGGCGGGACGGTGATATGGTCGGCCAGCGAGGTGAGACAATCAACGGATGAGTGCCTAAACGAGTTGACGAGTCACGGGTTTGAGGTGACCGAGTTGGTGAGTCAACCCGGTGTAAGCACGTCGGAAACCGGTCACAACAACACAAATGAATTTGCTATTTATGTTATAAGCCCTTCAAATCCAATACACTCCCCGTAGAAATGGTAATGATTCTCATAGTCTCATGTATACTTGGATATATGATCGATCGATACAACAACAACAAAGCCTTAATCCCAAAAAGATTTGGGGTCGGCTAACATGCATATATGATCGATATTACAAATTTTATTGGTTTATCTACTTGTGATTTTATCCCTTTTAAAGTTTAAAGTTTATGTTGTACACGAAATTATCCCAAATCATATAATTATAATAGTCTGTTTGATAGTCGGTTATAAATGGTGTTGATAGAAATGAATTTTTGTGTAAATTTATAAGGAAAATCAAGAAATTATTTCTTTTTGTTTATAACATTTTTATTAACACTCAACTCATTATCACTTGGGAAGTGATATTAGTTGGGAATGCAAATTTATGAATAAAAACACCAAAATTGAGACAAAATTTCATTACAATGGGACATCTTGATGCTATTTTCTTGCTAAATTTCACTTAAATTTATTCCCATTTCTATCATTTAGGGCAATCTTTTAGAGACGAAAAAAGTATTTCGTATATGCTTAGTCACATACTCAAGGAAAATTTTCGGTGAGTTCAAAGACGTAAAAATATAGTTATTTAGGAATTATTTCAAGCAAATATACATTCCTCACTCGACTGAAATGAGTAGTTGCGAATGGACCATTCTACATTACATTTACATTGGCAAATTGGCCCATGCCCCATTTGGCCATTTACCATGGAACCAAATATAGAAGTCACGTAAATACGAAGCTACTAATAAAAGGTGTTGAAGGCTCTTTTGCAAGATTATCATCTACTCCCTCTATCTCTTAATACTCGCACCGTTTTGACTTTTACACTATTTATATAATTCACTTTGACCCTATTTTATTTATAGTATATGAAAACTAATATAATATATTATTAACTTCATCTTAATATATAATATATATAATATATTGTTAACTTCATCTTAATATATATTTTCAAAATAGTAATATTTTTATAAGTTTTTATAATAATTAGAGATATTAGTGGTCAAAGTTGTACATTGGCAAACATGTCAAGTCAAAACAGTGCGAGTATTAAGGGGCGGAGGGAGTAGCTCGATCCTTGTGAAAAATGAGATTTGTATTCGGTAATTATCTTTCGAACAAGGGGAAGTTATCTTTTGAACAAGGGGTAATATAGCCAACATTTCACGGCTCACTTTCGATGTTGATTATTAAACATTATGGGATGAACTTGAGTAGCTCACAAGACAGCTCTCTACTTTTCTCCACATCTTTTCTCACTTCTCAAGAATAGGGAACAACAGTTCAAAAGAGTAGACACCATAATAAGCATGAATAAACACTCGAAATTTGAGATAACCCAATTTCTCAGATTTCAAATTTTACACACTAGTATCAATCAATCTAGACGATTATATCACCCCAAAACACACCAAAATAATCGCCATCATATCTCTATTAATACCACTACTATAGTTACTGTACGTGTGTTGTAGAGTATAATTACATGTCATCAGGAAGAGCTGAAAGGGTTTGGTAAAATGGTATTCCTTTCCATGCACTGCTGTACAAAATCCTGTACTTCATTGCTGTTTTTTCTGTATTATGAATTAATCGAGCCTTTGCTTTATCCTGTACGCCCATCAAAAGCTTTGCTCTATCACTTTCCCGAACCCTTTCCGACCAGACCATGTTCATGCAATGATCTCTTTTTCCACAAAAAATTGACTAAATTTTCAGCCTTTTCTCAAGAGAATACATACCTCAGAAAGCCGATAAAGGGGGGTCATCCTTCTCCTTCTCAGCCTTTATTTTGGGCCACCTGTTCCATTTTAGGGGTTTCCATAGCCAACCGCACTTCCATCATCCCATCAATAAGCTTAGTATTGAGGTAGAGTGGCAAAAATCATAGATAAACCTCACCCGGGCAAAAACTGTTGTTTCCATTTTTAATAATATTGCGGTGGCTCAAACCAAGTCGCTGATATTGAAGACTAACCAACCCATCTTTGGCCAACACCTTACCATATATTCTCAACCACTGTAGTGAGCTGCTTTCTGGTTCTGCGAGCTCAGACCCTGTTGAGCAGCCTGCTGCTGAGACTGAGGCTGGGGTTGCTGGTGCTGTGTGTTTTGCAAGTTCAAAGGCTGTGAATTATAGTGTGTAAAGGGCTGGGAATAGAGAGGATTCATCAGTCCCTGCAAAATCAACCACTTATATGAGAAAACATCATATATATATATATACACAAATAAACGGCCATTAAAGGCGTAAAATAGAAGGGGAAAGAAGAGGGGGGGGGGGGGGGGGGGGGGAAGGACTCCGTATGATGTGAAATAATAATAGTAAGTACTCAGGTGATTCATACTTCCTTTGTTCTCATTTACATGACAAGGCTATTTAGTCAAGTTTGCCGATGCACGATTTCAAACATAAATATCTTCAATTATGGATAAGAAAAGATTATACAAAGTTGATATTTAAAAAATATTTATTGAGAAGAATTTAAGAAAACCCCACACAACTATGTTTTTTCTCAAGTATAAATCACAAAATAAAGTCAAAGGAACATGTGTGAATATTTTAAAAACCCAATTGTGTCATGTAAATATGAACGGAGGAAGTATTTAATAGAGAACCTTTCACCTCCATCACAGGAGTCAAACCGTTTAGTGTGGCCTCAAAGGGTTATTAAGAAAAATATATTCGGAGTACTATTTTTTTTTTTTCCGACTTTTCAATCAAACAAACTATGTGAACTGGCACATCTTTCAGCAATGCCACACCTGTGACTGAAGAGGATTCATGTTTCCCACTCCAAAATGGCCCTGTGAAGTATCATCTTGAGATGGATCACTGAAGCCAACTTGGGTGAAAAGACCTTGGGATCCATGTGCCATATAATCCTGTAAATAACCAATCAAAGGTAAGACTAAGAACATAAAAGCAAAACAAGAAGTATAAAAAGATATGTACTACTTCTCCAGACCTGAGACATGAAATCGCTCCCGCTACCAAAGCGAGAATATCCAGCCTGAGAATTCTGGTTCAGGAAGCTTCCTGGAAAGCCAGACTGTGCTCCTTGTGTGGCATAATCAACAGAATATCCACTTTGTGAAGCCTGTCATTGGTCATCAGGAAATTAAGTTAACACATCGGATAAACCACAGTGGAAACATGTAATACTACTACAAAGCTATGTTTTTGGATCTACGCATTTTTATATAATAACTAAGAAAACAATGAGGTGGGTCACAAACCAGTACCAAAACAACAGACAAAGGTTAGAATTGAATGCAAACAGAGTTTAAAAAACATGGTATGCAGACTCCAATTGTTTGTTTATCATACCTGTGTTGAGAACTCCGGAATGTTATAAGCAACATGTGATCCTTGAGACTTAAAATCATCACCCAAGAAGTCCTAGTCAATTGATCAAGAGAATTAATATCAAAAGAAGTTCAGAGGGCAGTATATCACTCATATGAATGCATTGGCCTAAGTTCATCAGATGTTATACCTGTGACATACCCCCCATGGAAAACCCATCACGGAAAGATTGGCTAGGCCCTTGAACAGGCATCTGTTTGTGTGGGGAAAAAAAATCAGCACAAAAGATGGAAAATAAAAAGAAAACAAACCAATAAAAGGAGATACTAACATTAGAAACAAAACCGGGTTGTGATAATGGACCACCAACAGATGGTTGGCCATTGGGGCTATCCAGAGGAAAGTTGAAACTAGGCCCGATATTTCCAACAGGTTGCTGTGAACCTTGTTGGTGCGGTAGATGACTGCCAATAGGAGCAGAACTGCCACGGCCAGCACCAAAACCACGGTTTCCAGGCTGAGGGACTTGAGGAACTGCTCCTACAGGGCCATGTACAGCACCTCGAGATGGAATGGCATATGGCTGAGATGGTGGTGCGCCATGATATGGAGGAATAGGAACTCGAGTCATGGGGAATCCAGAAGGATGCACTGCTGGCTTGTGTGTACCATTAGGTGCTCCCGGTGGCATGTAACCTGAAAAAAACCATTCAGCGGCTCAAATAACATACAATAGTAACTATTAGAATTCATGTTAATACAATACAATGGTAAGAAAAATGTACACACTGGGAGAGAGAGAAGAGAGAGAGAGAGAGGGGGGGGGGGGGCTGTTAGGTATATCATACCTCTACCACGACTACCTCTTCTATCACCACTTGCACCGGTCGTTGAACCTGGTGTAACATTATCGGAAGGCACAACACCGGCGGCCGCACCATAGAAAAGTCTACGATCATTATATATCTGTATCAAATTGGGAAAGTTAGCCATGTATAACAACAATAAATGATATATACCAAAAGTAAAATGAAAAAAAGAGTTTAAAATATAATATACCTTCTTGGGTTTCTGAAATTGAACCATACTCTGCTTCAAATTACTGAGAGGTCCCTCTACCAAGCACTCATGCTCCTTAATCAAAACAAAGCAAAATTTTGCAAGCAGAACATAAGCAAATGTACATAAATATAACCAGGAATTATTAGCATAGTTTTATCAGGAGCCCAACAATCGAAAACACATCAATATAAATATACGTAAACAGCAGGAGAAATAACTCACCTTACTAATGCAATTTTTTTTTCAGAACACAAGACATTAATACAGGCACTAATTAGAGATTTACCTTATAATGAGTCAATAAGCCATTCCAAAGTGGCTGCTTGCTCAGAACTTTAGGATTCCCCAAGATGACAATACCATAACGAGCACGTGTCAGAGCAACATTGAGTCTACGGGGATCGTTGAGAAATCCGATTCCCTAAACATAACAAGTAGTTAGCTTATGTAAAACTTTTAGTGTACCACGGGGTTCTGGAGATGCAAAAAGGGATGTCAGATGATAGAACTGAAAATTCTGAAACGGAAATATTGTGGTTTAAAGAAAGCAACGTGAACAAAAAAAACTTGGGAAACATGGTATGATCTACTAAGTGGTAGAACAGAAGTAAAAAAAATTAGAGGAAAGGAAAATAAAATATGAAACAATTTTTTCCCATCTCTTCCAAACCTTCCAATGAAACCCCACAATACAGGTTCTATTTTTAAAACCAAGCACAGGAAAAGTCACTTAATTCTTTTACTTTTCCATCCATAATAGATCAAGAGACCGGTAGGAACCAAATGAGTCAAAAAAGATTGTATATGTAAGCCGTATACACACAATCAACGAGTAGGAGGCTTGCCACCACAACACACCCTCTGAATCACACATACCAAATTCATGAACCATCTTCCCGTAAAAAGCAACATGAAACAAATTAGAAAATAGATAAAAGAATGATTAATCACCTGGTGTTCGTTACTCCTAACACAAGACAATATTATGTAATCTTTTTCTCTACCCTGGAATGAATCAACACTTGCCACCTATAGGACAAAGAGAAATCAAAATCTGAACATGCAATTATTTATACAATAAACTGAAACCCATTCTCATATGCTACCTCAATTTCCTTGTAAAGTTGCTGCCTGAGTGCTCCATTCCTCGACATATAGTTCACAATGTAGGCCCTTTGCCCTTCATAGGGTGTTATAACCCCAATCTACAGCATGTCAAAACAACAAAATACCAAATTTATTCACAGGAGAAACATAGATTGGTAGAATACAAACAGGCGAAAAGGTTAATAAAACCCATCAAAAGAACAAAACAGAAACAGTAATATACCTGACTAGGGACCACGCCACTCCTCAAGAATGAAGTCACTATTTTCTCAACGTTTGCAGCCTCTGTCCGGTTGAGATACGATGTTCCACTAGCACTAATCTCCTCTTGCCCCATCTGTGATTAAATACAAGTCAAAGACTTCAGATAAAATATGGAAAAGAAGTTAGCATGAATATCTACACCCTAACTGAATCACCGCATCCTTTGGCCACAGTCTACATTACACCATACCTGGACATAGAAGAACATTGGGCGATTCGGAACCGGCCATGGAAAATCGATTCCTGTTGATTGTCTTTCATTAACGGTCACGCCATTTTGGAGTGTACCTTCATAGAAGCTATTGGAAGGAAACTCTGAAAGCGCTGGATGCATACGATATTGAACCTGTAATTCATGTAGTAACTAATCAACAACATTGCAAAACCAGCAATCAAGGATGATTCATATTGGCCAAAAATAGGAAGTATATTTGTGGCAGCGATTAAAGAGATTGGATCATTCCCTTAGGAAACACGAAAGTTAAAACAAAAAAAAAAGCATTTCTGAATTAATTATATTATATTCAAACAAAAAATGCATGGGACAGACAGAGAACCTGCAGCCTGATGGGCTTCACACCAAGCAACACAAGGCGCTCAAAAAGAGACTGTGCTAGTCCAGCTCGAGCAGCTTTCTTGCACATTATTACAGGACCAAGTTGGCAGTGGTCACCAACAAGAACAACCTGAAAGGACAAAACCATATAGTGAAAATGACGTCCAGAAGCGCCTCATCTTTCTGCAAGAACTAATGATAGAATTTGCACAAGCATGTGTCAAACTAAACTGAAACTAACCTGCTTTGCTCCAAGAACCAGTGGTATGAGACACTCAGGTTCTGTTGCTTGTGTAGACTCATCAATGAGTACCTAAAGTTGGAAAGTGAGTAAACCATGCAGCACAAACACTATCCAAATTACAATCATTTCAAGTGTATTGCATTTTTACCTGACGGAATCTGAAATTTGAAAGACGTGGATCTCCAGCTCCAACACAAGTGCAACAGATGACATCAGCACTCTGGGCTATCTCCCTCTCCGTTGCTCGTTTCAACGCTTTGTACTTTTTCTCATCACTGCTAGACAATTCTCCTGAAAAAATCAAAGAATCGAGCTTACAAATAATAAGATGAAAATACAAGCTCGCAAAGCACGCGCTGTATATTCTTTGTCAATTCTTCTTTTAAAGAAAATACAAAGAACACTAAATTTCTTCCAGGAACACTGGCACCAAAGACTCCAGACAATTCCTTGCAAAACAAAACAAATATGAAGTATGTGGTATGGGACACAAGTCACACAATGACCCCTTCCAAACCCCTCAGGAAAAAAAAACATAAAGGACGAACACCTTTTCAACATCAAAGGAGGGAGGACGGACAAACAAAGTAAGCAAAAAGTCACCTTGTTCATCCTTCAATTGTTGTAATTTGTAAAGCTCACTCTTCTCCGATGTGTCAAGGTGCCGAACCTAAGAGAATAAGGCGGTAAGCATGAAGCAGAAATCATTGGAGAACACATACAAAATAGAGAAACATAAAGCATGAAATAAGAAAGCAAACCTGATAGTGAAGTGTCAGATGCTCAACCGGAGAACTGACAGCCTCTCTGGATTTTGCACAGAGTCTTACAACCTAAGTAGAAGAATAGTGCAGATAGATTACTTTGCAGCATACATGAGGAACCAAATGCAATTAAGAAGCATGTTTTATTTTTTGTTCACATCCATCTTATCATTATTCTTCCGACCCCTACGTCACAGGACTCACAACTTAAGTCAAATGTTCGAGAAACCAGATGACACATCACTTTCCTGTTACCTATCAGGCAACTATGAATAGCTCTTCCAAGAAAAATGAAATACATTTAATCACTTTTGAGAAAACACATGAATAACTGACCATCTCCAGCTGGATAGAAAAATTCAAAAATATATTAAAAAGGCAAGCATGGAATTACAACAGCTAAGAAGCATCAGCCTTAATAAATAATGGCACTTGGTGAATTAAAAACTACCACAAGGCCACTTTAGAATATGGAAGTTTTTGTTTCCATCAAGTAGAAATTTTCAAACATAGAGCACCATGTAGAATTTCCCAAATAAAAAGCATGCAGCTAGACTATTCTAAGACACCAGCTTTCCTGAAGTTGCAACGACCTCCTTGTTCATAAGTTGAGAGAAAGACAGAATACCTTTAGACCAGTAGCACTTATCTTTTCAGCCAATTGATCCACAGCCACATTACTTGGTGCGCAGACCAACACCTTCATAACAAAGAAAAATAAACATCCTTCAACGAATGATTATCCAAGTATGAGAAATACAAAATATCAGTGCCACAACTTTTACCTGTCCTTGGCCTTGTTTGGCCATGTGATACACAATAGCAGCAGAAGTAACCGTTTTCCCAGTGCCAGGGGGGCCTTGAATTAAACTTATGGGCTTTTGAAGGACGCTCTTTACAGCAAAAACCTAATGATCAATTAACATGAGTTGAAACATCAATAACAAAAACCCCTGAACAAGGAACTACAGACATGTCTCGTTGATCATCTAAAAAGATAACACTAGCTCAACTCCCCAGAACGACCAGCACCATACCAAGACTAAAGCATGAAAGAAAATAACGGCTTGTGTTTGGAAAGAAAGGAAAGAGGGTTAACATTTGAAGTAGAATATAACATCTGAAACAGAATACATTTACCCAGAGCTTCTAGTTCAGACGAACTTCGATGATTGAGGAAGAAGGTTCAAAGGCAATCAATGGAGGGAACAGACTACCACAAAACCCACAGAGAAAAAAGCACGACCCTACAAGAACAATGGTAAAACACAAGTATATAATACCTGAGATGCATTCAACTCTGGAAGACCTGGAGCGCCAAATCGACGAGGCAAAGTATTTCGAACCACCTGCATCTCGACTTCATGTCCCAACAAATGGTGATAAATATACCTGTACCAAGTTACAGACTTAAAATATCAAGCAACAAATTGAAAAGGAATACAATGCTTATAACTGTATGTAAAATTTAATGTATGTGAGGTAGATCCCTTTTTACAATTCAACAGACGCATCACCTCGCAATATTACAGAATTATCACAATCAACATGATGTATTATCTCAGATGGTCACCTAAAAAAGGCAATCGAACAAAAACATAATATGGTGAATTTATCATAATGCATCCTCCAATTTTTTAATCGGTACTATCTCCAGGGAAGTCGTATGTTAATTCAAATTGTCCAACTTTTATAAACCCAATGTAATAAGAGAATATAAGATGCAGAATATTGTCACATTGGCAACAGGAACAAGCGGGGTTAATTACTTGTTGAAAAACCATCTCGATTTAAAGAAGTTAGAGCTGAGAAAAATGATTAATGTACCAAGTAATTAGCGACAACCAAAAAAGTAAATGTAGCGAGTATTTTGAGGAGTTTTGCATTCTTTTTAGGCAGTGAACACCCAGTGCAACCCGTAACCTAATATTCTTAGCTACCCTACCCCCTAGCAAGAAAATTCTATGAACCCACTCAGAAATAACCTAAAGCTAAAAAGAGATTCAGATTAAAGTGAACCCACCCACTAACACTAGTCTCATCCACTGCAAAGGTTTTCATAGCACCCTGCATCCGATCAAAGCTTGTACTTTTCCAGACAAAATCAACGCTAAATCCATGAGTTATGTCGACAGGGACTCCCTGAAATTAATAGACAATATTAAGCCTGAAACCTGAATTGACAAAACTGAAACCATGCAGAACATAAATATAAAAGCCAATTTCACCTGACTTGCACGAAGCTCAAGTGCAACCTCTTCCTGTGCAGTCAACTTAATCTGAAAGCATACAGTAAAATTACAAGTGAACAATTCAATATATTACTGATTGGTTGCAAAGATATACTACAAGCAGTGTGGTAAGATTTATCGCAACATATAGCAAACAAACCAGACAGAAGTTATGTTTTCAGAGAGTAAAAAGGGAAGTACCACATGACCAACAGACTGCCAAGCAGGATGAGCAGCATCCCCTGAGTAACGTAGCCGCAACTCATCACCAGGTACCAGACGCAACTCATTGTCCTCCTAAAATAGCACCATATTTCAAACGATTACATCAGAAAACCACAAATATTAAAGAAATACAGACAAGTGACTTCCTCCAAATCACGGGTTCAAAGGCATGTGAATATATGAGGCGTGTGAAGACTAGAATACACTAAAGTTACACAAAGATCAAAGGCCACCTTTGGAAAAACAAAATATGCAACGCGCTTCTTGTTTAGACCGATATCCCACCGCACTGTGAGATTGTCCTTACTTTGGGATTCTTTCATCATCTGCAGGGCATTCATAATAATAATAAATACATTAGATGAAGACAGAAAACGGAAAACGAACAAGAAAGTATTAGGTATATTAATACAGGACAAGATGAACAGGAAACCAAAAAACAGAACAACAAATGACAAAAGACTCACTTTATCATAATCAGCTTCAAGCTTGATAAGTGGGGCAAATACATTTTGATACTGCAAATAAACAAAAGTTACTGTCAGACATACGTATAACTTATTAAAAGAATACTCAAATAGTCAAATATATCTAGCATCTAAGAAGACACGCTAATCAATACTTAAATATAACTGTGAGAGCTTTTTGTCATGTCTAAATAACAGATTGCTATGGATGTCCCTCGAACAACACAAAAGTAATAATTTAAATTCATCATAGTCATAGCCTCATAGCCTGTATAACAGATCAATGCCAAACACTAGTACCACCTTCCTAAAAGCTCTCGACACTTAAATTTGTGTCTAAAGTTTAAAAAACTGACCTTAATTGCCCGCTATTACATACATCAAGATCTTGTTAGATCTGATTTTGTCTCGATATATTATTTTCAAAATATCAACTTTTTTATATTGATTTTTCATATAAACTTGAATAAAATTAGCGGCCTAAGGAGTGCATTAGAGTCAGTGCAAACAGAAAGTGTAAAGAACTTTCGGGAGCAGTGTTAGTACAATGTTTAAGTACGATGAATAATTCGAATCCAGAATCCCCCCCCCCCTGCCCCACCACCACCCACCCGGCCCCAAGAAAAAAGAAAAGAAGAATCTAGTTATACTGTCTTCCATGGGGAACAGGCGGAAAGGATCAAAAATAAAAACCTGGAAAGCATCTTCATATTTCAAAACCACAGGCTGAGGCTCATCATCTACACCAGGTTTCTCAAGATCCTCCAAAGATGCATCAGGGTTTGATTTCCATAGCTCTTCTATCTTGTTTATTTGCTGTGCACTGATTTGTCTGGCCCTTAGTTGCTCTTGTTCAGATGGAACCTGAAAAAGGAACCAGTTAATAAGTAAGGATATCTACAATCAAAATCCCTGTTAAACTTAATGCACCAAAATCACAGAATTCATAAGTCATATCAAGCAATACTTACCTTCACAAGCCATGGAAGGAAGCAACGATCATCAATAAGAGGACACCATTGACTCAAATCCCAATTCATGTCCTTCAATGCATTCACGCTCAAACAAGGTTCCCGACACAGAAGAACGACTACACTTTCGGTCTTGGCCGAAATAAATCCAAGTAGAAAAACATTACGGCAACCACAATTGTAACACTCAAGAATTGTTTCTCCCAGAGGACTATCTTTATGCAGACAAACTTCCTTGTGCTTGGCTCGAACCTGCAAAGCACCAGTTATTAAGAGCAGATTCAAAGAAAAGTTAATACAATGGGTCTAACATATGAAAAAAACAGTCTTTACAGCCGAGAAGATTTAGTCACTGAAAAGTAGTTGTCACAGCACTCATCTTACCTCTAAGGGGCACATAAACAGTAAACACGCACACCATATGGACAAGAATGCCACACTGTCAAGAACTCATATTTGAAATATTAAAGCAACTTCCCTAAGTGTTATGAAAAAGTAATGATAACAAAAGTTGAAGCAAACACAGTTGACCTGCATATAATAATAAACCAGAAAACAGTTATACATGACCTTTCCAAATAGGTCTACCCCACTATCACAGAAAGATACTTCACTGACTATAAGTAAGACTGTTAACTACAGATAGCTCAACTGTTAAGAATGTCAACTTCATACCAATATACATTTGTACAAACAACAAAGGTTCTTACTCTTACCTATCCAACAATTATAAGATACCATATACACAAACCTGAAGAGGCAGAATGAGTTCAAAATTATTCTACTCTCTTCCTTTAAAATCATGCACATTCCCTCCAAGTTTTCTAAAACCAAATAAAAGACGTCCAACAGTTAAGTATTCACCCTAAGTAGGGAAAAACCACGATTTATATCTGCACCAACACAAGTATTAAATTGATGACATGCCAAGGAAAAATCAAAAGGAAACACGGTGCAAGGCAAGTAATGAGGAGTGTGCACCGCAATGTATAAGACCACCTAGCAATCCCAGCTAATCTAGGAATACGAAGGATGCTCCATGATTCTCATGTACAAGTGACAAACGGGTCAAGTAAGTTCATGTTGAGGAGAACTACAATTTGGTATTTGTTGTGTAAATTAGGTCGGGTCAGTTCAATTACGGGTTCTATTGAAAATTAGTTACTCGTGGTCGTGGGAAACAAATACCATATTGCTATATTAGACTCTGGTCGGGATTCCAATTCTACGAAGTATCAAGTTGCAACGTCCACAGGACACCAACGCCGGTCACTCGATACTAGATCAGTAAATTCCCCTACCCCCCTTCTAATTGGCAATTTCCCATCAATGCATAATAGAGCTTAATTTCATTTTTACCATCAACAATCAAGTTAAACACAAATATTACACCTAAGATTTTTCCATGATTCAACGCAGATGTCTAAAGTAAATAAAAAAAAGCTTCTCTACATCATCAAATTCTCTATTCTAATCAGTTTGCAACAAGAAAGTACAAGAAACTTCCCTGCATCATAATATTTTCTTTATGAACCTCACTAGGGTAATAGTGTAATACCATGTTCAATTGGGAAGGAAAAATTCAAATTTATGACATAACAGGCTTCACAGAACTAGCAAAGACACAGTTCACAGATCAAAATATATTTTCCATAGCCATTGTATTAGCCATTAGGTAGCTAACCGAACCACATAATTGGTGATAGGGTAAGTAACAGAATTTTGGGTTTTCATGGTTACAGGGTTTTAAAGTCCAGTTTCCAGGTCAATATTAATGCAAACAAAAATAAAAGCCACAAATGAACTCATCCTTCATTCCTTCCCAATTGTTGCCTTCAGCAAAGAAAACCAAACCTAAAGAGTGGTGAGTGACTGCTGATAATTATCAATACCATGTGCTCAGGTACAAAAACACCATGAAGCACAATCTATCAACACATAATCAGCTAAGAAAAACGAATACTAATTTCTTTGCTATAAAACAAAAATATAGTATCCAATCCTTCCACTGCAAAGAGAAGATTCAGGATATTAGGATCAGATCTAATACTTTTAGGGGGATTTTGAAATAGAACCCACATCAGAGTGAGCTACAGCTCGGTGTACGCTTCATGCATACTCTTCCATAACATGATGACGAAATCAAATCTCCCCATTTATCCTCAGAAATGTTGTTCAAAATATTCTTCAAACAGCAGGCTAATGAGTGAAGATGCATCTTGTATTGATATAGAGCGTCATGGGTCAAAATATAGAACAACTTGACAGATATTTTCTGATACAAAATTCCTTCCATTTCTATCCATATGTCGTATCCTCGGATAAAGAAGCCACTAGGCCAAAAATATAGAGAATCTCAATTCACATCCCATATAAAGGTCTTTGCGGAGTTCGAGAGAACCATTTTAAACTCTCATTGGGTCAGGAGTTGGCGGATATCTGGCATGAAGTCCGACTGCCAAAATTCGTCAAACTGGTTTTCTATTCTAAGGCATGGTCTTACATCCCATCGAGCGATATGAAATTGATTACCAACTTACAAACCACTATTTCCCAAGTTGTAAAGGGTTGGCAACCATCGCCTAATACGGAACTGACACAGATAGTTCTTAAACACTAATACAACGCCAATGCAGGTCAGAGGCTGACCCATCCAATCTGACTGATGTAAATTCATACCGTATCAACCCCAATAATTTACACAACATCACATAAAGTGATTATGCGGTCATGACTACCACGTTGTAGGGTAGTTCAAAACTTCGGATCAACAAGACTTTTATCCAAAATGGCCCCACTAGCTAATTGGCTGGTTAAGCAGATAAAATGCAAGCACCATATTTTCAACAAGTATACAACCCTTCCAACTTACAAATCTAATAAGATACAGCTCAAATTTCAAGTAAACACTGTATTAGAAATTTCTCTAGATGATTCTAGTTTTTACAAAAAACTAGCAATGTTACTCCTACTTTTCTCTAAATTTTCCTTTCTTGGCTGCAGCTTCCATGATAGACTATAACTGAAAAGATTAAGATGATCCCTCCATACTTGGTTTCCAAATTTTCCAACATTCATAAGCAGTCCATTAGCATCACGGTCAGCCCTAAATCTCAAGCTACGCAAAAAATCTTTTGCCTCTGACATTCATAAGCGTTCCATTGGTATAATGGTCAGCCCCAAGCCTCAAACTATGCAAAAATTCTTTTGCCTCGCCCCTTACATTAGGTTGCCAAAGGTTCTCGGCTACCTGATTCTCTTAAACACTCCATTAGTTTCACAGTCAGCCACAAGTTTAAAGATTTGCTGAAAAAACTTTCACCACAAAAAGTAGATGTAACCTCATCTCCGTAGAACAGAATACAACAGTTCTAAAGCTACTCCAGAAGATGTTCTTATTAAGTAAATGCCCACTGGTATTCCAATAGACCCTTGCAACAATTGTATATGTCCACAATATAGATCCCGTTCATTCAATTTAAGTAGGATCATCTCTACTACTTAAAAAATGCAATATAAACCATTGTCATTCTGGGAAAGATGCAACCTTTTACCAAATATTCAGTGGTTATCTAACTATTATTTCTCAACACTGGGAAGTAAAAGAATTTCCCTTTATAAACTAATTAATAAATCATCACACGTTTCATCACCATCAAGCTACAGTAACGCTGGTCTACAAAAAAACACATACATTGAGGAAAAGTGTAAAAAGATGGGAAAATAATACTTAGTAGAAAACTCACCAGATGATTGACGATGTGTGAACCAGAAGTATTCCCCCTCGAATTACAGAACCATTTCCGGCAAGAAGGAACATTACACCGAACAACACAAGCAGGATTCTGAACACCACAATACCTACAAGCATGCTCAGAAAAATCCCCAACCCCTTTGCCAAACTGATCAACAAACCCATCCTCATCGCCCGCTGTCTCCTCAAAGTTCAACCCACTCATACCAGCGGCCAACGAGTCCACGACAGAAGCCACACCTTGACCCCCACCGCCACCGCCTCCGCGACCCTTGGTGGGCCCCCCAGATGAAGAAGAATGAGATTCGGGAGGTTGATGCGATTCCTTGATTTCAGGTGCCACAATGGAGTCAGAAGGAGTAGGCCAAGCGGAAGAAGATGACGACGGCGATGCAGAAGCGCGAATCGGCTGCGAAAGCTCGTTGAATTGCGGGTAAGCGAAGTTGACGTCATCATCGTCGTCACCACCTGCTTGGGTGTTGAATTCGAGGAAGGTGTACGCATCGTCGTTTCCTGTGTCGGGTTGCGATGCCGTTTCGTAGAGATTGTTCGCGTTCGAATCCATTACTGGAAATCGTGGATTAGGGTTTCCGAATTACAGGCAGATTGAGAAATGGGAATCGAAGGTGGAAGGAAGACGAAGAAGAAGAAGTGTGTGCAAAAAGGATGAGAGAGAAAGTTAGGGTTAGGGTTTGGTGGAAGGAGAATAATAAAATTGGGGAAGATGAAAAGAGAGGAGGATGGTGGTGGTGGTGTGAGACGTCATGAGAACTGAGGGAAAGCGTGAGCGTGAGTGGGGTTGGATTTGTGTGAGCTCGATGAAATTGAGGTGAGGTTGGTCATGCGATACTCACGTGCTCAAAGCCATTTTTTGTTTGTACTTTTTTTTTGTTAAAATTTCTAATTTATTTTTGAATTAAAATAATCGAGTGTCACGTAGATAATTAATTAGGTTACACATAGATATTTTAATTAATTACGGAGTAATTATTAATATATACAACACCATCCAAAATTAATCAGGCACTCTAATAATTAAAACATAAATCTAAAATAAAATTGAATCCAAAATCAAACACTAATCTAAAATAAAATTCAAATCCAAAATCAAAAACTAATCTAAAATAAAAATCCAACATCAAACAATAATCCAATATTATAGCGCCATGTAGGAAATCTAATGGTTTTGACGAATGAAAAATAAGATTTCAAAATTATTTATGAATTAAAAAAGTCGAGTGCCACGTAGATAAATAATTATGTGACATGTAGATTATTAATTACGAATATTACGTATATAGAATTCCATCCAAAATCAACCACTCTAACAATTAAAAAAATAAATCTAAAATAAATTCAATCCAACATCAAACACTTATCTAAAATAAAATATATAACAGTTTTATTTTAACTTAACAATTTAATAGAATTCGTGTATCGCACGGGCTAAATTCTAGTAATAAGAATACGAGATTTTACCCTAAACTTATAAGTTATCACCTTGTAAAACAACCGTAACTCATAAGAGAGGATATCCATAAGCATACAGTTTACAATCTTCTGGTCTCAAGAGAACAAACTTAGAATTGAGTAGATTTTATAGAACAAAATTACAAGTGACTAGATCGATTTTGTCACTACTAAGCTAGGCCTTACTACGTACTCCCTCGATTTTTTTTTGTTCTTTAAATTTTCCTTTTTAATTAGGTGTTTCAAAATATTTTTTACACTTCCTTTTATATTATCACATAAATATTTTAATATTCTATCAAAATTTATGTCCAATGATTATTTTAACCAATTAAATTCATTGAATCATTTAATCTTTCACACTTTTCTATTGAGACATTAATTTTTTTTCATTTTCCCAGACTTTTGATAAAAGTGAAAACATTATAAATAAACGTAATTTGCCTTTTTTTTAAAAAAAAAAAAGAGAAATCTTAATGTACATTACTTAGTCGTTAATAAACGCGTAAAAAGCCAAACGTAACGAACAAAAAAAACAGAGGGAATAGTTGGTAAGAGTTTTTTTTGGAGAAAATAGAGATTTTTAATTATGCAAATTGATTAGCTTGTTGACTTATTTCAAAGCTTTTTTAAAAGTTTTTTGTGAGTTAAGCTAATAAATGGGGTCTAACCTTTTGAACTTTTCACCGTTTAGGACCTATATCTTTTTTTTTCACCGTTTGAGACCTCATTCCCCTTTTCCGGCCAAATTTAACTAGAGTACATTAAAAGGTTAGGTCCTTGGGTTAAAAGGTTAAAGTAAATCAAAAGTTTGAGGACTAACCTTTTCGTTTTTTCACCTTTCAGGACCTGAACTTTCTTTTTTCACCATTTGAGACCTCATTCAAGTTTTCATGTAATTCCAATTCAATTATTAAAGTTTCTAACCATTAACATATAATAAGCTCAAATTAAAATAATATGTAACGTAATTCATAAACTGAGCCCATATCAAGTAATGAATAAAGAAGCAAATAATTATTTACAAGCTAATCATATTTTATATATTCGGTTATGGTGTCCAATGACAATAGAAGAATTAAGCAATTTATATAGTAGAGTACGATATTAATACAATTATACTCAAAGGTTTACGGGGATGGTGGAACTTAAAATACACTACGGAATTTTCCGCCCGGGACCCAAGTTGTTAGGAAGATCTGCCATTGATGGTATATCCTCACAATTGTTTGTGGTTTGTTTGAAGAATATTAATAATGTCCACAGAAAAACGTAAAATTAATAAAAAAAAGGTTAATTTTAAACGAATTTTGATTTTGATCACAAGTTAATATATCATACTAGTTCTTGATTGTTTTATGAGAGTAAGGACAATTGGTTTATTGATGCTCATATTTGATGAGGTACTTAAATGATTCATGCTTAACTCGATCAAAATTAATTAGCAATCTCCGAATTAAAATTTACGACCTCAAATTTTCTATAAACATATTCAAATAAGTTGTTATTGGATTACGTAAATTAAGTTTCAACAATTAAAGGTCTTATGAATGAGTAAAGTTTATCTACGATGTTTGGAGAAGAGTACTATGTAGTTTTAATTGTATGATGGGGTTTGGGAAAGATGAATTATTATTATTATTATTATTATTATTATTATTATTATTATTATTGTTAAATATATTAATAACAATTACTGTATTGCATAAAAATTAATAACAATAAAAATATTAATAACTATTATTATAATTATTAATTTGAGCGCTAACTTCTTCTTCTTTTTTTTGGCATTTTCTGTTTTTTTTTTTAGTAAATAACGTTGGTATACAAAAAATGGATATGAGGTCCCAAAAGGTGAAAAAATTAAAAAGTTGGACCCTAACCTTTGTCTTAATTTATTATTTGAGTGATAGTATGGTTAACGGTGAGTTAAACTACGGTTAACTGGCCGGAAAATGAATATGAGTCCCCAAAAGGTGAAAAAAAAAAATTGAGGTCCTTAAGGGTGAAAAATCCAAAAGGTTAGACCCCAACCTTTAGCTTAACTCAGTTTTTTGTGGTCCAAAACGTTCTCCGAGATAAAGCACATACGAGGAGCTTCTTTGAAAGAGTTGACTAAAGCAACAATAATAATTTACCACACACTTTTCCGCAAACATCTAAATTACTACGTAAAACCTCGTTAACCAAACCAAATAATGCAATACATTAGTCAAACCAGTTAATACAACCAACTAACATATACACCTACATACTTAACCAAACATATACTTTCTATAATAACTCAATCTCCTTATCCTTATATAGGGCCTGGAAATGTCCCTTGTTCCACTTGCTCGTTCCATCTTTGTATCTGCAAATGCACAAACACAACTCAAATGATTCAATTCTTAGTAAATAGAAAATAGAAAATAGAAAATAGAAAATAGAAAAGTAGGAAGCAGTAAAGGCCCGTGCGACACCGTTTTTTTTATTTCCAGTTTATTTATTTATTTAGAAAACTAAAAACAAAAACATAAAAAACACAAAAGACAGCTCCCAATTTTTATTGCAAGTTTTGAAAATCAATATGCTTACTCTAGATATTACTTTTTGTTACTTCAAGATTCAAACTAAAGAAATTGAGCGATTTCCTTCAATATTGCATAAAGATCCAACAATTCCCTAAATACGTTACTTTTTAAGTTATTTCCCACCATACCGTCCACGTAAGCAAGGGAGAAAGAGAAGTAATTTTTTTTTTTCCGGTTCAGCATTGAACCGCTATATGAGATAGCGGTTTCGTTTTAAAGCAAACCGTCATCTCAGATGGCGGTTCAATGTTATAAACCGCTATCTCAGATAGCGGTTTGTATTAAAACAAAACCGCTATCTCAGATGGCGGTTTACTTAATTGTAAATTATTTTTAACATGAATTACAGTTTAAATAGAAATATAATTTAGAAGTAACCTCTTATGACATCAATTGTGTCTGTAGCTCAGTGGATAGAGTTGTGTTGTTTCTACGCAGGAGGTCGTGGGTTCGAATCCTACCTGATGTGTTTATTTCTTTTTAACCATTTATTAATATTAATTATAAACATTTCTAAATTTAACTTATCAACATTAGTGTCTGTAGCTTAGCGGATAGAGTGTTTATTTCCTAACCAAAAGGTCGTGGGTTTGACCCCTAGCTGATGCAGTTTTTTTTTTTAACCATTTATAAATAGTACTACCTACGTGATTATAAACCGCTATCTCAGGTAGCGGTTTAAGTCAACCGCTACCTGAGATAGCGGTTTAGTGTCGCTTCGTTAAAAAACAAAAGGACCGGTTTTAATGCTGACGTGGACGGTATGGTGGGAATTAAGTTAAAAAGTGGCGCATTTTGGGAATTTGACGTTTTTTAAACAATATTGAAGGAAATCTGACAGTAATACCGATCAAACCCTTAGAAATTTAGATCATGTGCTCTTTACGTACCCATTCAAGAGGACATAACGATCTGTAATATCTAGCAAACTTCTCACATGCTGGATCATCTTTCCCCTTCTCTTTGATGCACCTGAATCAATACTTAACTTTAGTTATTATTTTGATCAACTCGTGATTTTGTTGTACATTTTTATATTAATTTAGAAAATACACTATTAATGCCTGTGATATTCGAGATAACGAGTGTAACAATGTCGTGTTTGGTTTTGAACTGGGAACCTCCAATCTCCTGGAGCGGTCTTTAGTTCAATCTCCACCTAAATTAAACTCATAATATCAGTCAAGAACCCCTAATAAAAATACAAATTAAACAAAATAGTAAGGAAAATAATATATTTTCTCCGTTCCGAAAATATCGCACCATGGTTGTCTTTTACTCCTCCAACCATTATTTTGACTCTTAATATCTCCAATCGTGCGCAATTGAAAATTATAAATAAATTAATATTTAGAAAATATACACTGATACGATAAATTTCCTTACGTACGAATCACAAAAATGGCCAAAGGCGTAGTGTGAATAGTGTAAAAAAAATGGTGCGATTTTTTCACGGAGGAAGTATTAGCAATACCTAAATACTCACTCCGTTCCATAAAGATTTTCTAATTTATACTTTTCACGTTTGCACAATTTGTATTATCTATATCTCTAATTATATATTAGATTTTGATATTATTAAAGTATTTATGGAGACAAATCAAACAAGACTACGGGCGTGTTCGGCGGTAGCTTTTGAGGTAGCGGGTAGCGTTTTGACCGAGTCAAGACGCTACTTGTAAAATTTGTAAGTATTTGGCGAGGTAGCGATTTAGGTAGCGGTTAGCGGTAGAGGTAGCGGTTGAGTAGCTTTTATCAAACGTTAAAATTAGTAGCGTTTAAGGTAGCGGGTAGCGTTTGACAAATTTATAATAAAGTTTTAAATAATATTTCACCTTTTATTTTATTTTATAATATCAACCGCTACTTTTACCGAACACTCATATCAGTTACCCGCTACCTTTGACAGCTAACCGTTACCCGCTACTATTGACCGCTACCCGCTACTCCAACCGTTACCCGCTACTGAACCGCTACTGAACCGCTACCCGCTACCGCTACTTTTGCGGAACAGGGCCTACATATAAATATTTTTTAAAATATGTATTTGAAATAATTTAAAAATTTCTTCAATGGTGAATAATGCCAAAATTTTAAATCAAAATCATTACTCCCCTGTCCCTTAATACTCGCACCGTTTTGACTTTTTACAATATTCACATAATTCATTTTGACCCTATTTTATTTCTATTATATGAAAACAAATGCTAGTATATACTCAGTAATATATGGTTGGCTTCATCTTAATATATATTTTCAAAATATTAATATTTTTATAAGTTTTTATAATCTGTAATTAAAGATATTGATAGTCAAAGTCGTAAATTGGCAAGCATATTCAGTCAAAATGATGTGAATATTAAGGAACAAAGGGAGTATTATGGAATAGAAAGACTGAGTGCATAATACTCCCTCCAGTTTTTTTTCCAAACTTTAATTTTATGGTCAAACTTCATAAACTTTCATCATAATTCTCTTTATTTTTTTTTTTTTTTTGGTGTTAGCACCCTGTTCACCCTTAGGGCTAATCCGAATTCGAGGCGAGTTCTGGGTGGGTAGGTTTCGGTCCCCTCCCAATTGTTGTTGGGGGGGATCGAACACGAGTTTTCCATATCAAGTCCAGTCTCAATCACCACTGAACCAATAGACAATTGATCGATATAATTCTCCTTATTATAAATATCAATATAATATGTTTGTGATATTTGTTGGATTTCGATCCATATGTATTTTCAAAATATCAATTTTTTACAAAAAAAAAAATTTCACAGTAATATCTAAATGCATATATCAATGATCAAACGTGTAATTGAAGACTAAGGTGTAAGTGTGTAACCATAAAAAAAGACAAAGAGGGTACGTAGATAACTAACATTAGGTTGAGGGACCTCATCCTCGTTACGGTAGGATTGATCAGGAGAAGAAGGAGGCGGTGAAACGGTGCCGTATTCATGAGCAGGATCAGGAGCTTGTTTACCGGTGATGACTTCTGATAATGTTAAGTTATCGCCTTGTACTACGTCGTTTTGATTCATCTCTCTTACAACCTACCTACAAGAGAAACCAAGTTAATTAAGTATGAATGAATATATGTGCAGTGATAATTAAGTGATATGAGTAATATGAATTTATGTATGCAGTATGCGTCACCATGTGTGATGTAATAAGGTGTAGGAGAAAGGCAGGTGGAAGGCAAAGGGCAGACACGTACTTGTCCACCTTAAGGAGGGTTTTGGGTATGTTGAAGTCGAACAAGGTTAGACCAAGTGGTAAAAATTTATACAAATTTAATAGGGGTATCATTCGTTTTACCTGGAAGCTAATTGTGTAACAGACCACATTCCGACCATCGGCCACCGATATAGATCTTCATATTGATCTTAAATTTTCTTGTTTTATATCCTTATACGGGAGTATAAGTTCGGATATAGTGTGGAGAGAAAACTTACGTTTATTCTTTATAAAAAAAAAGAAAAAAAAAGATATACTCCGTACTAGATATCAATGAATAAGATGCGTGCTTTGATTTTAAAAGTATGTGCAATAATTAACTATTTTAAATTCTGAAAAAGTAAGCATATTGTAGATATTTTAAGTAAACACTATGAGTTGACTTATATTCTGTAAGTATAGACAAATACTCTATCTGTTCATTATAGTCATACCAGACTACTATTCATATATGTTTAGTACGTACAAAGTATTTCGTAATGTTTCCCACTCAAAAACTCTAATCCCGATCTAATATTTCTCATACATGTGTCTAAATATGGTTAAAGTCGCGCAAATGTTCTTAGCCTGTCCCATGGAGATCTTACTGCATGGCGCAAAAGGATAGTCCACACAAAACCCGAACCCATGTGTCCCCTTTGCGTTTCTTGTCATGCTTATGTACCTTAGCCGCCTTATTTCACCTAATGTACCGTGCATTGTCATATTGAGTCATGTTGTGCTTTTCTATAAAAAAAAAATGCGGCTTTCCTTCAAAAAAAAAAATGCGGCTCAAGCATGTCTAACGACCTTCGTCTTGATGCCTGGGCCGTGTTTTTTCCTCATGTCATGCCGTGCCTTACTTTTTGTTGTGCCACAAGCGGACTCGTTATGGTGCCATCTTTACCATCCTCATTTTTATTTGTTTGTATCGTACCCGTATCCATATCCGTACCCGCAACCAAAAGTAAAAGATTTCAATAGAGCCTTGATACAATTCTTAAACCCATCTTTCTTAGTTGGGCCGTGTATCAGTATTTCAAGGTGAGAAGTCCAACTATTAGGAAACACAAAAACAAAACCATCATAAAATTATCAACACCAATTTGCATCTACCAGAAAAAAATCTAGGTCTTTTTGCACAGAGCTCCCATTTCCAGAAAAACGAACACGAGAAAGAAGAGAGAGAAGAATCGAAGATGAGTAGCAGCGCAGCAGTACCATTCTGGAGGGCAGCTGGTATGACATACATTAGCTACTCTAACATCTGCGCTAATCTGGTCAGAAATTGTCTCAAGGAGCCCTTCAAATCTGAAGCTATTGCTAGGGAGAAGGTTCATTACTCTTTGGCCAAATTCGAGAATGGAAAATCCCTCAAACCAAGTATTCTTTCTTTCCTTTCCGTTTTTCGGGTTCTTTTAATTCCTTATTTGTTGTTCTTGATTTCCCCCAATTTTATTGGGGCCATCTGATTTTGATTCAATTGATCGAGATCTAGGTTTTCTGGGTTTTTGATTTTTTGGTTTAATATGGTTTAATATGGTTTACATTATGCTTCATATGGTTGTCTCCAACGATATGCGGTCAACTTACCCTTTTTGCCCATTTTCAACAAAGTACTCCGATTTGTTTATTTTTTATAGGATTGTTTGATCATTGCAGTGGGTTTCTCAAACTCCTATAATTGATCTAGTATCGATCTGTATGAACTTGTTTTGTTGATTGTTGGTTATATTGAGAAATGGTGTTCACATTGTTGCCCCCTTTCCTGGGAAATCATAGCTTTGATGCATATTAGGTCATAGTTGATCTATTTTCATGTGAATCGAATACCCCTTTCCTCGTTCACACTGCTCCTCAATACATGGTTTTTAAGACTTGTCAATCATAAATTGTAACTGATTGTAAAACCATTTGTTAATCAGAAAAACATTCGTGTAGAGAGAATGAATTCATTATTTAGGGGGCGTTTGGTTCATCTTAGGTATGAGGTATGGGGTTAGATATCAAACCCATGGGTTTGGAATGAGTTATACCTGGAAACCCATACCTTGATTCATGTGTTTGGTTGCCAAAGCCGAAAGTAAAACTATTTATTTAACAGTAAAAGAAATTAAAATACTCCTCCATCCCTCGAGTCTGCTAATCTTCTATCTTCTTCGAAGTTGAAGAATGGACACCAAAGTTCCTGCCCACATCATAATAATTAATGAAAGCAAAATTCTCAGAATTCATTGACAATGTAACATAGGATTTCGTAATTCTTCAATTAATACTCAAATTTTAGTTGTAATTTGTTTGATTTTATCCACTGGATTTCTTAATCTGGAACTTTAATGGCACAAAAGAATAATTTAATATCTACAGTATACGTAAAGTTTAAAGAAAAAGATAAGAAAAATCTTTGTTTTTTTTTCTTGTTCGGGAGTTGCTGGCTTGAGATAATGGTGGTGTCGATTGGTTGTCTGGACTATGGAGACGATCGGGTTTGGTGTTGGAGATGAAGGAATGGTGAACTGGCACACACTCTCATAGAGTCGCAGTAATGGTATACGTGAAAAACTGAAAAACATATGGTGCAGTGTTATTTTTTTTTTGTTGATGATTCCAGAAGTGGGGGTTTCCTCCAAACCCACCCCTCCTGGAGATGAGAACCCGATACCTTGGGGGTATGAAAGGTGGGACCCATGGGTATGAAAATTAAAAAATATATGAACCAAACATAGGGTATTGGTATGGATGATTACAAACCTATACCAAACCCATACCTTGCAGCGAACCAAACACCCCCTTGTTAGCTTAGTACATATATAAGGAAGAAGCAGAAAATTGAAAGATTTTGTGTGGATTAGAGGCAAGTATATTGGGGTAGTTGGGTATCAGTTTAATCCATCTAGCAAAGAATTGGACTGCATTGCAGGAGTATAAGAAGTTTATAGTGACCTAGAGTTTTGTGATTGGTTGGTGGGTTTGAAGTGTAATTGTGTAAAGCTGGGATATCTTATTTAAAGAATTATATTATTTGGAACCTTGGAAGGATATAGGATGAATCAGCATACTTCACAACTTGGGGATGGTGATGACTTTCTCTTTTGGTGGTATTGCCTGAACAGGATTTGATCTAATTTCATGTGCATCAACTGTTGATGTTCTAGATTTCCCGTTCGGAGGCGTCTAGATGAAGTATTTGGAGCTGGAGGGATGAAGGAAAGCATTGGGATGAGGCTTAATTTGATTAGACTTGCTATTGATTAGTCATTTAAGTTTCTGCCTTGTAGGCTCCTCTATCCTTTCTTGTCATTTGTCATAGATTTTACTAATGCAGGCAATAATAGAAAATTTAAGAGGTGCTTACTAGTTGAGGTACCTTTCATTTGTTTGGCTGATAATTTGAATATTTGATGTTTAGCAGCAGAGACTGAGGTGCTGGTATTGTTGCACTTGCCGTCTCTGGCTAAACTTTACCTTTGTAGGGTTTCGTGTCTGTTGTATTATGTAGGGGTGTGTAGCTAATTGGTTAGTGGAGTGCCTATTTACTGAGAGGTTGCTATTGTGCTAGTTCATAGTGGCAGGTGTAATTATTTAAGGGGTAATGAAGGCTATAATAACTTATTAAGAGGTGATGACGGGGTTGAGGTTGTGGTGGTTAAGGGAGGAGTAAAAGACGAGGGACCTATACCTATTACCCTCATCTTTGGGGTGATAGGGGGGAATGGAGGAAATTTTACCCTCGTTTGAAATGTAACATTCACCCAACTCCTTCCTCAACTTTTAATCACCACCACTTCTCTCTTTTCTTATTATCACTCCTATTAACCACTTCTCTATTCTCTTATTATCACTCCTATTAACCTCCATTTCTCTCTTTTCTTATTATCACTCCTGTTAACCTCCACTTCTCTAGTTCTCTCTTTTCTTACTATGACTCCTATTAAATTCATCCCTATCTTTCCAAGCAATCCTCTATTAACATACTTTATTTACTTGTCTTGACCAAATGATCAGTTTAAAACGAATTTTGGCTCCAGATACCTACCTTGTGTATCGTCTGATTCTTGTGTTTGAATTCTCTTGTCTCTTGTATGCTTTCCCAAATTTTGCCTTGGATGTCGACACATAATACAATGCTGTTACAATGTTTTTGAGTATAGACTAAATAATTAGGTCTCTTATGTTGCTTCTTACTAATATGCAGTATTTGCTATGCTCACTAATTGTTGTTCTCTTTTGTCTGGCAGCCGTCCGATCTAATGATCAGGAATAAGGAGGTCTTAACCATGAAGCCTTCTGATACTTCCACCATAATCATGCTCTCCAAATGTCATTCTATTTTTTGCTAGTGTTATACATTGAGGTTGTAATGCCCAGATAATGTGATAACTGCATTGTGAGCTTTGGTTGTTATGATAATAATGTTTTAACTTTCAATCATCTTGAAAAATGACAAATTGACAAGTCAATTTCAGATAATCTTTTCCCAGCTTGGTGTTTGTCTATATTAATATTAATGTTTGGCATGATTATGAATACTATTAGCAATGTTTCAAGCTTTGTGCTATATGCACCGCTTCAAATGTGTGTCGTTGTAAATGCATGCTCAAATGAATCTCTCTTTGTTCATTTTGGTATGCATTTTTTGAACCATACTACTGTGGGAAAGTGAAATAATGCAATTATGCAAGCAACCAAGTTATGTGAAGCAGACTCCAAGGAGGAGAGAAATGAATCTACTATAACGTGAGCCCGACCTGTTCCGTCCCGAAAATGTGAGTTTGGGCAGATTTTAGGCCCGGTTTCCGGACTGAGCCCGAGCGGACCCAACATTTTAAAAAATTTGTCGGGCTTTGAACAACGTAAAATTACACTTTTAGTTAGAAGAGCCAACAAAAAGATCGATCCTCCTCTAAGGGGCCATTTTCCAACCTAAAATTATAGGTGCTGATGTGCTATTAGTACGTAATTTGTTTTTATATCTTAACCGCTTCAAAATAATATTAGATACGATATTCTTCAATGACCACAAACATATATCATCCATTCTTATTTAAATGATACAATTGAGTTTTGTACATTATTCACAAACAAGCTCCTTTATATGGAGTCTTGTTAAATTCGTCTCAATAAAAAATCATTTAAGTATCAACTTTTTATAATTTTTTCCCATTCGTAATTGAATATATTAATGTTTGAAATCGTGTCAAACGTGACTAAAAACTGTGTCTATGTAAATAAGACCAGAGCATAACTTATCAAACCATACAAATGTTAAATGAAGATCGATGGTGTAGATAACAACATCAAATTAAGTAAAAAATCATACTGATACAAAAGGTTGAACAATATATTTTGTACTAGTACTCCCACACTAAAGGCGAATCTAATTACACAATTAAAAATGATAGAGAGTTTGTTCAAGGCAAAGAAAAAGGAGAAACAAGGGTTTCCACATAATCCAACATGTAATGAACACGCTCTGTTCTTCCTAGTTGGATTTGACTAGGTGGATTTCGAGTCAGATCGACAAACGTAATCTCATCGTACTCATGATTATCACCAGGATTTGGTCTTCCCAAAATTAATCCCCCAAACGATGTGAATCCTATTGGAAAACCCGATAACTCGAGGCTAAACAATTTGTTCCAAGAATCCGGCTTACCGTATTTCTCTAACTTCCAAGCCTCCATCACCCACCCTCCCGGACAAATGCAATATTCAAAAATGTAAATACTTGTGCCTTGAAAGATATCAACGAATTCTCCATAACAATAACGACGATTGTCATCATTCAGAATAATCGGCATCAACTCGAAAATTTCTTGAACTAGATCGAATTTAGTGATTATATAGTTTTGATGATTAGGGTCGAAACAACAAAAATGCAATGTCTCATTAATTAGAGCCACATTCCATCCCCATCTTATATATCTTCCATTAGTAACAAGGGACTTAATAACACTAGTATCTACCTCTCTCCATATATCATCCCTAATTGAGTATACATGGATTATTAGGGTTTGTGTTCGTGTTCGTGTTTCTTGAACTACTAACAAAATCTTGTAGTCATCGATAGAAGAAACAAAACCAAACCAAGATAGCTCAATATCGTAGTAATTGGCTTGTATTTTAGGGTATGGGAGTGAAATATTCTTGGTTTCTTTTGTGAGGGGGTTACAAAGATAGATGAGGTATCTTTCAACGGAGTACGTGCATATAAGGCCGTGACATGATCCAATTAGGCCATACAGATTTTCTATAGTGTTAAGGAAACTGAAAGGGTTTACGTCTAACACAGTCGGGTTTAAGTTTAAGTTGTCGTCCCTTTTACCAAGAGATAAACACTTACACAACCTATGATTTGAATCATAGAGCAAGGTTAAGGGCGGATTGTTTGAGTTTAGTGTATGGGACTTGATGAAATTGGGGTCTGAGATTAGGGAACTCCATGTTTTACATACTAATTTGAATCTTACTAATGATTTTGTCGATAGTCGAAGCAAGATCTCGAGTGTTAGCTCCTGAGGTAAGCACCCATCAATATGATCATAATTTGCTGCAAACTTCCACCTTCCCCTTTCAATGATCTTTGCCTCCGCCATAATTTTTCTTTTTATATTAGGGTTTTGCGAATTGAACTTGTAGGGTTTTATGTGAATATTAGGGTAGAGTTTTGAGAGATTATTATTATTAATAACGATACGTGCGCGTTTAGTATTAAGAAACATATTCCTATACTACTCCGTAATACAACTTCTTATAAGATAAATAATACTTAATTTATTTAGAATTTTGGTCGTTATACGTAAAATTAACGAGTATAAAGTCATAGTTTATGGCTAGAAAGACGCCAAGTAGACAACAAACAACATCAACCACTAGAATCCCTACGTTTTCTTTCACGGCCCGTTTGGTAGTCGATAATAAACGGTGGAATGGGAATAAATCCTAGTGTTATTTGACAAGAAATTAACATCATGATATCCATGGTAATGGAATTTTGTCTCAAACTTGGTGTTTTTCTTCATAAATTTGCATTCCCACCTAATAGCACTCCCCAAATGGTAATGGATGGTAATGGAAATTTATAAAGGAAAAGAGATAATTTTTATTCGATTAGCATTACCATGGGAATGGATATTGATTTTCCTTACAAATTCACATACAAATTCATTTTCATTGCCACCCCATATAATTTTTATACGTGCTCGTTTAGTATTAGTAAACATATTCGTAAACAGTTTTCTTGTTCGGTATCGTTTTTTGTTTCCAGTTTTCTGTTTTTTACAAAACTAAAAACCAAAATATGAAAACTGCAAAAAGTAGTTTCAAGTTTTTTGTTGGCGGTTTTCAAAATTAACATGATTACTTTATGATTATTTTTTAGTTCATGATTCAATATAAATCATATGACTTATAAAATCAAAAAACCAAAAACCAAAAACTGAAAATGTTACCGAACGAGTCCTGCTCTTCGTTGATCAACTTCCTAAACGTTTGGTAGTATTAGGAAACATAATCCTAAACTAATACAACTTCCTTGTGACAATACAACGCCATCAACGCATTATCGATCATAAGCAGTGTGCTAAATAAAAATGAGTCAGATCTTCGTTGTGACAATTCTTGTGGTCACCTCATGTGCAATTTCTATTACGTACATTTATACTATTCCCACTTTAATTAATTAGGTGTCATGGCGCGCAACTGAAAAAAGTCTTAAGACAAGATTCTTTGATGGATGAAGAGCTAAATGAGTTTATTCATTTAAGACTTGTAAATAGTAATGAAATGTTGAACATGGCAACTGAAAAATGTCTTAAGACAAGACCCTCTTTATCTTGCTCGTATTAGTCTCCCATTTAACGGTACTCGATCATTTGTGTCATTAATTTTGATAATTTGGAGGGGTGATGATAAAGGTCGCAAGTTGCGACAACATTTAGTTGTCGCAATCTTACGTGTCGGAATTTAATTGGTACATATAGACGCCACGTAGGTTATGCGTCATCATAATATTTTTACTATCAATGCAATATTTTTACTATGAAAATATGTAAATAAGGTAGTCGATGTAAAGAAGGAAACAAATTAGAATATTAAGATTTTCCTACATTTTTTTGTAACATGTATAATAGGTTATATAAGTTAAATATTTTAGTTTCCAATTTAACCCATGACACATAATCATGTCATGTCATCATTGTGACACGGCTTAAAGGTCGCATGTTGCGACCTTTATCATTTTCGAATTTGGAGAACGTGTGCATGTATTACCTCCGTTTTACTATACATGGAACATTTACTTTTTTTTTACATATATGCGGTGCAAGTATTAAGCGACGGCCCGAAAAGAAAAGCGGTGCAAGTATTAGGGGACGGAGGGAGTATTAAAGATAAAATTGGTGCTCTGTATTAGACTGGACTCGCTGACTAGCCTCGTGCTGCTGCATGGGCCTGCTTATTTTACGTGGGCTTAATCGTGTGGTGTAGATGTGCAACACGTATTTGTTGGGCTTAATCGTGTGGTGTGGATGTGTAACACGTACTTATTGGGCTTAGTCTTGGTTTAAGCAACAATTGAAAGCAAAGGAAAGGAGAGTAATGACAATTGTTGGATCTTCTATTTTACTATTGTTATCATATTGGTTATTGTCAGGCCTCAAATTTTGTGATATTACCCTCATTTATTATTGGGGTGCAAATGAGTCGAGACTCTTAATAAATTATTTGGGCTCGGGTTTGGATTCGTTTAAACTTCTTTCATGTTCGTTCATTTATTAAACGAGCCGAGGTTGAACAACTTTTGAAACTCGCTTAATAAACGAGCTTGAACATGAACTCGTTTAAAGTTCTTTCATGAACGTTCATTTATTAAACGAGCCGAGGTTGAACAACTTTGAAGCTCCATTAATAAACGAGCTTGAACATGAACATATGTATGCTCGTTCATTTAAGTTCATGAACAACTCGTTTATTAATGTTCATGAACAACTCGTTCATTTATGTTCGTGAACAAACCGTCTAGTTATGTTATGTATCATATTTACCAAATATATGCGTTTTTAAAATTTAGATAAAAATCATATTTTTGACTTTTGATATCCATATTAGAATAAAAATATTTTAGAAAATAATTTTAATTGATAAATTAGTGCTCTTTCTAAATTATGTTTGGAGGGCATCAAATTTTATACGATTATCTCCAGTTCTCCATATCTCATACTCTTCTTTTCTTTAAAAAGTTTCACACAATTTATAAAACATTCAAAATCCCAAACTCCAAATCCTAAAAGTGTGATATTCATTATTAGTTTGTTTATCAAATAAAGTAATGTACTTTAATCTTTATTATTAGATATGATTATAACTTGTGAGATTTTCAAGTGGTTAAACTCTAAAGCGCAAAACTCGTTTAAGAAAGCTCGTTCATGAAAAAAGCTCGTTTATAAACTCGGCTCGATTAAGAAATGATATGTTCACGAACAGTTCGCGAACTCAATATCTCTTAAACGAATCGAGCTTGAACAAATTTTTGAGCTCGGTTGAAAGCTCGGGCTCGTATAAGTTAAATGAATATGAACATGAACAGGGTAATACTCGGCTTGACTCGTTTGCACCCCTCCGAGTTACTACACCGCCTCATATTCCCTCCGTGTAGAAAATTTAGAGCTGACAAATGTGTCATGTCGTATGTAAACCTTTTTATTTTTGCAAATTTTGCCTATGTCCAAACAAAAGGCACCCTCCCTAGCCCAGAGCATCAATATATTCCCGAAAAACAAAATCCAACCACATCGAGCAGGACTCGAGTTCATGTGTCACTAACAAACACATTATTGACAATAGGCAGAGTCAGATCTTCGTTGTGACATAAAAGCGTTTTTATATTCGCCAAGATAAAAATGCATGCGCGCATCCAATCTTTTATTTTTAAATAATTGCTGAAAAATAAAAAGCGTTTTATAGTTGTCGAAACATAAAGGAGTCTTATCTTCTTTATTAAAGGTTAACCATCACATACAAGACAAGACATAGATACATACATACATGTATACTGCATACAAACATACATACATACATACATACATATGGCGTTACATTGATAATATATAGATCGATCTGACGTACATTACGTCTCTATCTAAATGCATTGCCCAGGTCAAAGGTTATTAATGAACATCTAAATCCAACCACAACGAGTAGGACTCGGGTTCATGTGTCACTAACACATTGATCATTGACAATGGGCAAAGTCAGATCTTCGTTGTGATATAAAAGCGTTTTAATATTCGGCAAGACGTACATAAAATGCATGCATCCTATCTTTTTCAAAATATTTCGATGACAAATAAAAGCATTTTGTAGTTGTCGAAACATAAAGGCGTCTTATCTTCTTTATTCAAGGTTAAGCATCACATACAAGACAAGACATGAATACATACATACACGCATACAGAAATACATACATACAGAAGTACGTACATACATATGGTATTACATTGATAATATATAGATCGATCTGACGTACATTACGTCTCTATCTAAACGCATTTGCCCATGTCAAAGGTTATTAATGAACATCTAAGACCGGGACAACATTGCGCCAAGAAAAAAGCACAAGGAGCCCCTTGTCCCCCCGCATTTTAGTGGCTTTTGTTCAACAATCATGGCCAAATGATTTGGTTCTTCAAATTTAAAGCCAAGTTTAGTTGCCATTTCATGCATGTAATATGCAGCAATTTGCTCCCTTTCTAGTTCAGCTTTCACAACAACATCAGGGTTTGTCTCAATGCTTGCTTGAATTCTACCCAGGAACAGGGTTGGACCTGATCCAGAAATAAGAATGTGAAGGGTATTTTAGTCTTTTACATGGGAGATAACAAAAGTAGGGTTAGACCTGATCGATGAATAACAAACAATTAATCAAACGAACTCACCACTTTAAACATGCATCCGCAAAGAAAGAATACATAAATCCTTTAAGTAAACAATTACTCTTTCCAAAAAGTCTCATTTTATTTGCTCCATTTTACCCAAAAAACTCTCACACACAAAAAAAAAAAAAAAGCAGGTAATACCTGACAGATCAACAACAATTCACAAAAAGTAAGTCAACTGCTCACAAGAGGTATCTTATCCCGAAACTACTCCTAGCTTAGAGCATCATTATCAACGAACAAAAATAAAATGTGTATAACAATCTCTCTAACTTTCTCACTCCTCCACTTCTTGTCCATGATTCATGAAAAATGGTACTCCATAACCCGTATATTTTATACCTTAACTTTTCATGAACAAATAAAAGTTCATCCCTATTACCCGTTATATTTTATAGTTGAAATTTTAAAACAAAAAAGGAAATGAACAAAAATAATAAGGCATACTCCCTCTGATTACATAAAGTTTTTCACCTTCCATTATACACTGTATGCAATAGACTACTTTGACCATTAATAGTTTTAATTTCACAATAGTAATAACTATAAATCAGGGGCGAAGCCAGACTCGGTTATTAAAGGGGGCCGAACACTAATTAAGCAAGTAGGCTTAGCCTCTTAGGGGGGCCAGTCAATAGAAAACCATCTAATGTTAACTCGTTAGTCTTTTATTTAATAGGTGTGGTTGGGCCTTCAGGGGGCCATGGCCTACCTAGGCCCTCACTATGCTTCGCCCTTCCTATAAATATTTGATATTTAGAAAATTTACATTAAAATGAATCGAATGAGATCTCACTAGTTAATATTTTTTCGATTATGTATACATACTACTCCCTCTATCCCTTAATACTCGCACCGTTTTGATTGGACACGCTTGCTAATATTTGCAATAACGAGAATCATAATGGAACATGCAGCCAGGTAAGATGTCGAAATGCCTTATTTGAGTCATCAATCTGATAAGTACTCCCTCTATCCCTTAATACTCGCACCGTTTTGACTTTTTGCACTACTCACATAATTCACTTTGACCCTATTTTTTTTTTTTCTAGTATATGAAAACAAATGTTAGTATATAATATATTGTTGGCTTCATCTTAATATATATTTTCAAAATATTAATATTTTATAAGTTTTTATAATATATAGTTAAAGATATTGGTGGTCAAAGTTGTGCATTAGCAAGCGTGTCCAGTCAAAACGGTGCGAGTATTAAGGGACAGAGGGAGTAGTAAGTATACATAATCGAAAAAAATATTAACTAGTGAGATCTCATTCGATTCATTTTAGTGTAAATTTTCTAATTATTAAATATTTATAGCAGGGGCGAAACATAGTGAGGGCCTAGGTAGGCCATGCCCCCCCTGAAGGCCTAACCACACCTATTAAATAAAAGACTAACGAGTTAACATTAGATGTTTTTCTATTGGGCTGGCCCCCCTAAGCGGCTAAGCCTACTTGCTTAATTAGTGTTCGGCCCCCCTTGATAACCGAGTCTGGCTTCGCCCCTGATTTATAGTTGTTACTATTGTGAAATTAAAACTATTAATGGTTAAAGTAGTCTATTGCATACAGTGTATAATGGAAAAATGAAAAACTTTATGTAATAAGAGGGAGTATGCCTTATTAATTTTTGTTCATTTCATTTTTTGTTTTAAAATTTCAACTATAAAATATAACGGGTAATAGGGATGAACTTTTATTTGTTCATGAAAAGTTAAGGTATAAAAATACGGTTATGGAGTACCATTTTTCATGAATCATGGACATGAAGTGGAGAAGTGAGAAAGTTAGAGAGATTGTTATACACATTTTATTTTTGTTCGTTGGTAATGATGCTCTAAGCCAGGAGTAGTTTCGGGATAAGATACCTCTTATGAGCAGTTGACTTACTTTTTGTGAATTGTTGTTGACCGGTCAGTTATTACCTGAATTATTTTTGTGAGAGTTTTTTGGGTAAAATTGAGTAAATAAAATGAGACTTTTTGGAAAGAGTAATTGTTTACTAAAAGAATTTATGTATTCTTACTTTGCATATATATTGGCGATTTGGCGAGGTTGTTTAAGATAAAAGTAGTTGATGCATCCATGCATGTTTAAAGTGGTGAGTTCGTTTGATTAATTGTTTGTTATTCATCGATCAGGTCCAACCCTACTTTTGTTATCCCCGTGTAAAAGACTAAAATACCCTTTACACTTTTTTTTGATTAATTGTTTGTTATTCCTGGATCAGGTCCAACCCTGTCCCTGGGTAGAATTCAAGCAAGCATTGAGACAAACCCTGATGTTGTTGTGAAAGCTGAACTAGAAAGGGAGCAAATTGCTGCATATTACATGCATGAAATGGCAACCAAACTTGGCTTTAAATTTGAAGAACCAAATCATTTGGCCATGATTGTTGAACAAAAGCCACTAAAATGCCCGGGA
This sequence comes from Spinacia oleracea, assembly GCF_020520425.1. NCBI lineage: Eukaryota > Viridiplantae > Streptophyta > Magnoliopsida > Caryophyllales > Amaranthaceae > Spinacia > Spinacia oleracea. Next base: position 147,812,298 of record NC_079492.1, read on the forward strand.
AAAGGGGCTGCTTGTGCTATTTTCTTGGAACAATGTTGTCCCGGCCTTAGTTAGTTAGTTGTGCATATGGAATGTATAACATGGGCCAATGCTATTAGACAGTGAGTGATGTACGTGAGATCGATCTATACATTACGGAGTACTCCGTATCAATGTAACGCCATATGTACGTACTTCTATATGTATGTATTTCTGTATGCGTGTAAATATGTATCCATGTCTTGTCTTGTATGTGATGCTTAACCTCGAATAAAGAAGATAAGACGCTTTTATGTTTCCATAACTATAAAACACTTTTATTTGTCATCATTTTTTTTAAAAAAAAAGATAGGGGGCATGCATTTTAATGTCTTGCCGAATACAAAACGCTTTTATTTTATGTCACAATGATGATCTGACCCTGCCCACTGTCAATGATTAATATGAGTGTTAGTGATAGTGGTGTGGCCAACATGGATCGGACTGCAGGGCACGGTACCGCTCAAAACAAAAGTTATAGCTCGTTGTGGTTGGATTAAGTTTTTCGGGAACATGGATGTCTGTTTCACATAGGATAGGGGTGGCTTTTTTGTTTTTGTTTTTTTTGACATAAGCTAAATTCGCATAAAAATAAAAAGGTTTACTGTAGAACAAAATTAAAACCCCCGAGGTCATTAAAAACCCTTACAAAACAACCTATGATCAAACCTCTTACATCCCCAAACAACAAAGAACATTAAAGTTGGAGATCTTCTCTTCAGAGTGCCCAGATTGCTTGAACACCCCTTCGAGTCCTTACAATGTACCACCTGAAAATGAAATTACAACAAACTAACTTTATCTCCTACTTTTACAAGAGAAACCACCATTTTAAGTCAGTTGTGTACTTGTGTGGCATATTCTTGTGTATCATCGAGCTAATTAGTATTACTCAAGAATTAAACTGACAAAAATATAAATTTCTAGCCAAACCACTTTTGTACAAACATAAATTCTCCGCTGTTATGTAGATACAAAAGTTGGAACATTCTACAGGATATAACATACATCTTATATAAAAGTAAACTATGCTTTTGTTAGTTTGCTCTGTACAAAGAAATATTGTGAAGCTCTTAAAAAAGTGGGCACATACTTGAATCAATGAGTCAAAAGGATGATTGACACACTCACTACTGAAAGAATCTATGAACATTACACCAAAAAACCTTTACAAAGAACGTGCTAATTCAGCTTCTTCACTTTTCCTAATCCATTTCCATAGCTTTATACTGGTACTCGTTTCCCGCGGTATCTGTCTATCAACTGTCAATTAATCACAGAAACAAACATAATGTCAAATGGTTAACGCGTGACATAAATTTACTAACAAGTAGACACGTATAGAACCTTTTGAGCAAAGGGTGAATAATTCTCAACTGGAAAGGAAAATAGCAAATCACAGTAAGAAATAACATGAAAACATCTGATCACATACTGTAAAAACACAACGGACTGGTGATCCCTTTCCCTTTTCTTTCCTTTTATTACGGTTGATGAGCCTATTTCCCTAGCTTATAACTCAAGGAGCTCTTCATGGTGAATTCACAGCAATCAAGGTGTATGATTGACCTAAGTAACAACTAACAAGTCCTAATACTTCGTATGAGTTTGGTCATGCTTTCTATATGAAATGACTTTTTTATTTCTATAGATCTTCAAAACATAGATTATTACCAGTAAACCCTTGGATCCGTACCCCATACAAAATTTCTCCCTCTAATGGTAGGTTCAATACATCCTTGTCAATTGAGTGGTTTGACATGTAATTGGCTTGTAAAATGACCATCTCACAGAGATCTTCAAACAGATTAATTCCTCAAATAGATGCCCAGGTATAAGGCTTAAACAGTTTCAGGATCTACCATGCTCCAGGACCATCATATCGTTTCTTTGTGCTAAAAGACCCCGTTAAGATCACAATGAGACTCGGTCTTTCAAGAGGTAACAAAAAGTGCTAGCTTGAAATTTGGATAAGATTTGACATCAATGAAACATGCAGCTAAGTTGCATCACAACAATGATTTGATCAACAAAAGCTTTTTGGATCTGAATCACAACAATGAAACTATCAAGTCTAAGTTGTCTAGCACTAGCAGTGTGCCAGCGTTTAGAGTGTGATAGTGGATCTAGTGGCTTCACAATATTTCTAGCAGCAATCAAGGACTAACTTTCTTTCTCAGTAATCAGATCTAGAGAGGAATCTTATAAATATATATCTCAAGTACGGCATGTGTATAAGGACTGATCTGGCGATCTACATAGTGAATGTTGCAAAGATAGAATCAGATCACTTACCGATCTCAAGAGTGGATGTTGCAAGACCCATCCAAGAACAGGTATCCTCTGTGCAAACACTGATAGGGTAGGCCAGAAGCCACTGCAGGGATAAACAAATAGTCAGCTATCACTGAAGCACAAGACAGCTACAAAAATACAGAGTAACTGCACCAACAGACCTGAAAAGTACAACGAATCCATACGATTCCAATATCATGCCTATAATTGGCCAGCCAATAATAACAAAGAAGAAGCCAGCGCCAAATGATATTGTTCCCTGAAAAACCATCATTCAATATCTCATAGTCAGATGCAGAAAACTCAGAAGGGAGAGGAGAAAGAGAGAGAGGGAGGAACACCGATATCAGAACCTTAAAGTTTTGAGGTTTCATGAAAAAACCAAGAGTGGATTTTGGCCCAATGGTCAATGCCACACCAGACAAGAAGAGGATCTGAAAACATGTATTTCCATTTGAGAACACCAGTAAGCATCAAAAACGGATCAGAGACTAAGGAAGTGGACATGGTTATAAGACAATAAAATAAAAGCGAGACAACAAGAATGGCTTAGAAACTTACATTTCCCATGGCAAGCAACCCCTTGTCAAACAAGAAAACGACCCCCAAGATGGTAAAGAATATGCCAAACCCAGTCAATCCAAGTCCAATCTCTGTTAAATTTCACATAGCCAGAATATACAATAATTAGCTTCTTCAGCAATCTCTCATCAATCCAAAGAAGTCATTATTCAATACAGACGAAGGAGAAATATAATTGTTCAATTAAGACATCACTACATCAGTTAAGACATGGGGATGTGTTTAAAAGACCACTAGCCAAAACTAAGAGCAAGGAGAATCCTTCTACCCAAGCGGACCCTACAAAAAAACCCACATCTGAGTTGCAGACACATAAGTATGATTCACATTCTCCAAAATAGAGCCGAAAGCAGGCCAGACCCTAGTGGTGCAACCTTGAGTCACAACCTTGTACATGATGTTGTGCCCCCGTTAATGCATAATACAGCACCAATTACTAGGATCCTCCATGACACCTTTCCCACGAATTTCCCATTCTAGGATCTTTAATTTTATGTTACAATCTGCATATTCATCACTAGGGTAGGACCGTAGGACAGTATCCCCCAAATCGTGGGTGTCTTCTTGAACATAAACCTATACACTAAATTAAGACGGTTAAACCATAATCAGGCAATAGATCAACAGGTTCGACTCTAACATCCGCAGTCTGTATCAAAACCAAATTCTATCCCTCCCTCAACATTACATACAGGCGTCATACAACATCCCTCCCTATATCCCTCAAAAACACTCAATTATCTATTATCAAAGAGATACCTAATTAAACACGAAAACCACAAGGAAATACCAGCGTTATAGAAATCACAGTCTCCGCGGCAACCTAAACAACATGATCATGAAATTGATACAATAGTGGAATTTAACTTAATTAACAGCAATCGGAGTGATCTCTTTAAGAACCGGAAAACCGCCAATCTCAATCAACAGCGATAAAAGAAACTTGAGAAAGTGTAATAATCTTAACAAAAATCAACTAATGATGAAACATAAGTCAGCATACACTTACTTTTTCTATCATCCATCTCAAATGACGCCATTTTGTCGATTCCAAATGTCAAATAAGCGAAATCCGCGGAGAATTCTACAAGAAAGTAAAAGAAAAAAATAAAAACAAAAATCAAGAAAAAAAAGCGCGATTCAACGATCGAATAATTAGGGTTTCCAACAAAAACGAAGATCAAAATTGCACCTGACTACAAATTGTGAGGTTGTTCTTTCAGAAATCAAAAGGTTGAAGTAAAGTTGAATTGCAGGAGACGAAGGAAGGCTTGCAGGTGTGTTAATGGAAGTATCTGGTAATGGAGGAGAGAGAAATGAGCAAAGGTAGTCGAAGAAAATGGTGATGTGATGAACCAGAGAGGCGTTATTTGAAAGGCACCGCCACGCTATTTGGCCAATGAAATCACTCAAATGAGACTTTAAGACAAATTACAAGAAGTTCCATCTTATTACATGGAAATTGGAAGCAAAGGTGATTAAAAGTCGGGCCGGACTGGGCCGGTCCAGACCCGAGTCTAACACTTAACTCATGCCACCAGTATTATACTACTGATGGATAGATATGTTATTGTCCCATTTAACAAGCTTTATCTCTATCATCAATAGAATTTGTTAAATAAATAAGACACTGAATTGAGAGTAACAAATCTATCCATCATTAGTTTTAATAAGATGATAAATTATCTATAAGCTCTATTTTGATGATAATTGTCTATACATATAGTTTAAATATTCAAATTTAATATTCATATCAAAAGTCGTGCATCGCACGGGTAATATACTAGTTTTTGTAAAATTGTGGCAGACCTTTTGTGTTTATTTGGCTGTCGGGTTGGTTCAGATCGTTTTTTAAAATCATGTGAATTGATTATGTGCGGTTATTTTATGCATGGTTTGAAATCTCTCAGGGGTTATAGCAGTTTGAAACGGTTAGGGTTAATCCAGTTCGGTTTGAAGCAGATTGGGTTGTAAACGGGTTTATCTAGGTTATATCGAGTCGGGTTCATTTTGGTTCAGATTAATTTGGTTCAGTTGAAAACTGGTCGGATTGAGACGAGTTTAGGGCCTTTAGGCAGAGTACAACAATTTCGGGTTCGTACCGATTCGGGTTCTTTGTTTGTTTTTAATTGTTTTTTATATTACAAAATATAATACAATGATTTCACTAATTTTACAGTACTAAGTAAACAAGTAAGTTTACACCCTAACAAATCTAATATATATATATAAAGGGGAGTTTTTTAAAGAGATTTCGGAGCGCCACGTAAGAAAGTCCAGTCATAAAATCGAATATCAATTATTTTTTCAAAAAATAGTAAATAGATAAATATGGTAAAAAGATAAAATTTATTTCATAATATTTTAAGATAAAAAAATCGATAGATAGAGTTTTGAGAGAAATATAGTACTGGTTTATCACGTATTGCTTAAAAGCAGTGGTGTGTATCAACCTACACCTCCAAAGCTCCAACATAATTTTACAAAAGGCTATTTAACGGGATTGTACTTTGTATCAAATTAACAAGATGATATATAAATGTATAGTTGATTAACAACATCATCTCTTTTGTTTGTTTATATAATTTAATTATGTATGTTGGTTTATATAGTCCTTTGAGACTTCCATCTAATCCTTCATTTCTTTTATATTACTAACTATAATATGTTCACTAACTATACTCGGTCGATTATATATTGTATTGATTTTTGCAGGTTTTATTTGTAGGAATGAGATACGTACTCCAATACTCCATAGCTAGGTGTGTTCTTTAATTTTCTTTTTAACATGATACCAAAACACATAGTTTTAATTGTTTATTTTTTTTCACTTTTGTGTGCATGTATATCCATAAGGTTTAACCAATTACAAAAAGTTCAAATTACGTAAGAGTACAAGTTACAATAGCGAGTATTCTAAAGGTTCAAATTACAATAAAAATAGATACGATTAACATATGGAGTGGATAGAATAGTCAAAGAAGAAAAATAGAATAAACACAGAAAAAAATACAATTATCCCCTTTTAAAAAATAAGATAGGATTACAAGATTGAGTTTTTTCAAATGCAAAATACCATAAATGGGGTGGATAGAATAATCAAAAAAGATAAATAGATAAATACCATATGGAGTGGATATAATAGTCAAAGAAGAAAATTAGATAGAACACGGAAAAAGATACAATTATCCCCTTTTAAATAATAAATAAATAAGATAGAATTACAATAGTGAGTTTTCTCAAATGCAAAATATCATAGGGAGTGAATAGAATAATCAAAGAAGAAGAATAGATAGAACAACATACGCATATTCGTAATCATTCTATACAATTACATAGATATGCATATTCGTGATAGAATAAACTTAAACCCCAAAACCAAAACCCAAAGACACCAAGCATTGGGCCACGTGGGTGTGGGTTTGTTGACTTTGGGTAGCATTAGGTTTCTCACGTGGGCCAAGTATATAGGCCAAGTCCATAAGTAGTTAAGGACCATAACTTCCCAATTTCTATCTTAGGGCGTAAAGGAATTGAAAAGTGATTACGAGTCTAATTAGTTTACGAATAGGATTTATATAATTAGCTTGAATTTGCAACCACGAAAGAAATTTGTAATAGAATTTTATTTACATTAGAATTCTACTTGCATTAAACAGAATACATGAATAACTAACTCGAGTTTTACCATTATTGAACTAACAATTTCATAACTCGGTTTTCCTATGAATGGCTAAGAGCAACATCAATGGAATGTTATCTTAAGACTTTTCTCATATGCCATGTCATCTTTCCACTAATATTTAATTAATTAAATTTTGTAAAGACTTCTCCAAACTCATCCAAATTTAGATCTTCACCCCTCAAACTCATTTAAAACATCTAAAATAAACAATATCTTAAGTTTTTAATTATTTAACTCACACATTGAGTCTTAAGTTGAGTCTTAGTTTTTCAAGATTTTAAGTCTTAAGACTTGGTGCTGATGTTGCTCTACATAAACATTTTAAATATTAATAACACATTGAAAAACTCGTGCATCGCACGAGCTTCAACACTAGTTAATACTATAACTCAACTTTTACAAATTACAATAATACAAATAAGTAAAATCATACAGTAATAAGTTATTAATGAGTCGATTAACCAAATTTATGGGTTTTAAGAGGGTTATAGGTTGTTATGGTTTGAGTGAAACGACCCGTATGTGGGTTGTAACAACATGGGTCCAAAAGGTCACGACTTGTTACAATTTGGATCCACCGGGTCATAGGTCGTAACGGTTCGGGTATAAAGGATCACATAATGTCATATATCAGTTTAAAAATAAAGTATCATCCGGTTGATACGATTTTGGGTTCAAATGGATCGGGTCACTAACGGGTTATAGCGTATTCAGTTCAGCTAAGTTCGGGTTGTCACGAGTCGTTCGATATCGGGTACGAGTTGTCACAATGAAATTAGGGTCGGTTCGATTTTGAGTCGAGTACAATCGGTTCAAATAGGTTTTCAGTTCCCAACTTGCGGTTTCTAACCAATTCTTCCCCGTGGATCGGGTAAAACCCACAGAAATCCACGGTTTAAACGTTTCGTTTCAGAAATTGACAACTTTACCCCGAACGCATAAAAAAGCCATTATTATCTGTTTGTTTTAACTTATTTGACTTAATTCAGCAAAAATAACTCCACTTCAGTAAAAGTAAATTTTTCAGAACCAATTGCATGTTGGTTCACTGGTGATTGAGGCTGAACTTGGTAGGGAGTATCGCGTATTCTATCCCCGCAACAACAATTGAGAGGGGACTGAAACCTATCAACCCAAAACTCGTCCCGAATCTGAAATAGCCCAAGAGTAAATCCGGTGACAAAAAAGAAAGAAAAGAAAAGCGCAAAATTCCAAACAATATACACACAAATAAAAAGAGTAGCACAAATAAGTTCACATAAGTTAATTTCACAATTACAGTTGAACCATACAATTAACCCAAATTTTGCAAAAAAAAAAACTTTAAGGTGTGTTTTCAAAAAAAAATTATATAGGATACTTTCTCGCATAATTTGAGTTATAAAATGTCCTTTTTGACAAATTTGCCGATAAAAAACAATTCCAAGGCCGTAATAAAGTCCTATTAGGCGTTAGCCGGCTGGTTGGCTCCCAAACCCACTGCTGTGCTGTCTGTCCCCAACTTCGGCAGCCTGCAGTTCTCCTCCCTCCCTCCCTCAAACGTGAAAGCGACGAGTTTCCCGCACTCTCCATTTCGATCCAATCTCAAAATTCAATCAAATTTCTCAATATATTCAATTGAATTTCCACCAGATTTGCGATTTTTTTTTTGTTAATTTGAAATCCTGTTCAAAATCCACCCAAAATGGCGCCAGTTTCAGCATTAGCGAAGTACAAGCTCGTCTTCTTAGGAGATCAATCCGTTGGAAAAACCAGTATTATCACTCGATTTATGTATGACAAGTTCGATAATACTTATCAGGTGATTCCTTTTTTCCTTTCAAATGTTGATCTGATCATCATTTTGCGATTCAATTGATTGTTAGGTCTGCTTATTTGACGGATCTAATATTTTTTAGGGTTTTCGTTTGATTGGATATTTTTTTCTGCTGATCTAATTTATTGTGATCTCCGGTGTTAATTAAATTAATTATTGTTCTAGTTTGGTGATCGACATCTTGTAGCTCTTTAGTTTTTTTTCTTTTTTTTTTGGTAAGGTTTAGTTTTTTTTAACCTAGAATTCACTTGATTTGGAATTGAACTTTTGTGGTTAGGTTTGGTGCGCAGGTAGATCTGTAATGAAATTAGCGAAGGATCACTTATATTGAGTGGTTACATACTTACAGTGTGGGAGTTTTGGAAATGGGTAGTGTTTTTCATATGGCATTGTCATTGCATAGCTGTTAACTTGTGAATATGATAGTCTGATGTTCTGTGAGGACTTAGGAGGGAATGGTTGGATCGAATGAGCCGATCACTTACCATATGTATGTCATGCATGTCTAAATTGAGACCCTGAATTTGTCAACTGCTGAAAGGCACCAATTGAGTACTCGTACATTGTTTTCGTGCAATTGGTTGAAGTTGATCCCTGAACACAGAGAAAAGTTAGGGAAAAGCTCTTTAAAAATTACAAGTCCTTTCTTTCAAAAGGGTTTGCTAACAATTAGCTAGTGATTTGAAGGAAATTTAAGAAAGTAAATGGTACCATTTTCTTTGCAAAAGGATGCTTATTAGTTAGTGATGGATTTTACGTGCCCATCATCAACTTTTCATTTGTTTGTTGTTACTTGTGATCCCCCCCTCCCCCCCTTGGCCACCGGTTAAGGCTTACCTGGCTCTTCTGATGTTTCGCAGGCTACAATTGGTATTGATTTTCTATCAAAGACCATGTATCTTGAAGATCGTACTGTACGGCTGCAGTTGTGGTAAGATTCATCCCTTAATATTAGTAAATTATTTATATATTTGTTTTTCCAGTAAATCCATTAAGTGATGGTTCTCTTTGTGTATAATTATCTTTTCTTTGGAGCTTGTCGTAACATATTTTTTATTTTAGTGTATCTGTATACTAATATACATGTCATGGTATGGGCACTTTGTACATGTAACATAGCTGGAAAAGAATGATTTTAATGGTCAGACTGCCGGAGACTCGGAGGTGGAGAAAGCTATAAATGGTTTAGAAATTTATTGTTGTGGAGGCAGTATCAATCTACAATAGATTTGATCTCTCCTGCAACTCTTAAAAAATGGATGTTCAGTTGGATGAAGATGACCTGGTCACGGCCACTTTAATTTTGTTGGAATTTGAGCTTTGTCGTTGATGTTGGTGCCCTTGGTGGTAGCAAACTCTCTAAAGAAGATTACTAGACTACTAGTGATTAGTTATTTGTTTGGCGATGCGATGCTGTCAACTATTAGGAATGCTCATGGTGTTCTTTTTATTTAGTGTCTATCATGTCCCTCTTTTACTGCATATGCCATAGCTTATAACATGCTACTTACATTGCCTACACTTCTAGCTACACTAGATGGTTCAACAGAGTACTATGTTATTTGGACTCTAATACTGTGCCGGTCAAGGGCATGTGACCAACTCGGCTGTCTTGTGAAATTTCCGTGATTTTGGTCCAAAATAAAGTGTCATAGCCATGTCGGTGTGTTGAGGATCTGAGACGGGCATACCCCATGGTACTAAGAACAGGTATACCCCATGGTTCAGAGGCAATGACTGTTTGAAAAATATTCAATTCAGAGTCAAACATTTGTTATTTTGTTGTCCTCCCCAGAGAAAAGAGTTAAGCAGCCCACCTTCCCCAGGCTAAAATACGAGATAGTTCCCTGGTTGATAAAATAGTTTTCCTTTCCCTTTTTACCTGCATCACTGCATGTCTATAGTTTGTGGAATTTTTTAAAATTTTTCCTTGGATTGTTGAGCAAGGTTGCTGAAAACTCAAGATGTTCAATATTGGTATTTGCCAGTCCATCACTATCCAGTGTTCTGTAATTGACTATTTTTATTTACAGGGATACTGCTGGGCAGGAGAGATTCAGGAGTCTTATACCAAGTTACATAAGGGATTCATCTGTGGCAGTCATTGTGTACGACGTTGCAAGTAATCTTGGAACTGAATTGCTGAAATGCAATTTGCTATTAAACAAAGTTGTTTATTTTTTGGTTGTGTTCTGGTCAATGTTTAGCCTATTTACATTTTCTCATTGTGATCTGTGCAGGCCGACAGTCCTTCCTTAACACAGCAAAGTGGATTGAGGAAGTCCGCACTGAGAGGGGCAGTGATGTTATTATTGTTCTTGTTGGAAACAAAACTGATCTTGTGGATAAGAGGTAAAATGATGAAAGATAGTTTAGATATTTGAAATGATCTCCTTGTTTTGGTATGAGATTATTATTGTAGTTGTTGTGGTTCTTATAGTGTACATTCAGATACTAGTTTTGTCTGCTTTTATTTTATCGACTTATCTCCAAATGACCAAAAATCTAAAGCAAAGGAGGTTAACTTTAGAGTTTAGATTCCAGTGTTTCCCACCGTGATGCTTAAATAACATTTGCGAGTTTGTGGACTTTCGGCTGTAGTACGGAAAGGTTTTGAATTAATTTATTAACAAGTTGGTCAATCTCAGAAGTCAGATGCTTTATTGTTGACATGGTCATTGCCTTAAATGATTTGACTTTATGGGATATTGGAATATGGGATGGCGGGAATGGTCAACAACTGTATAAGCTACCGAAGTGTTGATTTAGTATGTATGATAACTTAATCTTTTTTACTCTTGTTGGAAAAGTCAATCTTCTCTCTGTCTCTTTGAACAAAAGGAATGGGTATTGATTCCATTCTCTAGTATGCTGTTCGGTGTTGCAGCTGCTTGAATTGCATTTCTGCAAAATAATTTAGATGCAGAATTTCCTGTGAAGAATTAAAGATCTAAATGCCTTTATATTACAATCTTCCCCAAATTCTTCTAGCCGAAAGGGAAAACCTTGAAATTCATCATGAATGCTGGCAAGGTTAAAATGTTTTAGCTTATTCATTGCTGATAGCTTTATTGATGCAAGTCAAGGCTGTATGTTTTGTGTTGGAGTAGTTAGAGCCGAGGAAAATAGTGAATCACAGATATCGGCATTCTTACTGATATTCATGGAATAATTTGTAGTAAATGTTTGCAATTTTTTGGGAAGGTTTGCAGGGAATCACTTATTATTGAAAGCACCTTGCAAGGAACCACCTTTACCGTGCTGTCTGTGCACATGGCACACCATTTTTTTTTATAGTTATTATGTACGAAAAATATCGAGTAAATGTCTGATGGAATGATGACTTGAAATTTCCGTTTCCCCCTTCCAATTTCTCTTCGCTTCCTTCCTACCTTCCGCCTCTATAACCTTTGCATCTCTATCAACATAGCCACTTCTTTCCTCTTTTATATATGTTTTACGGAACTCCTCATCTCTGATTTTTCTATCCTCCATTATTTTGTGTATCTGGTCAAAGCTGAGAAAAATCAGACTTTCCAAGCGAGTTCAATGGATTTTTTTATTTTGTTTGCACCAATACACTGTCACACCTTTGATCGTCTATGGATAGACCTGCAATAGCATCCACAAATCATCCCCTTCAGTGGTGGTGACAATAAAGATAGGCTTGGTTCACAACAGGATGTAAAAGAATTTGGGGCCATTGATTAGGTGGAGATGCAATTCAAGAAGTAGAATATAGTGGTGGGTGCCTGTTTAGAGTGGTGGAAGGAGATTCGGGGAGTAGAGAGATCAGTAGAGTAAAAAGGAAGGAGAGGGAGAAATAAGGAAAATGCATAGGCAAATTGGGCACTTGAAGTCATTATTCTGAAATCCTTAGGCTCTGTTCTCTTCTCTTCTCGTCTCGTCTCGTCACTTGGTCTGGTCTGATTTTTCTAGTTTCTGGTATGGTATTCTGGTGGTATGGTCTGAATGTTTTCTATGAGTGCTTTTTGCTTGGTCTGGTCTTGTCTTGTCTTGTCTTGTTTGAAGTTTTCTTATCTGATATGATGTTAAGAAAAATAAGTAAATAAAGCAATAAGAATAAGGTGAAGAGAATAAAGCCTAAAGTGGTTGTCATGACAAATATAGTTTCTTTTGTTAAAATTTCCGTTATTTTTCATATATGATATTGGAAATAGTTTTATCACACGGGCATACCTTTGGCTGTTGCTTCACATTTTTTTCTTTAATTTTAACAGGCAAGTCTCCATAGAGGAAGGAGAAGTGAAAGCCCGTGATCTCAATGTCATGTTCATTGAAACTAGTGCAAAGGCTGGCTTCAACATTAAGGTACATCCTTGGATCACTTTTAATCCCACACTAAATTATTTTGTGATATTTAATCATTCATTTGTCTGGTTCTTACTATAATATTTGACTGGGTAAAGATTTGTTACTCTCAAGCTTTGAACTCCGCAAACTGCTGACCACATTTTACTTCTTAAGCAATGTAAACGGTTTCTAAGAGTTTTCTCACGATAGTTAAACTTATACTGTCTGCATTTTAGGCTGACATTGTTCTCACGATAGTTAAACTTATACTTATGTCTACATTTTAGGCTGACATTGTAGTTCAGCATCAATGTAATTTGACCGGAGCATTTATAGCAGAATTAGAGATTGTTTGAGCTAAGTTGTTTATAGGTGAGGGACCATGATGTGTTAGCCATTTGGCCCTAACTACCCTTTTTCACATTCTCCCTGTCGATTGCTGAATTATTTCTTCATGTCACCCTTGCCAAAATGTTTATTTCTCTTTGTATTTGCCCAAGACTTTCAAAACATAATACCCCTCTTTTTTTAAAAGTGACTTGTGTTCATATGTACGGAGTATTTACTTAATAGCCGACGTGGCACATAAAGCTAGTATTCTCCAAGATAAACTACATTTCAAACTTTGGTTCCAAAATAATTGTATCCCATTATAGTTTCATGGAAGGAGGCATACCATGTAATTGTATCCCACTATCCCATGTATTGTCTTCATGGTAGGAGGCATACCATGTACCCCGCATTCCTCTGGTAAAAGTATAGTGCTTTCACCAGGTAACTGCAATTCCAATTTCTTGGTTTTGCATTGCATAGGAAAGAAACCAATTAGTTAAGCACTGAAACTAATTAGTTAAGCACTATGATTAATGAGTTACACAATGAAACCAATTAGTTATGCACTGAAACTACTAAAGCACTGTGACTAATGAGTTAAGCATTGTGACTAATGAGTTACACAATGAAACCAATTAGTTAAACAACGAAACTAATTAGTTAAGCAATAGAACTAATTAGTTAAGCATAGAACTAATTAGTTAAGCAATCAAAGTGGTCTTTTCGGTAAGGCGGTCTTACCCAAATGTTGCCGTTTTTCTTTTTGCCACTAAAGTTTTATTAGTAATAATCCCTTGCATATTCCTCTCCCCTCTGGGCTCTGGCCTATGAACTACTAAAAAATCACTGTTTTGAAGTATAAACAGTGGCCATCATACTAATGTGAAGCTTTTCCCTGCAAATATAATTGCATTCCATGGTATATTGACATACTTTCACATGGATTTTACAGGCACTATTTAGGAAAATCGCTGCTGCTTTACCTGGAATGGAGACACTCTCTTCAACAAAGCAAGAAGACATGGTTGATGTAAGTCTCAAGTCCACATCGAGTGCACCTCAGTCACAGTCTCAGGGCAGTGGATGTTCATGTTAACCTTGCCTCATAGTTCTCCATGGAAATCACATGCTGCTTAATTTTGTGTACCTTTTTTGTACTTTTGGCCTTTTGAATCTAGAAAGATTTTGTCCTCTTCTCTGAAGTAATTATAGTCATAATGTTGTGATGTTCCCCTCTTAGAGTAAAAGATTGTTATTTGAGAATTTGAGGGACTGAAATGTAGAAAGATCCATAAGATTTTTATGTTATAATTTGTCTGAATTCCAAAGTATGTCAAATGTGAATATGAACTTATCATCTCAAAGAGACACTCAGTTCCCTTTGCCGTACTCCCTTTTAAGGAAGCATACAGAGGTAACGCTTGATCGCGATTCACAGTATGTTTTTTGGAAACACTTTGTATATGTTTATAGCATGTATGTACATTAGGTTCAATTTTAACTCTCAGGGTATGCTGTTGGTTTACGCTTGAGCCACTTCCAAGCATTTTGCAGCTGATGAGATTCGACCCAAGTCACTAGGTGAGCTTCCCACCAACTCCACCAACTTGTGTTGTTCAGTGTAGACATTGATAATAGCAATTTTTTGTGTGATGAAATGAGATAGTAGTAGTACTATAGAGTAACAAATGTGAAGTACAATATATAGTTTGTCATACAATATATATGTTCCTCTATCAACACATTTCTGTGCTAGAACCTATAATTTCATTCCCATTTTCTTTTTTCGCCTTTTTTGCCGTAGCTTCAACATTATCCAAGTAATGCTGATAAATATAAGAAAGGAATCCCCACATAGCAAGAATCAAAGCTATCACCTTCACACCATTCATCTTATCATGGAAGAACACAACCGCCAAAATCGGAACCAAGGGCAAACTCAAGGTGGCAATCACATTAGAGAAAAGGGAAGAAACCTCGAAAATTAGCCCAAACAATCCCAATGCAGAAAGTTGCCAACTAATAGCAGTTGAAACCAATACCATTACATAGGGCACCCTTCCCTTCTTGTAATCTCTCATTTCCTCCTTCAAGGTTCGCCATTCCCCGCTACCAAAGAGCCTTATTACACAAACACAAGTCGCTACAGCATAAGGGTAAAGTTGCATACATACCACGGTGTTAAAGGAGTTGTCCTTAAACACCTTCTCAAAAGAGTATTGTGCTACGGACACTAACAAAGCCAGTGTCGCGGATGCACCAACCGCGCATAAGAAACCTAAGGTAAATTTCCCTGGCGCAACATTACTCCCCGCGCTAGCATCATTACCTGCATCCGTTTCATAAAGATCTTTACAGTTACAATTTGCACAAATATTAGCTCAAAAATGGAAAAGCGGATTGAATATAATAAAATATGGATAAAGTAAGAGAAAGTGAGCGCAACAGTACTCCCAGCGCTAGCATCATTACCTGCATTGGTAGCTATTAGACACGCGGAGATGGTGAGGATCACAATCGAGTTAAGCACAAGGGCGGTGAACTTCTGCGCGTTGATGAAGAAGGAAGTGACCGCGTTGAAGGCTAGTTGGGAGGCACACAACAACGAGTACGTAGAGACGGGTAAGTATTGTAGTCCATAGGAATACATCAAGTTATCGGCAGCTACGAAGAGGCCGTAAATGAAGTAGAGAAGGGTGAGCTTGTAAACCGGAGGGCGAAGACCGGTTGGTGAGGAGGGGAAGAGCAATGTAAGGGGAATGAGGATGGGAAAACCGGCTGTTTGTACAAAGGTTGCCATCCATTTACTGTTTCCACCTTTGTCAAAGTAAAGTCTTCCTAAGAGAATGCCTGTTGTTTGGCCAACTAGGAGAAATAGGATGTAAGTTATGATACGAAGCCACTTATTGTAGTGTTTGAGCTTTGGCATCAAGTGTATGTTGTCCTTTTTATTTGATCTTGTATCATCTTCTTTGGTTCCTACAAAAATTGTTTACAAAAACTTACATTATTATGTACTAGTATAAAAGTACAAAATTGACATAAGGGTCCGTTCATTATCGTTTTTTGTTTCCAGTTTTCTGTTTTTTACAAAATTAAACACCAAAATGTGAAAACTATTAAAGTAGTTTTCAGTTTTTTGTTGCTAGTTTTCGAAATCAACATGATTACTATAAGTATGATAATTTTTTAATTTAATGAATTAATCTAAATCATATGACTTACAAAATAAAAAAACAAAAAACCGGAAAACCGCAGTGATACCAAACGAGCCAGGGTATAGTTGTTGTACTTTCTAATCGAATAGTTACATATTATAACCAAATAGTTAAGTTCAATTAATTATAATCAATCAAATAGTTATACTTTCTAATTAAATAGTTAGACTTTGTCATCATATAGTTATAAGTTCTCGTTCTTATACAGTTGACACAGTTTGACTTTAGCACCATTCATGTAACATCCTTTGACTAAATTTTGTTATTTATGCGTCAAATAAATATAGTCATGTGAGATCTTATTAAATTCGTCTTGATAATGTTTTTTTTTAAATATCAACTTTTATAATTTTTCTTTTAGATAATTAAAACTATTAATGATAAAAATAACAACGAAGGGAATATTTTTCCATGCTGACATCAACACTACATTCTTAATTTCTTATATGTATGGTGGTCTCATATACGAGAACTACTCAAAATTATTGGACTATTAGAAAAAGCAACGTGCATGATATGAAGAAAAACACTCAAGAGTTAACTCGAGCCCCTATTCATATATCCTAGAAAAACATGTTGATCTCTAATTACAATTGAAACATCGAAGACACATATATAATTAAGCTAAGTTAATTAATCCACAACCATTTTTCGATCCTTCAAAAGCCCAATTGATCCTAAACTAATTCAAATTAGTAATCAAATCATCATTTAAGGAAAATAGGAGTTATATCGTGTGTGGCAAGATCAAAAAAAGACAGGGATGAACAAAGTAGTTTACCTTTGGTTTGTTGCGCCAATTCTTGAGTAGAATTATCCATAAGAATGATAAGACAGAAACAAAATTAGAAGTGCATAAATTTGACACAAAGTTTAATACTAGTGGTTCGTTGGAAGTTAAGAGACTAGGACTGAAGTTATTCTAGTGAATATCAAACATGAAGATATTTAATTTAGAAGCCCCATCATTGATAGTGGTCGTTGTCCATTTTATTTACAACTGCGGCTCTGTTTGACAACCTATTTCAATTACGGTAGTATTTTTGGCCTCGTAAGCCTATGCAGAATGAACGACGAAATATGACCTTAAATTTCAAATATAGATTATTTATATTAGTTTCCTAAATGTAAACAAAAATAAAATTGGAGTAGTGGTTAATTTGATGGTGTGCATCTACAAAGTCTTGGATTTGACTAGGTTTTCACCTTTTCTCTCTCTCTGCCATTTTCCTTTTACAGGGATTCATTTTCTTAGTCATTTCAGGCCGAAAAAATAGTTGATTTTTTTTTTGAAAATTAGACTATTTTCGATCATTTCTCTTATTTTAATTAAGCTATCGTTGGATTCATAAATCTTCACGATATGGAAGGAGTTTGTCCTGGTTTTGTTCGTCTTCTTATGGTGGAGTTAGTTGTTTTAGTAATTTGTATGTTTTGTTTTTAGTTCCTTCGTACTGGGTTTATGTGGAATTGGTTTATTAATAAAGTTTAATGTGAGATCACAACAAACAATAATTTTTCGAGTACACTAAGATGAATCATGTGAAAATCATCAGTGCGGCCCAACAAATCGTTAGACCCTCTATCTGAAAGGCTTCACATTTCAGGGTTAAATAACACGTTTTACAGTGCAAGATATACTCAAGACTGTAATGAAGGAAACCTTTACTTGATTCAATTTGTTATGTATTTGTATATTTCTCTTGGGGATGTTTTATAACTCTTTCTTAAAAAAAAAATCTTGGGTTTGACGACTAACAAGTCATTTTTTCCTTTTATTATTCATTAAGATACCTAAAATATTTAGAGCATGTACATTGAGACGATTGAATTGGCTCTCCAATTAGCTCTCCAACAAGAACTATCTCTTGGCCAACATTGGGGCTCTTGAGTAGCTCTTCTGGAGAGCTACTTCAAGGTAGCTCTTGCCCAAACACCCTCCAAAAGTTGATTCTTGTTGAAAAATGGGGAGTAACTTTGAAAAGTGGTTAGTAACTTTAGTTAAAAAGACAATTAATTATGGACCACCAATTCACCAAATGGTAAAAAAGAGATTGGGGAGCTCACTTGAGGAACCAACCAATGTTAGTGTTTTTAGAAATGAATTCTTGAGTGTGTCTTGTAAATAGATAGTGGTAAAGAGTCCTCCAATAGCTCTTTTGAAGAGCCAACCAATGTCCATGCTCTTAGAGTTGTGTAGCAAAAAATATTAATTTGTAATTTTAGAAAGACGTTACCTTCTTTTTTTATGGAAGGAAAGATGTTACTGAATACAAATGTATTCAATCAATGTTCCAACAACATTTATATGTATATTTTAGGTTGTATAATTAATAATTTTTAATTTCATAAAACTTATCAGCAGGTTCTGGTCCAAAATAACCCTGATGAAAGATCCTCCCCTGCTTACTTCCCTCTTTTGTCTTCCCATCAACCTCCACCCATCTACTTCCATTTTTTCCCCTCTGTGAATTTTATAATAAGGAACCAAACAAAAGAAAACCGATTTAAAATTGTGTTTTTCTTACTGAAAAGGTTTCCTTCGAACCAAATAAAGCCTTGAAATATTGCATCTCAATATCTCGAAGGCCACAATATTTAAGTCTGTAAACCAAACAAGAAGACAGTCACCTCTCTAGCAGTGTGGTTCGGCCATCAGTAAAGCAATAAGTTACATTAGGTGGATAGTATAATGAAAACTAAGTGACATAAAATAAAGTTAATGCACTGTTCATTCCGTATATAAGTTGATGAAAAACTAAATACTCGTACTAGTCCATTTTGTTTTCTTCCTCTAACAACGACCGCTCTCTAAATCCGATGAGTAGATCGATGAGGAAGTATAATCAATATCTGATAGGTAATTCAAGATATATATTATATCACTAAACGATAAAATAGGTTAATGACAAACGTTAAAGAACAAAATCAATTTTTTTTGAAAATGACATCCGTTTTTTAAAAATTGCATCGATTTTTGAAAAATAGCATCCATTTTTCCAAAATGGCATATGTTCTTTGAAAAATGGCACATGTTTTAATGTTTGTCTTAGGCTGCGTTCTATTCACCTGATTTCCACTTATTTTTCCTGAACTTATCTTATCTGAACTTATCTGAACTTAACTGAACTTGTCTGAACTTATTAGAACTTATCAAAACTTATTTTAGTTATAAATTGTACTTGCCAACCCTTATTTTTCCTGAACTTATCTTATCTGAACTTATCTGAACTTAACTGAACTTATTTTTCCTGAAATAAGTGGAAATAAGGTGAACAGAACATGGCCTTATACCTATTTTGCCGTTTAGTGGGGCGATATGTATTTTGAAATACATATCAGATATTTGCCTCTCCGCCCTCGTAGATCGATGTCTTACATGCTTTCGGGTCACTTGCTTGGTAATAATATACCAATTTTTAAATGGATTTGGTCCACACTAATTTTTTTATGGTCTATTCTAAAAGAAGGTCAACGACTTGTTCCTAATTTATGTTGGCAAGTTTTTAAGATTATTATAAAAAAAAAAAAAAAAATTGAATATGTGTCGTTGATACATGTCGGACTTGAATAATGTGACTTTAGGTCACAATCTATTCTATTATTAAATCGCCAAGGCAAATCATGTCACGCCGCCATGTGTCACCTTCTCTAAACATGACAAGGTGCCAAGTCAACAATGACATGGAGGATGTGATTTTTCTATATCGATACACAATTTTTTTTTTATTAGGGTTCGAACATGGAACCAACAAGAAATATAGTAGAAAGCTTACCATTATTATTTATGTCTTTTAACTCTATTCAAATTTATTTAAGTGGGATAGGATTAGTGTACGTGTATTTACACTATTTTTTTACATGGTTTATGTTATTCATTTTCTAATTTCACCACATAGTGATTGCAAGAAATTTTAATTTTGTTACCATTATTGAAAATGGTTTTGAATAATGACTGCATTATTAATTTGTTCATTTTTTTACAAATAATAGACACGTTTTTTCATTAATTAGTCAACAATTGTGTTAGCATATGTGGATCATAACATATACACAAAACATTTATTAGATATTGTACATGATTTACAAATACTAATTAACAACCCAAAAAGGAAGAACACTATTACTGAAAATTGATACGTACTACATACAATACATGCATCACATCCAAATAAAATAAACGATCTCCTAATAGTTATTAAAAAAATGTCAAAACTCGCATACGTAACACATGTAAACAAAGCGTAAAAATTTCGTATATTATCCAACATTGTAAACGGGGCATCGCCCGGGGCACACACTAGTTTACTTTTGAAAATAGGGAGTTAGTATGGTTCAAAAAATGGTTACTATATCTAAAAATCTGGTGTTTAATTTATTTTAGTCACTATATGAACAAAAAATGTCCATATGTATGTAAAAAGGTGTTAGAGAAAATTATTGATTTTGGGTCCACACTAATATTATTGTGGACCAGGTCCACCCAAAAATAATCCATAATAATATGCGTAAGAACGTTGATTAGTCATTAGTATTTAATCGTATTGAGTAACTATTCAATTAAAAATAATAATTACGGAGCTTTTGGTACAAATTTATATTATATTACATCCGTTTCATAAAGATCTTTACAGTTACTATTTGCACAAATTTTAAAACAAAAATAGATTGGTTGAATATAATAAAATATGGATAAAGTAAAAGAATAATGTAAAAAGGTAGGTGTGT
Source organism: Spinacia oleracea (assembly GCF_020520425.1). Classification (NCBI taxonomy): domain Eukaryota; kingdom Viridiplantae; phylum Streptophyta; class Magnoliopsida; order Caryophyllales; family Amaranthaceae; genus Spinacia; species Spinacia oleracea. The sequence goes on from NC_079492.1 coordinate 147,833,287, forward strand.
AAGAAAATGTGAATAAAGTAAGAGAAATTAAATAGAAAATTGTAAATATTATGGGTTAAAAAGGACAAGTAGTAAATTTTCATACCAAAAAATAAAATAAAACAAAGAGTAAAAAATATTTTTAAAATAGACTAAAGAAAAAGTTTAAAGATCATTTTAAAACGGAAGTAGTACATAAAACTGTGTTATATTTGTACATAAATGTTGAGATTTGAGATTAATCTCAAAATTCATGACACTAAAGAAGTAAAGATGATCTCAATCAAGACGTACTAATTAGTTTGAAAAACCCCCCCCCAAAAAAAAAAAACGGGATTTTGAGATAAGCTTTGAGGAAAAAGAAAGAAGTAGCCGCTAACATTGACTACATGTTGAATTAAAATCTGAAAAATGGGTCATCTGCAATGATTTAAATCTCAACCGAGTTTGTTTATAAGTATTTTTTTTTTTTTTTTGAGGAAATGTTTTGTTAGCTGCAGTGGTGAATTTTAAACGGCTTTACGAGAGAGGTTAATAAAAAATTATATAATAAGTATGTAATTTATATGATTATATTAAAATTTTGGAGGATCATAATTAAAAATACACTACAAAATTTTTAGATAAAATAAGTCGAACAGAATCGACTCAATAGAAATCATGACTTACACAATCAGAAAAACAAAATTAGATACTTGCAAAGATATTAAATGAGTCATACAGAAATGCATTAATTAGAGACAATGTAATATAACAGCGCGTCTCCTGTGAGACCACTTGATGGTGTGACGAGCGCGAAACCAATAGCGTACCTCCCCTAAAACTAAAAAAAAAAAAAAAATCTAAACTATAGAAGTAACAGATCCAAACTATAAAAGTAACATACCTAAACAAAAAAAATACCTCCTCTTAAATTATATATAAAAAAAAGTAACATGTCTAAACTATAGAAGTAACATACCTAAACTAAAAATGTACCTCCCGTAAAACTATTTCGTATAAAAAAAAGTAACATGTCTAAACTATAGAAGTAACATACCTAAACTAAAAAAGTACCTCATCTAAATTTTTTTTTTAAAAAAGTAACATGTCTAAACTATAGAAGTAACATACCTAAACTAAAAAAGTACCTCATCTAAATTTTTTTTTTTAAAAAGTAACATGTCTAAACTATAGAAGTAACATACCTAAACTAAGAAGGTATCTCCTCTAAAACTACTCCGTATAAAAAAGGTAACATGTATAAACTATAGAAGTAACATACGCAAACTAAAAAAAGTACTTCCTCTAATTTTTTTTTAAAAAAGTAACATGTCTAAACTATAGAAGTAACATACCTAAACTAATAAGGTATCTCCCCTAAAACCACTCCGTATAAAAAAATAACATGTATAAACTATAGAAATAACATACCTAAACTTAAAAAAGTAACTCCTCTAAAATTATATAAAAAAAGTAACATGTCTAAACTATAGAAGTAAACATACCTAAATTTGCTAATGTGAACTGATCTCACTATCAGTTGATGGTGAAGACAATCTCATATAAGAATTTGAGAAAATATAATATTGAGAACATTTTGAAACAGAGAACTACTCCATATAATAAACGAGTTGAAAACTATTGTCCTTAAAATATGAAAACTCACGAGGTTAGATGCAAGAAAATCTTGATCAAATCCATCAAAAAACGTATATTTGCGAGTAAAAGATAAAATCAGTTGAACTCAAAATTGACTACAAACAAACACATTCCACACTTAAATATAATTCAGCAAAAACTGTCTTTTTCATAGATGAAGTAAATATTTTGATATATTTACGCAATTATTATACCAAAAAAATAACAAAATCTGAAAATAGATGCGAATTTCTCTTGGTTTAATTTTCCCATGGATGCTACTCAAGAGTTGGCGCAACAAACTACAGGTAACCCACTCAAATTCATCAACTCCGATCTCTTTTCTGTTTTAAGCCCACTCAAATCCATCAACTCCGATCTCTTTTCTTTTTTGAATAATTCAATCATATTTGATCATTTTCGATGAATTATAGTTAATTCACAATTTGTTGCAATTTTTATTTTTTTGTTTTGTTTTTGAGCTTGCCGTAAGTTTTGTTTACTCCAAAATAATGATAATTTGTATCAAATTATTAATGTGTAAATTAAGTGTTACAGTATGTGTTCTATTTTCTAAAACTAGCTTACTATACCGGTACATTATTTGGGTTAGCCATTTTTTATCTGTAATTTAATAGATTTGGTGTTTCAATTCCCTTATTTTCACAATCAATAATAGTGTTCCCTCAAAATTATACTTCGTAATGAGCGATTTGGAACGATGGATGGAGGCCATGGCCACGGCCCACGGGTAGCACAAAACGCCAAATGAAAAGCTTTTGTTTCTTTCGGTGTTTTTTCTGGGTGCTTTGTGTTTTTGTTCTTTTTTTTGTTTTGTTTTTTTAAAAAATTATATTTCCTACATTTTTTTTTAATTGCACCATCTGGGATTTCACGCTTGTCAATGCACTATTTTAACCACTAATATCTCTCATTATACATTTTAAAAAGTTATAAAAATTTGATAATTTGAAAGTATATTTCGAGACGAATCTAACAAGATCCCACATGAATATATTTTTTCTTACATATAAATCACAAAAAATAATTATATAAGTGCTAAAACCAAGATAGTGCAATTATAAAAAAATGGAGGAAGTATACGAAGTACTTCGTAGTATTTTTTCATTATGATTTTGTGACTATTTAAGTGTGGTTTTATGATCAATAATATATAAGTATATCGGAGTAAATATTAAATCAAAATATTTAAAAGTTATCCTATTGTAATATAAAATTTTCCATATTTTAATGACAAAATTTTCCACTTTACTAAAAATTATCCTTTCAATATCACTAAGGCTCCGTTCTATTGGACTTATTTTGACTGAACTTATTAGAGCTGAACTTATTTTATCTGAAAAAAAATATTTTTATCTTAAATAAATTTATTTATGTTTGAAAATGTCTGGAAAAAAAACTTATTTTTGCTGAACTTATATTATCTGAACTTATTTTATCTGAAATAAGTCAAAATAAGTCGAACAGAACAAGGCCTGAAAAGGTATAAAGATAACTACGTAACCCTTTAAAATGTGATTCAAAATATGTTAAAGGTTAACAAAATTTAGGTAAAAGTAATGTAAATAATAAATTTGTAGTACACCTAGTACGTGCAAGACCTTTTATTATAAGATATCACCTACTTAAAGTATAAACCAATTGAGATTGGCATGAGCGGACAAAAGCTATACTCTGACATGTGTGTCTACATTCTACGGTCCGACCATCTTCAAACGATCTAAAACATGTAAGTGCACCCAGGTGCATCGTTCACTCTTTCACATTTTCCCTTTCTACTTCCTCCGTTTCGGAAATAGCGCATTTATGGTTGATGTTTACTCTTCTAACCATTACTTTGACTCTTAATATCTCAAATTGTGCCAAAGTAAAAATTATAAAAAATTAATATTTAGAAAATATATATCGATACGAATCTAACATGACCTCACATGAATACAATTTCATTATTTACAAATCATAAAAATTGACTAAAGTTGTAATGGGTTAGTATAAAAAATAAATGGTACGCTATTTTCGAAACGAGTTTTTAAGGTAGAAAATGTAAGAGGGATCATAAAGATGAAAATGACTAGAATTACGGTTCACAATCGATCGAGCATAGGACAACAATTGGCCAATGAAGGTGGCAAACTTTGATTATATTTATGTGACCGCTTTAAACAAAAGCCAATTGAGTTTGGCATTCGACTATTTATGGTCCAATTATTTCAACCGGTCACGTCATATATGCGAAGTTATCTTAATTATTGGAACTCCATGTGATTTTACTGAACAACTTATCCCATGCTAGAAATGAAAATGATAAATAAATCGTATCATAATGATGACATTAGATGATATATGTGTCTTGAACGTAATTGAAAACTAAAATATTTAACTTAATTCTTATAACCTATTATATATGTTACGAATAAGGTAGGAAAATCTTAATATTCTAATTTATTATAAATATAACAAATATATATTTTTTATTTTATTTTTGTACCGATTGCTTTATTTACAGATTTCACAGTAAAAATATTGCATTAATTGATGGTAAAATATTTTAATGAAACATAACGCTTATATAAGTAACATTTAAAATCCGACGCAGCGACAGCTAAATATTTCGCAACTTGCAATCTTTATCATCACCCTATTAGAAATGCATTTCTTATTTTTATACTTTTCCTTTTCGAATCTAAATTAAAACCATTTTTGCATTTTGCAATTGTCTTTTAGTATTATCAAATTACTCTTCTTTCATATGATAATCATTCTTTAATTTGCCCTAAATTAAAGTTATAGCATCTTTGTAGGTAAAAAAGGAATTAACACAAGACCAAGAGAAGACAATGACCATGATAGTAATTCCATAGCCAACCACACCACCGCCGCCGCCACTTCCGCCACCGCCGCCGTCGCCACCACTTCTGCCACCGCCGCCGCCGCCACCACTTGCGCCATCACCACCGCCACCGCCGCCGCCACCACCACCACCACCACCAAGAAATTCCACTTGCCAAATCTCAAACACTACCAAAAGTGGCTCCGAATCACCATCTACATCCTCTCCCTCCTCATCGGCCAAACAACCGCCACACTCTTAGGAAGACTCTACTTCGACAAAGGTGGTGACAGCAAATGGATGGCCACCTTTGTCCAATCAGCTGGCTTTCCCATCCTCCTCCCTCTCACACTCTTCTTCTCCTCCACATCAACCACCACACTCCGGCGGCCGCCGTCGCTCCTTACCCTCACCGCCATGTACATTGCCTTCGGGTTGATGTTAACCGGTGACAACTTGATGTACTCTTATGGACTACTCTATTTACCCGTCTCAACGTACTCCTTGTTATGTGCCTCTCAACTAGCCTTCAATGCGGTCACTTCTTACTTCATCAACGCGCAGAAATTCACTGCACTTGTGGTTAACTCGATTGTGATACTAACCATTTCGGTTAGCCTCTTAGCCATCAATGCCAATAACGAAGGTAACGTTTGATATAATATTCATTTTAGGAAATTTTGTGAAACACTACCTTTAAGTTTGGTGGTTTTGTGAATTGCTACCTTATAAAAACTTTTTTTAATTTAACTACCTTATAAGTTTGGTTTGTTTGACTAACACTACCATTTGACGTTTTTCGTTAATGTTTTCCGTCGTGTATTTCTTCTATTCTTTTAAATATCTCCGTTCATTTGTCATTTTGTGCATTTGCCATATTAAATAACCGTTGTAGTGGAGTCCAAAGACGTAAAACATTAACAAAAAACGGCAAATGGTAGTGTTAGTCAAACAAACCAAACTTATAAGGTAGTAAAATATAATTTCCTTTTTAAAAGGTAGCAATTCACAAAACCACCAAACTTAAAGGTAGTGTTTCACCAAATTTCCTTCATTTTATATACTTCCTCTGTTCCTTAAATATCACATCATACTCAGTCGGTAATTGATTTACTGACTATTACCTCCATTTTAAAAAGATCTTTACACTTACTATTTGCGGACAGTTAATATATTCAATTTTGTAGGACAAAGGATTATAGAAAGTTGATATTTATGATTTGAGACTAATCTAATAATATATCTCATGATAATTTTTTATAGATATAATAGTTACAATTTATGGTCAAAGTTTTGATTGTTGGACAAATTTTTCAAAGCGTAAAGAACTTAATAAACGGAGGTATAGTATATAGTATTTGGTAAAATAGTCGTTAAATTTTACAGACTATTTTTCAGTCGTAGTTTAGTCAAATTTCGACAGGGTAAAAACGACTACTCTTTACCGACTACTTTCAGTCGAAAAATGATTTATCGACTTCCTTTACCTTTTTAGCGACTACATTTAGCGGTAGAAAAATCCCTGTTTTCCTTGTAGTGCGCATTACTTTGCATCTTAATATCTTAAATCGCGTGTGAGTAAAAAGTATGAAATTTTTGATATGTAGAAATTATATATCGATATGAATATAACATGACCCTACATGACTACGATTTTCTTACGTATGAATCACGAAAAATGCCCAAAGTCGTAGTGTGAATAGTGTAAAATACAAAATGGTGCGATACATACGGAATGGAAGAAGTATATGTTTTGTTGAATTTCTTTAAATAAACCTATGTGGGCTTGATGTGCTAGTATGGGGTTGATAATATAGCTATATGTTATTAATTAATCAAAACTAGCACTTAGTATATTAATCAAGACAAGCAGGATGTGCAAGGATCAAAGACAGGCGAGTAGTTGGGTTAGGTTCTTTGCCCCCCCACCCCTATTTGGATGCAAGTTAGTGGTTGGTTTGTAAAGTTAAAGGGCGGGGAAGTTTTTGGTAGCCTAGGTTTAGCTATCTTAGTCGTTTATGATTTTAACAGGCTCGGGCAACAAGTTTTTGGGTCTCGCCCGGCAATCTTTTGTAGGGAGCTTAAACGATAACATTTTAATATAATATTCTCCGTTTATGCGTAAAAAAAGTATATTATAATTATCGTCGGCCTTGATTAGCATTGAATTCCATCAACAATATAATGTGTGGACTAATATTATCCGAAGGACATGTAGGGATTAACTCGTTCTAATCTAGTTTCTGTAATTTTAACAGGTGACACTACTACGAGCAATAGTGATGTTTCGAGGGAGAAATATAAGTACGCCGTTGGGTTTCTGTGTACCCTTGGTGCATCCGCGACTTACTCATTGTGGTTGTCATTGACACAATTCTCTTTCGAAAAGGTGATAAAAGACGAGTCATTTAACACCATCGTATGTATGCAGCTTTACCCTTCGTTCGTGGCAACTTGTGGGTGTGTAGTAGGGCTCTTTGGTAGTGGAGAATGGAGAACTTTAAAGGGGGAGATGAGGGATTACAAGATGGGTGGGGTGTCCTATGTGGTAACATTAACTTTCACAGCTATAAGTTGGCAAGTTTGTTCATTAGGGTTATTAGGGCTAATTTTCGAGGTTTCTTCCCTATTCTCTAACGTGATTAGCACGTTAGGTTTGCCGTTGATTCCGATTTGCGCGGTCGTGTTCTTCCATGATACGATGAATGGTGTTAAGGTGATATCTTTGGTGCTTGCTATGTGGGGATTTCTTTCTTATATCTATCAGCATTACTTGGACACTATTGAAGCTAATGATAAGGGAAGAAAACAAAATGGGAACCACGAAATTCGTGGTGGTAGCACAGAAATGTGTTGATTAGTAGAGAAATTAAAAATGTTAAGTATGAAATTTCTATGAATTTTCATCATCTTGCATGACAAATAAGTAGTATTGTTGTAGAAGCATGCAATGTATGCATTTTCTCCAAGGCTATTTCAAGTTTCTTTAGAAGTGTGACTAGTTAATATGGTAAAACATGGCATCAATGTCTAGCTATACAGCAGCTTTTGTATGAGACCGCCCTACGGGCGCGTGTAGAAAAGACCAGGTAAGACACCCACGCGCGCGTGGTGTCACGCGCGGTATAAATTGTTGTTTTTTCTCTCTCCTCCCATTATTCTCCTGCAAACACGATTCATTTGTCTCTCTCCTCCCAACGACTCTCTGTCCCTCCTCTCTCCTAAACTCTCTAGTTTTTTCTCTCTCCTAAAATCCTAATTTCACGGCTGGGAGGCACAACCATGGAGAGGGCCACGATTTCTCTTCCTCGCCGGCGGTAGCTGCTACGCCGATCTTTCTTCCTCCTCAAATAATCCGGCGTCACTGCAACTCCTTCGGCTAATTCCATGGCCACCACCACCGAGGTACGACGGTGGTGTTACATCTATCTACCCGCCGACATCTCTACCTTCTCAAACTCGTCGGCGGTCTCTCTCCCTCCTGAAACCTTCGCCTGTTTGGAAGCTTTTCCGCCGCCTCACATGGAAGAACTGCATATCTAGGGTTCCGGTGAACAAACTATGCAACTCTGCAACTTCCTCTATCCTAAATCCACACTCTACCTACACAACAATGGCACGAAATCTATCGGAGGAAAATGCTAACCGTTTCGCGTTCTTTGAGATTGTGTAAGTATATTTTTTTATATTCAATTTCACACTCAATTCCCAGATCAAGTGTTTCAGTTCCTTTGCATATACCATAGTTCTCTTAATTACGCTGATTTTGTTGAAAGTATTGATTAAATTTACATTTTAGTTATCTCTTGTTAATTTTAGTTTGGATTTGTGGTACTCTAGTATGTGACATGCGTAGTTATGAATTAAATTAGTTAAGGATTTCTCATATTTAGTTATGTTTCTGTTGTGTTTAGTTTTCAATGGGAATTAGTTAATGCATTGTCATATTTAGTTATAATTTTGTTTTGTTTAGTTAAGATGTTTGGTGCCTGTTTCTGTGTGATTGACCTGACTCTAGTCAAATTTGCAAATAGTAGACGAAAATATGTCAATAAAATTTGTAGTGACCGAAATCATGTCTGGTTGAGCTTGAGGGTTACTGACAGTTATGGAGTTAGAAAACAAATAGGACATTGTAGCCTTGTAGGTAGGACATTGTGTGATCTTGAACGAACAAGGGAAACATGGCAGGATGAGGAATATGATGGAGCTAATAATCTAGTTAGCTTGGGTGCCTATATCTCACTTTTTTGTTGGTGATCTTCCAAGGTGTATTCTGTTTACAACTGAGTTTCTGTTAGCTTTTGAATCAGACATGATTTTCGTCTTTCTTAAACCCACTTCCGTCTTTCAATGTTCACGTGGGACTTCCTCGAGTATTATCATTATACTTCCATCACATTTTGTTTATTGTTTTCCAACTTATCAGCATATTGTTCCATGGTTATAAACAGGAGTGTCAAACAAAACTTGAAGCTACTTATTTTATGAAGGTGCAGAAGAATGGACTGGTGTGCACTCCTGATGGAAAGCGCAGGCGAAGATCTAGGTTAGTAGAGTCAGTTGACTTAAATTCGGCGAGATGACATGAATTCAGAGTACTTCCCTTTGTAGGAATTATTGTGGCGTCACAATGTTAGTAGCCTCCCAGTGATGATTTATAGCTTCTAGAGTTCCTTGTTCCATCTTTGATTTGCCCGTATGGTGCAGCAATTGTAAACAACTCTCTCCGGTCCTCTCCACTTACATTTTGTAATTTGTATCTATGATTGTAAAATAATTATATTCAGTTATGAAATAAAATGGTTTAGTTAAGTCATTTTTTGTTTAACTAATTGGTTTCAGTGCTTAAACAATTGATTTCTTTGTTAACTTAATTGGTTTATTTGTTTAACTAATTAATTTCAGTGTCTAACTAATTGAATTTCAGGCTTAACTAATTGAATTTAAGGCTTAACAAATACTTAGTTTCAATGTTGAACTAATTGAATTCCATGCGTAACTAATTCGTTCTATTGTTAACTAATTGGTTCAATTGTTTAACTAATTGAATTTCATGCGTAACTAATTCGTTCTATTGCTTAACTAATTGGTTCAATTGTTTAACTAATTGGTTCAATTGTTTAACTAATTGAATTTTATGCGTAACTAATTCGTTCTATTGCTTAACTAATTGAATTTTATGCTTAACTAATTGAATTTCACACTTCACTAATTGGTTTCATTGCTCAAGTCAAAAAAAAATACAACTTTTAAAATCTTAACTAAAACTCAAATAAAATGTAACTAAAACTTCTGAAATCTTAACTAGAACTCAAAAACTCTTAACTAAAACTTCTCAAATCATTACTAACTATAACTCAAAAAATGTAACTAAAACACAAAAACACGTAACTAAATTTTTGAAATCTTAACTAAAACTCGAAAAATCATAACTAAAACTTCTAAAATCATAACTAAAACCGAAAAAATCTTAACTAAAACTTTCGAAATCATAACTAAACCCTGGAAAACCGTAACTAAAACTTTCGAAATCATAACTAAACCCTGGAAAACCGTAACTAAACCTTATGAAATCATAACTAAAATTCAGGAAATCTTAACTAAAACTTTCAAACTTATTACTCAACCTCAAACAATCATAACTAAAAAATAATAACTGAAACTCAAAAACACATAACTAAACCTCAGAAAATCTTGACTTAAACATAGAAATATTAACTAAATCAAAAATATTTTAACTAAAACATGGAAACACTAGACTAAAATTTCTGAAATCTAACTAAAACTCAAAAATACGTATCTAAAGTTTTTGAATTCATAACAAATTTCTAAAATCATAACTAAAACTCCAAAAGCCATAACTAAAATCCAAAAAACCTTAACTAAAACTTTAAAAATCATACTGAAACTCCAAAGCACATAACTAAAACTAGGAAATTCTTAACTAAAAACTCAGAAAACTTAACTAAAACTCAGAACATCATTACTACACCTTAGAAAAACTTATCTAAAACAAAGTTAATCGTAACTAAAACTCGAAAAATAATCTTAACTAAAACTCAAAAAATCCTAATTAGCCCTCTTGAAATATGTTGTTGACTAAAAGTAATAAAATCATAACTAATTGTAATAAATCATAGCTAGTTGAATAACAAAATAGTTAAGGTATAAAAACATATAGTTAAACTTATGAGTCGAATAGTTATTATTTTTAAACAAACTTATTATTAACTAAAACTCATAAAATCTTAACTAATTAGTTGCAATACTTAACTAATTGATTTAATTGCTTGACTAATTGGTTTAATTGTTTGACTAATTAGTTCCTTTGCATAACTAATTGGTTTCTTTATTTAACTAATTGAATTTCAAACTTAACTAATTGACTCTAGTGTCTCACTAATTAATTTCAGTGCTTCACTAATTGCTTCCAGTGCTTCACTAATTGCTTCCAGTGCTTCACTAATTGGTTTCATTGTTTCACTAATTGATTGTATGGATTACCAAATTTATTATATTGCTTAACAATTGGTTCCAAAACTTAACTTATTAGTTTTATTTTATAACTAATTGATTCAATTGTTTAACTTATTGGTTTCAATGCTTAAAATTTGATATCTTAACTAAAATTCTGAAATTCGTTATCTGAAACTCAAAAAATCTTAACTAAAACCAAAAAAATCGTAACTTAAACTTGTGAAATCATAACTAAAACTCGAAATGTCGTAACTAAAGCACTGAATTGAAAACTTACAAATACGTAACTAAAGCTAAAAAAAACTTAACTAAAACCAAGAAAATCATAACTAAAACTTAAAAAATATTAACTAAAACTTAAATAATTTTTAACTACCACAAAATTAATTTTAACTAAAACTCATAAAATTGTAACTAAATATAACAAAAATGTAACTAAAATGAAATTATTCTTAGACTAATGAAAAAAATTATTTACATCTACAATACATATTGGAAACTAAATTACAATTCTTTGCATTTTGCCAACCAGCACAGCAAGCCTAATGGCGCAAGCCTAGCGTCACCACACAAACCTTGCGGTGCTTCAGAAGCTGCCTCTCTGCGTGTCGCAGCCACCAGTCGGTCCAATTCTTCATCAGTTCACATAACTAGCCTACAACAGCCAACAACATCCAAGTGAACAATACCTGCGGATTCAAAAATCAGAAACGCCTGAATGATCACCGCACCACTAATTCAAACGAAATTGCATAAAAGAAATCGCATAAAAATAATTTTAAAAAGATCAAAAATAAAAAAACGTAAAAAAAACATCATCGATTCACCTAAATTGTAAAATCAACCAATTAATCAACAAATAAATTCCAAAAAATCATGAGAGGAAGGAGTTAACTGAGTTCTTTGAGGCTTTTCCTTCGGGGGACAACTCGCCACCATCGACTACTCCACCGATGCTCAAACGAATTGGCGACGCCGCTGCTCAAACGAATCGGCGACGCCGAAATCCTTGGTTTGAACCACCGAACGAACACTAAAGAAACATCGGCGACAGCGGTCGCAACAAGCGGCAAAGAGGAAACGTGATGGCGACAACGACGGCACGACCGGTGTTCCTTGTTCTTCTTCTGGAAAGGTGAGGAGTTGATGGCGGTGGAGCATTGAAACAGCGAGGAGGCTTTGGCCGGTGTTAGGCTTTGGCCAAGAGGCGGACGGAGGAGAGAGAACAACTCCGGTTAGGAGGAGAGAGAAAGGGATCAGAGAGTTTAGAGGAGAGAGATCAGGAATTAGGTTTGAAATGGATGAAATTTTGGTTTTTATGCGACCCAAAATTAAACCAGACCCATATCCGTGTGTATTGACCCGCGAAAATACCCACATATAAGGTGGTCTTTCCTGTAAGACCGCCTTATACAAAAGTTTGTACTAGCTATAATGAGGACTTGTTTAGATTGGCCCGCGGCGGTCGGTGCATGTATTCCAATTAGTATTTCCCTCTTCCTTCTTCTACTACAAGAATATGTATCTTTAACGACAACCCAATTACAACGGGTTAAAATCACGTCGGAAAAGTCTTTCTCGACGGGGCTAACAATCAAACAAAGACGGGAATAACTGTCGCAAATGTCTGTTACGACGGGTTAACGATGAGTTTTCCATTAACGACGACCCCCTTTTATGACGAGTCCGCAACAGGAAATCCCGTCATTATTCAACGATTATTGGCCTTTAGCGACGAGATTTCCCGTCGTTAATGGTAAATTTTTTTGTAGTGTTCTCCGGGTGGCTCTGGTCACCCTGACCGGTGTATTCCAATCAGTATTCCCCTCTTCCTCTTTCTCCGGTTGGCGGAGCCACCAACCGGTGTATTACAATCAATATTCCCCTCTTCCTCCTTGAACGAAATAAGATCGTAAAATTCGAAAACGTTAATTATAAAATGTGGGCTGAATATTTAATATACGTAAATCTGCGATGTGTTATATAAAACACTGTCTTAGAAGCAAAATTCGCCCCGACTATGGTGTAATCGGAAATAGCGATGCCCCAAAGATTTTACACAGCGTTCCTCCGAAATGTGCACTCAACTAAGGAGGAATTTGTAACACATAATAATGCTCAGAATATAGAAGAAGAGAAAAGAGAGAGTTTGAATTTTCGGTGTAAAGAAACTGACCCCCCAAATCTGATTATAAAGCCACAATTATTTTGTAACCGAAAATCAGAATTCAAAACGTAGGCAAGAATCAAGGAACCATTTTGCGTAAATCAAGCGGCAGTACGTTACAATTTTCTCATTCAGATTTTGGAGTGAGCTACGCAACTGAAGGTCGTCTCATAATAACTGAACCTCAGTTACGACCTTGGCCCAAAAAGTAGGCCCCACCACGAACACGAACCGGCCACACGGTGACGGCGCGCGTGGGGATGCCCTTCTAGCCCAAATCACTAGTGAAAGTACTTCAAAGTATAAACAACACTTCCCTATTTAAACACAAGTGATAAATTTATAACTTTAAAGCGGATCTAAATTAAATCCACCTAAAAATATAGATATGAATTTGAATCTGAATTTCATGGGACTTATCTCATACCCACTTATCCTCTCATAGTTTCATACCCATAGTCCACAGATTGATCGATCTTGTGACTTTACCAATTTATGTCGGATAACGATCGAGTTTCCTACGTACTTATACGTATAACAATACAAAATACCACTACAAACATGTACGGAGTACTACGCACTAGAACCGCATTGAAAGACGAAGTACAAATTACACTTATCGAATAAACCCACAATTGTAAACGTGTCGAGAATGTCTAATTCGGTGACGCAGGTGTCAATCATGCAGTGTGACAACTTGGTGTAAATTCTGATGAATAAATTCACCTGAATTGCATGTCCAGGTTAAAACGACAACGTAGCATGCATCTTATTGGGGTACTGTGCATCGTATGTATCTTCTTGTCGGATGATTTTTTATGCTCATAATAAAAAAACTGGAGTACTATATATAGAAAGAAACTAGGTAGGTTTTAATTAGCAAGTGTATCAAAAACAAAAAAGTATACTAAAAAAGGAAAGCTAATAAAACAGAGAGTTCGAGTTTTAAAAAATGGCGACGAGACAACAGGGAAAGAAAGAAGAGTTAGACGAAAGGGCGAAGAAAGGAGAAACTGTTGTGCCTGGTGGTACAGGTGGCAAGAGCGTTGAAGCCCAGCAACACCTAGCTGAAGGTGAGCTCTCATTTTTTTTTTCATTTCATTCAAGAACAGGGGAGTAGTACAGTCTACGACTCTAGGGGTGAAAGTTCGGTTTTCGGTTTTCGGTTTTCGGTGTGGATTAAGGCCCAAATCGAACTAATTCGGTTCGGTTTTCATTTTTTAAAATCGAATCCAAACTAAATAACCTTTCAATCCAAACCATAAAAATTGAATTTTCACGGGCCTTTCATTTCGGCTCGTTTTGTGGCCTATTTTATACCTATATTTAGACAATTTTCAGGCCCTTATTATACTTTTTTAGCCAAGTTCGCTTCATTCCGTTTTAATTTGGTTTATTCGGTTTCAGACTTTTCGGTCCAATCCAAATCATAAAACCAATTCGTCACGGAAATGCGAATAGAAAAAATCAAACGGAACCGAATAGAAAAAATTTCGAACCGATTTTCTTATTCGGTTTGGTTCGGTTCAGTTTTCGATTATTTGTTATCAAACTTTCACCCCACTGACCAATGTACAGTCTATACCATTAATATCTGAACATCGGGTTACTTATTTATAGGTTATGAAAAATAGATAGTTCAAAATTAAGTAACCCGGAAATTATTTTTATTGGGCTAGTTAACTAAATACTCCTTAAGATTTAATCAGTTTTAATAAATTCAGATACCTTCAGTCTCTATAAGGTCTAATGAATAAAATGCACCTTTAGATGGGATTAATAGATTATAGTTAGGCTGCGTTCTATTTACCTGAATTCCACTTATTTTTCCTGAACTTATCTTATCTGAACTTATTAGAACTTATTAGAACTTATTTTAGTTATAAATTGTACTTGGTCAACCCTTATTTTTCCTGAACTTAACTGAACTTATCTGAACTTATTTTTTCTGAAATAAGTGAAAATAAGGTGAACAGAACAGGACCTTAAGAATTATGTACTATCCCCGTTTCATTAAGTTTTTTACGCTTTAAAAAATATGTTCAATAATTGAAATTTTGACCATAAATTCTCACCATTTTACATATAAAAAAAAATTATCATAAGATGTCTTATTAGATTCGTCTCAAAATGTATATTATAAATATTAATTTTTTATAATGTTTGTCTTATAAAATTAAATATATTAGATATATTAACGGTCAAACATTGTATCGTAATCTGTGCAAATAGTAAGCGTAAAGATTTTTTCATTTGGATTTGTTTTCAACTTTGTCTTTTTAATTAATTTTTATTGCTTTTTTATATATATTTTATAATCCAAATGAACAACCAAAGTACAATACATATTATAAGAAATTATAAATATATCGAGAAAGAGAGATTTGAACCTATTGGTTATTGTGCATATTACGTATATAGGCCTTGGACCTCAGTTTACCCGCTACGTGAAGAGCTTATTGGGTACTCCATCAATTCTATTTTGATTGTCCATCTTCAATTCTTTGAGATTGTTTTATATTTTAAATAGTAAGGTTTCTTACTTGCCTTCTCTTCATCTATCGTTACAAGTTTATTTTATCAACCATATGGTGCATATCTATACCCTTGGTTTTAAGTCTGTTCGATTTATTTTAACTTATTTTCTAACAAAATAAATTTAGATATATTCTGTATTATACAAGTTAACTAATTTCAGAAAAATAAGTTTTTGTACAGATAAAATAGTTCAGATAATATATCAGATAAAATATGTTAGTAATACTTTCTCCGTTTCGGAAATATCGCACCATTTGTTTTTTATATTATTCACACTACGATTTTGGCCATTTGTTCTGATTCGTACGTAAGACAATTTTAGTCATGTTAGATTCGTATTGATAAATACTTTCTAAATATTAATTTTTTATAATTTTTACTTGTACACGATTTGAGATAATAAAAGACAAAGTAATGGTTAGAAGAATAAAAGTCAACCATAGAGGAAGTATAAAATTATACAAAATAAGTCTAATGAGATGGAGTTGTAAATAATCATTGTTTTTAAAAAATAATGTGAAATATTGGATATACAGGAAGGAGCAAAGGAGGGCAAACAAGAAAAGAACAGCTAGGCACAGAAGGATATAAGGAGATGGGCCGTAAAGGTGGCCGGAGCACCGGCGACAACGACCCAGACGAAGGCGGTGACGACGTCGACGATGAAACCACGGTCTGATCGAGCTAATCAACTCCTCCCACTAGTCCAAATGTAGCTAGTACGTACTGTATCTCATAAATAATAAGGTCGTAGGTCATCTTTTCAGAAATGTAGCTACTATATGTAATACGAAGTATATTACTCTATAGATAAAAAAAAAAAAAAAAACTATGATACTATGTGTAACATATTATATGTACTGAACTTCTTATTACGTAATTAAGTATGTAATTACTTTTCTTTAGTTTATGTCTACCAATTTTGGTGCAAATGAGCCACAAGGGCAATAATAAATTACAAACGGTTGAGGGGATTCGAACCTGAGATCTATCATACACATGTCCCCAGTTTTAATTACTCCCTCCGTCCCTTAATACTCGCACCGTTTTGACTTTTTACACTGTTAATAAAATTCACTTTGACTCTATTTTATTTTTAGTATATGAAAATAAATGTTAATATATAATATATTGTTGGCTTCATCTTAATATATATTTTCAAAATATTAATATTTTTATAAGTTTTTATAATATGTAGTTAAAAATATTGGTGGTCAAAGTTGTGCATTGGCAAGCGTGTTTAATCAAAACGGTGCGAGCATTAAGGGACGGAGGGAGTACTAGGCTAAGACATCAATGGTTAGTTTATGTCTACCAATTAGTAGTTTATGTCTACCAATTAGTCCTTTCTGTTCCTCTGATATATTTTTTTTTCTAGACGTTCGTAAGATAAATGATCCTATTGAATTCGTATTGCGTAGAATTATTTCTAGTTAGCTTTGCAGTTCGTGTGTATTGAAAGTGAGGGGATAATAAGAGAAATTTTCTGAAGATTTCCTAGTAGGTTTGGTCTCATAATGTTAAGGTTATGAGTTTAATTCTTTACCGTTAAGTTTTGTTTGGTACTTTTTGAATACTTATTTTTTGAACTTGTAAAGGTATTATTTTGATCAATAGGTAATTATATATTGGGGGCAACTATAACAATATATAATAATGGGAAAAGCGTATATGAAGAACTTGAATCATATTAATTTTTATATATTAGTAATAATATAGTCAAAGTTAACGTACGAATAGTGTAAAAATTTGAATAATTTCATAGATGTTTGAGTTTTTTCGTCTAGTGCGTTTAGATGAGTTACATAGACAACACAAATTATAAATTAGAAAGGAAGAACTAATTTTTTGACGCATTGATCGAATATTGTATATAGACTTTATGGTCTCAAGAATTAGGCTAAGGTATCATTGATATACGAAGTAGAAGCTTTTGTGTTGAACTATATTACATTACGAAACTGAGTTTCAATCAACTTGCATTTAAACCTACATCAATTCGTAGTTCATATATTACAATGTACGAACGTATTGTTTCTTCTTTTTAGTTGTCTTATTTTTTGGTTATGACGTACACTCTTTTAAGTATGATACTTGAATTTGTGGATCATGTAACAATGTTGTCCCCTATCCTACAAGATGCACAGGCAAAATCTTTTATGCCTGAGATCGGTTAAAGACATATCCAACTAGATTTTTCCATAGTGAAAAAACAAATCCACAATCCAATCTCACGTGGACAGTATCATCGAAATTAAACCAAATTGAAATTATTGAAAATCAACATTTGATGATCTATTTACCTATTTGTAGAAAGATTCTAAAAAATAACCAACCTCTTAACCTAAAAACTCAAAGACTATAACCCCTTTTAAGAGTCCACAAAAGTTCAACAAGTGACAGATTAACCTTTTAGGAATCTATCTGCTCACAAACTCTCTCTGTTACATATAGCACAGTGATCACCTTCCTTACTTCTTAAAACTTATTCTCTTTAATTTCTTCCACTCTCGTCTTCAATCTTCGCCTCGAAAATTCGACGGCAATGTCGTCAACAATGGAAGAATTGATCGGATTAACACACAAATTGCAGAAAGCATGCACTAAGTTAGGCGAGTTTGGCACTGAAGCATTGCCTTCCTTATGGAATTCTCTTCCCTCCATCGTCGCTATCGGCGGCCAGGTTTCTTTCGATTCCTCGGATTTTTTTTCCGATCGTTGAATTTTCCTTCGTTATTGTATTGATGATTATATTTTGATGTAATGCAGAGTTCCGGCAAGTCATCTGTTCTTGAGAGTATAGTAGGGCGTGATTTTCTTCCTCGTGGTTCAGGTTAATCGAAATTCTTCACTTTTTCTGAACTCAAATCCCCATTTTTATTGCGTTTTTTATTTTAGGGTTACGTTGATCATTCTGTTACAGCACATTGTAATTTCAATTGACCATTGTGTTGTCAGTTTTGTCATACCATTGATCGATTATATTTGATCGAACTTATAGTTGTTTTAGAAGGACCAAAACTATGACCTAGTTAAAAGAATTTCGGATTTGAACTACATGAATTGCAATTGCAATAATGAAGTTAAACAATTTCAATATTTCACATTATGATAGATTAAGCTCGAGCAATTGCCCCAAATTATTATGTGAATAACAATTTATTTATTATATTTATGGTTTGAGGTAGAGCGCAAAGTGGCACGCAGATTATATTTCTGTGTCTTTTCTGTGGAAAAAGATGATGAATTTATAGAGAGCCTTTTATATATAGTATAGATTACCATGAGTCTTTAATCTGCAATCTAATGGAGATGCCACTTATTTGACCCTGTTTCTTGCTCAAGACAGAGTTAAGATGTCTTGTAATAGTATGTTGCCTAGGGTGAACTTTGAGTTAAGATGTCTTGTAATAGTGCTCTGTAAGAAATTTTAACTTCCTAGAATATGTGAGTGTTGGCTTGCATTGGGTCTAGCCTTCTAGGATGCCATTCCACAATTCGAGTAATGGATAGTTGGTACGGTATGACAGCAGCGCTAGCATCAATAACCATGATTTACAGTTCTCTGTAATGGTTTTGTTTCAGAAGCTGGTAATAATATATTCTTACTGAGTGTCAGAACACTCAGAAGTCGTCTGACGACACTCTAGGTCCTGCAGTTTAGATGGGTGTACATATAATGACCTGCTTACCAAATGAATTTAGTTTCTAAATTGGTATGGATTTTGTGCATTTGCAGGTATTGTGACTCGAAGGCCCTTGATTTTACAGCTATACAATATACAGCAAGGAAAAGATGAGTATGCAGAGTTCCTTCACTTGCCAAACAAACGATTCACAGATTTCTGTATGCTTATTTCCTAGCCTTTTTTTCCTTGGGAGTTTGATTTTTGTATGTTTTATCCATTTGGAGTTAAGGAAGAAAAACTCTGTCGAACTGCTGCTTGATTTTCTATTTTCGTGCAGCACTGGTTCGGAAAGAAATCCAAGATGAAACTGATAAGGTGACTGGCAAGTCGGGGCATATTTCTTCAATCCCCATCGAACTAAGCATCTATTCACCCAACGGTATCTTGAATGAGAATACATCTGTAGCTCAACATTCATCTTCTTTGTTGCAATCCATTTTAGTTTCATAGTTTCTGACACATATCCTTGCACTAATGCAGTTGTTAACTTGGGAATGATTGATTTACCTGGATTAACAAAGGTAGCAGTAGGTATGACTCTAGCCTCTGTTTGATGGTGCATTAATTAGTTTATCTCATCCTCTTAACACGTTCTCTCCTACGTAATTTTGATATCTTTGATGCCAAACTATGACTTTTTGTTAACAGAGGGGCAACCGGAAACCATAGCACAGGACATTGAGAAGTTGGTGCGCTCATATGTGGAGAAGGTAATTAATTCAGAAGATTGTTTTGTGTTAAAACTGAATCTGATATTTCCTCCGTTTGGGTATCTTTTAGCTAATTACTGATTATTCCCAAGACTCTTATCATTAATAGAAAGCCATACAGCATCTACAAGACCACAATAAATCTAAGGTTAAAGGTTTTGTGTATGTTTTACTGAATGTAACTCACTGTTTTCTATTCTTGACCTGTAGCCGAACTGTCTTATCCTGGCCGTAACTCCAGCTAACCAAGACGTAGCTACATCTGATGCTATCAGGCTGGCTAGAGAGGTTGATCCGGCAGGTAACTTAGGATTAAATGAACTAATGAAGCCTACTTTTTCTTAAAATGTTGCCTGTTGTTAGTGTTAATTGATATCTGATTTTTTCCAGGTGAACGAACGTTTGGTGTTTTAACCAAGCTTGATCTAATGGATAAAGGAACAAACGCTCTAGAGGTTAAATACCACCCTAAATAAAAAGCTTATTTTCCTAAGTTTCCTACATTAATAGGCGAAATCTAATTGTGGATGCTCCACTTCTTTGCCTTTCTTTTATCAATTATCTAAAGTAATCTATCTAAACTTATCTAGCTCTATTGTAGGTTCTTGAAGGAAAAGCTTATCGCCTGCAACGTCCTTGGGTTGGAACTGTGAATCGATCCCAAGCAGATATCAATAAAAATGTCGATATGCTTGCTGCAAGAAAAAGTGAAAGTATATTTTTTGCAACTAACCCTGATTATGCACATTTAGCTAGCAGAATGGGTGCAGTGTATCTTGCAAAACTTCTATCTAGAGTATGATCATTATTATCCAGTTTCGTTTTCATGTGAGATCTGAACAATGCAATGTTTTTACTAGATATTTACTTCGTTTTTTATTGTTGCTATGATCAGGATTTGGAGAACGTAATCAAGACAAAATTACCAGGGATTGCGTCTTTGATTAAGGAAGCCATTGTTGAAGTTGAATCTGAGTTAGATCAGCTTGGTAGACCTGTCACCGTTGATACAGGGGTAATGAACCTGAGATCCACCATGTCTACTTCGTTATCAAATTAAGTTTTTTTTTTCCTCATCCACCATGTCTTTCTGATATGCTGTTTTGACTCTGACTCTCAGTATTGTTGTTTGTAGGCACAGTTATACACTGTTCTAGAACTCTGCCGTGCGTTTGATCGGACATTTGCAGAGTATTTAGAGGGAGGGTAAGCTGTTTTTCTTCTTTTACTCTTTCATTATAGCATTTTCTTACCCTTTTCTGTTGTAGATTGACCAAGCCGGCCCACAGACACCCGTTGTGCCTTGTGGCGTTCTGGTCTCTGCAAAATATACCCTTACGCATAGCCCACAGGCCACCAAGGGGGCCTCATGCCAGCCCAGCCCATTGCACCGTTTAGACTGGTTGTGTCAAAGAATAATACCTTATCTCTTTACATCGAACTTTTGCAGTCGATCAGGGGGTGATCGCATTTATGAAGTTTTCGGTACTATGCTTCCAAAGGCTCTACGGAAAATCCCCTTTGACCGTCATCTTTCCGTAGAGAATGTGAAAAGGGTGGTCTCACAGGCCGATGGTTATCAGCCTCATCTAATGGCCCCTGAGCTAGGGTACAGACTACTTATTGAAGGCGCAATTGAATATTTCAAAGATCCAGCTTTAAGTTCGGTAGAAACTGTAAGTTTAATCTTGTTCACTATCTTTTTACTGGTATGAATTCTAAATGCTTAGGATTATTTTTGCAATTTGCAAGAATTGTGGAGCAGCCCAAGCCGACTGGTTGGTGTTGGCCCGGTTAACGCCTAGACCAGAATGGATAGTGGCCTCGGACTGTCAAATCGGGTCATCAGTCGGTTACGGGTCGGGTATAATCAGATAATGTTGTTATGCGGGGTCATTTTGCTTATGCGGTGTTTTTTTTATCGGGTCACTCCTGTGTTTGTCAGAAATCGGTTGGATTGGGTCAGTTTTTTACAGCCCTATTTGTAACTGGCCTGAACCGACCACTCTACTCCAAGAGCTTATGAGTAACTTTCAGGCATTCAAATCCAATTTGGCAATTCATAAAGACTCAAGCTTGTTTTTTTTTTTTCATGTACAGATCCACAGAGTTTTGACAGAGCTAGTAAGGAAGGCCATTGGTGGAACTCAGGTTTGAAATTTCTTTTAGCTGATCTTCCTTGGTAAATACTGTACAGTATACAAACAGTACACATATGATGGGTTTATAACTTTATATTTATGCTTTTATGACACAGGAGTTAAAGCGCTTCCCTACTCTTCAACATGCAATATTATCAGCCGCAAATGCAGCACTAGCAACGTTTCGTGAAGACAGCAAGAAGACAACGTTGCGCTTAGTAGAGATGGAATCATCTTACATAACTCCCAATTTCTTCCGAAAACTCTCTTCCACAACTGTTGTTCCATACACAGAGGAATACTACCAAAAGATTAGCTCAAATGTGTCCTCTTATGTCAATATGGTATCTGAAACATTGAAGAACTCAATTCCCAAAGCTGTGGTGCTTTGCCAAGTCAGGCAAGCAAAACAGTCTTTATTGCATCAGTTCTACACACAACTCGGAAGGAAAGAGGTAATCTTACAGTCAATCTGATTAAAGTCAGAATCTAAAACACATGTTCTTTGTTTCTGCTTGTTTGTTTTAAGGCTCCGTTTGTTTTGCCGGAAAAATGGAAAATTGTTTTCCCATTTTCCTTTGTTTGTTTTGTTAAGGGTGGAAAACAATTTTTCCAAAGGTGGAAAACAACTTTCTCAACGGGAAAACTAACCTCCCTCTTGAAAATAGGAGGAAAACTATCGTTTTCCATGGAAAATCATTTTCGTTTGAAATGTTTTCCATTGAAACAAACAGAGCCTAAATGAGTGGACATACATCGAGTTAGATGTTATGAAACCTAAGCTGATAATATCTCATTGGTGATGGTAACAGGGTAAGCTTGCTCAACTGTTGGATGAAGATTGGTTACTAAGGGAAAGGAGAGAGACATGTTTAAAGAGGCTTGAGTTGTACAAATCTGCAAGAGACGAGATCGATTCAGTCTCCTGGGAATGATGAGATCAATTTGTTAATATACACTGTGTATATCTTAGATCTTTCTCCTAAATACGGAGACTGGTGTCTATGTCACAAACCCTTGTATGTTAGAGATTTTTTTTTCCAGATAACTAGCTCTTGATCCCGTTCAAAGAACGGGCAATTAAATAGTGGTTGTTTAGTTGTCTTTTAAAAGTTCTAATTTTATTGAATGCTTATAATTTGAGTGTGTATATATGAACTAAATGATGAGTTGATGTTGAATGGGAAATATGAAGTGGATGAGGTGTTAGAGCTATAAAATATAGCAAACAACATGCGGGAAAATTGGAAAGAAAAAAAATATTGATGAATGAAAGGAGGAGTGACATGTGTCTTCTAATCGTCTATGATTTCGTTTTTTAAATACTACTCCCTCCATTTCTTTTTGATGTATCCATTTGGAATCTAGTGTGGTTTTTAAGAAAATTGGAATATTGGTTTGTATGGGTATAAGTGTAATGATTGGGTGTAAGATAATATAATAAATAAAGGAGTGAGAAATTAATAAAGAAATAAGGTAAGAGAGAGGAGTGATAATGATGGGTGATAAAGGAGGTGAGAGAGTGGGTATATGGGGAAGGGAAAAGAATTAAATATTATAGGTGGGGAAAATTAGGTGGGAATATGGGTAGAATCTTTAGGTATTTTGGTAATTAGATAGAAATGTAAGGGTATTTTAGGATAAAATGTATGTCCAAAAATAGAATAGATTCTAAATGGATACAACAATATGAAACGCTTAAAATGGAAACGGATACAACAAAAAGAAACGGAGGGAGTAGGTATAAAGATGTCCATTACGACTTTTTCTGTTAAATCATCCCCTCCTCAATCATCCCTTTGTGAGCACCTGAGCGGTGGGTTTCATTCCAAATTTAATTTAATATTTGACTTTTCACGGTCTCCAAAAATAAAATTTAACCGTTGTTTTCTCTTACTAAATTGAAGTATAATTTTTTGAAATCCTGATGAAATTACTCTGAAAGACAACATTAGCAATAATAAATAGAGCATATAAATAACTGTCGTTTTTAATAAAACTTTGACCATTAAAAGTCAAATGGTGAATGACATTTACAAGAAATAAAGCCAAGAGAGATTATGTGGATAAGTACCTGTTTGCTCCAAGCCTTGTGGATCAATTCTTCTACTCTATAAGTCAAGAGTTGATTATTTAACAGGAACTCGAAAAAATATAGCTGCCTCCAGCAGTAGCAATATGAAGAATAAATGAGCTGCATAACTACAAAATTCCAAGCGATGCACCATTGCATACATATCAAACACCAACATTCGACTTCATTATTAAGCCAATTTGAATTCCTGCAGCCTCTCTACAGCTTATATGCACCTTCTGCTTCAAAAAATCTAAGCGAAGGTGTCTGTTTGAGTTGTTTGGGTTCTAATACTGACACCGCCTTGCTTTTCAAGCTCCTCCAAAGCCGCCCACAATTTTGTATCTTCGTAGTCCTTAATGAGGAATGCCGGTTTTTCTTCCATCAAAAGGTTTTCGGGATTTCTGGTACTCAAGCCGATCACAGGCATTTCAGCAGCTACACCAGCTCTAATTCCAGAAGGAGAATCCTATATGGTTATAAGTAAATGTCATGTTTTTAGGGTTACAATTCACAAATATTAAGAAAAAATGGGAAAGTTGGTTTAATATAATATGGATAAACTAAGAAATGTGTAAAAGGTGGGTATGCCGTAGGTTTAAGAAAAAAAATGAATAAAGTAAGAGAAAATGAGTGGAAAATTGTAAAATATTGTGGAGTAAGGAGGGTAATGTAGTAAATTTCATGTCCAAAAGTAGAATAAAGAAAAGTGTAAATAACATTATGAAACAGACTAAAACCGTAAATGTAAAGATTATTTTGAAACAGAGGTACTCTATTGAATAAAACACAAAGATAAATACAGGAAAGGTCTAAGCAAACCTCAAAGATAAAAGTATGCTCTTTTGATGCACCAATTGCTTCCAAACCCTTCAAATAAGGCATTGGGTGTGGTTTTGCATGTTCACACTCACTTCCAACTATAACCGCCTGGAAGAATTCTGTGAGGCCGAGCCTTGAGATCATAAGCTCGGCATTAGCTCTAGGGGCATTAGTTACAGCTGCCCTTTTTAAGCCGTGATCTTTGATCCATTTTACTAGCTTGTCCAGGCCGCTTATACAGTTCAACTGTTCTCCCACCAGCCTATTCAGCAAATTTGTATTCAGCAAATTTTCAGCAAATTTGTATTCAGCAAATTTCAAACCAAAGAAGGAACGACATTTACCTCCTGAAATAGGCTTCCTTCTCATCTGTGAATTTCAAGCCTCGCTCATAGTCATCAGGAAAGAGAAGCCTGGCAATATCATCGTTATGCTTGCCAGCTATGTTTAGAATAAAGAATTCCTCATCTATTGGAACACCACCGTTGAATCCTATCTGTTTAAAACAAGAATAACTATCAATTCATGAGATACATCAAAATAATCCGCTCTATTGGACTTATTTTGTCTGAATTTATATTAACTTATATTATCTGAACTTATTTGAACTTATTTTATGTGAAAAAAACTTATTTTGTCTGAAACAAACTTATTTATGTGTATAATTGTCTGAAAAAAACTTATTTTTTCTGAACTTATATTAACTGAACTTATTTTGTCTGAAATAAGTCAAAATAAGTCGAACATTGAACAGAGCCAACTATCTAGCGTTGATGCAAGCTGTGCATTTTGACATCAGAATATATACCTGATTCCTACAAGGGATTCCATATTATTACTGATTTACTGGGGTGATTTAATTACTAGAAAGTCAGAATTATTATAATAATATAGATGTACCTCCAAAAGCATTTCACGGAAGGCACGGTGATGGAGAGGATCTGTATCACACAAGGTTCCGTCCACATCAAATAAGATTGCTTCTACAGGAGCAAGTTTGAGCAGAGCAGATTTGCTGCTTCAACAGAAGAAAGACAATCAATCCAAAGCTCCAAAAGTGTGTAAGGGATTAAGGACTAAAACCTTCCAACTAGATTTGTCAAAACTCTACACATAAACATACAACTTCCATA
Source organism: Spinacia oleracea (assembly GCF_020520425.1). NCBI lineage: Eukaryota > Viridiplantae > Streptophyta > Magnoliopsida > Caryophyllales > Amaranthaceae > Spinacia > Spinacia oleracea. Next base: position 147,859,491 of record NC_079492.1, read on the forward strand.
ATGCTTCTCATGGGAGTATATGGGACACAAACCCTTCACATAATCATACATTAATCTTAATTTAAATGTGTAGGGTGTGTCGTAATAGTTATGTAGTGATGCTCATTAGTCGTATATATGATGACTGAAGTCATTTGGGTTGATCATTAATCAAATTTTGTATAACATACAGTATATATCTATGCATTTATATCAAGAGAACTGATAGTCGAATTGATTGTACTAAATGGTGAAGAATACAACAGGCATGCAAGATCAATGAGTCCAAAACCAAAAGCCACCTAACTTGTATAGATTTTTCATGAATTTATCTGGTCACTCATGTCTATGTTCGAATGTTCCATAGACTCGCTACAAGAGGGGTAAGGGAACACTGCATCCGAGTATCTATGACCATATGCCAATAATTTATTACGCACCAAAAATTACTTTCATGAAACAGATCAACATCCATGTAGGTTAGTAAAACCATTTCAACATACACTACAAAAAAAATAAAAAGACAGCATCCTATTCTTTCTAGCTTGCTCCAAAGAAACTGATTGGGGCAACCCGGACCCACATATGTTGTAACCCATCAACAAAATACTAATTCATTTCTTGCACTAGAGTACTTATGTGAAACAATTTCCAAACAAACATAGGCATGGCCCCTGATCGCTTCGCTTCTGGTAAAGATACACCCCAAACAAAGAAAAGTTAGTTGGATGCCCGATAGCTTAAGGTGGTGTTTGGTTCGCAAATTGGTATGGAGTTAGAATCATGAATGATATCAGGTGGTATAGGTTTGGAACTTGATTCTTAATACCATGTGTATGGTTCGATTTGGGGATGAGCTTTTTTCCTTTTGTTTGATACCTGGAGTAAAGGAATGAGCCATACCCACCTATCCCCATAGTTTTCTAAACCCCAAGGTATGGGTTTAAAACTCTTGAAATTTCCGACCAAACACTTGGTATGGGTTTAGAATGGCTAGGGAATCCGCGAACCAAACACCCCCTAATTGGTTAGGCTAGGGAATCCGCGAACCAAACACCCCCTAATTGGTTAGCCCTAGGGAATACCAGAGACCGGAATCGAATCGAATCTCCTGTACATCATTGAATTTTGTGGCTCTCAATACACCAGCAAAAAAAAAATGAATTTGACATATTCCATGAAAACAGTTTCTTGTTCATGTACAGAGATACTCCTGGTTATTTAGCATAAACACAGAAAAATCACCACCCAGAATGCTAAAATCGATGAGAAGATCAACCAAAACAAGATATCAATGTAATTCATTCTCTGATCACTAATCAAACAAGGGGAACATAAGTAAGATTCATCCAACCAATTAAATTAGCTAAATTAAAGAAATAACTATGCAATCTAACAAGAAATTAGACATAAACAAGACAAACCCATATCAAATTTATCAAATTAAAGCACAAAATCAACGGGAAAAAAATGAAAAAGAAGGAAACAGAAGTTTACCAGTCAGATGAAGGAATCTCAACAGATGAAATCGCCATGGTAAGATTCAAAGTAACAAAATTGTTTAGATAAATTTTGCAATCGTCTGATACTCTGATGGCGGGTTTGCTGAGACTTAGAATCTGGTGATGAGATTTAAAGTAGCAGAATGAACATTTAAGAAATTATCGTGGAAGTAAAATGACAAAAAAGGAAGAATAAAAAAGAATATACTTGTAAAATTTATGCCAATTGTCCTTAAGCACCACCTATTCCTAATTTCCTATAGTTCTATTATAGTTCTACACTTCCTTGAAAGATGCAAAAATATCGAAAATCACTGCTCGCGTCAAATGAAGTAGGAGATTGTTTTAGTATGCAGAATAGTAATTGTTTTGATTGTAACAGTGTATTTTCTTTAAATATGTGGTATGCAGATCTATTTTATCATTGTAGATGTCGTATGATTGATTACCTAATGATATTATTCCATCCCCGTCAAAAAAAATTATAGTTCTATACTTCTATGGGGTAAGGTTGTTAAGAGTTGTTGCTTGGTACGTTCTTGCTTTCCTACCGTTTTTGTACTATTAATTTTGTTTTTGTTTTTTTACAATTGTACGGACTATTGGTCTATTCGTTTTTCATTTCTATGGCTTTTTGGTTCTACTTTTGCTCTCTGGTTTCTAGTCCAGACTTTTGTTGCTGCCTGTTTATCACTTCTATCAATCTTCATTTTCTGGACCTGGGGATTATGTTGGTTGTACCTCTGCAGCCTTTTTGCATGGAATGGTTTACTTTGCGTCTTGCTTTATGTACCTTGTATTTTCAGTTTTCTAGCACATTCCTTCTTAGTTGCATCTACTTATTAGGTTTATGGATCAATGTGGCACTTATCTCAATCATATACTATATCCCTGGGCACCAACGCAGGTTGTTTAATGAAAATTTAGTTTGTTTTTTATCTGGTTATGCAGTTATTATCGTACTTCAATCCTCTGCAGTGTTGTTATTGTCTATAAACACTATTGTTTACTTGACTTTTCTTGTTGCCTCATTTCAATCTTCTGCATGCAGTGAGTTATTTGTTGCTGCTACCTTTTCATCTGCCCCTTTAGCTGCTTGTGTGTGGTGTGTTTACTCTGCATTAGACCTGGTTATTGGACAGGGTAGTCCAATGGATATAGGGTTAGGGTCAAGTTAATAGGGCTTTTATTGGGCAGGGCTCTTATTGGACAGGGTCTTTATTGGACAGGGTCATTATAGGGTCAAACTTATACTACAATTATTTTGAAAATTAAAATAGTAACGATACAAAAAATTACGTGTATAGCTTCGTATTTACTTGTACTTGCACATGACTCTTTTGTTTTTCATTTTTCATTGCTCGTTTATTGACCCGCCCACTAATGACCCGCTATTGACCCGCGACCCGCTTTTGACCCGCCCATTATCGACCCGCTAAAAATGACCCTTTCAATACCCGATAACCAGGTCTACTCTGCATGATCAGTTCTCCAAAAATGGCTCCCTTCCAAGCTTAGGTACTCATTTACTGGGATGCTACTTGGAAAATTGAAGCTTGGTTTTGTGAGGCAATCTTCAAGTAAGCATATGTTCGATGATGCATCTAAGAATGCCCTTCATTCTTGGCCTGAGAACTATAGTAACCACTCCTCCCCTTTTCCTGTCAGGATCAAAGTCATTATCTTGAGCACTTGGTCTTATTACCTTCTTAAATTTATTTTTTCTAACTTATGTACCTGGTATTGTTTAGTTTCAGATTTGAGAATTTCTGGTTCTTGGAGTATTTCGCCTCAGATTTGCGCCTAGACTATCTCTTGTTGGGGTTCAGTTCAAAGGCTGGAGCATAGTGCAGTTTATGGAATTTATTTCAAACTTTATTCTATACTTTTGGCTCACACTGAGCTTTTGTTTATATTGTATGAGAACTCTAAATCCTTTAGGGAGCGGGTTTTCTTACCTGCTATAATTATTAATTTTATAATTATGAACCGGAGTTCAAACTCCGCTATAGACTTGCCTAAGGAGTTCGCTCCTTATCGGAATCGGATTCTAAAATCCGCCTTGTTATGTAGGACTCCTTTTTCCTACGTGTAACGGATTCTTAAATTCGCTTTGAATGGTGCTTATAAGTCACAAGAATGCGACCCACTCTTCAAGGGAAGCTGCCATGGGGCCTTCTTAATGAATAACTTAAATTATTTATTTTATAAATGAAAATCTGCGATTGGAATATACGAAGTGGTAAACGTGATAACGCAATAGCTGAACTTATGAACCTAAAACAACAAGAAAAACCGGATATCTGCTTTGTAATAGAAACATTGACTAACATTAATCACAATCAAGCAATAGTTAAAGCTACTCGATTTCAGAAACATCTAATTATAGACCCATTTAATCATTGTGGAGGTATTTGGGTCCTTTGGAACGAAGATAGTATCAAGGTTATTAATTCGACCGTAACAAATAGATGTGAGCACTTGACAATTCTTTTTAAACCAACAAACGCCACCTTTTTTATCTCTATTGCCCAGCAAAGGAAGAAGATAAACAACATTTTTGGGATGATCTTTCATCTTTCTACGCCAATAATACCCTCCCATGGCTTCTCATTTGAGATTTTAATGAACTTCTTTCACCAACTGATAAATTTGGCGGGAGTCCTATTAATTCACAACAATGTAAACGTTTTCCGACCTTCCTTACCAACAATAATGATGTTCCCTACTTACAAACTTCTTACTCTTGAAAATCAAACTAAGATGTCTTTCTTCTTGAACGCATTGATCGGGCCATCATTGACACTCAATTTTCTAACAAGTTTCCAAAAAGCATTGTCAAATATGGCATCTTCTCAGTGTCTGAAAAGCATTCTCAAATATGGCATCTTCTCAGTGTCTGATCATGCTCCGGTAATCTTCGACTCTAATTCTGAATCATTCAATACGAATTGCTTATTTCGTTTCAACATGTGGACTCTTGATAATGAATCACACACTATTGTTTCCAAAGAATGGAATATTCAGAGGGAAGGAACTCGATTTTTCAGAATTTGTGACAAGCTCTCAGCCATTAAAATTCATTTTCGTGATTGAGAAAAAGTTAAATATGGAAATAATATTGTCAAGTTACGGAAGAATAGCGAGAAAATCTCGGAAATTCAATCCAACTTAATCGCCCAACCTTTGAACCAAATTCTTCATAATCATTTTATTGCGAATGATCAAACAAATAGAAAATTTACTTATTTTGGGCAGTCGGCCTGAAAATCCTTCAATAAGAAGAAATGGCTCGTTCAAGGAGATAGAAACTCCAGGTTCTTTCATCAAAAGATCAAAACACAATCTGCGAGGAATACGATTTACCGGTTACAAAATGATTTAGGACAATGGGAATCAGATCCCTCTGTTGTCAAAAGTATACTTCTTAATTCTTTCAAATAGCGCTTCTTATCCTCCTCGGATCCTAATAGCAAACTCGATCTATCTTTTTTACCAAAGTGGCTCTCCCATGAATGGCAAAATGATTTGTTAAAACCCGTTTCCGATGAAGAAATCAAAGAGGCTTTCTTCTCCATAGACCCTCTCAAATCTCCAGGATCGGATGGATTTAGCTTACAGGCCAATAATCACCACTGAGGTAACTACGGCTGTTAAAAGTTTCTTCTTTAATGGGAAAATTCTCAAAGCTCTTAATCACACAATAATTGCACTCATTCCAAAAAATGACAACCCAGGGAATCCAAATCACTTTAGACCTATCAGTTTATGCAATACTATGTACAAAACAATCTCTAAGTTATTAGTTAGCAGACTAAGACCAATTCTATAACAACATATAAGCCACTTCCAAAATGCCTTTATTGCAGAAAGATCCATTTATGACAATATTTTGATAGCTCAAGAAATTATGAATACCTTCTAAAAATCGACATCAAAAATTGGCCGGTGTGCTCTTAAGCTTGATATGGAAAAGGCATATGATAGAATCGAATAGGAATTCCTTTGGGCAACTCTGTCATCCTTTGGTTTTCCAAATCAGTGGATCCATTGGGTCAAAGCTTGTGTTACTACAGTATCATATTCTCTAAAAATTAATGGCTCCACTACGGACCATTTTACGCCTTCTAGGGGTATCCGCCAAGGAGATTATTTATCCCCCCATCTCTTTCTTATATGCATGGAAGTCTTTATTGTTATGCTTACTAAAAGTAGCACAATACCAAGCACTGGTATTGGATTTCACATTGCACCCCTTACTCCCAAAGTTCCTTGCCTCCTTTTCGCTGATGACAGTCTCCTTTTTGTGAAAGCTACATCTTCGGCAACCAACCACTTGAAATCCTTGATTAATTCCTTTTGCAACTTGTCAGGCCAACAAAACGGCGATTATTTTCTCAAAAAATTAGATTGATAATTCTCGCCGTGATTATATTGCAGGAAAATTCTCCATGACTAAATCTACTTCCTTAGGGAGATATTTTGGTGCATATTTTTCGTCCTTCAAACCAAAAAAATCAGATTACAATTGTATCCTTCAAAATAATATATCTCGTATCAATCTATGGCATGCTAACTTTGTTTCAAAAGCAGGTAGAACTATCCTCATTCAAAGCAATCTTGAAGCATTACCAGCTTATATATGTTCTTCCTTCCTCCTTCCTCAAAAGACTTGCTCTAATCTAGACTCTATTCATCACAATTTATTTTGGAAGCAATCAACTACTTCAACAAATACTCCACTGATTTCATGGAATAAAATCTGCCAACCTAAGAATTTAGAAGGCTTGGGTCTCCGAAAAACGAGACCTTTAAACCAAGCCTTCCTTGCAAAACATGGATGGAAAATTTTAGAAAATGATCAAAACTTATGGGTCTCTCTTATTAGGAAAAAAATATATTTCTAACACGTCTTTTTTCAAGTATATACCTAAACCAAATGATTCTTCTATTTGGCGGCATATCCTTAATCAAAGAGTTCGCAAAGGAATCCGGTGGAAAATTGGGGATGGAAGATCTATTAGTTTCTGGCATTGACAACTGGGCAATATAGGATAATCTTCTCAATCACCTTAAATTGAATATTAACACTGTCAATAGTGACCTACTCGTAGCCGATTTTATTCTCCCCAATCGGGAATGGGACCGTCTAAAATTAGCTTCTATGGTTCCTCATTCTTTAGCAATGAAAATGCAGGGTCTCCCAATTCTGACGACTGATTTAGAGGATACCCCGATTCGGGGAGTCACCTCATTAGGGAAATTCTATGTTAAGTCTGCTACTTGGATAGCACGTGGGTTGGGTAATTTTCCCCAAAATTGGCATCATAATTGGATTCGGAAAGTAGACATTCCACCTAAAATAGCTATCTTCCTATGAAAATATGCCAAAATAGCATTCCAGTCAGAGATACTCTACATAAACGAAATATCCTTCCCTTCGATGTATGTCCACTTTGTGACACTTATATTAAAACTACAAATCATTTGTTTATGCCCATCTTCCAAACTTATGTGGGATCTCCCACTAACTAAACACTGGCTAGATTATTCTATAACCTCACACGACCTTCTTGAAACTCTGAAACTTCTAAGGAAATACCCCTCTTCCTTGTGTAATTTCACTTTTCTTATTTGGTCACTCTGAAAGGAAAGGAATGATTGCATTTTTAATAATGCATCCTTCAACCCTTTCATAATTTTCATAAAGTTAACTCGGCTTACCATGAATGGAAGTCTCGGCTGCAATTGGATCATCACTAGCTTAAGGGTACCCCTTTCACTTCACACACCTCCACTATTCCCGGTCAACCATCTCCTCCCATCATGGTACGCTGGTATCCCCCTCCAACTAGGGGTGGCAATGGATCGGGTTTAGATCGGGTGAGACTCAATCCGCATCCATCCATGACATTTCATCCGTCATCCAACCCACATCCGATCCAAACTTTATCCACATCCGATACATACTTTATCCACATCCGATCCATCCATCATCCACGGCTGATTCGGGTGGATCGAGTGTAAATATATTTGAAAACATATAAAAACAACTCAACGTGACACATATTGCAATTATCACTAGTGGAAAAAACCCCTGTTGCAGCCCCCTTGTTGAGGGGGGCATTTAAAAGCACGCCTCAACAACCACTAAGTCAACGCGGGTCAAAGATTTTAATGAGATATCGAGGCGGGCTTCTAATTGTTCGCTTCAACAAAGTCTATTAGAGCGGGCTTTGGTGTTGTTCGCTTCAACCAAATCAAGGCTATTGGGCCGAACAATAAATGTTCGCTTCAATAGACCCGCCCAAATTAAATCAGCTCACCTGTTTGATTAGGGTTTTTATATCTCATTCCTTCTCTCTCCTTATTTCCTTAGCCGTTTTTTCTCTCTCTCTCCTTATTTCCTTAGATCTGATCTTTTCTCTTCTTCATTTTTTTTTTTGCGATTTCATTTTACTTATCCTCTCACATTTGCATTTAATTCCTCTCGTTCATCTTCTTAATCTCTTTCCCCTAAAAAAAACCCTTCTTAATCTATCTAGATGAATAATGTTTATGTGTTTTTTGAAACTCCGACGAAGAGTCAGATGTTAACGGCGATGGACGAGATCGTGTAGGTGGCGCCGGTGAAATTTAAACGAGTCAATATTTCAATATGAGATGGAGACGGCGGAACTAACGAGGGGATGGCGGTGCAGAAGGCGAAACGAACGAGGAGAATGTTTTAAACGGCAAGTTTCCTCATAATTTTCATTTTTTTTGTTTTATTTCGGATAACCTGTTGAATTTTTTAATTGTTATTCTGAATTCATTGGAAATATCTCTTGATTTTTTTAAAAAACACTTTAGGTTCTTTGATTTTCTTATTTTATGGAAATTATCGGTAATTTATTTAATTTTTCTTAATTTTATGTTTTCATTGGATTTTAGATCTAGATCGATAATAAAACTCTAAACGGCCGATTTTGTTGGAATTACGATCCATTATATTGGATTCATCGATCACTTTTATTTTCCGCTTTAAAATTTTTTTAAAAAAATTAATTTTACCAGTTTTTCTAAGAACTATAATTTTTATATATATATTAATTTTACCAGTTTTTTTTTCTAAGAACTTCAAATAATATGTAAAATGCATACAATCTGAAAGATATATTTAATTTTTTAATGTTTAGAATAAATTAATGTAAACCTATTTGTTCTAAATTTAATTTCTAATTTCTATGTACGTATTTGTTTTTTATTTGGTGGATCTTTTCTTATTGGTTTGTTCACTTCTTAGTTTAATCTTTATTGCTAATTGTTTTTGCAGGTTTATCAAATGGTGAAGTACCTAGATCCTCCGAATTGAAGAATACGACGTTGTCAAATTCGATGCAGGAACTCTTCAGAGATGCTCGTTACGACAATTTGACTAAGACTAATTACGCGACTAGGGTAGTTATGGTGGCAGGATCTCATGAGAAAATTTACATACTTGTTCAATGTAGACCTGATATGCCACCTATTAATTGCAGTAATTGCTTAAGAATTATTCACGATGAGAATCGTATAGGCCGTACTAAAAGAGGAAAAGTTATCGGTCCTAATTGTTTCTTGAAGTACAGTAATCAGAGTTTCTTTGGTGGTGCAAATCACAGTTTTCTTCCCAGTTTGTTGAGTATTATTGTTGTCTTCGTATCTTCTGTGTGCCTCGCTCACGTGTAAACTCTTGACTAATGTATTCGTTTTTGTTAATTTATTTAATAATGTATTGCTGGATAAGTTATTTAATTCAATATGAATAAAATTGTTCTTGTATTTTCCCAAAGGATTTCAAATTTTTGTCTCGGAAGTTCTTGTTATTGTTGGAATTACGATCCATTATATTGGATTCAATATCAATATGAATATGAATAATTACATTTCAAATTCCAAAACAAAAACAATAATTCAATTTGGCGAGCTAATGAGGCGGGCTTTTTAAGGGCCCCCTCAATAGACTACTCTGTTGAGGCGGGCTTTTGGTAATGCCCCCCACAACAGGTCCTTATTTTTTCCTTTAGTTTTGGGCTGTTGAGGCGGGCTTTTGAAAGCCCCCCACAACAGATGACCTGTTGAGGCGAACAAAGCCCGCCTCAACAGCTAAGTGAGCTGTTGAAGCCACGTCTGTTGAAGCGGGCCATGTTCGCCTCAATAAGCCCAAAATGCCCCCCTCAACAGGTATTTTTTCCACTAGTGTATGAATCATTAGTCCACATATAGTACACATGACCTTTTTTTTAAAAAAAAACCATGGCATGACTTTTACGAAGCTTTAGAATTATTAGTTTCTTATCCTGGTAAGGGAATGAAATACTTTGTGTTATGTTTATGTCTAGTATAATTTTATTTACAATAATAAATATATTACCAAAGTAAATGATGATAAATTAAATCTTACGACTAATGTAATAGGTTGGTGGATCGGGTGGTGGGTTGGATGCACCTTCATCCGTATCAAACCCATCCGTCACCCGATCCATCCATCATCCATTAAGCATCCACTTATTTTCGGGTTTTCGTCCATATAATCTGGATCGGGTGAATGGATATCCATCGGGTTCGGGTGAAATTGCCAGCTCTACCTCCAACGGGCACCTTCAAACTCAATTTTGATGGCTTAGTAAATCTTCATCAGTAGCAGCAGGAATTATCATCCGCAACAGTGCAAAAATCTCCATCTTAGCCTGTACCTTTAACCTTGGTCACACTCACGCTTTCACGGCTAAATGTATTGCTCTTCACAAAGGACTTCAAGAAGCTAGGGGACTCAATATTGGTCAAATTCAGATAGAGGGCGACAATCTTCTTATCATTAATGCAGTTAAAGGATTGTGGAAGACACCTTGGAAAATTCACCACATCATTACAGACATCAAGCACCTTCTCAACCTTTTTGACACTAGGGATATCAAGCACATTTTTAGAGAAGTAGACTCGGCAGCAGATTGGATAGCAAATGTTGGACATCTTATTGTTGGAAATATGTATGTAGACCCTAAGCCTAGCCAAAGTTTATCCTCCATTATTTGTAATGACTACTTAGGAGTGACTCCCGTGTGGAGAGGATCTTAAGTATAATCTCCTTACCTTTTTAAAAAAAAATCAGATGTGTTAGAAATACTATGAGACGCGTAAGCGATGTACAAACAGTTCAATTGGTGGCAATTCCGGTTCCTCAAGTCACTTGATCTAGCCCACACCATCAAACTGATCAAATCGGGTGGCTAGTGCCTACTAGAGTCCCGAATGACGCTTTGACCTAATCCAGGAGACCTTAGAAGTTAGGAAGTTAGGAGTGTTTTATGTTTTTGTGATAATTATACCAATAATGATTAATTATCCTGGTTGAACACCTAATTTGCAATTTTGCACAACCTATTAACTATAATCACAACTAAATAACTTGCATGGACTAGGTGCACACTAAAATTAGCGTGGACCAGGTTAAAATATAACTAACTACCTTTATGTCACGTGAAATTAAAAAAAAACATGCGGCTCATTTCTCTTCCCGCTCATGCTCACGCATTTTTCACATAGTTAGTCTTTATATAATGTAGTAACGTTACTAAGGATATAATATCCTTATTATTCACATCTTATGTTCTGTCATGTTTTATTAGAATAACTATAACTTTTTTTATTAGAATAACTATAACAAAATGAGTCATTATAACAAAAACATGAGTAACTATAACTGTGAGAGTAACTATAACAATAGAAAAAAGTAATCATAACCATAAAAGAATACTACGAATTTAAATTAGTAATTATAATAACTAAATAAGAACTATAGCAAAAAATACTAATTACTCTGTATAACGAAACAACAGTACGTAACTATAACAAAAAAAAAAAGAATAACTATAATAATAAAACAATTTATAAAATAATTCTTATTTTTCTAGCTTTCCAACTTCAATACACACTACGTTGGCACTTGAGTAAGAATGCTAATATATTAATTATTGAAGCTATTGAATCGGTTATTAACTTATATTCATCAACATAAGAAAATATACAAAACATAACTATAATAATATATACAAATATTTATTTTGACTCCAATTGTCTTCTTTCTCACGTTCTCGTCCTTGTCCACGTCCTCTTCCCTTTTGTCATTATCTTCATTTCCCAATTTTTCTTCTTTCTTGAATTTAACTTTTCTAACTATTCGCTTCTTGATTATATTTGTCGCATTAGTATAATAGGCGACTTGTATAATTAATAAATTTATAAAAAATAATTCTGGAATTTTTGTGTGTGTAGCCTATAACCCTTAGAAGGGACTTCTAATATAAACCCTAATTTCTACTCTATAGCATGATCATCCCCAAATCTTAAAACTTGAGTTGTGCTGACGTGGTATATGACTCATTAGATCAAACACATAGAATTGTAACATTGAAGTAGATGAATCTTTAAAAAGTCTTAAATTGAGTCTTAAAAAACTAAAACCGAACTTAAGACTTAGAGCATGCATGATCAGCCCAATTCTTAAGACTTGAGTTGTGCTGACGTGGCATATTACTCACCAGTCTTAATATTAGACACATAGAAATTGTAGCATTGAAGTAGATGAGTCTTAATAAAGTCTTAAATTGAATCTTGAAAAACTAAGACTCAACTTAATTAGTACTTGGTGTGTGAGTTGAATTAAATAATAAAATAATATTGTACATAAATTTACAAGTCTTAAATAAATTTGATGGGCGAAGAGATAAATTTGATTGAATCTTAAGGAGTCTTAACAACAATTAAATTATTGAATATTAATGAAATGTTGACATGACAATTAACAATTAAAGAAAGTCTTAAGACAACACCCTCTTGATCAATGTTATACATAAATTTACAAGTAGTGAAGAGCAAATTGATTGCATCTTAAGGAGCACTCCTACAAATTAATTCTTGTGCCACGAATAGTATTGTGGCACAAGCTTGATATTCTCGTGGCAAAGCTACTTTGCCATGGGAATTCAATTCAAATGCTTCTGTGGCACAAGTGTGCGTGGCTAGGTAGTTGCCACGGGAAATACAATCCCGTGGCATAAACCAATTTTCTTGCCACATCAAATACCGAGGCTAAAAAATCCCCTTGCCACAAGTACACACGTGGCAAATATTAATGAAATGTTGACATGACAATTGAAGAAAGTCTTTAAAAGAAGGCCTTGTTGATACGAGAAATGCTTAACCTCAAGTGGCTTGTGTCCATATGGATACAAGTGACCCAAATACATCCATTTTTAGTACCAATACGGAGTATATCAGTACCAAAAAACGCAAATGATTTACATTGGTACTTCTTAGCAATGTATTTATATAGTCTTAGCAATTTATTAGTGTACCAATACCAAACCAATCTCAGTACCAATACCAAATTAATGAGTACCGGTACGATCCACTTGTGTCCATAAAGACACAAGCCACTTGAGGCTTAGAGTTCCCTCCCCTTGATCTTGCTCTAATACATAAACACAAATTTTGTATTTTTAATTGTTATTAGGTTTCAATATATATTTTAAAAATATCTAATTTTTTAATATTTTTATTAACATGTAATTAAAGACATTAATGGCCAAAATTAATGTATAACCATATAAAAAAGGTCGAAATGATACACTACATAAAAAAATAAAGAATTACGGATAAGAATGACTGATTATTCTACTCATTTACAGCAGTTGGTTCTAGTGTGAGCTCAGTAAATTTATCCGCCATACATGGGCTCTCTACTCAATGATACGGAGGAGTAGTATATAATTATATATTAATATTATTATTATCATTAATTATAAATGGCGTTAGAACCAGGGAAAGCATCCACGCATGAGAATGCGGGGGACAAATTACCAAATTGGGAGTATAAAATAAACAGGATTTACCAAATTGCCAAATTGGTATTAAAAAAAAATCAGCCACATTAAAGTATTAAAAAAAAGCGTCAGTTAAGCCTATTATTATTATTATTATTCCACGATGGGTTTGATATATTCTAGTTAAATTTGGTGTATTTAATTTAGTTAGACGGTTTCTTTGGTATCTATAGGCCTTCTCGTTGTAGAAGGCGGTAAATTACAGCGATATAAAAGATAGTATACAGAATGTTTGATATGCTACGATTGTTTTTTTTTTTTTTGGTTCTACTACGAGGAGTTCCCACCGCCTTCGGCGAGTGGACTAATCTCCCGTGGGAGTTTGCATGGGTACCTCGATGGGCAGCATCCCTCCCAGTTGAGATTTTTTCCATTCCCAAGGCTCGAACCCGAGACCTTGGTTAAGGAGCAAGAGGCCCTTAACCACTCATGCCAACCTCAAGCGGTGATATGCTACGATTGTAGTTATGGTGAAAGAAATTTTTTATTTGATTCAATTGTTATGTATTTGTTAGATTCAAATATTTATGTAGATGTTGTTGATGCTTTATCAATGAATTAATTTGATTATAACAAAATAAAGCCGTATTATTATTCCCGATAGAACGCTTGGGTTACACAGTACGCGTTTGGGATGAATGTTTATCAATTACGGAGTAATTGAAAGCTTAATTATGTGTTCTCATTTTCAATTTTTTTTACACATCTCAGTTTTTTTTACTCAATTCCTTTTTTCTGTTATTTTTCACGATTTTCTTGCAAATATTTACAATAGGGTTTTGTTTGATAGCTACAATGTTCTAAAATGTTTCAGTATTGAGATGCAGAGTATTTTTACTTAATTAAAGCTTTCAATTGGTGAGTGGAAATTTGGGAAGAAGAGTTAATGGGTATAAATTCAATAAAAAAATTCCTTCAAAAATTACTAAATTGAACAATTACTTTGTTCTTTTTTTTTTTTTTTTTTTTTTTGACGGGAAGAATAATTTCATTAATAATCAGCCATACGGCATCTACAATAATAATATAGATCTATATACCACAGATTCAAAGAAAATACATAACTGTTACAATCAAAACAATTACTATTCTGCATCCTAAAGCACATCTCGTACTCCACCGCTTCTAGCTTAACGCGAGCAGTGATTTTCGATGTTTTTGCATCTTTCCAAGTAGAGCCCTTCGCAATATGCGCACAAATTGTTCTGATTGACGAGTTGATGATAAACCCTAAACCTGTATGAATCCAAATCTCCTTCCCAATTATTGAAACCCTAAAAACCCTAAAAAAATTTCCATCCATGGATGAGAATCAAGAACCTAGAAAACTCTAGGAAAAACCCAAATAAATTGGGAACAACCCACGAATAAATTGGGAACAAAACAACGGGAAAAAAAAAAAAAAAAAAAAAAAACAAGACAATACATAAAGAGAAAACAATGAAAAAACAAGAATAAGGGTCGGAAATAGTCCTAAACGACAAAGAAAACTGAAACCCTAAAAGATGAGAGAGAAGAGAGATAAAGGGGAGAGGAGCGGAAACTGAAACAATGCCCTAACTTGATTTAATAGGAAGTAACAATTACTTTGTTCTTGTTAATTCGTATATGACCAATTTTTTATAATCAAATTATTGAACTACCTGTCTACCTCTTTAATGACATGTAAATGAAGGTATTGATTTTAAAGTATTTTTTCTGACAATATGATGTTACAATCAACAAGGATACAAAATCTATGTGTGCTTAATTGTTTGAACGGCTATGGTGAGGAAACTCTCTTGTTTTTTTTCGAAGAGTTGAGTTCATAAGTTCATAATTTATGCTTTAGTGTAATGGAGAGGTAGGGTAAATGAAACTACTCCCTCCGTCCCATAATTATCTTCCTGTTTGACCAAAAACACGGATTTTAAGAAAAGTGGAATATAGTACATGAAAAAGTGGAATAAAGTACAAATGATGATTGAGTTGTATGGAAAAGTGTAATAAAGTACATGTGAAAGAGAATATAGTACATGGGAAAAGTGGAATATAGTACATGTGTGGGGTTTTCAATTCAATTTTAATTATTATAGTACATGAGAAAGTGGGGACCTTAGTAGCCAAAATTAGAAACAGGAAGATAATTGTGGGACGCTCATTTAGGAAAGCAGGAAGATAATTTTGGGACGGAGGGAGTATGAAACAAAATATAAAATGAATTATATAAGTGAACATGTAAGGTTATTTTAGTAAATTCACTTTTGGTGTCCCTCTTGGATAACTAAAATACCCTTCATACTTATAGAATAGAGAATATAATGACAAACTACTCAATAGGAAAAGCCAAAAAAATCATTTAATCAATATAGCCCTTAAATAAATTCTTACCACTTTAATCAATATGTTATATGCGTTTGGCTCTATCTAACTTATATTTCCTCCGTCTTTTAATACTCGCAACGTTTGTTAGTTTCACGCATGCCAATGCATAACTTTGATCATTTATATCTTAAATTCTCTTTATGCAAAAAATTATAAAAAGTTGATATTTTGAAAATACACATTGAGACGAATCTAACAAGATCCAACATGACTATGTTTTATCTTATATTAAAAACACTAAGAATAGTCAAAGTAGATTATATGAATAGTGGCAAAAGTCCAAACGTTGCGACTATTAAAAGACGGAGGAAGTATGTTCTTATATTCGCACAAATTGCATTAATATCATATTGTTTACATGTTATTTCAGAATTAAATATAATGGCACAAATCTATTTCTTATATTCACTGCGATGCATATAAGATTAGTATAAAATGAAAGAAGAAAAGGAAAGGAGTCCAATTCACCCACCATTGGAGAATGAATCCGGGCCAAAGTAATAGGTACAACTGAGGCCTAATTTTTTTTTTAATACCAATTTGGTTGGAGTTTTTTAATACCAATTTGGCTAGAGTTTTTTTTAATACCAATTTGGTAATTTTGAAAATCTTCTTTATTGAATATCATCACTTGGTTGATAAACGTGCCTCCAAATCTGGAAAGAAAAAAAGTCTGAATCAGATTTTACCCCATATAGTATAATACCACTTGTTATGAATCTCTATGTCAAGAAATCTTGATTAACGAACCTAATTAGCCAAAGAAAATACGGAGTAATTTAGTATTCATCTAATATTATTTCAGGTTGATTAAATAAATAATGTTCCGGTACTTGAAATAAGACTACACTAATTGAGAGCCTCAATAGTTTCTTTTGGGAAAAAACTTTATCTACCCACCGGACACCGGGTAAACTACCCACCACTAATAGTGAGTAGTGGTAGTGGAATCCACGTCAGCATAAGTAATTGTTTTTTAATGTCCTATTAGTAGTGGGTTGCCTACCCAGTGCATAGATGTAGCAATGTCCGTTTTTTTGGGTGCATATGAGCCACAAGGGCTTTTGAGAGCCTCAATAGTCAATACTAGCATTATTGATTATTCCCTCCGTCTCTTAGTACTCGCATCGGTTTGACCGGTTCGGAATTTAAGACATTTGAATTGACTTATTAATTTAATGAGTGTTAGTTGATACTCCCTACATATTTTAAAAAGAGATACATTTTTCTTAAACAGTCGTAAAAAGAGATACATCTTTCCTTAATTTTTTTGAAATATTTTGGTCCCCGCTTTTAATTATATTATTATTTCTCTTTTTCTTGTCGTCCCTACACTTACTCACATCATCTTTTTACTATAATAAATAAATTACTCACTACCCCACTTTTATCTTATTTTAATAAATTCAACTCACTCTCCTAAAACTACGTGCCGGTCAAAGTGTATCTATTTTTAAAATACAGAGGGACGCCCCGAAAAGGAAAGTCGGGCGAGTATTAAAGGACGACCAGAAAAGGAAAGCGGTGCGAGTATTAAGAGACGGAGGGAGTATCATTATATCAAAGAAATTTTGGTATTTACTATCTTAATAATACACCACTTTTGTATTTACTACCTTGTGAAAATTTTATTTTAATTTAGTATGTTAAAGTAAAGATGGCCGTGGGTCGGTCCGTGTCGGGGTTCTTGCCGAGCCCACGGGCCGTGGGCCTAACCGGGTCAGGCCCGATCTAGGCCCACGTTCTATCGTGTCGGGACGGGCCGAAAAGTTCAAAACAAGGCCCAGGCCCGGCACGAGCCCACGGGCTTTCGTGTCGGGCCAGCCCGGCCCGTCGTGCCTAAGCGTAATTTTACAAAATTTTGCGTGCTTTGTCGTGCCGGTTTGAGTCGTGTCGTGCTTTTTCCAAAAAAGTAAGGCCCAGGCCCGGCCCACGACTTCGTGCCCGTGCCGTGCCGGACTTTTTTCGTGCTCGGGCCGGGTAGGGCCTTTTTCGGGATCGAACCGGCCCGGGCTTTTTCGTTTCGTGTCGGGTCGGGTTGGGCTTCGGGCCGGCCCGGCCCACAACCATCTTTATGTTAAAGTATGTTTTTGTTTGAAATCACTACTACTCTACAATATTCTCATTTTAAAATTAAGATAAGTATCTCTTTTATTTCTAAAATTTTTAAAGTGATTCAAAAAAAGTTCATTATTTTCCTTTTTCTATAGGGATTTCATTGTGAACAACATTTCAAAACAACTCGTTTGGTAATTCACAAATATTTTAAAATTTTACAAATATTATTTAATTTTTTTTTGAAAGGTAAATATTATTTAATTTTTTTTTTTGAAAGGTAAATATTATTTAATTCGTTTTACCTTTTACAAAATTTAAAAAACGAGATCTCTATGAAATCCTTAAACATAAATGAGAAATTGGTTATTATGGAATGGGGTAGTATTTCGTTACATATAAAACGGAAAAGATTGTCAAAAGATGGTTAAAAAATGACAAGAGAATAGTAAAAAAGATGTCTAAATAATGAAATGAATAAAAAAAATTTAGAGGAAAAGTATTTTTTTTGATGGAAAATTAAATACCAAATTTAAAATATAAAATGGTTCGTAATTCGTGCTACATATTCCCTCCGTCTCTAAAAGATCGCCTCATTGCAATTTATTGGGTAAAACTCTGAAAACTTTGACCATAAATTTTCATTAGCCTATAAGAAACAATGTAGTCATGTGAATCTTTATTAGATTCGTTTCAATTTTTTTTTTAGAATATTAACTTTATCATAATTTGTTTGTGTTGATGGGAACCCAAATGATAGAGCAAGTTATTAGGTAGTGATCAAATAGGATTCACAAATTCTTATTTACAATGGGTATACAATAAATATTGTACACCGAAGTAAAAGTTGACTCAAAATACATAAAAGTTACCCTTATATACGTAAAAGCTATCTATATTTTATTGATAAAATTTTTCATTTTAATAAAAAAAATTATTCGAAATCATTAATAATGTTTTAAATTAATCATTTAACTTTTTAAAATGTTAATCCATCAATTTTTTCGTAATATAAAAGTTAACCAAAACATAGTAAAAGTTACTAAAAACTAGGCAAAAGTTATTGTAGTGTACGATAAATTTATTGTACACCTTGTACACGCAAGACCTTTTGGATAAGATTCCCCGCGTGATAAGAAAAATGATTAATGGGAAATAGCCAAACAGGTAGTGATCAAATAAGATTCTGCACGTGATAAGAAAATTGATTAATGGGAAAGGAATTTCTCGAGAAAATCCCTTTTGATGTGGTCACAAAGGGGCTAACCTATACGGAGTAATAGTACTCCGTAATAATACTCCCTCCGTTCCGGAATACTCGATCCGGTTTGACCGGCACAGAGTTTAAGGAACTTGAATTGACTTATTTAATTTAATAGGTAGTAGTTGATAGTGGGTATTATTTTAATGTAGTTAGTGGGAGGTGGGTTAAGAGGTGGGGTTGGGGGAGAGTAGGGGTTGAATTTTTAATTAGTTTTTGTATGGAGTAGGGGTAGGTGGGTTAATAGGGGTGGAGTGAGAAATAATATAATATTGTTAGAATATTTCCATTTTTAGAAACAGGTCAAGTATTAAGGGACGGCCCGATAAGGAAAACAGGTCAAGTATTCCGGGACGGAGGGAGTACTACTTACGTGCATACGTTTGTATAATGTATATACAAAAGAAGTAATTGTTTAATAAAGTAAGAAAAAAAAATAAGACAAGTTGGAACTTTAGCTTAGATCTAAATAAATAAGGGCACTCTTTAGACTGAACACACAACACAATTACACAACCTCTCAATTTCCTCTCAATAGTCAATACTACTCTTTTAAGAGCATACAATGGCTTCGACGATGACAATGACGATGACTATGGAAGCCTGGCTTGCTCAACTGGTAAGAATATACCTTGTACTTATTTTGATTGAATTTATATTATCTGAATTTATTTTATTTGGAAAAAAAAACTTATTTTGTGGAAAATAAACTTATTTGTGTGTGAAAATATCTGAAAAAACTTATTTTTTCTAAACTTATTTTATTTAAAATAAGTCATATAAGTTGAATATAACAGAGATTTAATTACTACCGTCTTTAATACACTTTTTAATAAAATAAAATAATCACAACATATATTTGATTGAAGTTGGACTTTTTGTTAATTGTGGGGGCATTTCAAACAAAATTTTTGTAATGTACTTGCTTGTCAACTCTGTTCCTTTATTATGATGCTATGTACTGAATGATGAAATTACGTACACGTCCATCATTTTACCTTTTATTAATACTCCGTATTTATTTTTTAACACACTTAATTTTACTCCCTATTTATGGTTGGTACGTAAAAGACAACATAATTAATTTTCGTAAGTAAGATTTGCTATATATGCTTAATCTATATATTATAATAAAGCATAATTGTGTTTTTCCTCTAAAATTTCACATTTTTTTGTTTGTTGATCAGTTTTACAATAAATTCTTGGAAATAATAACTACAAAAAATTGTACTCCGTATCTTTTATGACAACCTAATAACGACGGGTAAAAATCCCGTCGCAAAAGGGCTTTTACGACGGGTTTAACATCCCAACAAAGACGGGAACAACGTCGCAAATGTCTTTTACGACGGATTAACGACGGGATTTTCCATTAACGACGGCTCCGCGACGAAAAATCCCGTCGTTAATCAACAATTATTGACCTTTAGCTACGGTTTCCCGTCGTTAATAGTACAAATTTTTGTAGTGAATAAAGATTATAAATATTTATTGTGGGTAAATTACAAAGTGACCATATTCATTTTATTGAATCTAAAAATACAAATTTTGTTTGCATTGGAAATAAAAATGTGCAGGCTCCCTTTGATCGATGACGATTTTTATTTTATGTTTTTTAGAAAAACCAAAACAAAAATATGAAAAATACAAAAAATAATTTTCAGTTTTTTATTGTCAACTTTCAAAAATTTAATAAATCCGTGCATTGTACGGGAGCTAACTAGTTATTATATATCGGTTTGATGCAGGAAATGGATCAAATTCCTATAGCTAGTTTTATCGACAAATACAATAACTCATCATATCAACCATATGAGCAAAGTTTAACAATGGAAGGTTGTTGTTTTGATGAAGAACTTGCTGCTACACTTGGGGAGGACTTCCCCTACTCTCTCTACGCTACGAGCGACGACACCGCCTCCTACTCTCCTCCGCCTCCGCTTTCGCCTCCGCCTCCGCCTTTGGGTGATTTTGATTGCAATCTCATTGAACAATATATATCAACTCCTCTTATATCTGATTGTAGCGATAACAACAATATGAATAATATAAATGATGGCGATAATGTTGTTGTGAAAAAGAAGAAGGGAGCGTCGAAAAAGGGAGCGTCGAAAATGGAAGCGTCGATAAAGAAGCATGTGGTCTTGAAGGAAGCGACGAGTGGATATACAAAGAGGAAACGGCCGCCAAGCCAAGTACAAGATCACATTTTGGCTGAGAGGAAGCGTCGGGAGTTACTCAGTCACTTGTTCATTTCCCTTTCAGCAATCGTTCCCGGCCTTAAAAAGGTACCTAGGCCCTGTTCTTTTTTGCTTAACTACAGTTTCAGAACTTATTTCGCAGTTCAGTTCAGTTCAGTTCAGTTCAGTTAATTTCAATTCATTTAATTTCAGTTCAGTTCAGTAATTTCAGTTTAATTCATTTCAATTCAACTAATTATTATTATTACTATTTATATTGTATATTATATATGTATTATTATTATATTATTTTTATTATTATAGTGTATAACTAATTATTTACTATTAATTTATTATTAATTACTATAATTTATTACTCACATTTTAATTTTTAGTAATTACTTACTGATTATTAAATATTATTAATATTTACTATTATTATTTAGTAATCTATTACAGATTATTAACTATTTATTATTTAGTTATTATTTATTAACTACTACGTATTTATTAATTATTTATTACTATTTATTATTATTTACTATTTATTATTGTTTATTTATTATTTATTACGGATTATTTATTATTTATTATTTATTATTTAGTTAAGTTAGGTTAAGTTAAGTTAAGTTAAGTTAATTTCAGTTTAGTTTAGTTATTTCAGTTCAGCTCTAAAGAACAGGGTCTTACTTCCCCGTCTCTTAATACTCGCCCGCTATCCTTTAAAATCGTCTCTTAAACCCGCCCCGTTTCTATAAATGATACACTTTTACTAATATTATATTATTTTTCTCACATAACCGTAGACCCACATATGCTTTCTAAAAAAACATTAAAAATTTCAACCCTTTAGTAAAATTAGGTTTAGGCACGACGGCTCGGCTCGGCCCGCACTACAAAAATTATACCATTAACGAAGGGAAATTCCGTCGCTAAAGGCCAATAATCTTTGATTAATGACGAGATTTCCTGTTGCGAACCCGTCATAAAGGGGTCGTCGTTAATGGAAAATCGCGTCGTTAATCCGTCGTAAAAGACATTTGCGACGGTTGTTCCCGTCTTTGTTTGGTTGTTAGCCCCGTCGCAAAAGCCTTTTGCGACGGGATTTTTGACCCTTCGTACGTAATTAGGTTGTCGTTAAAGATACAAATTCCTGTAGTGTCGGCCTTACAGCTCGTGGACCTGTTCCCTATTTTGAACTTTTCAGCTCGGCCTAGCACGACACGATGCATAATGGGTCTGGTGTGGGCTCGTCCCATTTAGGCCCGAAATCCTGCCCGACCCGGCCCGGCCCACACCCATCTTTATCAACTACTACCTAATAAATTAATAAGTCAATTAAATTACATCCTGTATCGGTCAAACCGGGACGAGTATTGAGGGACGGCAGGAGTATTAATTAGGCTAGTTTATAACAGCTGCCTTTTTTAGATGTATTTGACCTATGCTAAATGTTGTAATGATATTTATACAGATCGACAAAACATCGGTATTAGGAGAGGCAATCAAACATATGAAGCAACTTCAAGAGAAAGTAAAGGTACTCGAACAAGTAGCTGCTAAGAGGACTATGGAGTCCGTAATTGTTGTGAAAAAATCTAAAGTAATAATGGTCGACGACAATGGCAGTAGTGATAATTATGGTAATGTGGATGACTATTGTACAAGCGCCACTAGTGGAAGAAGCGGCAATGGTGGTGGTGGTGGTGTTAGTGCTGGTGGTGGTGGTGGCGGCGATGATAATGTTTCTTCGTTTCCGGAAATTGAAGTTAAGATATGTGGCAACACCATGCTTTTAAGAGTTTATTGTGAACAACAGAAAGGGATATTGACCAAGTTATTTGCAGAGGTGGACAACCATGATTTGAGGATTACTAATTCTAGTGTTATACCATTTGAGAATTTTGCACTCGTTATTACTATTGTTGCACAGGTAATTCCCCCTTCCAAATTGATTAATTTAAACATCTTTTTTATTTTCAAACTTTTTTAAAACAAATATATTCCTTCAAGCAAAGTTAGCAACTACGGAGTATTATTTTAAGGTTTTGGATCCTCTAGAGTTCTAAAATAACTCTACAAGGTAGAGTTTAAGCATATAATTTCTATATTTTTTTATATATAATTTACAAAATAAAATGAAATGTATTTTTGCTATAACCATTATAAAAATTATTTCCTTTTCATGGATTACCTTATTTTAATAGTAAAAATATGGTGTTGATCGATAGTAAAAATAATTTGATGAGTCGCGGTCTACATAACATCTTTAACAATTAAAAGAGTGACACATAGGATTGCGTCACATTTTATTTGTCGCAACTTGCATGCGACCTTTATCATCGCGACCCTTCCTTCAAAGGAATAAAAATACTTGGGTTTTTTTTTACATTGTACCCATGTAGTTCATCGATTTATACGTTATACTCAAACGTTTTAAATTTTACGCAATGTACCCTTGTAGTTGCAAAAGTTACTCGATCATTTTTATCCTTACCGCCAACCTAATGTTAAAATATTTTGTTGTCATCATTATCATTACCCCATTGCCTCAAAGAGGCTCCGGCAAGAAGCGGGGTAAGGGGGTCGGGTGGTTAAAATATTTTGTTGTATTTTTAAAAAATCAAGAATTTTCTACATTAACAAGCATAAGGTTGCTTATAGTATAAGAAATAAGAAAATCTTAGTTTGTTTAAAAAGTCACGGAATTTTTAAACGTTGAATTAACAAGAAGGATAAGGTTGATTATATTTTACAAATATAGGTACAAGATGAAAGATTTTAAGTGCATACGTACAGCGTAGAAATCAAAGAAATATAGAGGTACAATGTAGAAAGCCCCAAATACTTATTTTCCTTTTTTCAATTTTGCAGATGGAAATTGGCTTCAACAACAAAGTGAAAGATTTTGTTAGAGCTCTTCGGAATGCCCTTCGTTTAACGAGCTACCAACGCCATGAATCGAGTGAAGATGAACATTGATCATAGCTTGCACCTTCTTTTAGCTAGTTAATTAGAGGATCGAGTGAAGATTTTGTGCTAGCTTGAAATTAAATAGGCTCATTACTCAACTAATTATTTTTTTACTGATATTAAGCTAGTAAAAGCTTGGCAACGCCAACTACACATTACTCTTTCGTTTTCTTTTTTGGACGTTTTTTTTTTGAAGGGAATAGGAAAATTATCATTAATAAATCGCCATAAGGCATCTACATGACTACAACAATTATTAGCCCTAAATAAATATAATCTAAAACATCAATATGAAATTCTTGATTCAATTTACTAGTACGCACGCTGCGAAATCGCTTGTTTGATGTGGTAGTATTCCAACCATAATCGACTTTCGATAACTCAATATCTTTGATGCCTGATGTTAGCAATTGAAACATGATCTTCATCTTGACGTTCTTGATCTTCAACCAGTAATATTCTTCCCTAATACACATGGATCTACGAAATAACTTAAGAAACAAATTTCCTCGAAGGAAAAGAAAAACCCTGTTTTTCAAGGGAGGAAAGGTCCTCGCACAAGGAGGAAGCATTATTATAACCTAAAGACAAACAAAATTAAAGGAATGATCAACAAAATATTCAAATATTGGGGCTTTCCACCGATAAAATCGATAGAAGCCCCTTCAAAATTCACTATAGGAGGCTAGGGTTTGAGAGGGAGAGAGAGGGAGGAGGAGCGGCTGCCCTGATTTACTATTAGTTTAGCCCGATAGCCTCCTAGTCAGTGGCGGATCTAGGAATTGTGAGATGGGGGAGCGATTCTACTAATGTAAGTTTCAATATGCTATTAAAAAAAAGTTGGTGTAATTAATTCCCCTAAAAAAATTGTGTAGTGCATAATTATATCAAAATCATTCGCTTCATTTACATTATTTGACTTTGTACATCTCTAGCAACAACGAAGTACTCCGTATATCTAACTAGACTATGTAACTGGTTAATTTTTTTAAGGTTCATTTATCAATGTTAAAAAAAAATTAATCATACCGTTAGAAAATATCACATTTTTAAAAAAATGGTTAACCATATTTAACTATACTACTATTGAATTTTCAAATATAATATTAATAGTAAATATTATTTTTGCAAACAGTGAAACAACTAATTTTTTATAGGGTATTAATTACTTTTATGTATAATATATATAAATTTTGTAAAAAATGGAAAGATACTATATTAAGAATAATTAGAATGGAAAAATACTCAAAAAAAAAAAAAAGGAAAAATTCTCGATACATGGCACCAAAACTAAACAAGGAAAAATGATGAATTTTAAAGAACAAGGAATTATCCTTCTACCTAGGATCGAACCCATGTCCTCTTTACATATTTTTGTGGATATTCACACAAGTACCAACTGGGACAAACATCATTTACGTTTCTTTACATTAGAAAAAAAATGAAGGAAGATAATTAGAAGAAAAAAAAAACTTATTTTTTATATTTTTATTAACATGTTATTAAAGATATCAATGACTAAAGTTAATGTATAAAAATATAAAAAAGTCGAAATGATACATCTATTATGACATAATAGAGAAAGTATTTATAATTTTTTTTACGGTAACTTTCGTGTAAGACCGCCTTACCGGAAAGACCACTTTAATTGCTTAACTAATTGGTTCCATTGCTTAACTAATTAGTTCTAGTGCTTTACTAATTAGTTTCATTGATTAACTAATTGGTTTCAGTATTTAACTAATTAGTTCAAGTGCTTAACTGATTGATTTCATTGCTTAACTTATATGACACCAAGGTGGTCTTTTGGGTAAGACCGACTTATATAAAAGTTTGTATTTTTTTTAACATGGGGCGCAATTATCCTAACGTTTAACCAAAAAAAAAATAAAAAAAAATTACGGATAAGGATTGACCGATTATTTTACCTATTTACAGCAGTTGGTTACTTGGTTCTAGTGTGAGCTTTTACCCATTTACAGCAGTTGGTTACTTGGTTCTAGTGTGAGCTCAAAACATTTATCCGCCATACAAGGGCTCTCTGCTCAATGATACGAATTAGTAATTATTATTATCATTGATCATTAATGGACAAATTACTAAATTGGTATTAAAAAAAAGCTTTACCAAATTGCCAAATTGGTATTAAAAAAAACTCCAGCCACATTAAAGTATTGTCAGTTAGGATTATTATTATTATTAGATATAACGCGTGGGTTACACAGTGTTTTTACGCGTTTGAGATGAATGTTTATCTACTACTCCGTATGAAGTACGGAGTACTTTACTACTCCTTCCGTCCCGGAATACTTGAACTGTTTTCCTTATCGGGTCGTCCCTTAATACTTGACCTATTTCTAAAAATGGAAATATTCTAACAATATTATATTATTTCTCACTCCATCCCTATTAACCCACCTACCCCCTACTCCATACAAAAAATAATTAAAAATTCAACCCCTACTCTCCCCCAACCCACCTCTTAACCCACCTCCTACTAACTACATTAAAATAATACCCCACTATCAACTACTACCTATTAAATTAAATAAGTCAATTCAAGTTCCTTAAACCCTGTGCCGGTCAAACCGGGTCGAGTATTCCGGGACGGAGGGAGTATTTTGTCATCTTCTTCTCAGGTTTCAATTAGTTCTTGTTCCATTTTCATTTATAGAGTACTCCGTATCACCTAGAGACTAGAGTCTTCTATATGGAGTACGTGCAAATTAAAGGAATTGAAAGCTTAGGGCCCGTTCGGTATCCCTACGAGTTTGCAATTTTTGGTTTTTTTGTTATATAAGTCATATGATTTATATTGAATTATGAACTAAAAATAATCATACCTATATATAGTAATCAGTTTAATTTTGAAAACTGACAAAAAAAAACTGAAAACTACTTTTGTGGTTTTAATAATTTGGTTTTTAGTTTAATTTTGTAAAAAACAGAAAACTGGAAACAAAAAAACGATAACAAACGAGCCCTTAATTATGTGTTTCATTTTCCCGTTTTTTTATATCTCAGTTTCTTCTTCATCTTTTTTCCTTTGTTAGTTTTTTTTCCTCTTTTACTCTATTCCTTTTTTTCGGTTATTTTCACCATTTTCTTGCAAATATTTACAACTAGATTAGGTCCCGTGCAAAGATATTATAATTATAATTTGATCATTTTTTTTAATATTTGAGTAAAAAATAATTGTTCGAGAATAAAGTAATATGGAGTACAAAAGATTTTGACAAATTTCTTAAAGATTAATACAGAGTAAAATTTTAGTCAAATATACTGAATCTTTTCCATAAAAAGTTATTGAAACAAATAAGTAGAAAAAAAAAAAAAGAATTTTGGCGGAAAATTTTTTCACCATGAAGTGACACATGTCATTCCTGGTGTATGTTTTAGTATAATGTAATAGATACAGATTTGTTTGATAGTTACAATGTTCTAAAATATTCCAGTATTGAGATACGGAGTCTTACTTAATTAAAGCTTTCGATTGGTGAGTGGAAAATTGGGATGAAGAGTTAATGCCTTAATGGGTATAAATATATCAACTGGGAAGAACCAATTGTCTGTTGGTTCAGTGGTGATTGAAGCTGAACTTGGTAGAGAGAACCTCTGTTCGATCCCCCACAACAACAATTGGGAGGGGACTGGAACCTATCCACCCAGAAATCGCCCCGAATCCGGTTTAGCTTTAAGGGGAAACTCGGTGCTAACACCAAAAAAAAAAAAATCAACTGGGAAGAGAAAACAGGGTGACTTGAGATCCGAATGGTAAGATTCCATTTTTTTGTACGGAGTACCCTTAATAAATTTAGTGAATTCAGTAAACAAACTTTTCTATAAGACGGTCTTACACAAAAGACCACCTTGATCTCTATTATACTAGTCTTATATGCACGCGATGCGTGCGAATATAAAAAAAGTAAATTTGATCTCCTTAAGCAAGCATAGTGTAAGATCAAGATCAAATCATCAATATTAACAAATAACACAAAAATTTGTTATTGATTGGGTTTGCTGAAGGTTTTGGGTTAATCGTTTTTTTTAAATGATTTTCCTGATTTGTTGAATTAAGTTTTTAAAATGAATTAATATCCAACATTTTTTAAATCAGTATATAATCAGATTTTGAATTGAATTTAGTTGTGCAAGTGTAGAGGGTATATTAGTATTTTTGATTGGGGACACCAAAAGCGTGATTACGCAAATAACCCTCTCCTCTTCCCTTATGTAATAGAGATAAAGGAACAGCTGAGGTCTTTTTGGTAAAATAACTTTTCGTGTCCCCTTTTGAAAAGTCCGTTATACCCTCACATATCTCTCCTTCTGTTTCGTTGTTTATGCACTCTCTTCAGTCTTCCCCTCTCACTTTTCTCTCTCCTCCCTTTTCCCTCACTGACCCATTCCTAGGGTTAGACATTCTCGCCGTCTCCTGCGATTTCTCCCCTCCATCTCTCCCGCAACTGCGATTGACTCGGGTGCTGCTTCCTCATACTCAAACTCCATATCGTCGTAGGTTTCAAGCTCTACCAATTCGCCTTCAATGGCGAAGAATAGAGGAAATGGGGTTTCTGGGAGGTCGTTTTCGTCGATTTCAATGGCGTCGTCGGAGATTGTGGTCTCAGGTACTAATTCTATATCGAAATTTAAGACCTGGTTTTCCATTTGAAATTTTAAGTGTGAAATCTAGGGATTTAATTTGATTTTAGGGTTTTCCGCCAGGTTAATTTGATTTTAGGGTTGTCCGCCATGTTAATTAATTAGTTTTTTTTATTGTTTGATTTTAGGGTTTACATAATTTTCCGGCTGATTAATTAGTGATTTGGGTTTGTAAAACTGCAGACTGTTGCTATGAATTTTATAATGAAGCATTGGAAGGGTGATTAAGATCTTCACAATCTTAGGAAGGAGATTGAGGTAATATTTGATTAATTTTTATTCTAAAAACGGTAATTGGTTTCATACATGGGAAGTTTGGACTTTGAAATTCAAATTATTAGTTGCAATTATAGTTGAATTTTCTTAATTAGTGTACTTCTGAATCGTGTAATGTACTTGATGATTGGTGCTGAAAATGGAATGAAGGTTTTTGGGTTTGTTGAAACTGTACAGCTTAAACTGGGTGCTGAAAAGGCATTTGAATATAATAGAGATTTGTTCAGGATTGAAATTAGTATGACAGGTTTTGATTATAATTAAGGAAAAGAATTAAAATCTGTCAAGTTGTTGATTACTTCTGCCATTAGAATTTAGGAGTGGGAATTTAATGGTGAAAAGTGTCTCATTTGTTTGTAGGTTGAGGATCAGTACAAGAAAGCGTTAGAAGAAGACCCGTCCGTATTTGATTACGATGGTGTTTATGATGATATAAAATCGAAAATGGTTCAGTCGAAAGCCGAAGATAGACAGCAACGACAGGTAATTGTCTAACAATTCAGTCATTGTGTTTGTTAATTTGGATTTCATTTGTTTAAGTTTTTGGAGGTGTTGTTAAACCTTTAGGTATGCAATAGTTTGGGTTACATTGAACCAATCTTTTGAAAGGCGGTGTTGAACCGTTATCAATAATTTGACACGTTCTGTTTAGTAGCTAATCATTTGTTGTTGTTTCTTCGGATTTGTTTCTGTTGTTGCAACACCAATTTTACAATCTAGGGATTTTAATTGCTATTTTGTTTTCGTTTTTGCAATTTTAATTACTAATTGAAAGCATATGTGTAATGATGTTTTGCTTTTGATTAGGTATTAGAAATCTAATTTGGATTCCTAATAAGTTCTGCCTACAAGTCTCTATTTAAATCTGATTTGGATTTCGGAATCGATTTTTTTGTACAATGTATGATTGAATATTGATTTTTTGGTGATTCAATTTGATTGGTGGTTTTGTTAGGCGAATGCGTTTGTGGAAGGTGTCACGCAAAATCGATGAACTGGAGAGATCTTTCTGCGTTGATGGTGGTGATTTGACGACTGATGGTGGTGCCTTATCAGGATTTTGGCAAATCGCCAGTCAGTTGCTCGGTCATAGGAGCAATGGATGAGATATATATCAGAATTGGAACACAAAGTTCAGACTTTACAAAATGAAGCTACAACTTTGTCTGCACAACTTACATTATTGCGGGTACCATGATCATTGGTTTAGAAGTGCGCACTTTGTTGAATATCATTCGTGTGACCTTAACTGAAATTTTCTTTTGTGAACAGAGAGATTTTGCTGGACTTTCCAGCCAAAACAATGAGCCGAGGTTCCGTCTACAAGCGATGGAGCAACATCAAAAGCTTCGTGGTGGTATGATTTCTATTCTATAAACAAATAAGCAGTAAGAATTGTTATGAATGTGGCTGGTATCAATTTGTTCTCTGAGTTTGCTAAAGGTTTGTCGTCTTTGGTCTAGAAGTCTAGAACACTGTTTCAATTATCATAGCTCTATCAATATGAACCAAATCAACCAACCTTCCCAACCCCCCCTGTTCAAAAAGAAAAAGAAAGATAAGAACGGTAAGAGATTGAATCACAGCGTGGTGTTCGTGCAACATACTCACATTCTGGTTATGTTGTCATGATAAACGATTAATTCATTGATAGTTAAATCATTTAGAAGTTACCTCTTCTTGGTAGTATAGATATATAGTAGCAAATCTCATTGAGTTTTCTATATCTTTGGCAGCTCTAAATGAAGCATTAACAAAGGAATTACAATGCTTAAGGATAGCCATAGGAGAGCTGAACGCTAAGTCCATATTCAAGTGTTTTGGGCAGCAGCTTTATGTCAATCCGCAAATGTACCAGTAATAGGGTTGGTCTAGAAAATATTGTTTGCTCTGGTCGTCGTTCTTTGATTACTTCCTTTATCAATTTGCTTTTAAGTTTCTCTCCTGAAACCTTTGAGTGATAAAATTGGTGTTCTATGTTGATCAACCCTATTCAATTATGTTGCATGTGTGACTAATAATTTGTTTCTCATGTCAGGTTTGCAAATTCTTTACAGTTAACCATAATGATATGGATACCCTCCAGAAATGATTGTTCCCTGCTGACATTTTCCAGGTTTGTTCTTTTTCTTCATATTATTTTCAATCTTTCAGTGATTTCAAGCAAACTGAAAACAAGAAGTTTACTTATTGAAAACATGAAGTAATAGGGTTGATCTACAAAATATTGTTTGCTCTGGTCGTCGTTCTTTAATACTTCATGTTTTCAGTTTGCTTCGTCAGTTGATCAGGTTCAATTCCGGTTCTTTATTTTGTTGTAATTTTTTAATTGAATGTGGAATTTCAGTGTTTAGAAGTTAACATACGATGTCGGTTTGTGTGATATTGAGTAAATTGTGGAATTGTCTGCAATTTTGGATGAGAATGAGAGGAATTGTGTTCTGTGATATTGAACAAATTTTTGTATATCACGTGTTATTGAGCAAAAATCAATACACTGCAAGTTTTATTGATCAAATTTTTGCTGCTGATGTATTTTCTCTCTCATACCTTTTTGATTTAATTTGTTTTGTGCCTTTTGATGTCGATTTTGATGAATCTAGGGTGTAATTAGTTTGTGAATTCAACTTTGTTTTGCGATTGTTTAAACTTTTGATTGAGTATTTTGATTTCAGATGCCTATTGTTTGTTATTGACCACGTTGAATCTAGGGTCTCCAGCATTTTTGAGATGATCGTATAACCAGGCATTGATTTAATGTTGTTCAGTTGTTATTGTTTAGCCATGATTAAGCAATGGGTTTTGGTTTGCAAATGTTAATTAGCTTGAAATTGCATGAATTAATTGAAATATGTACAAAATCTACGGATAATTGCTGATCTGCATGTTCTATTTTTTGGTGTAGGTTTTGGAATTGGAAGGAAATGCTGCAAGAGACAACAAGAAAACTCGAATTGTGGGGGCACTTCTTCAATTGGCAGTAAGAAACGACGAGGCGCTAAGCAAACTTCTTGGTGATGTGACCATTGCTAATAGAGGTGTGATGCCCAACTTCCACAACCTTCTTCTCTCAAAGAAGGCTGGTGGCAACAAGCCTACTGAAGATTACTGAAGATTTCATTTAGTGATCAAATGAAAATGTGGATCTCAATAGAACCCGAAAACTCACGTACTGTTGTCGAATGATTAATAGATTTTATAGGAATGTAGTTAGTGTATTAGGGGTTTCTTATCATCTCAATGATTAATTTATGTTGCTGGAGAATCAAGGATCAGTCAAGTAAAAGCTTTAAGCATCACAAATTTACACTAAACATCTCCATTTTTATCAACAAGGAAGCTATACACAATTTCAACTTACAGACGAGCAAAAATTCAACTGCGGTACAGGAAAATGTAAAGATGGAAATAGAATATTTGGCCTGTTTTGATGCAAGATAAAATCAATAAGCTTTTGAAATACTGAGTTCATGTCCCGGATTTATATTTTGATTTTTCGTTGTGATATATTTGTTGTAACAATACAATTTTAAGTTTTTTAATGATTTCGCACGCATCGCGTGCATATAAGACTAGTATCATATAAGTAAAGTAAATGGACCAATTAGTTAAGCACTTGAACTAATTAGTTAAGCACTGAAACCAATTAGTTAAGCAAAGGAATTAATTAGTTAAACAATTGAATCAATTAATTAAGCAATGTAACCAATTAGTTAAGAAATTAAACAAATTAGTTAAGCAACCAAAGTGGTCTTTCCGATAAGACGGTCTTACACAAAAGTTGCCGAAAAAAATTCTTTCAAAAATTACTAAATTGAACAATAAGTTTGTTTTTGTTAATTCGTATATGGACAATTTTTTATAGTCAAATTATTGAACTACTTTGTATCTTTTTACTGACATGTAAATGAAGGTATTGATTTTACTGACAATATGATGTTACAATCCACAAGGATACAGGAGTAGTTAGCAATTAAAAGTTCATTTTCAATTTTATGTGTGCTTAATTATTTGGACTGCTACGGTGAGGAAACTCTTTTGTTTTTTCGAAGAGTTGAGTTCATAACTTACACTTTTAGGCCCTGTTATGTTCGACTTATTTTGACTTATTTCAGACAAAATAAGTTCAAATAAGTTCAGATAATATAAATTCAGCAAAAATAAGTTTTTTTTTCCAGACATTTTTACACACAAATAAATTTATTTCAGATAAAATAAGTTCAATTAAGTTCAGATAATATAAATTCAGTCAAAATACGTCTAATAGAACGAAGACTTAATGTAATCAACATTGGAGAGGTACAGTAAATGAAACTATGAAACATAATATAAAATGAAAAGGGAGGAAACAGATTAAAAAAAAAATGAAGGAAGAAAAGGAAAGGAGTATAATTCACGCACCATTGGAGAATGAATGCCGGCCAAAATAATACTCCCTTCGTCACGCTTTTCTTATCGGGTCGTCCCGGATTACTTGAAACGCTTCTAAAAATGGAAACTTTACTTAATATTTTATTATTTTCTTACCTTACCTAAGGGCCCACCAACAACCCTACTACCCCAAATAAACATTAAAAAATTCATGATCCCCCACCTCATCCCACTATCTATATTAAAAAAATACCCCATTACTAAGTACCTTTCAATTAAATAAGAAGTCAATTATAATGAATTAAACTCGTGCCGGTCAAACGGTTTCAAGTATTCCGGAACGGAGAAAGTAGGTCCAACTGAGGCCTAATTATTTTTAATACCAATTTGGTTGGTGTTTTTTTTAATACCAATGTAGTGGCAATGTGGTTAGAGTTTTTTTTAATACCAATTTGGTAATTTGAAACTCTTCTTTATTTAATATCAAATGTATGTGCCTCTAAATCTGGAAAGAAAAAAAAGACTGAATCAGATTTTAGTATTTTACCCACCTACCCCTATAGTATAATATCGCTAATCGCTGGTTATCAATCTCTATGTCAAAAAATCTTGATTAACGAACCTTATTAGCCAGTTAATAGCGATTCGTTATAAGAAAACTAGTCTTATATGCACGCGATGCGTGCGAAATCATTAAAAAACTTAAAATTGTATTGTTACAACAAATATATCACAACGAAAAATCAAAATATAAATCCGGGACATGAACTCAGTATTTCAAAAGCTTATTGATTTTATCTTGCATCAAAACAGGCCAAATATTCTATTTCCATCTTTACATTTTCCTGTACCGCAGTTGAATTTTTGCTCGTCTGTAAGTTGAAATTGTGTATAGCTTCCTTGTTGATAAAAATGGAGATGTTTAGTGTAAATTTGTGATGCTTAAAGCTTTTACTTGACTGATCCTTGATTCTCCAGCAACATAAATTAATCATTGAGATGATAAGAAACCCCTAATACACTAACTACATTCCTATAAAATCTATTAATCATTCGACAACAGTACGTGAGTTTTCGGGTTCTATTGAGATCCACATTTTCATTTGATCACTAAATGAAATCTTCAGTAATCTTCAGTAGGCTTGTTGCCACCAGCCTTCTTTGAGAGAAGAAGGTTGTGGAAGTTGGGCATCACACCTCTATTAGCAATGGTCACATCACCAAGAAGTTTGCTTAGCGCCTCGTCGTTTCTTACTGCCAATTGAAGAAGTGCCCCCACAATTCGAGTTTTCTTGTTGTCTCTTGCAGCATTTCCTTCCAATTCCAAAACCTACACCAAAAAATAGAACATGCAGATCAGCAATTATCCGTAGATTTTGTACATATTTCAATTAATTCATGCAATTTCAAGCTAATTAACATTTGCAAACCAAAACCCATTGCTTAATCATGGCTAAACAATAACAACTGAACAACATTAAATCAATGCCTGGTTATACGATCATCTCAAAAATGCTGGAGACCCTAGATTCAACGTGGTCAATAACAAACAATAGGCATCTGAAATCAAAATACTCAATCAAAAGTTTAAACAATCGCAAAACAAAGTTGAATTCACAAACTAATTACACCCTAGATTCATCAAAATCGACATCAAAAGGCACAAAACAAATTAAATCAAAAAGGTATGAGAGAGAAAATACATCAGCAGCAAAAATTTGATCAATAAAACTTGCAGTGTATTGATTTTTGCTCAATAACACGTGATATACAAAAATTTGTTCAATATCACAGAACACAATTCCTCTCATTCTCATCCAAAATTGCAGACAATTCCACAATTTACTCAATATCACACAAACCGACATCGTATGTTAACTTCTAAACACTGAAATTCCACATTCAATTAAAAAATTACAACAAAATAAAGAACCGGAATTGAACCTGATCAACTGACGAAGCAAACTGAAAACATGAAGTATTAAAGAACGACGACCAGAGCAAACAATATTTTGTAGATCAACCCTATTACTTCATGTTTTCAATAAGTAAACTTCTTGTTTTCAGTTTGCTTGAAATCACTGAAAGATTGAAAATAATATGAAGAAAAAGAACAAACCTGGAAAATGTCAGCAGGGAACAATCATTTCTGGAGGGTATCCATATCATTATGGTTAACTGTAAAGAATTTGCAAACCTGACATGAGAAACAAATTATTAGTCACACATGCAACATAATTGAATAGGGTTGATCAACATAGAACACCAATTTTATCACTCAAAGGTTTCAGGAGAGAAACTTAAAAGCAAACTGATAAAGGAAGTAATCAAAGAACGACGACCAGAGCAAACAATATTTTCTAGACCAACCCTATTACTGGTACATTTGCGGATTGACATAAAGCTGCTGCCCAAAACACTTGAATATGGACTTAGCGTTCAGCTCTCCTATGGCTATCCTTAAGCATTGTAATTCCTTTGTTAATGCTTCATTTAGAGCTGCCAAAGATATAGAAAACTCAATGAGATTTGCTACTATATATCTATACTACCAAGAAGAGGTAACTTCTAAATGATTTAACTATCAATGAATTAATCGTTTATCATGACAACATAACCAGAATGTGAGTATGTTGCACGAACACCACGCTGTGATTCAATCTCTTACCGTTCTTATCTTTCTTTTTCTTTTTGAACAGGGGGGGTTGGGAAGGTTGGTTGATTTGGTTCATATTGATAGAGCTATGATAATTGAAACAGTGTTCTAGACTTCTAGACCAAAGACGACAAACCTTTAGCAAACTCAGAGAACAAATTGATACCAGCCACATTCATAACAATTCTTACTGCTTATTTGTTTATAGAATAGAAATCATACCACCACGAAGCTTTTGATGTTGCTCCATCGCTTGTAGACGGAACCTCGGCTCATTGTTTTGGCTGGAAAGTCCAGCAAAATCCCTCTGTTCACAAAAGAAAATTTCAGTTAAGGTCACACGAATGATATTCAACAAAGTGCGCACTTCTAAACCAATGATCATGGTACCCGCAATAATGTAAGTTGTGCAGACAAAGTTGTAGCTTCATTTTGTAAAGTCTGAACTTTGTGTTCCAATTCTGATATATATCTCATCCATTGCTCCTATGACCGAGCAACTGACTGGCGATTTGCCAAAATCCTGATAAGGCACCACCATCAGTCGTCAAATCACCACCATCAACGCAGAAAGATCTCTCCAGTTCATCGATTTTGCGTGACACCTTCCACAAACGCATTCGCCTAACAAAACCACCAATCAAATTGAATCACCAAAAAATCAAGATTCAATCATACATTGTACAAAAAAATCGATTCCGAAATCCAAATCAGATTTAAATAGAGACTTGTAGGCAGAACTTATTAGGAATCCAAATTAGATTTCTAATACCTAATCAAAAGCAAAACATCATTACACATATGCTTTCAATTAGTAATTAAAATTGCAAAAACGAAAACAAAATAGCAATTAAAATCCCTAGATTGTAAAATTGGTGTTGCAACAACAGAAACAAATCCGAAGAAACAACAACAAATGATTAGCTACTAAACAGAACGTGTCAAATTATTGATAACGGTTCAACACCGCCTTTCAAAAGATTGGTTCAATGTAACCCAAACTATTGCATACCTAAAGGTTTAACAACACCTCCAAAAACTTAAACAAATGAAATCCAAATTAACAAACACAATGACTGAATTGTTAGACAATTACCTGTCGTTGCTGTCTATCTTCGGCTTTCGACTGAACCATTTTCGATTTTATATCATCATAAACACCATCGTAATCAAATACGGACGGGTCTTCTTCTAACGCTTTCTTGTACTGATCCTCAACCTACAAACAAATGAGACACTTTTCACCATTAAATTCCCACTCCTAAATTCTAATGGCAGAAGTAATCAACAACTTGACAGATTTTAATTCTTTTCCTTAATTATAATCAAAACCTGTCATACTAATTTCAATCCTGAACAAATCTCTATTATATTCAAATGCCTTTTCAGCACCCAGTTTAAGCTGTACAGTTTCAACAAACCCAAAAACCTTCATTCCATTTTCAGCACCAATCATCAAGTACATTACACGATTCAGAAGTACACTAATTAAGAAAATTCAACTATAATTGCAACTAATAATTTGAATTTCAAAGTCCAAACTTCCCATGTATGAAACCAATTACCGTTTTTAGAATAAAAATTAATCAAATATTACCTCAATCTCCTTCCTAAGATTGTGAAGATCTTAATCACCCTTCCAATGCTTCATTATAAAATTCATAGCAACAGTCTGCAGTTTTACAAACCCAAATCACTAATTAATCAGCCGGAAAATTATGTAAACCCTAAAATCAAACAATAAAAAAAACTAATTAATTAACATGGCGGACAACCCTAAAATCAAATTAACCTGGCGGAAAACCCTAAAATCAAATTAAATCCCTAGATTTCACACTTAAAATTTCAAATGGAAAACCAGGTCTTAAATTTCGATATAGAATTAGTACCTGAGACCACAATCTCCGACGACGCCATTGAAATCGACGAAAACGACCTCCCAGAAACCCCATTTCCTCTATTCTTCGCCATTGAAGGCGAATTGGTAGAGCTTGAAACCTACGACGATATGGAGTTTGAGTATGAGGAAGCAGCACCCGAGTCAATCGCAGTTGCGGGAGAGATGGAGGGGAGAAATCGCAGGAGACGGCGAGAATGTCTAACCCTAGGAATGGGTCAGTGAGGGAAAAGGGAGGAGAGAGAAAAGTGAGAGGGGAAGACCGAAGAGAGTGCATAAACAACGAAACAGAAGGAGAGATATGTGAGGGTATAACGGACTTTTCAAAAGGGGACACGAAAAGTTATTTTACCAAAAAGACCTCAGCTGTTCCTTTATATAATAGAGATACGGAGTAATTTAGTATTCATCTTTTATTATTTCACGTGAATAAATAAATACTCCCCCCGTCCCGGAATACTCGACACGGTTTGACCGGCACAGAGTTTAAGGGACTTGAATTGACTTATTTAATTTAATAGGTAGTAGTTAATAATGGGGTATTATTTTAATGTAATTAGTGGAAAATATGTAAAGGGGTGGGGTTGGGGAGAGTAGGGGTTGAATTTTTAATTATTTTTTGTATGGAGTAGAGGGTAGGTGGGTTAATAGGGTTGGAGTGAGAAATAATATAATATTGTTAGAATATTTCCATTTTTAGAAACAGATCAAGTATTAAGGGACAGCCCGATAAGGAAAACAGGTCAAGTATTCCGGGACGGAGGGAGTAATGTTCCGGTACTTGAAATACGAATACATTAATTGAGAGCCTTAATACTAGCAATATTGATTGTCATTATATCAAAGTAATTTTGGTATTTACAATATAAAATATACCACTTTCGGATTTTTCATGAAATACCCCTTAATTTTCACGAAATTCACCAAATGCCCCTCGACTCTCAGAAATTCACCAAATGCCCCTCACAAACGACTTAATACCCAGACTCCCAGAGTACCCTTACACTTAACGGACGTTAAGTCTCCGTTAACATGAGTTTACTATTTTACCCTTATTCCATCACATATTTTAATCTGCATTCTCTCTTCTGCTTTTAACTCCCAAAACTCCCCAAACTCTCTCACGAAGAAGAAGAAGAAGAAGAAGAAGAAGGGAGGAGTAGAAGGTCGCCGCTGAAGAAGCCAAAGGCCAGCAAGAAGAAGAAGAAGAAGAAGAAGAAGAAGAAGAAGAAGAAGAAGAAGGTCGTCGCCGCCACCGAGAAAGGTCCGGCTGAGAAGAAACCAAAGGCCGGCAAGAAGAAGAAGCAGGGAGGAGAAGAAGGTCGCCGCCGAAAAAGCCTGCCGCGAAGAAGGCCGCAGAGAAGAAGAAGGTCGTCGTTGGAGACAAGAAGAGCGTCGATGCTTGCAAGATCTACATTTTCAAGGTTCTCAAGCATAGATTGAAAACATCAATTGGGTATTTTCCCAACATAGATTGAAATTTTCAATTGGGTATTTTTGAAAACCAATATTGTTGGTTTAATCTGTTCAATATTGTTATCTTGTGAGGTAAATTAGTTAAAAAATCGTTGTTTCATTGACATTAAATCTGTTTTTGTTAATGAGTTTGCTATAATTAATATTGTTGAATTATGACCGGAAGCAGACGGATGACAGATGCAGGAAAGAGGAGGCCGAGCATTATGTGATTAAATCATTTTAATTAAATGTATGATGATGGTGTTGAAAGAAAATTCCTTTGCCCTTAATGTGTAAGCAGTTATAGGGTAACTACTAACTAGTAGATTTGTACAAGTACAGTTAGACACTTAGACTCTTTTAGGCTTCACCCTCGCCCCCTTCATTTTTTAGTGGTATTTCCTCCTTTTGCTTAGCTTATTATACCTCTACTTTGTTTTCGTGTTCCGGTTATATATAATAGGCAAAATTGTCAAAAAGTACCTTCTTTTTACCTCACTTTGTGAACTAGTACCTTATTTGTTCAGTTTTGTCAAATAGTACCTTGAATTAAAAAATTATATTAAAAATGACACCTTAGAGTAACAATCCGGCCAAATTGTCAACTTTCCGGCCATTGACTCCGTTTGTTGGCACACTTTGAGTGGGAAAAATACGCGTGTGAACACTCTCTCAGCAATTAACCACATTCAAAATTTTGGTTGAGAATTCCAATGCTCTTTCTTCTTCCCATTTACTACACTGCTCTCATTCCTTCACTCAACCACCATTTTCAGTAAAAATAAAAACTCAACTCTACAATTTAGCTCTTTCATTCTGATTTTCCTTTCACAATATTGATAAACTTGTCATGATTCAACAAAAGACGATGCCAAACAGATAGGTAATCTGGATTACAAGTATAACCAGAATACATTTCCATTTGCAAAATCTCCTTAACACGAGCAATAGACCGATCCTTCATCCGAGAAATCAGATTACTAATATCTCTTTTGCTGAAGCTCCGAAGGAGTGGGATATGAGATTATTGGTTGGTAGTGTTGTTCTTATGAGATTTCTGGTTGTTAGTGTTGTTTTTATGATATTGTTGGTTGGTAGTGTTGTTCCCACCAAAAAAAACCAGTTTATTTTCCCCCAAAAAACTTGAGATGGATATGAGATTGTTGGTTGGTAGTGTTTTTCTTAAAAGAGTTCGAGAGGCGCGTGGTTTTTTGGTTTGTTTGTTTCACACGCACAATGTTTTGGAGGGAAGCATGAGTCAATGGCCGGAAAGTTGACAATTTAGCCGGATTGTTGCTCTAAGGTGCCATTTTTAATGCAACTTTTTAATTCAAGGTATTATTTGACAAAACTGGACAAATAAGGTATTAGTTCACAAAGTGAGATAAAAAGAAGGTACTTTTTGACAATTTTACCTATATAATACGAGCATCACTTCCACATTTGTATATCTGGTGCTATGCCCTGTCAATGTTATGTTTTCGTAGAACTATAGTCTCTTATCTCTGTTTTAAGTCATTTGGTTCGAGTTTGCGCTGCACAGTAGTTATCATTTAGTAGTTAGCAGTGTTTAATCCTTTCGAAATACATTGTAATTAGTCTTGTCTTATTTTTCTGGCC
The DNA here is from genome assembly GCF_020520425.1 of Spinacia oleracea. Classification (NCBI taxonomy): domain Eukaryota; kingdom Viridiplantae; phylum Streptophyta; class Magnoliopsida; order Caryophyllales; family Amaranthaceae; genus Spinacia; species Spinacia oleracea. The sequence continues at coordinate 147,900,651 of NC_079492.1, forward strand.
AAATTCACTATTTTCTCTTTCTTATTATATGAAGTATGCATATGCGTAACATCATAGAATGAACTCGTAGAGTTACGAGATGGCGTAATGTACTCCTTGTGGCTTGTGTATAGTTGATAATCACATACGAAGTACAATGTAATATGTATTATGATTGGATTTACTGATTCATGTAAGTCTTTGTTTCATATCACTCCTTATTGAGTCTACACTTCAAACAGATTGTAAAAAGATTATAAGACCTTTACACAATAATGTTTCAAGTGTATATAGGAAGATTAAGGGCTCAAGGTTTCGTGCTAACGCAAATAAATCTTATTTCAAATTAGCAACTGTTAAAATGTTTCAGAATTCAGACTAGCTAGCAAATTTTTTGTTTAGTACTTTGTGATGAAACTACAACAAAACAATTTGGTAACTACAATAAACACTCAAAACAGAGTTATTTATACTAAAACAATAAGCAACGGCTATTTTTCAATCCCAAAAACTAGCCGTTGGCCTTTAAAAGGTAATTTTTAGATTGGGCAATTGGTGAATTATGTTTTAATTTAGGGGTATTTGGTGAAATAATTTACAATATAGGGGCATTTGGTGAATTAGAAAGTAGGCTAACGGAGGACTAACGACGCGTCATTAGTCAGGGTAGTTTGGGTATTATGTTAAATGTGAATGGCATTTGGTAAATTTCTAAAAGTCGAGGGGCATTTGGTGAATTTCGTGAAAATTGAGGGGTATTTCATGAAAAATCCGTTTAATTTACTATCTTAAAGTATGTTTTAGTTTGGAATCACTGCCACTTTACCATTGTCTCATTTTAGAATTAAGGTATCTATTTTGTTTCTTAATTGTTTAAAGTGATTCAAAGTTCTTTATTTTCCTTTTTCTATAGGGATTTCATTGTGAACAACATTTCAAAACAATTCGTTTGGTAATTTACAAATACTTTAAAATTTTACAAATATTATTTTATTCATTTTACCTTTTACAAAGTTTTAAAAACGAGATCTCTATGGAATCCTTATCCATAAATGAGAAATTGGAACATCATTATGAGACGGAGGTAGTATTTCGTTACATATAAAACGGAAAAGATTGTCAAAAGATGGTTAAAAGATGACAAGAGAATAGTGAAAAAGTCCAAATAATGCAATTAATAAAAAAAAATTGGAGGAAAAGTTTATTTTTTGATGGAAAATTAAATACCAAATTTAAAATATAAATAGTTCGTATTTCGTGCTACATATTTCCTATGTTCCTAAAAAATTACTCCATTGCAATTTATTGGGTAAATATGTGAAAACTTTGACAACTTTGAGAAATAATATAGTCATGTTGATCTTATTAGATTCGTTTCTATATTTTTTTTTTAGAATATTAACTTTTTCATAATTTGTACGCATGTAGAATGAGATATATATACGTTTTAAGTCGTGTATTGAAAACCGTTAAAAGTCAAATAGAACAATATTTTAGGGACGGAAGGAGTACATTGTAAGGTCAAAAGGTCTTGCGTGCACAAGGTGTATAATAAATTTATTGTACATCAAGATAACTTTTACCTATTTTTTAAGTAAATTTTAATATGTTTTTATCATATTAAAAAATAGTTAATAGATAAACATTTTAAATTGTTAAATAATTAATTTTATACCATATTAGTGATTTTAACGAAATAATTTTTGTTAAAATGAAAAATTCATCAAAAAAGTAGATAATTTGTAATTATAAAAAGGTAACTTTTAAGCATTTTAGATTAACTTTTACTCCGATGAACAATAAATATATTGTGCACCACTTATAATTAAGAATTTGTATTGTCGAGAATCAAAATGACAGAACAAGTAATCAAATAAGATTCTACACGTGATAAAAGAATTGGTTAATGGGAAAGAAATTTCCCGAGAAAGTCCCTTTTGATATGGTCACAAATTAAGTATTCGATCTCAAATAGTCAAATCATATGACTAATTACTGAACTACTACAATTATTAGTTTAATTATAGGGGCTAACCTATAATACTACTTACGTACAGACATTTTTATAATGTATATACTCCCTCCGTCACGGAATATTTGACCTGTTTTTCTTATCGGGTCGTCCCTTAATACTTGACCTGTTTCTAAAAATGGAAATATTCTAACAATATTATATTATTTCTCACACCACCCCTATTAACCCACCTACCCTCTATTTCATACAAAAAATAATTAAAAATTCAACCCCTACTCTCCCCCAACCCCACCCCTTTACACATTTTCCACTAACTACATTAAAATAATACCCCACTATCAACTACTACTTATTAAATTAAATAAGTCAATTCAAGTCCCTTAAACTCTGTGCCGGTCAAGTCGGGTCGAGTATTCCGGGACGGAGGGAGTACGAAAGAAGTAACTGTTCTTATTTACATGACACAATGGGGTTTTAGACACTATTCACACAAACACCTTTGACTTCCTTTTGTGGTTTATATACAAGAAAAAACATAGTCGTGTAGGGTCTTATTAGATTCGTATCAGTAAATATTATTTAAATATCAACTTTTTATAATTTTTTCCGACACACAATTAGATATATTAATATTTGAAATCGTGCATTGGCAAACGTGCCTAAATAATTGTGTCATTTAAAAAAGAACGGAGAAAGTATAAAGAAAGAAACAATAAGACAAATTGGGAGTTTAGCTTAGCTCTAAATAAATAAGGGCACTCTTTCTTTAGACTGAAAAACAACATAACCTCTCAATCTCTCACAAAAACTATAGTGTATACTACTCTTTTATAAAAGAGCAGCATACAATGGCTTCGATGATGACAATGGAAGCATGGCTTGCTCATCTGGTAAGAATATATATACTTCATATATTATTTCATAATTATGCTAATAATATAATTTAAACTTGTTATATACCAACTAAAATATTTGATATGCTCACTTCAAGATCAATTGCATCTAATTGCTTCCATGTTTCTTCTCTGATTGTATCTTGGAATTGAATTTATAGCTGCTAATAAATTACGGAGTAGCGAGTATGTACACGGTTCATACTCGCTACTCTGTAATTTATTAGCATCTTATGAAAACTAGGGGTGAGCATGGGTCGGGTATCCGAACCAATAGCATTATCGGATTGGGTAACTGATAACTAATAATGCAAGAATTGATATCCATTAACCAAACCGTTAAGTTCGTATGTACTTCGAGTACCCAAACCAATAGCATTATCGGACCGGGTGACCGATAACCAATAATGCAAAAATTGATATCCATTAACCGAGTCGTTACGTTCGGGTACCTGTACTTCAGATACCCAAACCAATAGCATTATCGGATCTGATAACAGATAACCAATAATGCAAAAATTGATATCCATTAACCGAACCGTTAAGTTCGGGTACTTGTATTTCGGGTACCCAAACCTTCGGATCGGATATCGGGTACCCGTTATGATATCCAATTAAAAAAAATAGACTTTATACTCCATCTGTATTTTAAAAGAGATATACTTTCCTTAAACGTCCGTATTTTAAAAAGAGATACACTTTTTATTTTTGTCATGTTTGGGTCTCCACTTCCAATTTATTAATATTTCTCACTTTCTTGTGGTTCCCACACTTACTTACATCATCTTTTTACTACCCATTGCCCCAATTTCATTTTATTTTAATAAATTCAACTCACTCTCATAAAACTATGTGTCAATCAAAGTATCTTTCTTTACAATACGGAGGGAGTAACTAGATTAGCACATGATTTTGACTATAATACTAATGAAATTAAAATTTACTAAAATTATACATTGATTATCAACATTTAGGATATTGAGCTCTCGGGAAAAAAGATTTAAATTGAGAAAAAATTAAAAAATGGCTCATCGGATCGTTATCGGGTACCTGTTATTTATAAACGATATACTATCCAATACCTGAATTTCGGACCGGGTACCCGAAATGATAACCATATCAATTCGGGTTCCCAAATTTTCGGATCGGATACCGGTTCAGATTTCGGATATTTGATTTTCGGATAGTTTTGCTCAGCCCTAATGGAAATAGGTGCTCTTTGAGCTCCACAAACACCAAAATATGAAAACACAAAAAGTAGTTTTCAATTTCCAAAATCTAACATGATTATTATAGGTCTAACAGTTATTTTGTTCATATTCAATCTAAATCATATTATTTTCAAAACCCAAAAACTAAAAACTGGCCGTAATACCGAACGATCCCGTACAGTATTTGATACTCTTTTTAATAAAAATAAAATAATCACAATATTTGATTGAAGTTGGAGTTTTGTTAATTGTGGGGGCATTTCATGATATATATTGGTTTTGATGCAGGAAATGGATCAAATTCCTATAGCTAGTTTAATCGACAATAACTCATCATATCAACAATATCACCAAAGTGAAACAATGGAAGCTTTTTTGGATGAAGAACTTGCTGCTACACTTGGGGAAGACTTCCCCTACTCTGATAATTTTGATTGCAATCTCATCGAACAATATTTATCAACTCCTCTTATATCCGATTGCACCGACAACAACATTATCAATGATGGCGATAATAACAATGTTGAAGAGAGCAAACCATCTAAGACAAAGGGAGCGGTGAAAAAGGAAGCGGTGAAAAAGAGAGCGGCATCTAAGAAGAAGGAAGCGGTGACAAAGGAAGCGGTGAGTGGAGATACGAAAAGGAAACGGCAGCCAAGCCAAGTGCAAGATCACATTTTGGCTGAGAGGAAGCGTCGGGAGTTACTCAGTCACTTGTTCATTTCCCTTTCAGCAATTGTTCCCGGACTAAAAAAGGTACTACCGTCTCTTTTTTCTTTTTAAAAAAAAAATTATGTTTGTTATTTTGCAAGCGTATTAACGATTAATTAATGTGAATTGAGATTCTTATATTTTATTTAAATAAGGCAAATTACGTTTATTTATAATGTTTTATTTTTATCAAAATTCTGATATTGGGAAAAGGAGAAAAGTTTAATGTCCCAATGAAAAAGTGTGAGAGATTAAATGACCAATTGGTTAAAATATCATTGATACAAATTTTGATAGAATATTAAAGCATTTATGTGATAATATAAAAGGAAATGTAAAGAACATTTTAGAACATCCAAAAAAGGAAAACGTAAAAAACAAAAAGAAACGGAGGGAGTATCATTTCTCTCAATTAAGTACTTGACCATAGACCCACATATATTCATCATTCCTAAAAAAAAAATTAAAAAAATTCAAACCCCACCCGTTTATTTAACACATTTAATACTAACTATATTAAAAAAAGTACTCTACTATCAACTACTTCCTCCGTCTTTTAATACTCGCAACGTTTGTTAGTTTCACGCATGCCAATGCACAACTTTGATCATTTATATCTTAAATTCTCTTTATGCAAAAATTATAAAAAGTTGATATTTTGAAAGTAAACATTGAGACGAATCTAACAAGATCCCACATGACTATGTTTTATCTTATACAAAAAACACTACGAATAGTCAAAGTAGATTATATGAATAGTGGCAAAAGTCCAAACGTTGCGAGTATTAAAAGACGGAGGAAGTATTAAATATAGGTGTGAGCCAACCCGACACGACACAACAAAAGCCCGGCCCGACATGAGCACGAAATTGTGGGGCGGAACCAAACCACATTTTTTTGGAAAAAGCATGACAAGACATGACACGACTCAACCCGTCACAAAAAGCACGTTAAATTTAGTAGCATTAGGCTTAGGCACGACGGTACGGTCCGATCCGGCCCGAGCCGGCAGCTCGTGGGCATGGCCCTATTTTGAACTTTTCAACCCTGCCGGAACGACATGATGCATAATGGGCCTGGTGTGTGCCCGACCCAACAGCCCGTGGGCCTGGGCCTTATTTGAAAATTTTAGCTCGACCCGACCCAATGCATAATGAGCCTGGTGTAGGCCCGACCTGTTTAGGCCCGAAGCCTGCCCCACCCCACACCCATCTTTATCAACTACCACCTAATAAATTAATAAGTCAATTAAACTATTTAAAAACTTTGTGCCGGTTAAAGCAGAGCGAGTATTAAGAGACGGAGGAATTATTAATTATTCTAGTTTATAAGCTGCCTTTTTTTAGATGTATTTGACCAATATGCTAAATGTTGTAATGATATTTATACAGATCGACAAAACATCGGTATTAGGAGAGGCAATCAAACATATGAAGCAACTTCAAGAGAAAGTAAAGGTACTTGAACAAGTAGCTGCAAAGAGAACTGTGGGGTCCGTAGTTGTTGTGAAAAGATCTAAAGTCATAATGGTCGACGACAATGGCAGTAGTGATAATAATGGTAATGTATCTTCTTCGACTGTGGATGACTCTTGTACAAGCGCCACTAGTGGAAGAAGCGCCAATGGTGGTGGTGGTGGTGGTGACGGCGGCGGCGGCGATGATAATGTTTCTTCGTTACCTGAAATTGAAGTTAAGATATGTGGCAACACCATGCTTTTAAGAGTTTATTGTGAACAACAGAAAGGGATATTGACCAAGTTATTTGCAGAGGTGGACAACCATGATTTGAGGATTACTAATTCTAGTGTTGTACCATTTGAGGATTTTGCACTCGACATTACTATTGTTGCACAGGTAATTCCCTCTTCCAAATTGATTTAGGCACCGTTTTATTGGATTTATGACCGAACTTATACTAAAAAAATATATTTTTGTATGAAAACGTATGAAAAAAACTTATTTTTGTTGAACTTATATGATATGAATTTACCTGAACTTATTTAATCTGAAATAAGTCCAAATAACTCGAATAGAACAGAGCCCTAAACATCTTTTATTTTCAAACTTTTTTAAAACAAAATAGCAATTTTGCCTGTGCAATGCACGATACCATTATATAAAGTGTTTGAAAAACTTAAACCGTTCGATATAAAACTTTTAGGTTAGGTATCACAAAAGAATTTTTGTTTATGGTACCACAAATATTTGATTGGTGTAAATAGAACCATCTTATGTTCACTACTCTTTCTTTACATTAAGGTACGGTTATTTTAAAAATTACGTCAAACAAATTTTGGGGAAACAATCAACGAAAATGGTATTTTCTGAGGGATAACGTAACATACTATGTACAATATAATTTCTCTAAAATAGCAAAGAAAAATAATTAACAATTAAAATAATCAAAACAAATTAGAAAATTTGAGATTATACCATAAGAATAAAAAGGAACATATACAAAGTAAAGACATACGAAGTATTACCTTTGAAAAATGTATGATAAATTGGTAATGTAGTTTGGTGTGTGAATGATATAACAAATAATGGTTGTTAGTCAAGTTTAATTAAAACGGGGCATGCATGGAAGATGAGGGGTTTATGGTTTATTGCTAAAATATGTATAGTTTTCTTGGACTCTTATTAATTTTATAAGTTAAGAATTTAAAAAGACTATTAAGTAATAACGTATGAGTACTAATATAAATTATTACTAGGTTAGTTCCCGTGCGATGCACGACTTTAACCAAAAAATATGACGAAAATTGCTTATTACCACTTATAAGAATAATTTTTAGAACCCCTACAATTATATTATCATTAAATACTTGTGAGAATTAAAATTAAATAGTACTCTTAAGTTTAGATTAAGATTGTGTTTAATTTTCAGTCCTAGCCACCCCTTGTACTCATCTTCAGGGAATTCCAACATAAATTACTTAGAATCCTTGACAAATTAAATAGTACTCGTGAGTTTAGGTTTTCCTTGACAATTTGTACATGGCATCCTTGCAATTAACTAAAGTACTTCATTTCTTTGAAAATTTTGTCATAATATTGCCGCATTTGTTACTCTTGGCGTTGTTGCTGCCATCATCTTCCTCATCTCATATTTATAGACTCCACACAACAACAACAATAACAAAAATATATCAAAACTACGGATCTGGTAGAATAAATCAAATCAGGGGAAAAGACAAAAAATGAATAAAAATCCATTAAAATACAGTTACTTATAGCCCTCAAATATTGAAATTTAATTGAAGCATTATAAATTATAAAACATATAAATTTGATACACAACTAAAGTAGATTAACAGAAAATGGATTCAAGATGAGAAATTACCGGATCCAATGACAATTAAAATAAAATCCAACAGAAAAGTGGATAAAAAGAAATTTAAAAAATTCTTGATTACCGATTATCCCCCAAATCTCGCCAAAAATCATGATTCCAAAAAAAATTAACTCCATGTTTTTTATGGTTGTCTTCATCATATTCATAAGACATTACCTGTAAAAATTAATATCACAACAATTTTCATTTAATTAGTACCAACAAACACATCTACCAAAATAAAGATGGAATTGAAGAATAGAAGGAAGACTCATTATACATTTTTTTTTTGGATATTAGATTTTGAATTACAGAGCAAATGTAGGAGGAAGGAGAATAGGAAAGAAATAGACCGAATAAAAAAAGTGTATGAGCAAATGTAAATCTAGTACTCTACCACAATGAAGTCAAATACTCGAGCTTTTCCAATGAAAGAGAGAAGTTCATTGGATAGCATACTGTACTCAACATTATTGGGAAGGGAGTACTTATTAATTACTATGTACGGAGTTGTATGCAATTGGAAAGCTCAAAACTTCCTCGAACTGCAAAGGAAGGAAAAAATGATGTCAGTAATATTTTAGGCGGGAAAAGTTTTAATGAGCAATTGACATGTGTCCAGCCATGACATCAGCGGTTATTATTTTAGTAATAGTTATAGATTGTTATTGGCATGAAACATTAATTGATTAATCACAATTTATGTTAGCTCATTGATTAATAATTATACATTATACCTATATTTTTATGATGAGCGTCTTTTGAGTTATTTATGTTTTTTTTTATATACATGAATGTCTTTTGAGTTTTCTCTTGTTTTAATACAAGTTTTAACATAAAGTATTGAATTAACATTAAATAGGTCAAACAAAAAAGGAAAAGAAAAGGAAAATAATGTAGAAGGCCGGTAACACATGTCAGTGATGTAACTATGATTTGAGTTTTTATAGACTAGGTATAGATTTTTGTTACATTCTACTCTTTCAAAGGGAATAAAAATAATCATTTCCCCTTTTTTTTCAATTTTGCAGATGGAAATTGGTTTCAACAACAAAGTGAAAGATTTTGTTAGAGGTCTTCGGAATGCCCTTCGGTTTAACGAGCTACCAACGCCATGAATCGAGTGAAGATGAACATTGCTCATAGCTTGCACCTTCTTTTAGCTAATTAACTAGTTTTTGGGCCCAGGCGATGCCCCGGGTTACTACATTAATAACATTCACTTTTAGTTATATGTGTTTTGTTTTCAATAATAACATGAAACATGTAATAGCTTAGTGGTAAAAAGCTTTATTGTTTAAACTCTAGCAAACTATATTTGATTTTATTTTTAATGTATATGCAGATTACATGGAGCGAACTACTCATAAGCAGAGCGCCACGTGTCACGTATACTTTCTCATAGACGCCTTTTAATAGTATAGTATAGATTAGAGGATCGAGTGAAGATTTTGTGCTAGCTTGAAATTAAATAGGCTCATTACCCAACTAATTTTTTTTACTGAATATTAAGCTAGTAAAAGCTTAATTGGCAACGCGCTTCGTTTTCTTTTTTGGATGTTCTTGTTTTGCCTTCTACAGATCGAGTTTTCAATTATATAAATACTTTTGCATACGTATTGTTTTAAAATTAAAACATAGTTAATGTTTCTTCAATTGGGTGTTATTTAAACTTTAAAAAACTTAGATTTTATTGGGGTATTAACAACGAAAGACGATAGATTAAAGTTGAGAAAAAAATGAAGGAAGCTAATTAGAAAAAAAAAAAAAAAAACTGAAAGTTGGAGTTGAAGATTTTTTTTTAATGTTAGCACCCGGTTTATCCTTATGGCTAATCCGAATTTGGGACGAGTTTTGGGTGGATAGGTTACAGTCTCCTCCTAATTGTTGTTGCGGGAGATCGAACACGGGCACTCCATATCAAAATCAGGCTCAATCACGACTGAACCAACAAACAAGGAGAAGTTGAAGATACGAAGCGGTGTGAAATGGCAGGAAGTTGGAGTTGGACTAGCAAAATCGTGTTTTATAGGTTGAGTAGCCCAAGAAATTTGGAGTATTGGAAAACTAGTTAAAACTACACTTGTATTTGATTAGCCCAAGAAATTTAGAGTATTGGACAACACAATTATTTGTATCGCAAGTGTGGAATGTCATGTGACGTGTCAGGAATCAAATTAGGAAACTAGAGATTTCCTAACATAAATATAATATTGTTAAATTTAAAAAAATGGGAGGATATCTTTAGTAATCTACTTTAATTATGAGTAGTTTTTGAAAAATATTGTCCAATGTGCCTTGGTTGAACACCTAATTTGCAATTTTGCACAACTTAATAACTATAATCACATTATGCAGACCAAACATTATGATGATGATGAATCTCAATCACATTTTTGGATAAATGATAAAGTGATTCTAAAGGTTGGTAACCCTTTTAATATTGAATTTTAATTGGTTACAAATGCATTGAAACTTTACATATAACATTTTCTCTCTCCAATTAATTATGCTTATATATTATTTTATGTTATATGTATGTTAGGGGTTGCCAACCCTTAGGGTCAACCAAACATTTTCCCACATTTTTCAATCACCTAACAAATATCACCAATCAAATGATAGACTCTAAATTAGTAGGAGCATCCCCCGGTACCCTAGATGGTGGAACTCCCTAGATGTTCAATTCCACTGCATTCTCTAGAATACAAACTTTTATATAAGGCGGTCTTATAAGAAAGATCACCTTGTTGTCATATAAGCTAAGCAATGAAAGCAATTAGTTAAACACGGGAACTAATTAGTTAAGCACTGAAACTATTTAGTTAAACACTAGAACTAGTTAGTTAAATACTAAAACTAATTAGTTAAACAATGAAATCAATTAGTTAAGTAATCAAAGTGGTCTTTCCTGTAAGGCGGTCTTACACAAAAGTTACCGTCTCTAGAAAAAATACCAGAGTGGATGTCAACCAACTTAGTTGGTAAAATGTTGATGGATGATACCCAAAACCTGAGATCGAATCCCGTCTACATCATGTGTTGCCTTGCCCTTTGTAACTCTCTTTACACCAAAAAAAAAAAATATTACTGAGTACTTCATACGCTGTATTAGATTTGATAAATAGATCGTGTTGGTTTCGCATTCGTATATTTTTGTTTTTCGAATTTCGTATAAATAGTCCCTTTTTCTTTGGGGTTTGGAATTTGAATTCCCGAGCACGAAAAACCTGGCCCGACCCGAGCACGAAAAAACCCGGCCCGACCCAAGCACGAAAAAACCTGACCCTGACCGAGCACGAAGTTGTGACCGGGCTTGGACCTTAATTTTTGGAAAAGCACGACAAGACACGGTACGACTCGACCCGGCACGAAATCCCGTGGGCTCGGGCCGGGCCTTGGTTTGAACTTTCTGCCCCCTCACGGCCCAATACAACATGGACCCGACCCGGCTAGGCCCACAGCCCATGGGCTCGGCCCGAAGCCCAGGCTGGCCCAGCCCACAACCATTTTTAGGTCAGACTAGGCTAACCAAATTTGCCCACAGGTTCACAATGTTAGGCAAATGCTATGAGTCTAGGAGGCTAGGATAATGGAAATTCTGGCCACATTGGTCCAGGTCTCACTATTCTCCATTATCTCCAAAGATTTTGACATTAAATATGTTTAATCTTCAATCCTGTGTACTTTACCTGCATCATTTTATTACATCAAGTACTTTAGTAGTATGAATAAGATCTAATTAGTTCTCCAGGTTAATTAATATTACACCAAAAAGTTTCAAGATTAACATGAAAGACGGCTCTAAAATTCATCTTAATGGCGGCTCAAATCTTTGACGCGATTTTTGGAAAAGAAGAAGAGCTTGAATAAATTCAACAAAAATGAATACAAAGGATAAGAAAGATTAGATAACTCATTTCAGAGCAATTTCCTAATGGAAGAAATTAATGCAGGTTTCTGGGGTTACAGGGACCAGAGAAGCACTAGAGTGCAGTAGTGCATGAGTGCCTAACTGGTATATTCCTTCCAATTCAGGAAAAACTGAAAATTGGAAATTGAAAAGTAGAATTTCATTTACCTAAACAATAATGTCTGCTTCAAAGCCAATAATAATTAGTATTCCTACTTTTTCTAAGCAATATATGATGGTTAAATTTCAAATCTAGTGTACAAAACCGCCATTAAGGGTCCATTTGGTTTGACTAAACACATTTTCCAGTGAAAACTGATTTTGCACGGAAAATATTTTTCAAAGGAAAACACAATTCCAAACTAGTTTTCCTTTGTTTTTGCTCCTTACAAGAAAATCATAGAGAAAAGAAAAATGGGAGTGGAAGGGTGAGGATTGATGGAAAGAGAGAAGAGGGAGGTAAGGAGGGAAAGTGGTTTCCTGTTTCTTTCAAATGGAAAATGTTTTCCATCTTTGATAGTGTTATTTTACATCATTAGAAAATTATTTTCCACCTCTTGCCAAAACAAACAACGTAAAATGAATGAAAAGGATTTTCCATGCAAACATTTTACACCAAACCAAACACTTCCTTACTTTAACTATCTTCCTGGATTTCAAGGAAAGAAAAATGGTAATAAGAGCATCTCCAATGGTTGTAGCTAGAGACTAGCATGAAATTTATAAAAGTTCAAACTAATAGCTAGACCATTAGAGTGAAAACAATAAATTAGCTTAGCCAAGCAAATTAACTTAAAAAGCTTAGCTCCTGAAAGTTGTCAGATAATTAATGACAAGTGGACCAATTTAAATAAAGCTAGTTGCTACTTGCTAGCCATTGGAGAACAAATAAGCTAGAAAATGAAATAGCTTGAAATCTTATGTGGTATAACAAGCTAATTGTCAATTTAGCTTGCCATTGGAGTTGGTCTAAAATGTGAAAGGAGGACGGCCAAGGAATCAAGACTCAAGAGTTGGTTTTGTTAACATCTTCTCTGATACATGGAAAGTCTGAAGTCTAAGACGGATGCTGGGTCAAAAGCATTCAACTGTTAACAACAAATCAATTTAAACTCATGTAGATAATTTACTACTTTTATAATTGAATGTCAAAAGTTCATGATCTTACCAACCTCTAAAGGGAAGCCTTGTTTGCTTTGGCAGTCTATAAATACTGCAGTTCTTTTCAAAGGATCTTCATTCACCAAGTAACAGACATATTATCTTCTCCTGATCTTACTCTCATTTTACCTTCTCTGTGTAATCTCCTCAAAATGGCTATCTCATTGCAGAATCTACTTCACCTTTCAATCTGTTTGCTTCTCCTGAGAAGTGTAGCTAATGCTCAAAACTGCAGCGACTGTATTGTCCACTCACGTGCATCATATTATCCAAACTCTGACGAAAATGGAACAGACCGTGAGTTACTATATGCAAAAATATTATGCTGTCATTCTAATAATAATGTTATGCAGAAACTAAGAAACATATATTTTGTATATTTATGATCACATTGTAGCATACTGAGTTAAGATATGGAAAATGAATTGAATTGACTGTATCATTGAAATGCAATGCAGATGGAGCTTGTGGGTTCGGGACATTTGGAGCAACAGTTAACAGAGGAGATGTATCAACTGCATCAGATCTCTACCGTAATGGAGTAGGTTGTGGTGCTTGCTATCAGGTAAGTAACTAAAGCACTAAACTTTTGTGATCTGTTATTTACCAACTCTCTTTTATGAACTGTTTGTTAATTCATGCATTTTCTGTTTTTATAGGTAAAATGTACCAACAGTAACTATTGCTCAGACAACGGGGTTACAGTGGTTATAACAGACCAAGGCTCTGGTGATAACACTGATTTCATTCTCAGTGAGCATGCTTTTAGCAAGATGGCTCAAACAACAGATGCAGCTGCATCTTTGAGATCCCTTGGTGTAGTGGACATTGAGTATCAACGGTATGTTACTATTCATTATATCATATCTAATGCAATTGACATGGAAAACGCATCCTGCAATTATTCAGGCAAAAAAACAGCTTGCAAAAGCTCTTTCTAAACATTTCATATGGAAAACCAAAGAATTTCAATTTACTCTTTGCAATCACCTGTCAAGTTAAAAGTGAGATATTCCCCAATATATAACTATAAACTAATACAACCTTTCTGTTAAAAACAGGGTTTCATGCAGCTATCCAGGCCAAAACATAACAATCAAGATTGACGAGAGCAGCAGCTATCCTAGTTACCTTGCTTTTGCTATTTATTACCAACAAGGAGAAAAGGACATCACCGCTGTGCAACTATGCGAGGTTTTTATGATCCACTGACAATTTTTTACCTATAGCATATTTTACTATTTCATTCTCTAATCAATTACTACGTATCTAGTTAAAAAAAATTCAAAAACTTTAGAAATACAGAGTACAGCTTTATAAGAAAAGAAATTAACATGCAATTTGATGTGTGCAGACACAAAGCTTTACCTGCAAGTTACTGCAACGAGACCATGGAGCTGTGTGGACAAGTACTCCTCCACCAAGTGGACCGTTGTCTATAAGAATGTTGTTCAGTGACGGCGATGAAGCAGATGATACTTGGGTTGTTCCTGTCAACAACATACCTCAAGATTGGCAGAGAGGAGCCATATATGACTCGGGTGTACAAGTGAACTAAAAACAAAAGTCCCCCGCATTGATTATTCGACCAGCTTAGAAATGAAAATATGCTCTACTTTATCTCTTTAATGATGTATTTATCAGATTCAAGATTCAACCTTAGCCTAGGAATATAATCAATCATTACATTCATATGAATATTGAATAATAAAGTTTATGTTTCAAGTTACTTTTCTTATGATAATACTAAGGCCCCTTTTTAGTTCAACTCCTCCATAGTGGAGATTTATGATCATGTCCAATTTTTTTATTATTGTCTTAAATACATCAGAACTAGAATCACTCCAATACATATATAGAGGCTCCCACCCATGCCAAGTAAAGAAGGTCACATGTCAGACTTTCCCCAACCATAAGAAAGAGATCGTTCCAATTGACCTTTATGCCAAAATGCTGGTCTATCTGCTACTTCACCATATTAAGTTTAATGAGCTATTTTTGATTAAGTTTATTACAATAAAAGCTAAAAGAATAGTGAATTTTTTGCCTTCACCTACAAAATTGCCAACTCAAATATTCCTAAGCTGAAAAAGAAACACTATAAACACACATCTGTCATCAGTTTCCTTGATTGAACTCATACTGCGATATCCTTCCTAAAACCCTATAAAACTCGAAAGACAGGTAAAATTTTGAACCTAATTTTCCAATATTACCATTCATGAATATGTGCTAGGTAAAAGCAGATGTAAGCCCAAGTGACATGGAAGTCGGCCCTAACTCGAAAGGGCTTGTTTGGTTCACTTGTTTCAAAGTTCACATTTGTCAGAAATATTCATATTGGACAAGGATACTTTGCACTAGTATTAATCATCAGATTTCAAAAAAGCTTAGATTAAATCAAATTAGTCAAGTAAAGATCAAATTAGACGAAGTAAATTCAGGTGAACCAAGCATATCCAAAGTCAACATTTGAAGCAAGCAAGAAAAGAATGAAAGAAGTAACACCATGCAACACAGAATAACATAATAAATCTATTATCAATTAATAAAGAAGAAGTAATTTAACA
This sequence comes from Spinacia oleracea, assembly GCF_020520425.1. Taxonomy (NCBI): domain Eukaryota; kingdom Viridiplantae; phylum Streptophyta; class Magnoliopsida; order Caryophyllales; family Amaranthaceae; genus Spinacia; species Spinacia oleracea. The sequence continues at coordinate 147,916,400 of NC_079492.1, forward strand.
AATTATTATCTATAAATAAAGCAGAAGTAACGAAATATGAACGCATAGGACTTTGAAACACATAATGGCTTTAGATTAAGATCAAGTTGTCATTTCCTTCAGAAAAAAAGATCAGGCTATCCTTATAACCATATCCTGAAATCTTAGCTAACTATCCCAAGATGTAATGGATAAAAGAATGAAGAAAACAGCAAAATCGTTTCTTTTACACATTTTGAGGGCTCTCACCATAACTACTACAAAGTAATACTTTGAAGAAACAAGTTCTTAGTAACCAATATTGTGAGGAGAAACGGTTAGCACAAAGAACCAAAATAACAAGGCTTCAACCAATATTCTTTAAATTTGCTTTAGCACAAAAGTACCTGTCTGGCTGTCCCAACCGACTACTTCTTCTCAAATTTAGGACTTCTCTTCAATGCCTCTATCGGCTCTATGCCATCACGGCCTCTGCACTCCTTGATTCCAACACTAGTGTTACGAGTTACATTGCCGTGCTAATCCCTGACAGTTTCACTTGAGAACTCATTTGTCTTGACATTGACTCAATCATAATTCTTCTATGAAGGGAGCCATCTTTTCGAGAGTAGTCTGGTTCACCCACACCAAAGCAGGCCTTGCTATACCCTGCTTCTTTGTAGAGACCTTTCTCCTTCATAAGTTCCCTCACTTTGTCAACATCCTCCCATCGCCCTTGTGAAGCATATATGTTTGACAATAACAAATAAGCCCCAATATCTTCAGGTTCCTTCTCAATTAGCGACTTTCCAACAAACTCCCCAAGCTGCATATTTGAATGCGTATGACAAGCTGAAAGTAGGGCTCCCCATAAAGCAGATCCTCCTTTTATACTTATATCCTTTACTAGCTCTTTTGTATCTTTCAGCAAACCAGCCCTTCCAAGAAGATCAACCATACAACCATAGTGCTCAACCTTTGGTTCAATCTTGTAAACTCTACGCATGGTATCAAAATACCACCAACCATCCAAAACCTTACCTGAATGGGAACATGCTGCTAAAACACATACAAAAGTTGCATCATTAGGTATTTGTCCACTTTTCTCCAGTTCCTGAAACATTTCAAGGGCTTTGTCTACAAGACCATGTGAACCATACCCCATGATCATAGAGTTCCATGACACAACACTCTTCTCGAGCATTTTATCAAAGACATTTTTAGCCTTATCCATGTCTCCACACTTTGCATACATTGTCAAAAGAGCTGTAGAAAGCAAAACATCAGGTTTAATCCTCCTATTGTTTTCTATATAATGATGAACCCATTTACCAAGATCTAGCTTACATAAATAGCCACATGCTGTTAGAACACTTACAAGAGTAGCCTTATTAGGTTGATTATCTCCTTGTATCATTCTATCAAACAATGATAAACACTCATCATACTCCTTAATCCTTACATAAAGGGCTAACATGGTATTCCAGGAAACCACATTACGGTTAGGCATACGCTTAAAACAGTCACGAGCAGCCAAGATATCCCCCTTTCTAGCACAACCATCAATCAAGCAATTCCAAGAAACAATATCTCTCTGAGGCATTACCCCAAAAATCTCCACTGCAGCCTCCATATTCCCAACCCCAACATACCCTGCAAGCATTGAGTTCCAAGTAAAGATATCTCTTTCAGGCATTTCATCAAACAGATTGCGTGCAAGACCTACCTGCCCATTCTTTATATACCCATCAACCATCGTATTCCAAGTCACCAAATCACACTCAGAACTTTCATCAAACACCTTCTCTGCATCCCCTATTCTTTGGAAAATTGAGTACATACGAATCAATAAGTTCCTAACATACAAATCCAATCCAAACCCACGTTTCAAAACACGGCAATGCGCCTTTTCCCCCTCTAGAATCAACCCAAGATCAACACAAACCCTAATTATCAGGGGATAAGTGTAATGGTTAGACACAATACACCCACCAATCATATAATCATAATAAAACGCAAGACCACTTTCTGGGTCACCCTGATTCAGAAAACCTCTAATAATGGTATTACACATAAAAGCATCAGCTTCTTCGAGCTTTCCGAGAAACGAAACAGCTTGGTGTAACGCATGAGGAAGAGAACAAAGCTTCTTGATAGCGCGGCTCGCGGCGAGGGAGTGATCAAACAGGCCTAAGATGATGAGCTGAGCTTGAACTTGACGGAATTGTGCAAGATTAGAACATGCGTCTACTTTCTGGAGAATTGGGTGGTTTAGGTTTAATGCGTTCTTCTCTCTTACATCAAAATTGAAATTGGGGGAAGACTCAAAATTGAGATCGGACCAGAGTTTTAGCGGGGATATGGAAGGATGTATATGGGATTTGAAGCGTTTTTGGAGAGAGAAGAAGGTGAAGGAAGCTACTGGTTTGAAGAGGTTTTTTCCAACGATCATTTTACCATCTTCCTATGGTTTGGCGGGAACATACGGAAGTTATTTAAGCTTTGTGGAGTTTGGGAAAACTTAAAATTTTTACACGGCGTTTTGACACAACACGACCCGACACGAGTACGAGGCCCGTTGAACGAAACGTGGGCCAACACGATCCGGCCTGCTCAAATCTCCTTGTATTTTTAAACAAGAAAAACATAAAATTTATACAAAAATTGTTTGTACAACACGACCCGACACGAGCATAACTGCACAAGGCTCGTTGAACGAAACGTAGGCCAACCAGATCCGACCGTGTCGTACTCTAGTGTGGATAAAGTTTAGGGCATGTCTTTGGAGAAGTAGTGGTTAAATGCGCTCTTAATCTAAGGTGGTCACTTGACCAACATAAGTTGGTGGAGTTGGTGGGGAACTCACCTTGTGACTTGGAGGTCACAAGTTCGAGCCCCATCATCTGCGAAACGCTTGGGAGTGGCTCAAGCGATGACCTGCGGAGCTGGGATGGTTAACCTATGCTAGGTGCTGGTTCAGTTAGGGTCTCTTCTTCTTACCTATTAAAAAAAAAATCTAAGGTGGTCACTATTCTATAACTACGAAATATTTGTCTACTTTTGTGCCACCCTTGACCCAAAATCTTGGGCCCACCACTACAATATATTAAAAAAATAAAAATAAATTAGTGGTCTATAAAAAGAGTACACATTGTATGAAACAAAGGCATTCATCCATCATCCAATTCCCCAAACACATATCCTTATTAAATTAAGATGACTATGATGATGAGGAAGAGTAGTTTAACAATCCGTGGACTATGGACCATGGTGCACATAGAGCATGGTGCACCATGTGCATCAAAAGAACACATGTGCATAAACAAAAGAACATGATACTACGGCAAAATAACATGCAATATCATGTTTTACTTTTTTATTATAAAAAATCACGATTTATTAAAAAAAATATATATATATATATATATATGTCCATGTTCTTTTTACGTAACCAGATGTTCTTTTAATTATATACTAATGTTCTTAAGGTGCACCATGCTCTATGTGCACCATGGTCCACCTTCTAAATTGCGGTAGTTTAACAACAGCTATTTTAATGTTAACATTCGGCATGCTCCTCCTCTGTCATATCAATACTATCCAAGCAGCACGAGTAGACACAGATTTTGCCGCGGAAACAGCACAACTCACCAAGCAGCAGACTCTCCTGCAGGCTTCCACTTCTGTAATGGCTCAAGCGAATCAACTCCCATGAGCACCACTGTGTTTAATTTGTTTGCAAATGTGTGTTTGATTTATTTATTTATTAATTAATTAATTAATTTCCTCCGTGTCTAAATGTTCTTCTCATTTCTTTTTAAGGTGTACCCAAAATGATACTCCCCCTGTCCCTTAATACTCGACTTGTTTTGACCGGACACGCTTGCCAATGCACAACTTTAACCACCCATTTCTTTAAGTACATATTATAAAAACTTATAAAATATTAATATTTTGAAAATATATATTAAGAGAATCCAACCATATATTATATACTAACATTTATTTTCATATACTAGAAATAAAATAGGGTCAAAGTGAATTATGTGAATAGTGTAAAAAGTCAAAATAGGTCGAGTATTAAGGGACGAAGAGAATATTCTCATTTCTTTTCTTTCTTTTTAAAAATTCTCTTTGTAATCGGAGTATGTGCTTAAAACCTTGTAATTTTATTTGTTCATCAATAAAAGACAATGTATCTTATTAATTAAATAGGTTGACATTTTTATTCCTTAGATTTTATTGGCTCACAATTCACAAACCTTGCAACTATTTTATTTTCTTGTGAAATTTTTTTAAAAAAACAACATTTTCCAATAAAAGCACAACAATGATGGCCAATTTTGTAATAATATCCTCCTATTGTTAATAACTGCTTCAAATTTATTTATTTATTTATTTTAAAAACTATCACTACAAGAAATGGTACTATTAATGACGGGAAATCCCGTCGTGAAAGGCCTATAATCGTTGATTAACGACGGGATTTCATGTCGCGAACCCGTCATAAAAGGAGGCCGTCGTTAATAGAAATCCCGTCGTAAATTTGTCGTAAACCCGTCGTAAAAGACATTTGCGACGGTTATTCCCGTCATTGTTTGGTTGTTAGCCCCGTCGCAAAAGGCTTTTGCGACGGAATTTTTGACCCGTCGTAATTAGGTTGTCGTTAAAGATACAAATTCTTGTAGTGTATAATCTAAGTGTGTGTCGAGAATTCTCAATATGATAGTTGCTTTTTAGGTTGTTTTTATTTATTTAAATTATAATTATTTATTTTATGTATTTTAGACTTTTAGATATAAAAATTCATATAGTTAGATAAAAAAAAAGGTGCTCGCTTTTATCATTTGTTACTTGCTCATATAGTTTTAGCTTATGTATATGCTCCTTTATCTTTTCTCATGCGAAGTATGTAATAAAATATATACAAAGGTGTTTGGGCTCCCAATTGATTCTCAATTGGGCCACTAAGTCCAAAGCCCAATGGCTCTAAACAACAACATCAAACCTACCAATGGCTATTCAGCCATCCATTAAGGCCCAAGGCCCAATAACAATAAGTGACCTATGGGCATTTATTATGCAAACACTATAAATAGGCCGCCAAGGCTCACACCTCAAGGTACGTCCAATTTATCGCCTTAAGACTACTCTTCTAGAGAACTTCTCTCTAGAATCCGAGCATCATTCTTACTTAGGCATCGGAGGGGCTTTCCTCGGAAACACCCCCGAGGCCAGTGACTTTGCTCTTGTGCAGGTGAATTCGGACTCCACTCATTCAAACAAGCAAGATCTTCAACACATACAAAAGGGCCTTCATTCGAAGCCCATTGTTTCCATCTTTACAACACCGGAACAAAAGGGTATCTAATTAACCTTTTTTTACAAATGGGCTAATCTAGTTAATCAAGTTTACATGATGTGTTGATAGAGAAGTTGAAAGGTTAATTGCTACGGAGTAATAAATTGATCGACTGTTGGATGAAAAAAGATGTTATACCACATAAATATTAAAATTTACTTAAGGATCGGGTAAGATTTTTATTTTAAAAAGAAAACAATGATAAAGTGACAAGTGGCATGTACTGTTTTAAAATATTAACTAGTGAGTGGCCCGAGCGTTGCTTCGGGTTTTGGTTTTAACGGGCCGGGGTTTACTTTTATAATAATGTGCCCATTTTTAAAAGATTGTATTTTACATTTTAATTGTAAAAGATAATATGTGTCATAGCTAGCTAAGATGGTAGGAAGTGAAACTTTAATCCATGTAGTCTAGTGTTCGATCCTTGCTACATGCTTTTTTGGTTGTCAATAACATACCATGATTCTTATTAGTGGTGACGTGGCGTAATAAGGAGGATTATACGTGACACATATTCATTTTTATAAACGTCTTTTAATATATTAGTATAGATATAGCATAAATGTAAATGATTTGAAAATGTATGGATAGCCGGACAAGGGTAAATAGTTTGTTGGGCAAATAATGTTTTGTGGAATTAGTCTTCACTTTCTCCTCTCTTATTTTGTTGGGCAACATATTCTATTTGTTACTAGGAATCGGAACCTGAACTGCAGCATGTTTCGATTTTAATTCGGGATATTCTGATTCTTTCCTCATCCATCCACCTTGTCTCAACTCTCAACCCACATGTAGTTATAATCTTACCGATTTAAAGATTCAATACTCATTAAATTGCTCTAAATTAATTTCCTAATTTCAATTCAATGATGCAATGCCACCAAGTTGGATTATGAGATAAAATACCGACTTTAGTACTTTAACATGACTTTCAACAATAGAAGAGAGAGAATTGAAACTCAGGTGTTGGTTGTTAATAAAAACAATATCAAAATTGGAACTTGTCAAATGTCAACGAAATTCTATAATTAAGTGGGATTAAGATAACTAGATCGTGATTAGCACTTCTATATAAATAATCTTACACTACCTTTCCCTTTCTGTGGTGTAACGTGATGTCCATGAATGCACAAACATGCCGGCAAATTGCCAACTAAAACTCCGGCGAACTATCTTGCGAAAGATAATCTCTATTCTGTACGTAATACTCTACCTGTTCCTAAATGTTATTCTCATTTCTCTTTAGCACACTTGTCAATGCAAACAAGACCTCACATGAATATGTTTTTTCTTATACATTGAACATAATTCAAAAGATTCTCTTCCGTTGTGAATAGTACTAAGATTCCAAATGGGAGGAACATAAAAGAATATAGGAGTACATATATATACCTAGACTAATGAGGTCTTTCCTTAGTAGTTATGACCGAATTTCTGTGTACGATAAGTTTTAGGGTCAAATCTCACTCCCAGATTTGTAATTTGAAATTCCCTTGCGACTCATCCGTATTAAATAAACAAACAAGGATATACCTAGAAGCAGCCGGGCTAGGCCTTGTTTGGTTAACATAAGAATTTAATTCTCGTAAAATGTTGTAATATATGAGAAGTACTTCCCTTATATTATACGAAGTACAACATGCTTAATAATCATTAAGTATAGATTGGGAAGAAAACCTTTTATTTTTAATTTGATGCATAGTAAACAACAAAAGGAAATCAATGACGCCGTTAACTTTGCTGTTAAAAAGTGGTAAAATGAATTTTATTTTATTTTTCTAGTTGGTATAATAAAATTTTGAGATTTTTAGATGGTAAAATACAACTTCGAATTTTTGTTGGTGGATAAACACACAATTCCCTATATTTAATTAATTATAATTATTAAACTTCCGGGCAGCAAAATAAAATATAAGCAAATTTGTCAAATAGTACATTTATAACCTAAATTTTGCGAGAAAGGACCTTGTATAATTTCTTTTGTGAAATCACACCTTAATGTAAATCTTTTTTGCGAAAGACAACCTAAGGGATGTTTCTGACATTGACTGGGCTTTTTTCGCCCATTGACTTGCACATGAATTGAACAACACATGTTGCTTCATTTTGCTAGGTTTCCAACAGAACGCATTGTTAAAGTGATGTTATTTTGGTAATGCTCAATTTTGATATATTGTGTCGTGGTTAAGGGAAGTTGTTTCGTTTTCACTAAACATGCTCGTTTTCACAAGTTAACATGTAAAATTAAGCCACATGTGTTGCTTACGTTTAAGTCAACGGCCGAAAAAGCCCAGTCGATGCCAGGAACTTCTCTTTAGTGGTCTTTCACAATAAAAATTACATTAAGATGTGATTTTACAAAAAAAATTATATAAAGTTCTTTCTCGCAAAATTTAGGTTATAAAAGGTTCTTTTTGACAATTTTTTTTTTTTTTTAAAAAAAGCATCACGCAATGAACTATCATCCCCCCTTCCCCTCTATATAAAGGATACAAATTGTAAGAAGCAAAGGCATTCCTTCATTCATCTTCCAATTCATAAACACGTGCACATTCTAATATTTCCACATATAACTCGGCCTGACCCGATCCGACCCGACCCGACCCGACCCACTTTCGTTCCCACTCGATCTAAATTATCACCATTATATTATATCCCTCTATGGCGGCGGCGACGACGATGAAGACGACTGGTTATATAGCAACAATATTAATGTTGCTAACAATCGGCATCCTCCTCCTTCAAGCAGCTTTGACGGTAAATACTAATGTAACGTCACTTAACGTCCAGAAAAACCTCAATAAGGCCTCTGATGCCTTGTCAACTTCTATGACAAGACTTTCGTCTGGAACGATTAACGGTTGATTAAAATACCTCATTCTTCTACCAATTGTCGGTTGGTTCAGTGATGATTGAGGCTGAACTTGGTAGGGATGACCACATGTGGAAGAATGTGGTGTATTTTGGTATTTTTTTGTATTAAAATTAAAATTTAAAATTTAAAAAACTATATAAGAGGTAGTATTTAAGAGGTAGTCTATTTCTTGATGTTTTTGGTAGCTAACTCTTGTTAAGAGGTGGTGATGAGGTGTATAAGGAGAGAGATTAAGAGGGGGCAAATTAAGAGTTAGTCTACAAAGTATAATAGAAGCTAGGGTTTACTAATGGGATTATGTAAGGTTGAATGAGTAATAGAAAGACAAGGAGTAGAACAACGAAAATTACATGCTACTTTGTCGGCTACTTAAAATTTCAATGTTTATTTTATATTTTAATAAAACATTAAATAATCCCCCCTAAAATTTTAATTGAAATTAACTTTTAATATTTCAAGTGAATATGATTTTTCTTATATGGGAAACAATATATAAGATTCTCTTCAATTCTGAATAGTGTCAAAATTCTAAATTGGAACAAGGGAAACTAAACATGTATGGAGTACTCCCTCCGTTTCTTTTTGTTGTATCCGTTTCCATTTTAAGCATTTCATATTGTTGTATCTATTTAGAATCTATTCTATTTTTGGACATACATTTTATCCTAAAATACCCTTATATTTCTATCTAATTACCAAAATACCTAAAGATTCTACCCATATTCCCACCTAATTTTCCCCACCCATAATATTTAATTCTTTTCCCTTCCCCATATACCCACTCTCTCACCTCCAGTGGCGGCACCAGTAAGGGTTCAATGGGTTCAACTGAACCCTTACTGGACCGGACAACTTATGTTAAATAAAAATAAACACAACAATAAACCAAAAATTATCTGAGTGCCTCAGTGGTTGTGCTTCATCCCTCTAACCTAGTGGTCCTGGGGTCGATTCCCATCAATTACACATTTATTTATTTTCCCTTTCCTCCCTCTTTTAAATGGTTTCTTTCTTTCATTTATTCTTTTCACTTTCCTCCTCTTTTAAACAGTTTCTTTTCCCTTTCCCCTCTCTTTTATAGATTTCATTCAATTATAATTAAAAAAAACTACAAAAGATGTCAATCCACCAGGCGGCAATTTTTGTACTTCTCTCAAAGATATATATTTTTCTAGTCGAGAATGATGCACGTAATAGTAATACAACATTTTCAAAACATGAAAAATTATCAATTGTATTTTTATAGTTGTTATTATAATAGAAACTGTGTATTGCATACCACCGAATTATTAGTTGTAACTAGTATTTGGCCCCAGATGATACCCCGGATTATAATGTGAATAGCAATTAATTATATTTCTTAACGAAATTATGTTTGGAAATATTTACAAAATACTTTTTTTGTAATATATTAACATTAATTTTACAAAGAAAACACGTAAAAGGTCATAGTTTAATTGGATAATAGTCTAGTGTTGATTGTTGAAATATGAGATCACACGTTTAAATCTTATGCAAACCACATCTCATAGATTGAAGGATAGAGAGCGCCACGTGGCATGTAAACGTTTGTAACAATTTTTTTTTACGATGTTTGATTTTATTATGTGCCTAGTAATTTCGAACCCTTAAGCAAAGAATCCTGGCACCGCCACTGCTCACCTCCTTTATCACCCATCATTATCACTCCTCTCTCTTACCTTATTTCTTTATTATTTTCTCACTCCTTTATTTATTATAATCTCTTACACCCAATCATTTCTCTTACACCCAATCATTACACTTATACCCATACAAACCAATATTCCAATTTTCTTAAAAACCACACCAGATTCCAAATGGATACATCAAAAAGAAATGGAGGGAGTACTACAATACTATATAATGCATGGGATGAAAAAAAATTAAATTAAAATAGTATCAACAATCGGGAGAGCTGTATTTGCAGTGGATCGGACGGCGGGCAATCATAGTGCCGGTAGTGAGATTATATGAATAATGCGTAAGTTTAACCATGATGTCCTTGCATAAGATGTTCATAGTGCACACATGAACAGTAACAGGAGTTCTACTATCTCCCCAGTTAGTCCAGAATGGACCGGTAATATTAATCGCAAACTTCAAATCATCTTTGCTTAAAACATCCTTATAAATAATAGAATCATGGACGATGATAAAGGTCGCAAGTTGCGACAACATTTAGTTGTCGCAATCTTACGTGTCGCAGTTTAATTGGTACATATAGGCGCCACGTAGAATACACGTCATTATAATATTTTTACTATCAATGCAATATTTCTACTATGAAATATGTAAATAAGGTAGTCGATATGAATAAGGAAACAAATTAGAATATTAAGATTTTCCTACTTTTTTTTTATAACAAGTATAATAGATAATATAAGTTAAATATTTTAATTTCCAATTTAAATCATGACACATAAGCATGCTATGTCATCATTGTGACACGGCTATAATGGTCGCATGTTGCGACCTTTATCATTTTCGTAGAATCATTAGCAAGACTCATGCTTAGTTTAATCTCCTTGACTTGGTCCTCCTTTTCTTGGTGATAGATGAACTTGTGTTTTTTCGAGACGACAATAGAGTCGCTAGGGTACGAAAGCAAGACACGAAGGGACCTAAATTGTACGGGTACCCTGTTCTTTACAGAAAGAGTTAAGTTGAGATTTATAGCATTGACGTCATCGGTTGATCCGTTGTAATTCGATGACGACACTATGACGACGGGATTCGGATACACCTCTAGAGAATCGACTTGGAATTTGAACGGAGTGAGGTCGATGTCGGTGATGTCGCCTATCGCCAAAAACGTTATACATAGACCAATAATAATAATCACGGTCATGACTTGGAGTACACGTTTCGTGGTTGGTGTTAAACATGTTGGAAATCCTAGTGAGAAAACAAAAGAAAATGAGTGGGAAAATGTGGGAATATGAAAAGTCCCACATAGGAAAAACACAAACCATATTCAATGTTTATATTTGGGGGTTTGAGGGAAACATTTGTTTAAGAAAGCATGTGAGTGGCATGGGTGGTCACAACACGCGCGCGCGCGCCGGGCTGGGCTCGGCCTTGGGCCTTGGCGAATGCGGTTCGCGGGCGTGGGGTGGGTTTTGTGGGCCGGGGTATTCTTTTTGGTCAAGGGCGGTTTGATTAAGTCAGAAGACTTAATCAACCCACTAACTTTGGAAACTGCTCCATTAATCACGTCATTACCCTGGAGGGCAACCGCAAGTGTTCTACTGCATCGGAGGCAGTGGTCCGGCCACGGCACGACAATCGTTTCAGTTCGTATTACGCAACATCCAGTTAAGTCGTTCCAATTACTTATTTAGCTAACAAAACATTCACGTGCCATTGTGATTGGTGTGAAGGAAATAGATGAGATTGATCACTAATTAAAACTTTTTTGAGTAAATAATAACTCATATGCTGATATCAATATTTATAGGGAACGTATTATGTACTGATGAAGTATATTGGGTTCTAGTAGGTTTAGGAAACTCGAGTTGTATTGGTTTAGGAATCTAATACTCCCTCCGTATTTATTTAAATAGATTATTTAATTAAATAGTGGGGTTGATAAGTTATTAAAAATGGCAAGTGTATCTCTTAAATAAATACGTCCGGAAAAGGCAAGTGTATCCCTTAAATAAATACAGAGGGAGTATAATCCTAAACTAACACAACTCTAACAAACTGCAATATAATCAACTTGAACAGTATAGGACTCTTACTTTTGAGTCTTTACTAACAGGGGCGGATCTTTGTTGTGGCTGGGGGGCCTGGTCCCGGCCGAAAAATTTTATAGTGTATTTTTAGTTACGGCCCCCCCTCAAATTTTTGTATAATTGTATAATTACATAGTATAATGCTTAATTTTTGTCTACCGATCCCCTTCGTAAAACCGTTGAAGGTCCGCCATGGTTTACTAACACAAACTAAAACAAGTCATAGGAGTTGTTAAGATAAGATAGAATTAGAACAGTTAGAGTACAAGTAGTACCCTAATGTGAGTAGAATTATATTATGTATAGGAGTAGTACGTAGAGTTTGAGCAAGGAAACTATAACTTACGGAATATGTACAAGTACTATATATTTTGGGATGCAATCCTAACACTTTAAAACATACAAACTTCAAGTTACTATTGCAGCAATAGTGTGCTGTCGATTTTGCCCCCACCTTTCAACCTTAATTACTGGATTTTTCCATGACGTTGGATGGTGCCACGTGTTCCATCAGCCATCTGCCTGGTTTGCTCCTCTTTGTTTTCCCTTTCTCTTTCCTCGACTGAGATCTTCTTCCCCTTCCATTTTCTAGAAACCCTAGCTCTATCTCCGCAATCTCCACAATCTCCATCGCCCCCTTCACCTATCTCCTTCCATCATCCTGGATTTTCAGATCGTCAATCCCCGTTTTTCTTCAAGAGGATGTTGTTTTATGGTGATCAAAGGCCACGTTCGAGGATTTTGAGAAGGAGTCCGACATTGATGCATTCGAATGTGATAATCGATTGTTTTCTATGGTTTTGTTATTAATTTTGCTATTTTTGGTCAGTTTAACTCACTACCTCCTTCATTTCAACCCTAGCTATCCGCTCTCATGTGACGAATCGGTTGATTCTTAATTCGCCTCTTCAACAATCAGCACCCAGGTTCTTCATGATTATACTCTCTCAAACAAATTCTCCGCTGCGAAAACCGTTTGAACCCTCGAATCTCAGGTCTGAGTTTTTATTTTTAATTAGTGTATACGTATATGACATTTTAATTCATCAATTAAGATAATTTATTTGGTCTATTTCCAGTGATTTTGAATTTAGGGTTCTTATTTTTATCTCTTTTCTAATTCAATTTCATTAATGTTTTGTTTTATAGCGTTGTGATTTTAAGGTTTCTGAGATTTTAAGCTTGTAACATTTTCCTACTTCATTTATTTTTGTTTGGGTGCAGGTATTGGGGAATCTAATTGGCAATGTCAGGTTAGAGTTTATTACTTTTCTTTTGGGATTTATGGTTGAATTTTTGCCTCATTTTTTCTTAACTATAGGGGTTTATAAGATAACGTGTAGCTGGATTTTGTGTAGTTGAATTATGTAAATGAATATATATTATACACAATGAACGCATATTTTCTCCTCTTCAATCTTTGAGTTTTGGATATTTGGATTAGCTTATGATTTTCGTTAGTAATATTTGATTATCCAGTTGTTAAATTGTTTAGTAGAACTGGTAGCACGTAGGAATTGTCATATCTTTCAAGTGTTTAAATAATTTGATCCATTATGTTAATGTCGATTGTCAATTCGACTTTAAGGACGGAAGACTGAGATTTGATCATTGGGAGGAACTTTTTCTTTGCATATTATATACGGGCGAGTTCAAAAAATAGTGCTGAACATGTTGATCAAATAGATGTAAGGTGTTTTTGTTAGGTTATGATACATATGACATTTACATAGATCATGCGGAAACAACCATTAACCCAGGAAACATATTATTTACACATAATCATATAGCATAATTAGATGCATACTCTTTGTTGCGTGTCTTCCCTAGCTGCGCCCGAACCGAACAAGAACAAGTCTTTTAGGACTCCAAGTGTCGTCCCTCCGTAGATAGTCCACAGCACGTCCGGATCCGCCTTAAGATTGACCAACTAGAACCGCCCTTAAGGTACTAGAAAATTCGGCACTTTTATGAGCAAGATGTGTTTTAATTTTCTCTCAAAAAACTCACTTTTGAATACTTTGAAACTTGTGTATAAATTATGACCCCTAGGCCTTTATTTATAGAGTTATGGAAAAGGAATCGTAATCCTAGTAGGATGCGAATTAATTAGAATTAGAATCCTACATGAATTCTATTTAATTAATTTATCCAATTAGGAATAGACATTTAATCATACACTGACTCTTGCAGATTCAGGAATCATGCATGAGCACAAACTCACACACACACGGCAGCCACAAGGGCTGCCCATGCGTGTGCGAGCAGCAGCCCACGCAGCAAGGCCCACGCATCCGTGGCCCTTGGCGCGCGCTGGGCCTGCCTTGCGGTAGGCCTGGGCGCTGCCTTGGCTGGGCTTGTGGCGCGCATGCTTGCTGGGCGATGGCCCCGGCTTCGTGCTGGGCCTTCGTCCGGCAAGCCTCGTCCGATGCTAATTCGTACGATACGCTTCCGATTAAATTTCCATTTCCGGAATCTATTTCCGATACGAACAATATTTAATATTTCCGATTCCGGAATTAATTTCCGTTTCGAACAAATATTTAATATTTCCGTTTCCGGAATTATTTTCCGATTCCGGTAATATTTCCGATTCTGACAATATTTCCGTTTCCGGCAATATTTCCGATTCTGGTAATATTTCCATTTCCAATAATATTTTCCGATACGTACCATGTTTCCGTTTCCGGCAACATCTACGACTTGGATAATATTCATATTTCCGATACGATCCATATTTCCGTTTCCGGCAATATCATCGTTTCCGGAGTATTCATTTCTTGCCTGTGACGATCTTAGCTCCCACTGAAACCAAGATCCGTCGGTTCCGAATATTCATAGATGGAGTATTTAATGCCATTAAATACCTGATCCGTTTACGTACTATTTGTGTGACCCTACGGGTTCAGTCAAGAGTAAGCTGTGGATTAATATCATTAATTCCACTTGAACTGAAGCGGCCTCTAGCTAGGCATTCAGCTCACTTGATCTCACTGAATTATTAACTTGTTTAATTAATACTGAACCGCATTTATTAGACTTAACATAGAATGCATACTTGGACCAAGGGCATTATTTCCTTCAGTCTCCCACTTGTCCTTAGGGACAAGTGTGCATTTCCTAATTCCTTTGTCGCTCGATGCTTGCTCTTGAACATAAGGTAAGAGTTGTCATCCTTATTATGTCCAGAGGTGTTCCTCGGTTTCAGAGTTCAACTGATCAAATAAACAGATAATCATAGCCTATGATTCATCCGAGCACGGCCATGCATTTCACAGTTTCTAGCTCTCCGAGTGGCCTTGTACAACTTTTAAGCATCTCTTCCCGATTTATGGGAGGACAATCCCAATCTTGCGATCTTGAGATTAGACTTCGTTTGATAGGTGATTACCTGAGCGTTGCCTTTATAGCCTCCTTTTACGGTGCGACGGTTGGTCAACGTCAAAGCAACCAGTTCTCAAACAAGTAATCTCAAATCACTCAGGTATTGAGGATTTAGTGTCTAATAATTTAATGAAATTTACTTATGACAGACTTTCATCTCTTACAGTAAAGTTTCATAGGTCTTGTCCGATACTAGTCTTCCCAAAGTAAGTATCTATGCAAATGATTATGACATTGCCATGTCCACATAGTTCAAGAAACAGAACTACTAGTCATCTTGCATTCTAATCGTCTAACGTTTTCTATGCGTCCAATTTTATAGAAAACTCCGATTAGGGACCATTTTCAACCTTTGACATTCAAGTTCACTTGATAGACATTTCTTAGTCACAGGACTGGTCCTGACAGTCTATCTTGAATATATCGTCAAATTGAAGGGACTCATCATTTAATACTAAACCAAGATTAAATGGAATATGAAAATACATTTCATATATGATAAATGTTCAACCCAAATGTTTTATAACCATGGGCCTCAAACCCATCTTCTAAAACAATTCATGGAATTCAAAGCTATGCTTGATTTCCAGTGCTACAACGTGAGTGTTGCTTCTCACTTGTTGCATAGGTTTAGTTATCATGCTTTGCCAATCTTAATATCCTTTTCATCGAATGTTCTTCGAGATATGATGATAAGATCTTTTCGAGTTTGTTTATTATGTGATCTAGTCTTTCTTACTTCGATGGTGGTTTTACTCATTTTGCAATGAAGAACCATCAAGTTAGCAGACGTTTTTCTTGCTTCAAGAGTGGTTCTACGCATTTTTCAATGAAGAACCATCAAGCCAGCAGATAGGTGATCTACTCAAGTTCAGTGAAGAACTTTAAACAACCCTGTTTTATTGCTTCTTAGGCAATAATCACTTTTACTTCAACTGTATAGGTTGCTAGTGATGCTTTGTTTGGATTTACCTATCCAAGTAGTTCATAGATATGTGGAAGACTCTCCAACTATATCTTAGAACATAGAAATTATTATTTTAATTTCCCACGCAACAACTCATGGTCTCCAATCCATGTTGCCATTTCAAAACACGATGCTCTATAGCTCGTCCTTATCAATGGTTAACTCCAAAGGGTCTTGCTTGATCCTTTGCCAGTGTTTATGCGTGTAGCATCAATATTTAGCATATCTTTATTTCCTTGAATCAAGAACTATTCCTATGTACCTTTTCAAGTACCATAAGTATTCTTGATCTCAATCTAGTTGATCTTTACTTAGATCAATAGAGATTGGTATATGTTCGTCATGGCTAAAGTCATACGATACGTTTTTGGCGATCCTCATATTATATCATACATGATAAATTCTTTTGCAGAATAATTCCCAATTGAATTCTATTCTTGTAACTTTAGCTCATCTAGTTTTAGTAGATACTAAATCCAGCTAAATTCTTTGACATATAATATAGGTTTAAGAATCTTACTTAGATTCTTTGATGTTTAACTTAGTAAATGCTTATACATAGTTCAAACATCCTTTACTTAGATTTATTCACATGGGTCGAATATCTCCAATGGAGACTTTCGTGTTTGATTTAGTAAATGCCATTACTTAATCCAAAACAATATCATAAGATCTTTGTAAATAGATCTTAATACCCAGTATGTACTAAGTTTCGCCATGGTCCATTATTGATGAATAATCTCAAATCTAAGTCATTAGCATTTGAATGTTATTTCACAATAGAGAGATATGTGTGTGATACACATAGGACCAAATAAGTTTTTATGTACTCCCACTAAACTTCTTATACATCTATAAGAATCATGTATATTTTATGAAACTAAAATGCTTATTAGCTTCACTTAAAATACAGTTCCAATTCCCAATTGCTTGCTTAAATCTGTACTTAGATTTTATAAGCTAGCTTTCCTTTTCAAGCATCTATTTGGATCCACAAATCCTATGACATGCCATGTACATAGTTTATTCCAACATTTGATTGAGGAATACTTTTGTCATCCAATTGCCATATTTACCAATATGCAATCATTGCTTGATTTATAGACTTGAGCATTACGATTATGCATGAGGTTTCAACACAATCCATGCCATGAATTTGCTTGTAACCTTTTAGCAACTAATCTAGCTTTGTGTTGTGAACACAATTTCATGTTTGATGGTTTTTATCCTTAAAACAGACTTGCAACCAATAGGTGTGAAACTATTCTTGCAAATCAATAAAATTTCAATTTTGTCATCAAAACATTGAGTATGTTTTATGGCCTCTAACCATTTAAAACATTTGAGTCTATATATGGCCTCTAACCATTTTAGGGAATCTGGGTTTCGTCATAGCTTTCTTACAGGTCACAAACTCATTAATCTACATGATAATAGTTTGACTGTAAGTTGTAGGTTTCTTCACTATCTAATAGAAGAATTGCATAGTTTCAGTGACCTGAACTCTATGCCTACTTTGGGTATAGAACATCAAACAAATAGAATATCAATAGCCACTTAAAAGTCCTTTGAATATTCTGTTC
Source organism: Spinacia oleracea (assembly GCF_020520425.1). Classification (NCBI taxonomy): domain Eukaryota; kingdom Viridiplantae; phylum Streptophyta; class Magnoliopsida; order Caryophyllales; family Amaranthaceae; genus Spinacia; species Spinacia oleracea. Next base: position 147,934,287 of record NC_079492.1, read on the forward strand.
TCCTTGAAGCACTTGTAAAGTCTTCTAAGAGATGTCTATTCTTTAAAAGCCACTTCTAAAGTCCTTAAAGAATACGTTCGGGTTTTCTAAAGCACTTCGAAAAGCCTCCGGAATGTCCGTTTATGTTTGTTGTTCGCCTCGAAAACTTTCGAGGTCTATTTTCTCCCACTTGTCATTTTGGAAACGAATCTCCAAAAGGACATTATTTCGAGCAAACAAACATTATGTTCTCAAAAATTCGTGGTAGAAACAATACCCTTGTGTCTCATTTGAATAAATCACAATGAAACATATATCTAGACTTGGGCCTTAGTTTGTTGAATAACAAACACTAAGCTCCCACTGAGTTTAGCAACTCTTTAGATATATATAATTGAAAAGATATCCTGAAATTACTTTTCAATAGCTTTGACGAATTTGGTTTAGTTTGGTGGTAGTTGAGCATTTTGTTTTAGAAATTATAGGAAAAGTTTTTATGATTCATCATTGATCGAATCAAGTACTAATTGACTTCGATTATTCCAACTACGATATGCCATATCTTATGGACCTAGATTGTGAAATTACAACACACAATCATTGATGATCATATTTGGTCTCAAGTAATCATCAACATGATCTAACCTAGATCTTTATGATTTCTTGCCAAGTGGATTTTATACTTCTGAATCTTTGAACTAGCCAAACAGATTCAACTTATATCACATTTGAGTAAATAAACCTACATTTACTCAAATCCATGCGAAATAATAAAGTCATAAAATATTTCTTTAGCTTTGAACTCTATTGTCTAGGCGTTCTAACAATAGTTCACATCTTTTGTTACTTTCAACAAGTAAGACTAGCTTGTCTTAAGTTGATCTAGAAATCAACCAACTTTCAAAAGTCCATCAAAATAGAGCTTATGAATGTTAACTTGTTGATATGGTCTAAGCAACAATGCCAAAGATTTAATGGAACTCAAATCAAGGGTTTGATTTGAACCTAGTAAAGTTCTTTAAAGAGTTGTTTGTTTTAATCAAGCATATTGACTCAACCAGTAATTGACCATTTCATTCAAATAAACAAACAAACAAGCATTGTTTTTGTTCTTCTGAATGTGAGTCTTTCTGTGTTTGAAGCAGAAATTTAGGTATGCTGATTATGGAACAAAATAGCCATTAAGTTCCAGCCTTTGAAAGGACTTAAAACAAACTAGATGACCCTACAACTAATGTAGCATTGCCATGCTTCATTTCCCACTTGTAGGTCATTAGTGTATCCTAGCTTCCATTGTTTGAGTTATTACCGAAGTAAGAACCTCAAGCGGTATATGATACCAAGGAAGTTTGATTGCTAGGTCACTCCTCTTTAAACATAAACTTATAGGTAGAAACGGAATCGTAAATTCCTTTCATATGTTCCTTTGTTTTCCTATTTCTTGTACCCTTTCTTATAGTCTTAAGAATTGAATTCTTTAGTGTTGACTTTTATACTTTGTTAGATATGTCCAATGTCACCAACAAGGTTCTTTTCCATTTTAATTTATGTTGAATATTCTGTTTCAACTAGATGATCTTACAAGAAGCTTCTAAAGTTCTCTAAGCATCGATCTATTCGAATGTCTAGGGACTAGACTCATTCGAGAATTAAATGGACAAAGATATTAGGTTGTTAACCATTGGTAAAGCTGAGCGTTTAAGCTCAATGCTTTATGATCTCAAAACTACGTTGTATTTTGAATTCACAAGCACCAATCGGTTTTCCATTCGACTTTGATACTCGAAAACAACCATAAAAGTCGATATAAGAAACGTACATTTTAAATTGCTCACTTTTTCTCATTTCCGTGAATCGTTCTTGGATTCACTACCAATCGAGGAAATTTACTGTTACCTTTCTAAAAGGATTTATTGCAGTGCAAGATATTTAATTATAAACAATAATTAAAACATACATTGAAGCATGCAAAGTCTAAACATTTATCATGAATAATAACTTGAAATTAAAGCAACCATGCAATTCAAACAAGTTATTAGCATTTTATTCGAATTATGTGTTCCGGCAGGTGTGAATAAAATGATTCCAAGACCCTAAAATCATTGAAGAACTAAGCACAGTTTGTCGACTTAATCCTAGAACATCTTAGGTAAGCAAAAGCCTTTTGCTAATAGTCTAGAAACTATTCTTGGTTGATAGGTACGTCTAAGAACTTATTAGGTAAACCTATCGAATTTGCCACGACATAAAAGGACTCCTTACTTATATCGTTGAGTTTCACCAAAACTAACATGTACTCACAATTATTTGTGTACCTTGCCCCTTTAGGACCAATAAGTAACACCTCGCTGAGCGAAAACTATTACTAGATTGATGTAAAGGATATCCAAGCAAGTGTATATTTTGGCATGGCACCTTTTAACTCAATTTTTAAGTTTGGAACTTAAGGCTCTTACTATGTTGGTTAGATTTTAAGTGAACTAAAATCCTTAATCATGCAACATAATCAAGCTTTTGATCTCATGCATTTTAAGACATATTTAAAGCAATAAATAACTTAAAACATGCATAAGATATTTGTGATCTAGTATGGCCCGACTTCATCTTGAAGCTTTGACTTCAAAGTCCGTCTTGAAAATCTCCGTGGGAGGCACCATTTTCTTCAAATAGGATAAGTTATAATTAATTACAACTATTTGATGGTACGCAGACCATATTTGAATTAAAAAACAACTTTGGTACTTTAGACCAATTACATTCAAATTAATGGTACGCAGACCATATTTTCTATCCTATTTAGGGCCATACTAGTCACTTCATAACCTGCAAAACAGTACATATACAATATATACCATTCACCCATTCATTATCATGAATGGCCCACATAGCTGGTTAGTAAAACACATTATGCATCACGTAAACATTTGCAGCAATTAATCAAGGGCACCAATAATCTACCAATTATTCAGTCCTTATTAATTCTAATCAAGTTGTTTTAACCTTAAGGATTTGTAGACCTAATCAAGAGTTTATGACTAAAAAGCGCTCCCACTCAAACCAATAAATTCATATGCTTTACTAATTTTAAACATAAAATTGTATTTCTAGTCTAACCGGAAACATACAAATTTAATTAAAATTTAAAGCTCATATAAATTTATAATTGAATCCAAAAATTTAATTTAATTTCAGTCGCATTTAAATTAATTCATGATTTTAATTTTAGTAAAATAATTAGAATAAATTCCATTTATTATAATTATAATATTCAAAATTAAAACCCAAGAAATTAATTCAAATTATTAATTTTAAAATTAATTAAAATTACGTGAACTGAAATTTTCAAATTAAACATTCAAAACGATCTAATCGTAACGCAAACACCCTACGCGTTGCACGCCCATGGGCCGTACGCACACAGCCATTGCTGGCCATGTGCGCGCAGCCCATGCGCTCGTAGCATAGCTGCTGCTGTCCCAACGCAAGCCTCCGCATAGCGCCCATCGCACGCGAGCTATCGCTCGCAGCGCGCGCGCGCGAGATCGCTCGCTGGGCGCGCGACATCGCTCGCTGGGCGCGCGACATCGCTCGCTGGGCGCGCTGGCTCGCTCGCTGTGCGCGCGAGCCATCGCTCGCTGGGGCGCGACATCGCGCGCTGTGCGCGCGAGCCATCGCTCGCTGGGGCGCGACATCGCTCGCTGGGCGAGCGACATCGCGCGCTGTGCGCGCGAGTAGTGCTGGGCGCAGCGCTCGTGGCACGCGAGCTTGCGCTCGCTGCGCGCGAGGCTGCGCGCACTTGTGCGAGGCAGCGCGCGTTGTGGCGCAGCTCGCTTGCTGCCCACACGCGACTGCCTTGGCTCGCCCCTCGCCCATGCCCATTCGTTCATTGCTCGTGGCACACGACACAAGGCAGGGCTGCTGCCTTGCGCTCGTGCACTACGCCCTTGCTCATTGCATTCGTGCCGCACGGGCGACGAGCTCCCTTGCTCGTCGTCGCATGCCCGCATTATACAATACCCTTAAGGGTAACACGAAGCGTCCATTGCTTCGTGCGTGCAAGTTATTTGAACGAATCGCATAAAATTTAAAATTTATATTTAAAATTAATGACAAATTAATAAATATTATTAATTTCATAATTTTAGGGCGAAAAAATCGAAAATTTATTATCCAATTGATTTCCGATTGATATGGATTCAAGTCTAGGTCATAAAAATTTAAAATTTATCGTAAATTTACAATTTTTATGGTGGTTTTTAATCATAGGTTTCTAATTAAATTACAATTAATTATGAAAATCAAATTAATTCTAAATTATTCTAGTTTTCAACAAATTAATCATAATTACAAATTAGATTGCATAATTAACAAGACTAGGCATTCAAACTTGTTAAACATATGCAGTAGGTCAATCAAAAATTCAAGATTTATCAACAGGAATCGCAAATATTTAATTTAACATCTTAAATTTACGAAATTTTGCATTCGAAAAACTAAAACCTTCGAAAAGTCATAGTTAGGCTTCGAATTTGAGAATTCTGGGTTCGGCAGAAAAAACTATTTTTGTCAAAATTTTAGAATGCCTTTTACATGCGGAATTGACACAAAAATCACTCAATTCGGATGAGTAATGAAGAAACTGCCGAAAAACTGCGTACGTATAATTAAATAAACGCAATTTGCAATTAATTAACAATTACGAAAATTAATCACCCCTTTTAATTCTTGCAAATTTGTAATATTTAACCATGTTCATGCAATTTAGATTATGAAAATAATAAGGGGCTCGTGATACCACTGTTAGGTTATGATACATATGACATTTACATAGATCATACGGAAACAACCATTAACCCAGGAAACATATTATTTACACATAATCATATAGCATAATTAGATGCATACTCTTTGTTGCGTGCCTTCCCTAGCTGCGCCCGAACCGAACAAGAACAAGTCTTTTAGGACTCCAAGTGTCGTCCCTCCGTAGATAGTCCACAGCACGTCCGGATCCGCCTTAAGATTGACCAACTAGAACCGCCCTTAAGGTACTAGAAAATTCGGCACTTTTATGAGCAAGATGTGTTTTAATTTTCTCTCAAAAAACTCACTTTTGAATACTTTGAAACTTGTGTATAAATTATGACCCCTAGGCCTTTATTTATAGAGTTATGGAAAAGGAATCGTAATCCTAGTAGGATGCGAATTAATTAGAATTAGAATCCTACATGAATTCTATTTAATTAATTTATCCAATTAGGAATAGACATTTAATCATACACTGACTCTTGCAGATTCAGGAATCATGCATGAGCACAAACTCACACACACACGGCAGCCACAAGGGCTGCCCATGCGTGTGCGAGCAGCAGCCCACGCAGCAAGGCCCACGCATCCGTGGCCCTTGGCGCGCGCTGGGCCTGCCTTGCGGTAGGCCTGGGCGCTGCCTTGGCTGGGCTTGTGGCGCGCATGCTTGCTGGGCGATGGCCCCGGCTTCGTGCTGGGCCTTCGTCCGGCAAGCCTCGTCCGATGCTAATTCGTACGATACGCTTCCGATTAAATTTCCATTTCCGGAATCTATTTCCGATACGAACAATATTTAATATTTCCGATTCCGGAATTAATTTCCGTTTCGAACAAATATTTAATATTTCCGTTTCCGGAATTATTTTCCGATTCCGGTAATATTTCCGATTCTGACAATATTTCCGTTTCCGGCAATATTTCCGATTCTGGTAATATTTCCATTTCCAATAATATTTTCCGATACGTACCATGTTTCCGTTTCCGGCAACATCTACGACTTGGATAATATTCATATTTCCGATACGATCCATATTTCCGTTTCCGGCAATATCATCGTTTCCGGAGTATTCATTTCTTGCCTGTGACGATCTTAGCTCCCACTGAAACCAAGATCCGTCGGTTCCGAATATTCATAGATGGAGTATTTAATGCCATTAAATACCTGATCCGTTTACGTACTATTTGTGTGACCCTACGGGTTCAGTCAAGAGTAAGCTGTGGATTAATATCATTAATTCCACTTGAACTGAAGCGGCCTCTAGCTAGGCATTCAGCTCACTTGATCTCACTGAATTATTAACTTGTTTAATTAATACTGAACCGCATTTATTAGACTTAACATAGAATGCATACTTGGACCAAGGGCATTATTTCCTTCAGTTTTGTCCAGTACAAGATTATAAGCTCATTAGAACGCTTATATAATCTAGAATTTATTCTATTAATAATGATGAGAATGTGACTTTCTTCGTGTAGACCAAGCTTTATTTTTTTTTAAAGTAGATTATGAGGTAGAGGCTCTCACATATATCCTATCTCTTATTCTTTGCAGTGAGAAAAGCGACGAGGATAATGCTTCTCTTAAAACTTTGCGAGATGCAAGTATGAAAACAAGGATGGTAAAGGAAGCATATGACATCGAGAAGCATCATATATAGTGGATAGAAGGCTATGGTAAGTTGTATATAGTTTGTAACTATTGTAAGTGTGGAATTATCAATCAATATTCCGTTTCTTTTATCTTGCTTCGCCTCATCAATTTCATAAGTTCCTCCGAGAAAGCACATAAAGTTTATACAGGGGATGGGAAAAACCCATATATATGACTGTTCACTGCAAAATCCTTTTCCTTGTGTTCAAGTGTGGATACATGTAAGACTGTAGACTGTAGTGGACCAGACACGTTTTCTTAATGTGAAATAAAGAGTCTGGGTATCATAGATATTGATAGGCTTTGTAACTTTGTGTCAAGCTCGTGTTATTACTGTTCCCAAAAAAATAGTATTGCAGTATGAATTTAAGTCCTACTTTTGGAAGCTATTACACATGTACCATGAAATTTATGGTGTAGATCTATGGTATATATTGATGCAGTTTCAGAAAGTCATACTAAGTTATATGTGAATATTCTTACAATGTCTTTGTTTATGTATACGTTTTTTAAGACTATATAGTACGGAGTATGAAATCTGGGTTCTGATGGTTTGTATGCTTTTATTAGCAGATATATGTTCAACAAATGGCATGCCCAATAATGATGGACGGGTAACTATGAGAAGGTTATGGAATTGTACAATGTCCCGAGGCTTAGCCGTAACTCCTTTCCTCTTCTAACTCCCCCAAGATCTGAAAATGATAATAGCACTATCGTATGTCGCCCGACTTATTGCTTAAATATCATGTTATTAATGCTAAATAAACTACTACCTGTTGCAACTTGCAAGTTTTCAGTTCTTTACTAGCTTTTTCCTATTAGTGTAAACAGAATTAAAACTTTTCTTATAGATGTTACATCCTTTATCTCTAATTGTATCTAATGGGAATTGTACTTCAGAAAACATATTTGCAAAGATACATTTCAACCAAATGTACCCCAAAAGTAAAACAGTGAGGTTACTTGTTATTCTCCCCTGACTTGTACTCCTTGAAGTTGTAACTCCTTGTTCCTTTGCCGGATATCGTTTTTTTGTTACTGGCTTACTGCTTCTTGCCTTTTGTCTCTACGGTCTGGATCGACCACCCTAAAAAAACTATTGAGGTCATCAACTTAGTGAATGAGTATAGATTATTACAATTACTTTTTGATCATCGCCTTTTAATAAATAGATATAAGAGACTAACAGACAAACAAAATCACAATTTGGTGGGTTGTGTTTTGTATTGGTAAATATGCCCCCAATTTTTTTTGTCATTTTCCTTAAGAATAATGTCATTTGTCACTATTCTAGGTGTGATCATTTGTTGATTAATTTTCATCATCATTTCATGATCTGTAGGGTTTTGGAGTTGCGGGAAGCAATTCAAACGGACTGAATTCAGAGTGAGTAGTTGATTGTGTGTGAAAAGGTGAACAATTTCTCAATTTTATTTGTAGAAATGAAATTTTGTTTGTAACTTCATTGTTCCTTGTACAGAATTCTCTGGTTATAGACCTTATAGTAGCTTCAAATTAATTTAAGATGGCTGTCACTCTTTTGAATGCATATTTTGTTGTTGGCTTTATTTTGGCACTCAGTTTTAGTTATTCACATTTTTTCTTAGCTATTTATATGATATGCCAGAACATTCGGAGAAAGGAAGTTTTAGTAGGGGGATTCTGTTTACTGAACATTTAGCATCGATTCTGTTTACTTGAGTGGAAGCCTGGAAGAAGTTGTTGATGTTATATCTTTTGGGTTTTATCTTCTTTTACTTATTACAGAGTATCTGTTATGAGGAAAGCTGAGTCAAGATTTTCATAGGAATTCGAATGGAATTTGAGAGTTGTGTTAGAGCTTGTGCCTTTTTCTCAATGAAGAGTTTGGAACTTCCTATAACCCAATTTGACTGATAATACTTCCATTGTCACTGCTACATACTAGAATTGTTTTATCAATTTAACTATTCTGTGCACTAATATTTGAGAATCTTCTTTTCCCATCTTACTAAAGTTGATATATTTTCATTTTTGGCTTGTGATTTAGATGGGCGTGGCCATCCTATTTATGCAAAGGCTAGAATTTGTCCAACTTGTGGAGGGGTTGGGAGGGTAAGTTCAACTGGATTCACATATATGACCCTTTCTTATGCTTCTTATTCTAATCCAATTTTCAAGGCTAGTCACTTGCAAGTTTTCCTTATATGGAAGGAAACCTCTCCGTAAAATTGAGTCTACGAGTTTTCAAAATTACCATTTATTCAGCCCCCAAGCTTGAGCGTCCAAAGTATACAGCTCAGACCCAGCTTCTACATATGTTACTGGTTGGCCACTATATCAAGGTTTAGTTTCCAGAAAAATGTATTAATGATGATCAAATTACATATTTCAGTGTTAACTTTAACGTTACATGTGCTACTTTTTTATCCACTCGTGCAATATCCATGGAAAGCAAATGATTATCAATTTGTAACTTTTTCATATTAGATATTTAAAAAAAATGTAACTTTTTCATATTTCATTGTAGCTTTTAGTGGCAGATTCAGCATCTAAGCTAAGGTTGAACTCCAAACTTCTCTAGGTAGAGTTCTTGCTACCTTTAGCGGTGTATATAACTAACAAGCGATCTCTTTATTGATCATATTTCTACCTCCAAATTCTTATTTCAGGACTCAATAGTTGGTTTGGTAAATGGAAATCCAAAAGTTGTATGGAAGGCAGGCATGAACAAGCAATTATCCAACTATACAGTGAGTTTTTAGCCGAATGTTCCCCTATAAAGCGAGACTTAATCTTGTATCTTTAATAACTTGAGTGACCCTGACTCCCTGTGACTTGTTTGACTTGTGTTGTTGTGCACAATGTCACTGATATCTTTTATAAACTATTGTTAATCTTGGTCTTCAAGTACATACTATTAAGCTTGGTCAATTATATTAACTTGTCCATTCTTGTAGAGTTCAGCCATTTATATTAACTGAATATAATTTGCATAGTCAAAATTAATGAACAGATATCGAAAATTTTGAAACATCTGTGTTTAAGTGATCATCTCAATTTTTTCTTTGTAGCTGAATTTTACACTTTATTTTGAATATTTTTATTAATTGGCATTATGATTTGGGAAAATTATTTAAAATCCCTCATTTATCTCGACAAATTAATCGCATAAGCTACTTTGGAAGGTAGAAATCAGCTTAGCATGGAGAACGAATATTTTTGTGTAATAAATGAAGAAAAATATGCTTTGATATTGATAGGAATGTATAGTGTCACTGAATTTTGGCTGGGATTTGCCATCAACTTTATGAGAAAAATAATGTCCATGTGTTTGTCTGCAGGAAAAGCTTCTGACAAGCGAGAAATGAACTGAAGCTTCAGTTGGGAAGAAGTTTAAAGAATGATGTCCTGAGATTGAGAAGATTCACAAGGTAAAATTGTTTGTTCTTTGCTAACTCTTAATTCGATTGAGTAAAGCAAGTTTATATTGTTAAGAAGGGATTTATCTATAAATGTAGCTTTGTTAGAGTCATAGATTGTAAAATGACGGCGTATCTCACAAATTTATTCTTAATAATTGATTAGATTGTTGGAAGGTATATTATATGAACACCTTTAGTTAACCATGTCACCACTACTACTACTTTACACACTACTCGCTTGTCATCGTGTGAATTTAGCTGTGTAGATTAGTCTTGGGAAGAATAACTCCACATTAAACAGGAGTATCACTTGAACTTACTGAAAGCTATTTGAGATTTGTACATGGCTATCGAAGAACCATGTTAGAGTTTTCACTATTCAGACATGTTACCAAACTGTCAGAATCCTTGATAATTGTTCTTCCAAAATTTTCTTTGGGTCTTTGCATTGGGTTGGTCCTTCAGTTACTAAATATTTTCATTTTTTCATATCATCCAATTTTAATCATTCAAATGTAATGACCCAATCTAAACAACAGACGAAAACTTACTGAATTTAAAGAACAAAGCTCCACTTAACTCATAACACCTGTCAGCCCAGGGAATCACGAAAACCAAGCAAAATACAGCCAAAACAAAAGAAGAAAACTTAAAGAATACAGTCAATATTTCCTTGTTAAGAGGACAGTAAGCCAACTATACAAGGAAATGTCAGCAATAATACAGGCTAGAAATGCTAGATTATAACCGTTAAACTTTAATCATACATGATACTCAAAGTTCAACTAAAAATTTGCCTTCTTACTTAAAGGAAGCATTCTCCATTTTATGTACTTGATGTATCTCATGTTTCTTAACTTCCAATGACCCAAGTTTCTTGAAGTTAAATGACATGTACTTTTATGTTATTCCATTTTTGGTTTTGCTTGAAGAATTAGAGCTTTTTTTTATGTAGCTTTCTGAGAAGTTAATGGAGTTGCAAATGTATATCTGGGAGTTCTGAATACAGAGATATGGATTTTCCAACTCATTTTTTTCTCCATTGTCCAATATCATATTTTACTAGAACTAGAATTTGCTTCTCAGACAGCCAGAAGATGAAATTATTCATACAATACATGAAATTGACAAAACTCCAAAACTGATCACACAGATCAAAAACCCTCTCACTTTTTGTCCAAGCATATATTAGTAACAGGACCAGTTAGCTAGATTTGGATAACTAAGGGGGTGTTCGGTACTACTACCGTTGACAAAACTCCAAAACTGATCACACAGATAAAAAACCCTCACTTTTTGTCCAAGCATATATTAGTAACAGGACCAGTTAGCTAGATTTGGATAACTAAGGGGGTGTTCGGTACTACTACCGTTTGCTCGTTTTCCGTTTTTTCACAAAATAAAAACGAAACATGTTCGGTTAAACTGTTTTGAAAAACATACCATAATCAAAAGGTACAACGGCCCGAGCAACCAGACTTAGCATATATGTAGTGACTGGAGAAAATTCAATCCCATTTCCCTAAAACAAAAGCGGAAAAAGGCAAAATACTATTTGTGGTTTTGGTTTTCCTGTTTTCGTTTTCACATACAAATAATAATCTATCATCTCTCAATCTCATCTTTTGTTCTTCAGAATTATTTTCTTTGATTTTGAGATTATCAAAATTTTAAGGATTAATTGGATACCCTTCTCCAAAAAAATATTAGGCTCCTCCAATTTTCTTGATAATAATAGGCTTCTTGCTCTCATTCTTGCCTCGTTTTTTGCCTTCTTATACAGATTGTACATCTCCTTCCTTCCGCGTAACCACCATCGCTGCCTTCTTCAGCCACCCTCAATTGTTGTGGTATGGAAAGACAAGAAGATGAAGGAGAAGAGTACTAAAATTAATATAATAAGAAAAATTGTTTATCTTTTCTTCATTTTTAGATCTTCCTTCCAATTCCAGTCATATCCTGGTTACTTCTCTGATTTTTTCCCACTATCATAATTTTTTTATTATATTATCTCATACAAAAATATGAGAAGCTTGAAGATACTCCAACAATGAAGTTCTGATCCAAAAGATGAAAAAAGTTCCAGTGGTAATTTTTTGCACCCAACAATGGAGATCCGATTGAGATTGCAAATAGTTGGTCATGTGTGTATTTATTTTTTAGGGGGGGAGGGATCTTTGTAGTGTGGGTTAGAACTTCCGTAGTGAAAGAATAAAATCATAATTTATCTTCCTATGATTTATTCCTTGTACAATAAATATTTTATATAATTAGTTATAAAAAAATTACTCCGCACATGATTAAACTGGAACAGAATAAAAGCTGTAGTTTTAAAAAACTGGATATTAAAAACTGAAATCGGTTATGAGTAACATTGGTACCGAACAATCCCGAAGTGTGCAAAGGTGGATGGCTTTTTTTCATTTATTTTATCATATAATCCAAAAACCTCAACGGCATCTAGCACACAAGTGTATACAAATAACTGTAACCATCTCGTTCAGTTTTAGTATAATGTCACAGCAAATACGTAGTAGAAGCAAATAAAGAGGAAACTCTTCACTTCAGATTTCAATGTCTACATTTTATTGAAAAGTTGACTTATCAAGGAACAATTACGTATTTATGCATTTGTACGTGGTTTACTACATACAAGACACAAAATGCAAAACATATTTTCCTTGATATTGTAAAATACAGATACTTACAGGCCATTATGTATGACAGAATTATTGCGAGATATGGTGGCATGATATATACCAACCGAAGATAATGATGGAACTGAAATAGATATTATCTAACTCCCACCATAGTAACTGTTGCTTTGATGGTCATAATCAGAAGGAATATCAAGCAAGCACACTGACATCTCCGTGAAGAAATTGAACCACCTGTCTCATGCTAGGCCTACCTTCTGGCTTAGGATGGGAACACAACAAGTTTGGAGAAGCTTTGGTGTTTTGGGGAGGATCGTCTGCTCAATATCGGGATCACGTGTTTCAGCCACGAGCAAACACCTCCGATGTAGTGTATTCATGAAATCGACAAGGAGAAGCATTTGCTAAGGTAGCTACTGCCAGAGTAGTAACTAAGCTAGCTGATTTACTTGTAAACTATCTTATCTTTGCACCTATGTGGATAACCCTTAGAATTCTATTGCAGTATAGAAGCTAGGATAAGAGGCTTACTAACCAAAGGCTTTTTGCAGAAAATGCCTCTTACATCTTTGTGAAGACAACACTAATATTTTCCTTAAGTAATATACTAATATGCATTGTAATTATAATTATTCGCGATATTTTTTGACCGTTTTGTTAATGAATTAATTAAGTTTGGATATTTTGTTGATTAGCTAACTATGTCGTTACGGGAGAGATTTGAGATAGTTTTTTTTGTTATAATGTTATCCTCGTAGCGTGACATCGCCTAAGTAGCGTGGAATTCTTCACCAAGTGTAACTGGAGTTTTGAGTTAACATTGTTGCAAGCATGCGAGGGCTTTGCTTGAGGAATTTATTTATCAATGACTGTCCAGATTCCTCTTAAGCACCCACATTAATTTTTGATGTCTTTTCCATTGATTTGGATAAGAACATAATGTTCGAGTATTTTTTACAAATTGACAAGGATGATAACAGTCATCCCACTAATGTGTCTTGCTAAACTTAATTCGTAAGTAATTACCCTTTCAATTTATGTAATTAGTTTTTATATCATGGGGTAGGGCGTGCAAAATTTAACTCACAAATACGTTCTAATGTTGCATGTGGAATGCTACAACAAGTGTTTGAGAGTTTAATGTCTTCAATACATCTATATTATAAGCGTACTTGTGACATTGTATTATCAATTATATGCAAATCGAAATTTAGTATTACCTTTTCTAACATTATCACAAATTTGTCGATGTCGTCTTTTACATAACATTTTTACGAAACAAATTTGTATACCTTGGGGGATCGTGCGCGCTAGCGCACGACGATCCAACAACTAATATCAATAAGATTATGAGTTGAGATTAATTTAACAGGATTCTTCACCAAATTCAATTCTTTTCTTTTGTGGTACGTTGGGCCATTTAGGGGGGGAAGTTTCAATAAATCTCTTGCGTCCTTTTTTTATTAGAATACCTATGTGGTCGGTGGCGGAGCCAGGATTTGTAGGTTGGGGGGCGAGAATTTTACATCAGAAATGTGAACATTTTATAAGTTTGAGGGAAAAAAAAAAGGTAGTTATGTCGGAGATGGGGCTCGAACCTTGTATCAAGGGGTTCAAATATGAACTTTTGACCACTAGACAAAGGGAAATTGATGATTTATTCTTACAGTTATTAATACATATAGCTTACTGTTTTTATCTTGGGGGGGGAGCCGCCCCTACCCGCCCCCCTATCTCCGCCTCTGGCACTCAACTCTTTTAATTTAAAAATAACTTAGAAATCTTATTTATGTAGGATTTAACCCAATATTTTACTAAGAGTTTTTATTTACTTTTTAATATTTATTACGATAAACTAGAGTTTAACACAAGGAAGACTTTTCAATGGCTACCATTAACCTGTAGCCATTGTAATTGCTTTCAATCTCAACCCTTTAATTTTTGAGACTAATCTTATCCATTCGATTGTTTGACTATAAGATTTTTTAAAATCAGAATCAAATTAAACTAAATCCATTTTAGTATTTTATATTTTGAGGAAACTGTTTTTCATTTTTTTTAAATAGAGAAAATAAATCGCTGAGGAACCACTGCTATACCTCATGCAACTTTGCAATCTCCATTGATGTGCCTCCAAAATGAAAGTCGTGATATTGTCATTTGAAATCAGTATCTATAAGTTCAATATTTATTTTATGCTGCAGTGAGACATTATCAACATTTAATTATCTCCATTTGTCCATCCAAATTGAACAACATAAATTTGATAGATCGGAAGCCGATGTATATCACCATCTATATACGAACAACTACCTCTCCTTTCTCTTCCGGCAAGATCGATTCTATACTGCTTTTTATTTATGAAATTGGTTTTTAGCTTCTTCCGTAAATTTCAAAATAGTTAATGCATGTTTTAATTCTACTCCGTATTATTTTCAAATCTGGATTTTAAATCATATGAACAAACCAATGGAATCAGATAAAATGGACAGGTTACAACTCGTACAAGTGAATTTTCGTAGAAGAAACTGAATTTTCATTTATTAATATTAATCTTATTTTTATAACCTGTTTTAATTTTAAGATATATTAATTACCAAGTCAACCCAATGTATGGATGGTCCTGATTTAATATAGAAATTTAACGGTTTTGATCAAAAAATTACAATGGCTACAGAATTATTGTAGCCATTGTAAAATTATCCTTAACACAAAGTTGAACTTTCAATCATTATAAATTTATAACATTATAAATAGACTAATATTTGGTTGTAGTAGTAGTAGCAACAACAATGACAACAAAATAAACATCATGACACTCATAGAAATCCTAAAAATATGACGAATATTATTATAGCTCGCAAAAAATGACCAAACCCACCAACCCAACCCGAACCCAACCCGTTATTAAAGGGTTGGGTCAAGATTTTTCAAACCGTTTAGTTAAATAGATTGATCCAAACCAACCCGTTATTAAATGAGTTGGGTCAGGTTGAAAATTGCAACCCGAATATAACCTGCCTATCCCACAAACCCGTTTAAAAGTTAAAAAAGCAAATTAATGAAAATTTGAAATCAATTTTGGACTTTATTTGTTTGGGCTTAAGGTCCTTTTTCGTTAATCATTTATAAATGAAAACCTTATAATTCATTATTCATCCTCAGTCTCTAATTTCTCTCGATCTCTCTCCTCTCTTAGTCTCTCTCTCACACAAGAGCTAAAACCCTAATCTGAGATTCTCTATATATTAGATTAGATTAGATTATTCCAATAAGGAAATTCCAACAATTAATTCTCATGTTATGACATAAAGGCATTGTTCACTTTTGTTTTTCCGTTAATTTGACTCAAATCAATGAGTAACCTAAGTTTATTATCTTTTGTGTTAACATAATTGTATTTATGTTATTGGTGTCCACAAACTATCAAAAAAAACGTAATAGTATTTATGTTATTGGTATCCATTGGAATAAATGAACATGCCTCTTGGGAAAACATTTTTTAAGTGTGTTTCCTTTCTATATAAATAGAGATGCTAAATCACTTGTGAAGGAGATGTGAAAAATACAATATATTTTCTTGCTTTCTCTTATAAAAGGAATCTATAGTATTTTTAATTATAGACATTAGAGAGGTGTGACGTTCTCATATACCAACTCTTGTTAGATTGAGTTTGTTGGAACAACCAAACTCAACTCGTCTCCTATGTATCTCAATAGCATTATCGTGCAATGTAACTCCGATATTCTTATGGGACGATAAATTACTATTAGGAAAGCTACAACAAGTTACATGCCTAGAAGAACATATTCGGTTTACCCCTACTGCCCTACACATTTTTTAACACATTAGAAAATAATTTTTCAATTTCGCTTAAAACTCAGCTTTTCAACTAGCTGAAAAAACCAGTTATCATAATTTTTAAAATAACAAAAACTAAAAGGCACTGAAAAGTCATTACTAAAGTCTTTTAAGCCGGTCCGAGGCACGACACGACCAAACACGAAAAAAGCTTTGTCTGACACGAGCGCGAAGTGGTGAGCTATGTCCAGGCAGCATTTTCCTAAAGAAATGCATGACAAAACACGCCATGGCCCTACACGTTAAATAGAGTGATATCGTGTACGGCTCGACACGTTTGCTTATATCGTGTCTGAGTCGCACTTTTGAAATTTCCGACACGGCCTAAAACCGTCACATTACAAGTGGACTTAGCATGGTCCGGAACATGACCCATGGACTCGACCCGAAACAAGGCCCACAGGTCCACAACCGATCCCAAACAAAGGCCATTTTTCCTTCTCATCTTTCTTTACCAAACGGAATACGCCGATTACGCAGTTAAGGTAGACGGATGCCTGAGTTAGGAAGCTTGCTCTAAAAAAGAAAAATGGAGTTCATCGACGAGTATGGTGAAAGCAGACCTAGGCTCATCTTCCAATCTCGTCCCCAACCTTCATCAGTAGCCATTGATTCACCTCAAAATTCCCAGAAAAACAAGCCTATACTCATCATCTCACTCTCTTTCTCTCTCCTCTTCCTGGGTGCTTCCTTCTTCTTTATCCAATCTCAGTTACTCAACCCCCTTTTCCTATGGCTTTCTCTCTCCTTCCTCGTCGGCCCTTTTGCTCCCCTATCTATCACTGCGGGCGACATTCAAGTTGGCCAAGGAAGAATCGTCGAATTCTCCCCTCAAATAGATCCAATTGATGCTGATGAATCCAAGAAAAAAGTGCCCAATAAGAGAAACAGAGGTAAGCGATCTGATTTTGAAGGGGTTACAAGTAACGGGTCTTCTGATTTTGTGAAGAACAGTGACAATTTGGAGGGTTTTGGGGTTGATTTGAAGGAAAATGAGAAAGGGGATTTGAAATCAGGGTCAAATGTTGTGATTGAGGAGAAAGATTGGAGTGAGGAGGATTTAGGGTTGTTGAGGAAACAGGTTTTGAAGTATCCAATTGGGAAACCTAGAAGATGGGAGGTGATTTCTGAAGCTTTTAAGGGTAGGCATGGTGTAGAGAGTGTGATCAACAAAGCTAAATCGTTGGGAAAGGAGAAGCCAGTAGATTCAGATTCGTATTCGAAGTTTTTGAAGGATCGAAAAGCGAATGATAAGAAGGTTGAAGGTGAAAATGTAGCTGCAAGTAATGTAGAAAATGGTGGGGAGGTGATTACCTGGAGTTCAAGTGAAGATATTGCTCTGCTTAATGCATTGAAAGCTTTTCCAAAGGAGGTTGCTATGAGGTGGGAGAAGATTTCTGCTGCTATTCCAGGGAAGCCGAAAGCCGCCTGTATGAAAAGAGTTTCTGAGTTGAAGAAGGAATTTAGGAGCTCTAAAGCTTCCACTGAGAGCTAATTTAATGTGTTGCATTCATGTTTCTGAGTTGTGGTAGCATTTGAATGAGGTATGATTGCATTACCACTCAATTTGATGTTTTTTGGTTGATTGTTGAAGTTTTATTCAATTAATGCCCTGTTCTTTGCTGTGCTATGGAGTTGAATAACTGATTGACTTGAATCATTTGCAACTTTTAGTTGTTTTTTGGCATTTTGTATGTTATCCATTGAATAGTGTATGCCACCATTAAGTTTCATTAGTTTCCTTTGATAATTTCATGTTGACAAATTATAAAGTTTGAAGAGCTTTACTGTGAGGTTATGATATACTACGGAGTAGATAGTTTGGAAATTTTGGATCTGGTAAGAGACTATGGAAAGTACATTACTTGAGCAAGAGAAGATGACAGGGGAATGCTTTATGGTTATGAACTTATGACCAATGAGTGCTGGTAATTTGATGTTGGAAATGCTAAGAGTTGTTCAGGGGATGGTGATCACTCTGAATAGAGTTAAAGCATGAGATGGGATAAGAGCTCTTTCTTTTTAAATATTTTGTGAACTTAACAACTAATTTAGTAACAGGCTAACAGCTAATAATACATTATCATGAACAAAGTACTCAGGGAAAGATAACCACCAAGTTACCAAATCCAATTTAGGAAAACACTTTCAGGGAAAGATAATCATGAGACTGTGAGAGTCACAAATAGAATGTGCACAACCATATCCCAAATCTTAATACCATGAGGGGGGGGGGGGGGGGGGGGGGGGGGGGAGGGGTACTTCCCTACAAAATCAGCATTCACATAAAGGAAAACACTGAGGTGCCGTAGAATTACTTACAAAAATACAATATTGGGTATTTGGTATTCGGACACAGGATTGGGGAAATGATCAAGAGTGCAAAAATACCCGGAACATTTCGCAATTATCTCAGCTAAGACCATAATGAAGCCCAGTGCTGGGAGTACATTGAAGGAGTTGGATACAATTGCCGGTGAAACTCTGTTGCTAAATCAATGGGAGCGACATAGCCACATAGGATTGTGGTGACTAGGACTTGAAAAAAGTTGACTGACACTTTCAAGGCATTCTAGGGTTTGGATAGGAAGAGTCCGGGCTTAACTCAGTTCAAAAGTACTGTATTTTTCATGAATTACCACTAGCCTAACAGATTGAAAAAAAGATATAGAGTTAATTAAGAGCTCTCTGAGGTTTTGGGTTTTGGTAATCACATTCAAATCTCACTCAATTTGATTGATACTAATAGTTTTATGAGGTTTTGGGTTTTGGTAGCAATTTCTCTGTTGATGCTAAGAAGAGCAAGAATAGTGTTTATGATCAATTCTCATCTGAAACCATGAGATGGCAATGCCTCATGTTCATGAGCATCTGACCCAAAACCAACAAAATTTCTTAGTCTAGTTATTTCCTAGGGAAATTAGGTAAGAAAATAAATCCAGTTGGAATCCTTTGTCCGAAGTATCAATATATTAAGAATGGAATTCTCTCTTTTTTGTAGAAGTTTTCTTGTCTGGAATCCTAAGCTCATGAATTCCTTAACGAGTCTACGAAATTCGATCTCAAATGTTCATGGAATCCTAAGCTCATGAAGGAATGCTCTCATGAATGAATGGACGTTTGAGATCGAATATATGTAGGTTATGTAGCTTACCTATGGACTTCGGAAGTTTTCTTGTTTGAGTTCCCTAGACTTAGATACCTCAAGTGAAATGGATATCCAATTTCTGCAGAAATGAAATCACTTTCAAAAGCTTGATTTTTTTTGTTAGTGTACACAAAACAGAAGTTGGCAAGTTGTCCACGTCATATATTGAAAGTGAGCGGATACCAATTTGGTACTGCTTTTCAGAAAGCTGTTATTGTTGCATCTGTGGATTGATAACCTCTGTGTTAGACCATCAAAACTTGAGCTACTTCCTGTCCATACATGTCCAAAACTTAATTCCTCCAACTTTGAGAGAAGGATTTCACACATCAAATCATGCACGCTGATTGTTCTAATTTTCCAATCGACACCGATATGTGAGACTTAAACTAAGCTTCTATTTACAACTTCTGCCAGAATTCCAGTTATTCTTCATTTCTTCTGCAACTTGTTCCAACGTTCTTCCTCTTATCCTTTTTACAAACCCTCTGCGTTGCATAGTTGGATTAGGCGTGCATGTCTGATTGAGTAGTCCCCAGGCAACATCCCAAGTACATCAGACAGTTTTAGGTAACAAGGTAAGTCAGTGTAGCTGAGAGACAAAATTCTGCTCATATTTGAGGGGTGAGAATGGATCAGCATATCGCAACCAAGACTGTATTCGAGCTTCTGCATTTCACTTATGGCTTTTCTTTTAGTCGACCACATTCCTGAAATTGTAACAATTGCCAAATCCTCCAACTCTGATGGGCAACCAATCTCGATAGAATAGAATACCTTCTTGCAGAGCTGTTCTAAGGCTGCCTTCTCAGGTAATTGTTGTAGCTTGTATATTTCGTCAAAAGATGATTCTATGCATTAAAAAGCAGCATATTCAGAGCGTGTTGCACTGTTGTGATTAACACCCTGCTGCTTTGACTATTTTCTGTATGCCGGATTAGTTCCCAGTATTCTACTGTCCAGACATTCATTAAAAACAACCATATAACTCTTTTGCTTCAAATATTCTCTTAGCTCAGTTATAAGCTGAGTCTCATCCATTTAATCAATCTCTGCAGGAGGGGTTTCTTTCCTTGCCTTGTAGAATTCTTTCAATGTTTTCCTCAGCAATTCCCTCTACCTTATATGACTATAATTCAGTGATCCAAGCTTGGTTGTTAAAGTGGTTAGTAAAAAGCTGGTTCTCATATACTTTCCTGACAAGCATCGTCTTGCCTAGCCCACCCAGGCTAACAACCAAAATCACTGTGTCACCCATTCTGTGACATCTTTTATCTGATAAGCTACCTCTCGCAGTTGGTTCACCCAAAACAACCATAGTTAACTGTGTCATTTTCGGGCTTAGCCTTCTCATCTGACTAAATGAATGCGCTCCCCTTTAATCTGAGCAACTTCTCAGTGGATGCCACTCTAGACAGTTGCTTTAAGCAAAGGAACCAAACTTTGTATTACGAGGTTTACGACCGCCTCTTGTCATTTGTCTCCTTCTGCTACCTCACATTGCTAATCAGGCACACCACTATATTGCCTTTGCTTATTCAAGTGGCTTATGTGACAAATGCTTCATGGCTGTGAAGCATGTACATATGGTCTCTCGAATTAAGAGGGCCTTGAATGTGACTTGCATATAGATTGTGTTTGCTGTATGTAATTAGGCTCCATTTGTACAACGGAGAACATTTACAAAGGAAAATAATTTTCTATAGAAAACAATTTTCAAGGGAAAACATCAACAGGAAAATAGTTTTCCTTTGTTTGTTTCTTTACAAAACAAATTATAAAGAAAAAGAACATAGATGTGGAAATGAGAGGAGAGAACAGGAAATATAAGGGACTAGAGTGGAAAATATGGTATTCTTTCTTTTCAAAGGGAAAGTTGGTTTTCGCTTGACTCGTTGTTAACTGTTGCTGGTCATCTATGGATCAATGAATATTGTGATTGGACGTCTGTATTACTTGGACTCGGGTAACCATGTTTGACATGATGGCCTGATGAGTATTGTTGAGTTTGTTGTACAATAAAGGTTTTGTCCTTGAAAATGTTCTAAAGGCTTCGCCTGGCAAATAAAGAAACAGTTTGATCCTAACTTATGTTTTTTATTTGATCATTGTTTCTTGCATACGGAGTAGTTTCAGAGAACTGCTTCATATAATTGTGTTGCTTGTTTGAGTTTCTTATCTGAAAAGTAATCGAGAATGATGTGTTTATGCAGGAAAAGAGAGCCTATATGACATCAATGTCGGATCATTACAGTTCTCTTTGGAACCATATATATGCCGTTTGATATGAGAAGGAAATTTGGTAAACTCAAATACAAGTACAAAAACAAATGCAGAGACTTAGCTTGATGCAGATCGTATACGAATACATGATGAAGGGACTCAATGAAGCGTTGAGCTTGATTAGGTTAGGCAATAAAAGTACTTATTTATGGTTTTCATATTGTTTCTCTTACCTCTGACTTTCTTATGTTTCTCCTTTTTACTTTTTTCTATTCTATTGTCTTCTTTGCTGATAGTTGAAACTAATACTTGTTTACTCGTTTCTTCAACTTGTTGTTTACACCAAGGGGATATAGAATAAAAGGAACCTCACACAAATATAACTTCACTCAAACAAAAACCTCAATAAGAAAGAACTTCACGAAAATGGCGTAAGGTGGCACACACACTGCCTCGTATTCAAAATTTCGCCTGTCAAAAGCATCCGTCAAAGTCGGGTAATTTTGAATGAGGTCTGAGTCGTTTTCAGACCGAATCCTTTTCCACGTGTTTTAGGTAGGTATTTCCCCCCCGAAAAAAGTAGGTTGTTACCGGTGCTGGCTTAATCAAAAGCCATGATCATATGATCATATTTGCACACATAATATGCTTAACATTTAGGAAACAGAAATGAGCAAGTTATATTGAATACTTGGTAATGTTGAATTAGGAATACAAGGAACCCCTAACTAAATCTTAATATGAAAGGAACCCCTAACTAACATCCACTGACTAAATCTTAATAAGAACATTAAAAGACTTTCAGTACTTGGTGATGTTGAAATACACATTATACGATTCATCTTGCAACCCTAGTAAAGGTTCAAGAATATAGCTCCTTCTCGACCCTTTTGCCACGAAGCTCATCGAACTATAACTCTTGAGACCTTGGATCCACAGGAAGCTCACTGCCTCCTTATCCGGTGAATATGTGCAGTTTAGCCTCACGCCAGTGTCGGATTGAGTTTCCATTACTCCAGAATAGAGAAAACAACCATCTTTAGTTCGAAAAGAGACTGTTTCATTTTCCCCATTAAGTCCCTTAAGAACCACAAACTCAGCCGACCACTTAGAGTCGAGTGCACTGTAATCCGTAACTGTAATAACCCCATTAGCCGGCTCATGGGAACGGTATGCAAATACCGTTCCAGGAAAATCAAATGGCTCTAACATGACATATTTATCAATAACACTCTCTTTTCCTAAGATTTCCGACTTCAAAATGATCCTAAAAGTTGCTTGCACGTAGGACGAGTGATTTTGAGATTCAGTAGCTTGCATTTTGATAACTTGGTTTTGGTTCCTGAGGAAATACCTGATTCCTCGTCTATCTTGTGCAAGAGAAACCAGACGGGAGTTATAGTGAGACGGCACAGGGGTTATCCAATCTGAAACCGAATCCACGGGTCCTGTCTGGATATCGTAGTCTCCATTTGAGAGACCCGCGAGCAAGAAAGGTCCGTACAAGATTGCTTGAAGAGAAGCATACATTGGTCGATCATCTGTATAATAAGTCAATAAATCTGGTTAAGATCGAATAAAATGTCCTTACATTACATGGGAAACTTGGTATAAAATGGATTACCTTGTACTAATTCTGTTCTGAGTAACAGGGGAAACTGTAGTGCAATTTGATCCGCATTGCCCCAGATCCTAGATACTGATAGAAAATTACCTGCACGACTCAAGTTATTAGACAAGGTTCAAACAAAAACAAGTAATTACTAATTAGACAAGGTTCCAACTTATTTTGTTGCATGTTATTTCGTAGGGGTGAGGGGGAGCGATACCCGGTCAAAAACTAAGGAATCGGTACTGGAACCGATTAGAACCGGGTCCGATTTTTGGAACCGGTCCCGGAACAGGTCAAACCGGGTCCAAAAGTTTTGGAACAAGTACCGGAACCGGTTCACCAGGTACCGATTAGTCTTCACTTTTTTCATGTTTGCTTTAATTAACAATTGACTTAAAGCTGAATTTACATTTCTTCTTTTTCTCAAATAAACTATCAGCCTGATAATTTTAAAGTTGTTTTTTTTTTTGTCTAGATTCCTTCACCCAAAATAATAAATTAGTTATCATACTTTTTTAACTATTTGCATCCGTTTGTTACCGGGTACATGGTCCGAAAATAAATAAAGTAAGAGAATTTGAGTCGAAAGTTGTAAATGGTATGGGTAGGAAGGGTTAGAAAGTAAATTTTCATGCCAAAAAACAGTATTAAGCACAATATAAGGAACATTATAAAACGACTAAAATAGAAAATGTAAAGCTCATTATGAAACGGATGTAGTTATACCGCCATCAAACAAGACAAGATATGAATGCTAACCTGGGTTTGGTAAAGGCAAAGGATCTCCATTCAGAGAGGCTTTTAGACCACTCAAAGATGTCCAAGATGGAATCCGCAAATTCAAGGTTGCCGTCCCTGAACTCTGAATCTGGGAAATAAGGCTAATTAGAAAGTGTACTTCTTACCCTGCAACTACTATTAGCTACTAATCATGATTAATATCAAGGTAATTACCTCCTGGGCTGAAACTTTGATGTTCACTTTAAGGCTTGGATTCCATGAAACAACATTATCTACGACTTGGACTAGTGAAATTCGTGTTGATGCCCAATTGAGTGAGCTAGATATGTACTGAATTACATAGAGTTGAGGCACATCCCCGTCCTCTTCAAAGTATATGGAATCCCCTAACTTCGAGAATGACTCAATTCCTTCACAAAGCAATGGATAATAAGAAAGGTCAGATCAGATCAGAACAAACTTAGAGCATATTAGATGCACCCGGGTATACATTTTCTTCTTATATAGAAGGAGAAAATGTGATAGGGATCACTAATAGGCATAAAAATAGCTTTAGATGCACCTAAAGATGGTTGTGGGCCCGACCCGAGGCCAGATACGAAAAACATGGCCCGACCCGCCACGAATAAAGTACGGCCTGCGCACGAAGTCGTGGGCCGAGGGCCGGGCCTGAGGCGATTTATTGGGAAAAAACTCGACAAATCACACTAAATTTAATAAAAGTAGGTTTAGACACGACGGGTCGACCCGGCCCAGTACGAAAGCCCATGGGTTTGGGTCGGGCTTGGGCCCTGTTTTGAACTTTTTCAGCCCGTCCAAGCACGAAGCTGAGTGGGCCCGGCCCTTTTAGGCCCACATCCCATGGACTCGGCCGAAGTACGGCCCGGCCCACGACTATCTTTAGGTGCACCTAATAATTTTCAGAGCCACCTTAGAAGTGGTAACATAAATATATGTTTAGTCAAGAAACAAAGTGTAGACCTGTTCCATAGCAACACCAGAAGGAATCGAATGGATTTCCCCAACCATGCCGACTTCTTCCTTTGGAGACTCCATGACCTAAAGGTAGCATATAGATCATTACACCAGGTTCACTTCCTTTTTGTATACTTAGCACACCATTTGTAAGTGCTCTCTCATAATAATCTGCATAAGTCACTTCTTTGGTCCATCTAAACAAGTTCCGCGATACCTAATTAAGGACAAATTAAATGCCAAGAGAAAATTGTGTAAGATTATGTATCAAAATTTTCTGTATATTCAGAAGGAAAATAGAAGAATATGAATTGAAGGTTTTCATAAGAAGCAAGCATACCTTTAACATATTGTAGGTTGTACAAGATTCTTCATTCTCGTTGTGTAGGTTGTCACCTAACCTCTTTGGATCTTTCCTGGTAGCACAATCACATAACTTCTTTTTAAGAAACCATCATTTATTGGTGGCAAATTTGTCAAACATGATTTTTAGAGCTCAAAATTTGCGAGAAAAAACCTTATAAGTCAGTCCTTAAATTAAAATTATTTGCGAGAGATATCCTGTTCCACTTTTTGGCATTGATTTTTTTTCAGGCCTTTCACCATCACGTGCAGGTCACGTGTTGGCAAAGTTGGCTATATTCACCCTTTTCAATTCTCCCACTTTTCGGTATTCACTCTCGACTTTTGTTTTTAATTTTTATAGTTGGGAATTTTGGAGGAAGAAAAGGTAAGAATATCCAAAAGTGAGGTCATGTGCCCTGCACATGATGGTCAACAGCTGAAAAACGGAAGTCTATGTCGGAAAGCGTCTCATGTTGTCTCTTGCAAATAATTTATGTTTAAGGAATGACTTCACCCAAAAATTTATACAATGTCTTTTCTCGCAAATTTTAAACTATAAAAGATCTTTTTGGACAAATTTTCCTTTATCGGCCCGGCAAAGTAATAAGAACTTAGGGACATAGCAATACCAGAACTCGGAGACTGAAGTCCCCCCAGTTGCAAAACTATGGGTGGAGTTTACAACATCCAAGAAAAATGCACTTATCTCCTGTTCAATCAAATTGCAATTGAATCAGTGATAGAAAACCTTTCAATATCAACATTGTATATCATACTTGACTGAAAAGGAATTAGGGTTGCTACCTTATAAAGTTCATCACCAGTTACTTCATATCTCATTTGAGCACCCACAATAATTGGAATGTGGGTATTTGCATGAAAACCAGATATATAATCAGCCTTCAACATAAAGTATATAGACATTAATTAGTACTTTCTTAAGAATTAAGCACATTCAGAAGAATGGCAACATTTCCTGTATCATTTCTGTAAGAAGTATGCAAAGAAAACGACTGAACCGTAAAGATGGTTGCGGGCCGGGCCGGCCTGAGGCCCACCCGGAAAATCACGGCCCAACGTAAGGACAAAATTGTGGGCCGTTTTTTTGAAAAAAACACGGTAGGGGTGAAAGTTCGATTTTCGGTTTGGATTAAGGCCCAAACCGAATCCAAATCGAACTAATTCGTATTTCATTTTTTGAAACCGAATCCAAACCAAATAACCTTTTAATCCAAACCAAACCAAACCGGATTTTTATTTTTTAGTCCAATCCAAACCATAAAACCGAATTTTCATGGGCCTTTCATTTGGACCCTTTTTTTGGGCCTATATTATACCTGTTTTTAGCCAATTTTCAGGCCCTTATTATACCTTTTAGCCAAGTTCGGTTTATTCGGTTTCAGACTTTTCAGTCCAATCCAAACCATAAAACCAATTTTTTAAAAAATCTCAGTCCAAACCGAACCGAATAGGAAAAAAAAACCGAACCGAATTTCTTATTTGGTTTGGTTCGGTTCGGTTTTTTTCTACCAAACTCACCCCTAAAATACGGTAAGGCCCGGCGGTCCGACCCGACCCGACACAAAAGCATGCGGGTGTGCACCCTGTTTTGAACTCTTCAGCCCGGCTCAACACAAAAGCATGTGGGTCCGGGCCCTGTTTTGAACTCTTCGGCCCGGCCCTACACAAAAGTCATGTTTTGAACTTTTCAGCCCGGCCCGACACAAAAGTTTGTGGGCCTGGACCTTGTTTTGAACTTTTCGGCCCGACACGACACAATACAATGTGGGCCCAGCCCACGGCCATCTTTAACTAAACAGGGTATACAGAAATGACTGAAGAAAATTTATGTAACATGTCCAATTACCTTCATTGCAAGTATTCCTAAAAAGCATGGTTTGTCAAAAAGATGAGCTAGCAACAAGTGCTTAAGATTACCCTGTATGTAATAACTTACAAGTTAGTAAAATAAAACAGTACATTATTCAAGGAAAAGGGTGATTATTGATTTTGTTACTGACTAACCGTGTAACTAAACACCTGATACAGGACATCATTCATGCCACCAGTTTCTTCATTTAGTGACAACCAATGTCGTTCAATGCTGTACATTGCTACAACATACTGCACTCGTCTGTAAAAATAATCAGCCATCCATGTCACCATTTTAAGAGCTTCAGAATTCCCAGCAAGTCTATGCTGATCCAACAACCCTGCCATAATCTGCCAACGAAGATGAACAATTATATACACTACTTTAAATAGACCTGATCAACTATAGTCCGGCCCGCTGGTCGGACCCGATCCAGTCCGAAAAAGTGCGGGCTTGGATAGCCTAAAATATGCATCTTTAGACCAAAACCCAAGCCCGATCCGTAAGCCCGTTTCACCAGCACCAAATACAAGGATTTGGGCTTGATTTTTGTGTTAAAGTCCGACCTGGCCCGAATTCTGATCACCTCTGACTTTATAAGTACAGTTAATTTCTTGATTATGGACATTATGTTATAGATTAATTAGTACCTTGTGGATAGTATAATACGGGGCCCAGACGTCTTGTAAAGCTTCAAGTCTGTCAAAGAAGTGAGATGGAAATGCAGAAAGATAACCAGTTCCAATTGCATCCTGACACTCCTTGAGTGCCGTTACTAATTCTGTCATTTTCTTTCCAAGGGTGTCGTTGTGAGTGCTTGCCCACATTTGTGCCGTTGCGCTCATGTAATGCCCTTCATCATATATATGTTCACATAATCAGATTTCTCTATCTTTTGTTACAAATTAATGACAAACATGAAACATATACACAATTACACACTGAACTTCCGACCCGCCCCAGCACGAAAAAAGCACGGTCCGTCACGGGTAGGAAGTCCTGGGCCACAACTAAATATGGTTGTAGGGCCGGCTGGCCCGACCCGACCCAACAAGGAAAAAAGCATGACCCTACATGAGCATAGAGTTGTTGGCCGGGGCCGGGCCCGAGCCGCATATTTTTGGAAAAAGCACGGTAAAACGCGCTAAATTTAGTAACATTAGGCTTAGGCACGATGGCCCGTGGGCTCGGCCCAGCCCACGACCATCTTCAGCCACGGTCCGAGCCTGGGCTGCATTTTTTGGGGAAAAGCACGACGACACGGCTCGGCCCATCATGTCAAAGCATGCTAAATTTAGTAAAATTAAGCATAGGCACGAGGGCACATGAGCATGACTCAATTTTTGAAATTCTCTACCCAACCCGACCATTGCAAGCGTTTTTTGGCATGTGCTAGGCTATTCACAGGCACCATGCACAACAAAACACGCTACATTTAGGAAAATTAAGCTGAGGCACGATGGCCCGACACGAATGCCCATAGGCAAATAGGCCTGGCTCAACTTTTGAAATTATTGGCCTAGCCCGACCTATAACAAGCGGGCTTTCTATGGACCGGGCCGTCCAGACATGAGCCCAAATTCCTTCCCGATCCAGCCCACAACCATCTTTACTCAAAATTCAGAATCAAAATACCATCAATGATTATAGACATGCAATTATACTACAGTAGTAATGGTAAGAGAATTAATTTAGTGGACTGACCTACAAAATGACCACGAAGTTGAATAGAAGGCGCTTCCCATCCACCATATGAACTTCCTACAGTGGGCAACCCAGCTGTTTTTCTGAAGCTCCAAACCAGTCTATCAACATTTAACATCAACAAATACTCCAAATTTGTCTGTTGAGCTACACCATGAAATGAACCAGTCTCCTCTAACCTCACATTATGTAGTGAAATTTCTCTAAGAAAATTCCTGTTTAGCTTATTATAATGATCTGGGTACTTAATCTTCTGATACAGAGAATTCCAGCTAGATTCATCTTCTTCCCTAATAATTGTCTTAGGAAATAAACTAGACCAAGCAGATTCTTCACTTGGGGTCAAATGATCATGCTTTCGTGAGTTGCAAACTTCGTACCTCGTTGATTTCGATTTGTATAGATCATGAACATGATTACTGCATTCCTTACCATCACAAACTTGTAAACTATTGAGGAAAAACAGGGCAAATGCAAGAAGAAATTTGGTTGATGACAGATAACTGAGAAAACCCATTGTTGTTTTTGACCTTTGATTCAACAAAACTCAAGCATTATACAGAAGGGTCTCAAGTTCTAGCACTTGTATAGCATTAATAGTGTAGTAACTTTATTACCAAAAAAGGTAAAAGAACATGTGATTACTTCCTAGTTCAAGATCGTGAGACTTACTTATAGTAGAATGAGGACTTGAGTTAATTACTACTCAGAGAGTAGAAACATCATTTTCAAGTATGAAACTTTTGACTTGTGAGGGTATTAGGAAATATAGAAACTGAGTAAAGACAGGGAAGTTAGCTGGTAACATTAGGCATAGTGCTTGAAAGTGACTGTTAATTAATACCCGTAGTAATTAGTGGAGCTGTCAAAAACTGATATGATAACGGATAAGGACCCGAGAACAATTACTAGAGGTGTCTTTTGTTTTATGATATTGTAGTAAACAACTAAATTGTATACTAAGGATTATGTGACAATTAGTTGTTTGCAAAGTAGCGTTCGGTTACCTGTTATGAATTTATTTCAGATAACCAATACTTTTGGGTTGTAAGGATATTGACCCTAACCCATATCACTCATTGTTTTTATGATAGAATTCGACTAAACTATACATATAAGATTGATGGGATACTCCTCCTATCACCAATTGTTTTTAGGATAGAATCTCGATAGACTTATAGAGGGCGGCGTGCCCCTTATCAGGTATGTTTTTACAAAAACATATCATCCCCCACTAAACGACAAAATAGGGATAATACAAGCATTAAAACAGGTGTCATTTTTCAAAGATCAGATGCCATTTTTCAAAAACAGATGCCATATTTCAAAAACGGATGTCATTTTCCAAAAAAATTGATTTTGTCATTAAGCGTTTGTCTTTGGCCCATTTTGTCGTTTAGTGGGTGATATGTTTTTGTAAAAACATATCTGATATGGATTTGTACTTCCTCTTGAAAGTGACTGTTAATTAATACCCGTAGTAATTAGTGGAGCTGTCAAAAACTGATATGATCGATAACGGATAAGGACCTGAAAACAATTACTAGAGGTGTCTTTTGTTTTATGATATTGTAGTAAACGACTAAATTATATACCAAGGAGTATGTGACAATTAGTTGTGTGTAAAGTAGCGTTCGGTTACCTGTTATGAATTTATTTCAGATAACCAATACTTTTGGGTTGTAAGGATATTGACCCTAACCCATATCACTCATTGTTTTTATGATAGAATTCGACTAAACTATACATATAAGATTGATGGGATACTCCTCCTATCACCAATTGTTTTTAGGATAGAATCTCGATAGACTTATAGAGGGCGGCGTGCCCCTTATCAGGTATGTTTTTACAAAAACATATCATCCCCCACTAAACGACAAAATAGGGATAATACAAGCATTAAAACAGGTGTCATTTTTCAAAGATCAGATGCCATTTTTCAAAAACAGATGCCATATTTCAAAAACGGATGTCATTTTCCAAAAAAATTGATTTTGTCATTAAGCGTTTGTCTTTGGCCCATTTTGTCGTTTAGTGGGTGATATGTTTTTGTAAAAACATATCTGATATGGATTTGTACTTCCTCTTGAAAGTGACTGTTAATTAATACCCGTAGTAATTAGTGGAGCTGTCAAAAACTGATATGATCGATAACGGATAAGGACCTGAAAACAATTACTAGAGGTGTCTTTTGTTTTATGATATTGTAGTAAACGACTAAATTATATACCAAGGAGTATGTGACAATTAGTTGTGTGCAAAGTAGCGTTCGATTACCTGTTATGAATTCATTTCAGATAACCAATACTTTTGGGTTGTAAGAATGTTGACCCTAAACCATATCGAAAACATTGGGTTTTTCCCTACTATGTTTCGGTTAGATAACGATTACTATTCCGTATTAACTCACATGTTTTTTAAATAGCCATTGTTAAAAGAAATTACAACCCTATAATAGCTTCAAGTCTACAAAACGCAATGAGCATAATAAACATTATCCACTTATAAAAGGGTCTTTAACTCTTAATACATCTAACAGTAAAATCTGATGATCTTAAATTGATGTACTTCGTGCAATCACCAACTGATGTCTGTTGTACAGGGGGGAAAAAAAGTAATAAGCATACATCAGGTGAACCTGCATATAAAATTGGTGGATTATTCTACCTATCACCCATTAATTTAGGATGTAACTTTATTATATTTATATGTGGTTAATATTTTCTCTTGTATTGCCATGCGTATGGTCCGGTGAGTTTATCATGATATCAGAACTGATGTTCCTGGCCCATTAATAAAACATTAAAATCCAAGGAGGGAAGATGCAAAGAATTGAAGAATGCAAGATGGAGAAGAATTGGAGATTTTTTAGGAGAGCCAAGTAGGGGACATTTCACCACAAGTTGGAACACCAAAGGAGGCCCAACGAGGAAGTAGTTACCTAATCCAAAATGCAAGAAACAAGATGGGCTCACATATGTAGGGGAGTGTTAGAGAAAACTAACTCGCATGTAAGTTGGGAATAATTGTACCACATGGAAGAAATGGAGTTAGATTCACATACATATAAGATTCGCGGGCTACTCCTCCTATCACCAATTGTTTTTAGGTTGGAACCCTATTACACTTGTATGTGGTTAATCTCTTCTCTTGTGCTTGTGTATGGTGAGTTACTCTCATTATTGCCATTTAGTTTTAGTGTAGAACCTCCATTAGTCTTACGGTTTCGATTTCAGTTTTTCAGATATGTTGCACAACCCTCTAGCTCTAATGTGACATGGTAATGTTAAGCACCACAACGTCACAGGTAGGGATGGGCATGGGCATGGGCATGGGCATGGGCATAGGGCGGGTTGAGACCCATATCCAAATCCATATTTTTCACGTGGATCCAGACCCTTCCAGATCCATTGGGTTTGAAAATTTTAGACCCTTACCCAGATCCAATGGGAATGGTGGGTCTTGGTCCGAAATGGATATTAATATTTTATTAATTTAAACCTTTTTTGTCACTAAATTTGTTTCTAGGCTTTTAGTTTGACCATCATTTTTCAGCACTTTCGTGAATAAAATATCATAAGTTACTATATATTACTTCTCATACAATCCGATGTCTAAAATGTGCCTAAAAATAAGTCAAAATAATAAATTTTGTTTATTTTTGTAGAATAATGTAATTCTCCCTATCTTGGGAGGTTCTCCTTAGTGAAATATATATATATAGTAGTACAATCCTATATAAGTTTATGAGGAATTGTAATTCTAAGAGAACTCTAATTTACATAAAATCTATCTTTACTTAATATAAAAGATAATATTAACATATTATCTATCAATTTTAATAATTAAATGGGTTCATGGGTCGGATATTAACAAGTGGATCTAGATCCACTCCGAATCTAATATGTCTACCAAAATTGGAACCAAGCCCTAAAAAATGAGGTTGGTCCAACAGGGTCTGAGTCGGGTCATAGACCCATGCCCATCCCTAGTCACGGGATGACGGGACACGAAGATTTCAAAACCTTTCTTTTTTACATTGTATCATAACCAAATTCATGAACAAGGACGGATCCAAGATTCTAAACACGCACTATAAAAGAAACGGGAAAAAAAGGACAAGAATTATTTAAATCTTTGTTATTGAAAATTTTATCTCAATAATAACATTATTTTCATAGCTTAGATTTGGTTACTACAAACATCCTTCACTTCGAACCCAAAACCCGGATCATTAAAAGGAGGAGTAGAAAAGACAACATTGGAACATGTTTCATTAAGCCTATTAATAGCGTCACAACAAGGACTAGTTAACCATATCTTTTTCAGTTGAGCCGATGTTGTGAGATCTTCATAACATCCTGGTACATTTTTTATGTCATCAAAACACCCTGTATTCTCCAATGGTTGCACCTCTAGTCCGCTAGACGCTTCACCGCCGCGCACCACCCATTTCGACGACGATCCGACGTTCCATATCAACGCCATGACCATCACTATCAATATGTTCTTCATCATGATTATTTACTAATTTAATTAATTACTAGCTTTTCTTTGATTTTTGTGTATGCTTGGTTGGTGTAAAATACGAAGTAGTTTTATGGAGCATATATGAGATACAAGTATATGGTACAAGGTACATATATATAGTACATATTACATGGCATTAAAATTTTATATATTTTAATGTATAATATACTTGAATATATTGATTAATGGAAAGATATCATATATTATTTTATACATTTAAGGTTTAATATACTTGAATTTGATAGGAAACACATCCTATATGATTCTATTACATTTAACTATTTCAGGCATTATATACTTTAATTTGATTATAGGAAACAAATCATTTTTTTTTGTTGCGAAGGAATGAAATCATACAGTATATAATTCTATGCGCATGCAATTTGGAAAGATTGAGTAAGGTATCGTTTGATTCACCTAATATTATCTTATTTTATTGTCTCTGAACTTATCTTATCTTATTTTATACTATATTCGCTCCACAATACACGTAATATGGCTTTCACAAATTCTTATTTACATAGGGTATACGATAAATATTGTACACCAAAGCTAAAGTTGACGTGAAATGGTTAAAAGTTACCTTTAGATATGTAAAAGTTATCGATTTTTTAGTGATAATTTTTTTTTTTTAATAAAAAATATTTCTGCAATATCACTAATAATGTATAAAATTAATCATTTAACACTTTAAAATGTTTATATGTCAACTTTTTTTTATAATAATATAAAAGTTAAAGAACATTGGCTAAAAATTAGAGAAAACTAGGTAAAAGTTATGTTGTTGTACAATAAACTTATTGTACACCTTGTGCATACAAGACCTTTTGTATTTTTTTTCACGTATTTCAACACGTTTTTTTAGACATTAATATTTCTGAAGGCGATAAGTAAAAGTTAGAAAAAGTTGATATTTGGAATCCTCGCATTGATATTTAATAAGATATCACTTGACTATGTTTTTTTCTTACATAATGGTGGAAAAATAAAAGATTGTTAAAGTTGATTGATGAATAGTGCACAAATGAGAAATGGTGCGCATATGTATTGTGAAACGTATGTAGTATTAACTTATTACGTCTTATCTTATCTTATACGGAGTAATTCGTATTATATGGTATTATATTACTCCGTATCTTATTGGTTCTTGTGAAAAAAATACATTTTGAAGTTATTTACCTTATCTTATCTTATTAGAACTTAAATTATCTAATACTTCGAATTATCTTACTTTATCTTTGTATACCATAAATAATTGAAAGTAAGGTGAACTATTTAGACTATGGGTAGTACAAGTAATTTCTTATGTAATGATGTTTACAAAAGATTATTATCTCAATGTTTGCCACTAGACTAAGACAAAGACCGAGACCTCATTAGGGTGAGCATGGGTCGGGTACTCGAACCAATAACGTTATCGGATCGGGTGACCGATAATCAATAAGGCTAAAATTGATATCCATGAACCGAGCTGTTAAGTTCGGGTTCTCGTACTTCGGGTACCCAAACTTTTGGATCGGATATCGCCCGGGTACCCATTATGATATCCAATTGGAAAAAATAGACTTTATTACTATATTATTGTTATATCATTCAACACTAATACCAACATTAACACATGATTTTGACTACATTACTAATGAAATTAGAATTTACTCAAATTATACATTGATTATTAACATTTAGGATTTTGAGCTCTTGAGAAAAAATATTTAAATTGGGAAAAACTGAAAATAAGGGCTTATCGGATCGTTATCAGGTACCCGTTATTTCTTAAATGATATCCGTAACCATATCCAATAACCAAATTTCGGATCGGGTACCCTAACCAATAACCATATCGATTAGGGTACCCACTTTTTCGGAACGGATACCGATTCGAGTTTCGAGTTTTTGTTTTTTCGGATAATTTTGTTCAGCCCTAACCTCATAGGTTTGAAAATCTTCAAGATTTTGATATTAGAGAAAAACAGTATCAATAAGATTCTGATGGATTCGCTTTGATGTGAATATTCTGAATATCAAGTTTTCATATTTTTCAAGTAATAATTGTAAAAGAGTACGAGTATTAAATAAATCACTCACAAACTGCCACGTAATTTGCATTTACATCCTACAATATCCAAAATTGAATGACCGTATCACATTTGATTTCTAAACCCAATTTAATTTTATACTTCACTTCATTAAAAATTGCATTTACATCCTACAATATCAAAAATTAAATGACCGTATCACATTTGATTTCTAAACCCAATTTAATTTTATATACTACTCCGTTTCAAAAAAAATCTTTCCACTTACTATTTGTATGAAAAGTTTTGATTTTTGAACACATTTTTCAAAGCGTAAAAAACTTAATGAAACGGAGGTAGTACTTCATTAAAAATAAATACATACTATGTGTTGGAAACTTGGAATTAACAGATTTGGATGACTGGTAAAATGGGCCTGAGCAACCCCGCGAAGGAGGAGAATTTGGATCACTTATAAGTCCAATGGAAGTTCCACACTAAAATCAACTGACAATAGTGGGAGTGACTTCACAAACTTCACAAATTCTTATTTACAATGGGTGTACAATAAATATTGTACACCGAAGTAAAAGTTAACTCAAAATGCTTAAAAGTTAATTTTTATATGTAAAAGTTATCTATTTTTAAGTGATAAATTTTTTCATTTTAGTAAAACTTATTTCTTCAAAATTACTAACAATGTATAAAATTAATCATTTAACCCTTTAAAATATTTATCTATCAATTATTTTTTACTAATATAAAAGTTAATCAAAACTAGGTTAAAGTTTTTTAAAAAAAGGGTTAAAGTTATCTTGGTGTACAATAATTTTATTGTACACCTTGTGCGCACAAGACCTTTTGAACAAACTTATGAGCTGATATTTACTCTCCTCTTTCTCCAATGTGGGACAACTCACATGTGGACAATAGAAATTTTAACACTGGGTAATCAGTGGCGGAGCCAGGATTTTTTTTTGGGGGGTCGGCAGTGGCGTTCCCAGGATTTTTATAGAGTTGTGTCTGGTAATCCTTCCACAACACACAATATATTACTAAAGAAATGTATCGTCCTAAAATTAATCAATATTCATATTACAATTGTAAAAAATTATTACAATTATTTTCTATGATTTTCATATGTGTGGTGAAAACTGAAAAGAATAACTAAATTTAAGTTTAAATTCAAAACTCTAAGAGACCGGCTATTTCTAAGGACTGGTCTCTAAGGATTAGTACAACCTAAGAGATCGGTTCTACATAATAACCGATATCTTAGCTCTCAGCTATAAGGTTTTTTTTTCAATTTTTTTTGGGAGGTCGGTGGACCCCCTTGCACCTATTTGGCTCCGTCACTGTGCGTAATACTCCCTCCGTCCCTTAATACTTACACCGCTTTTATTTTCGAGTCCTCCCTTAATACTTGCACCGCTTCTATAAATGGAAATATATACCAATATTATATTATTTCTCACACTTACTTACTAACCCCACCTACACCCATATTCCCTACAAAAAATCATTAAAAATTCACACCCCCACTCACCACTCTCCACCTCTTACACATTTCCCACTAACTATATTAAAAAATACCCCACTATCAACTAACACCCATTAAATTAATAAGTCAATTCAAATGTCTTAAACTCAGCAGCGGTCAAACCGGTGCGAGTATTAAGGGACGGAGGGAGTACGAAGTATGATGTAAGCTATAAATATAGCCCACACATTTATGGTATAAAATCTTGGTAGATAATGTGTAAGCTATAAATAGTGGGAAAATCACCTTTTGATCACCACAAATCATTATTGAAAGACACATAACTCACTCACTCACTTGCTATTAAACCCTAGACTTATTGTAAAGAGAAAATGACGACAACAAAGAAGAACATATTAATGGTGGTGATGATGATCATGATATGGAACAACATGGGATCATCATCATCCTCTACATGGGGGGTGCACGGTATTAAAGTATACCCCTTACCCAAACCAATAAATTCGTGTGTATGTAAAGGGTGTTGGGATAATATAAAAACAGATCCAGGTTGTTATGATGGACTCAAAATGTCTGCACAAATTAAGAAGATGTTTATATCTTCTGATTGTTGTGTTGCAATAGATTGGTTGAGTGATGAATGTTTTAAGGTTGTGTTTTCTACTCCTCCTTTTAATCAACCGGGTTTTTCTGATCGGGTTAAGGAACATTGTCAACGCCGTCGATGTTGATTAATGACATGATTATTATCATCTATGATTGAGAATGTTTCCAATGTTAAGAGTTTTCAATTATGAATAAAACTTTATTTTGACTACATTTGGTTATTTGGACTTTATTTTTTGCTTCATACTCTCTCCGTTTTTGTTATTCCTCAAGTCTTATATGCAGTGGCGGAGCCAGAATTTGTAGGTTGGGGGCGAAAAATTTATAAGTTGGGGGGCGAGAAATTTACCTCAAAAATGTTAACATTTTATAAATATGAGAAAAAAAAAAAAAAAAAAAAAAAGTAGTTTTGCTCAAGATGGGAGTTGAACCTTGTATCTCAAAAGGTTGAAATATGCTCCTTTGACCACTGGAGCAAAGGAAATTAATAAATTATTCTTATAGTTGATAATAGATATTGCACATTTTTCAAATCTTTGGGGGGATGGCTGCCCCTACCAGCCCCCCATGTCTCCGCCAGTGCTTAAATGTGACCAGCCACACCATCAACTTGATGATTTGACGTGTTCACACTTATAAATAAGCCCAATGCATTTAAAGTCCAACGCGTTGGTTAATGGAATCTAAAAGTAACACCACCATAAAAAATAAAGTAACGCTGGTCTATACAATGAACCTCTAACATGAAACTGCAAAAAAACAAGAAAAATAACATCGAATACAATGTATAAGTAACACCAGCATAGTAAGTCAAGTAACACTAGTTTATACAAGAAGCCTCTAACGTGAAATTGAAGAAACTACAATAAAAGAAGGAAAGTAACATCAAATATAATGTATAAGTAACATCGGTATAGAAAGTCAAGTAACACTGCAGTCAATAATCTTCTCCACAATAGTGAGTCACACCATCAAGTTGATAGAGTGGCTGGTCACACACAAGACGCGTTGTTTATTATTTGTATCACTTGCATGGACACTAAATTTCAGGTGACGCATGTAGAAATAATATTTAATTATAATTATGCAAGTGTAGATTCTTATTATAAAAGTACAAGTGGAGGGAATAAAGAAATTAAAGAATAAGGACTGATGGACCAAGCCTTTTGGAGGGGTGACTGGGTGAGGATGGGGGTGAATCATACTACCATAGATTAAGGGAAATATACAGAAATAAGAAGTGGAGACCAAATGTTAGGAGATAAACTATAAAATAATGAAGAACCTTTCTAAAAGAGGAAGTGGTGCAATGAAATTGGTAAGTGATTGTAATTAAATAAAAACGCAGGGAGTATTTTTTTATTTTTTATTATGAAGTATGGTGGATGTATCTATTTCTAGTGTGCATCATTGGGTCTCAAATAATCAGACCCTAATTCTATAAAATGGGGCGTATAGGGTTTGGGTCGGGTCCTGAACCCCTACACATCCCTAGCTGTCGAATGGGGTTAGATATAGCCATATAGGTAATCTACCACTTGGGCAGTTGGGTGTAGAATACAGACATTGTATGTGTACATGTTCGTCAATCGATTATCATCAAGCAAACAAATCAACAATTCCACCATTTTGTGGTAATTCCTACTCCCAAACAGACGGCAAAGTTCGAACTTATAACTTTAAATTCACAAGGTAAATTCTCCACTATATTCATCAACTTTCCTTGATTTCAATTATGTGCCATTTATACATCCAATTTTGAAGAACAACACAACTAGTTTTTGCCCATATATCCCTCACTATAAACGGGCTTAACAATTGAGCAATCCGAAACGGACCTCAACTTGCCCAAACTCACAAATTGGCCAATGCATATCCACATGAAAAATAAGCAAAGAGAATCATAAAATAAGTGGGCCGTGGGCTGCAGTTGTTTTATAGACCCAATCTGGGATATAGGGTTGACATCAAAAGACAACCAATACTCCGTAAGTACGAAGTACGGAGTATTTTATCTTGAAAGTACAAATACTTACTCCGTATTGTTTTATTATCTATGCTATTATTTTCCTTAATTCTCGTAATTTTAGTCAAACGGATACTATATTAAGAGACAAAGGGAGTAATTGAAACTCAATTGTTAGTAGTACTAGACATGGCAAACATGTGGGATTGGGTCCATTTGGTCTCGGGTTTAATTTGGTTTATTAAATTGTTGGATCAGGTCTGGTTTTGATCAGGCCACCAGGTCAATATCTGATTAGTTCATGTCGGATCGAATTTTTTGGGGCTAGATTGGGTTTTTCGAGCTAGATTAGATTTTTCAATTTCGAGTTATGATCGGGTAGGTTCTCTTTAGGTTTGGTCTTTTATTATGATTATAATTTAACAATGTTTCTAATATAACAATAAAGGGTTAAACGTTTACGATATGTGTTTAAGTATGAGAGTCAGGGTAAACGATAAGGGTAACAGTTTCACTTTTTTCACAAGTTAATTTAGGGGATTCTAGTCTTCTACTAATTTATGAGGCTATGATCGAGAAGATGAGACATAAAACATGCACAAATTTAACTATTGGTAAATTTTAGTTGTTCATATCGAATTGGTTTTGGCTCTACGTTCGCATCAGATTCAGGTTGATTCAAAATTTACAGTTATTTTTGTTTGAGTTACTTCGATTTTGGGTGAACATGGGTTTGCTTACTCCAGTTCAGGTCGACTCGGGTATTTGGTCATTTTTGCGTCAAATCAATTCCGAGTCGGTTTCGATTTTGGATCAGATCAATTTGGATTTCTAGTCGTCGTTTTGGGCCAAATTAGGAAACGAATCATGTAAGCTGGATCAGATTTTCAAATCCTCGTCAGTTTTTCCATTCTACTTGTTACCCACATATGAGTTGTAAGAAACTTGAACTTTTATCGACAAAAAACATCAATTTGAGCGGGTTTTTTTTTGTCCGGATGAGAGATAAGGACATCACAAATTATATATGGAAAAGAGAAATTCGAACAATATATCGTACATTAGCCACCAATCTTTATTACTAGACCAAGATCTATTGATATTTGACCTAACTTGTTTGACTAGCAATAAGTTTATATTGAGTTATTAAGTAAAATAAGTTGTAGGACAAAACTCAAAAGAATGAGCAAGATACTATAATAGGGTGGTTAAGCACTTAAACATGTGGATTTCACGTGGGGGAGCATAAAGAATGACCAAGTTTATAAGTTAGTGATTATGAATTATGAATTAATCAAAGTAATTAATTTTGGGAGCAAAGTCCAAAATTTATCAATCACCGGCAAATTAGTCACACGAATCAAGCAACAACAATAACATGCATAGACTTGCGCTTACAAAATTGATTTGTTCTTTAAGATGTTGACATATCAACTAACATTATCAAATTCAACACATTCATCATTAGTTTACTTTCATTTTGTTTTGTATTGGTTTGTGTGCCATGGTCTAAACTAAGATGCAACACCAAAACAAAGTTCCAACTTGCAACCATGTGTCTATGTTCGCATTTTAACTTTCTACTTATTATCAGGGATAACAGCAGGTCGAATCAGATTATACAAGTTCAGTAATCGCTCCACTTTTATTCAAACTTGGATTTTTCAAATAGGAATCAGACTGTGGTTTTACCAGATTTTTTCGAATTATTTTACCTCGAATCGGGTTGGATGTAATAGGATTTAAACCATTTTTTACTTAATATCCCAAAATTCAAAGTTTGCAAAACGGTTATACTTAATACTGTAGTACAAATATATACAAACCTAAGTTGATGAAGTGAAAAGAGAGTGTTCCGGTGTTGAAACAATGGGTTTCGGATTGAAGGTCCTTTTGTTTATGTGGAAGATCTTGCATGATTGAGTGTGTGGAGTCCAAATGTACCTGCACAATGACAAAGTTCCTAGCCTCAGGGGTGTTTCCAAGGAAAGCCTCTTCGATGCTTAAGTAAACACTTGTTCGAATCTAGAGAGAGTTCTCTAGAGAACCGTAAGTGTTAAGGCAATAAGTTGGACGTACTTTGGTATATGCGTTTTGGCGGTATATATATAGTGTTTGTGTAATCAATGCTGCTATGTCATTTATTACTAGATGGGTCTTGGACCACTTGGATATGGCGCGGAGCCATTGCTGGGTTGAGGCTTATGTTATATTTAGCCGAGTGGGCTTTTGGGGAGTAGGCCCAATTAGAAGTCAATTGGACATATAAACAGAATGTAACAATCGAATTTGTAGAATCTATTACTATATACTAAAAGAGACACCAGAAATGACACGTGTCAATTCCTGGTGCAATTTTTACCCGCCAAAAACCATTTTCCCAAAAACGTGTATCTGTTTTATTTTACTTTATTCTCTACCTTTTTTATAAATTATTTATGTATGGAAACAAAATTTGGTTTATAAATTATGGCAACGATAGATACGACGTAATAATAATTATTCTAAATTGGTAATATTTTAGTCAAATCGCTATATCAATAATGGAAAATATATCGCTCAATATTTTGTCAAATTATCATTCAGATTCAAATACGAAGTATAATGTTTACGTTTTCAAATTCATATCGGACTTTTTTCGCAATTTAGAATGAATTCATACTGAATTGTCATCCCCTATATACGGAGTATATACCCTCATGGCCTCATCTTAGTACTTAAGCTAGCTTGCATCGTAATTTTGGATTTTTGGTATAAATTTATGATTGAGTGAATGTGCGTTAAGTGCGGTAAAAGGTTCTACACATGCCCTTAGACAACTTAATTCAAACAAACCAAACAGGTTTATGTATCACGTAGTTCATTTTTGCTGAATTTCCAACATTGTTAATTGAAATTAAATTGTTGTTATTGACTAAAACTTAACTTAATTTATTGATTATAATTACTTATTATTATTGATTCACTATATTATTGGCTATTTTTTTTAAAAAAAGTTAATTTTTATCCCATACGATACACGGGTTTTTTAATTTAAAATATGGTTATGTTGTCTATGTAATATAAGAAACAATACGAAGATTTTAAAATAATAAAGTGTGATGCATTTGGAGTACAGTGGAATTGATATAGAATGTGAAATGAGAAACTTAATTAAGGAAAAAGAACATATAATTACGGATCGGAGAAGTGGAAAACTTGAATATAAATGATGTTTTAAAAAAAATCAAATAGATAATATAACATGTGCAGTACGTGGCATCATGTTTTAATATTATGGAGTAGTATAGATTACTATTCGTCAGAAAATAGTAATTAGTGAC
The DNA here is from genome assembly GCF_020520425.1 of Spinacia oleracea. Taxonomy (NCBI): domain Eukaryota; kingdom Viridiplantae; phylum Streptophyta; class Magnoliopsida; order Caryophyllales; family Amaranthaceae; genus Spinacia; species Spinacia oleracea. The sequence continues at coordinate 147,977,208 of NC_079492.1, forward strand.
TTTAATTTTTATTTTGAATTAGTAATTTAATTATTTCGATAATTTTTCTTTTATGAATATTAGTTTATTTTAGGAGAAGCAAACATGGTCTACATCACTGTCATTATGACTTCCAAGCTCTACCAAAAAATTAAATTAACAATGAAGAAATGCTTTGAAGTTTTTCAAAAATAAAAAACGTCGGTTGGTACATAAATAACGACCTACGTAGTAAATCCGAAATGAAGTTATTAAGAGCGTATGAAACACATGAACATATATAATTAAATCAACCCGAATCAAATTCGTTTTTAAAAAAAATATCTACTTCCTGTATTTCAAAAACAAACCAAAAAAAAAAAAAATAATACTATTATATATATTGAATACAGTACTCAGCTCAATAATGTAAGTTGGTAGTCGGGTATGTGTCACGGTCCGAATGTTTTGACACCGAAATCGTGCGGCGCACTGTTGTCTATTGGTGGCAAGGATGCGAGCCTTGTGTGGAATGAGGGTCTTGTGACTCGTAGGGGCACGAGTAAGCGTCTGATTTTGAAAGGGTGCTCTTGCCTATTGGCGACGAGAGCGAGGGACGAGGGTCAACCGGGACGCTTGTGTGCGCACAACAGGCACATGCAAGCGGGACCGACGACGAGAATTTATCTGTTTGTGGGATTTGGGATGCTTTAGAGCAAGTGATGGCACAATATCTATAAAGGCCTACAACAAAACACAAGCAATAAAGCGATGACAACAATCGGTGAGAAGATAATGACTAATTGAGAAGAGATATAGAGTGAATAAGGAAAATTAGCCCCATTTTTAAGCGGAGAGCGTATAATGGAATGACACGAAATAGAAATGTGGCAAGAAATTCGTGACGAATTAGCTCTTCTTTCAATTTTTCAACTAGTTTTTGGACCCGGACGATGTCCCGGGTTACTACATTAATAATTTCACATTTAGTTAGATTTTTTTTTGCAATGATAACATGAAACATGTCATGTCCTAGTGGTAAAAGCTTTATTGTTTAAACTCAAGGTTGAGGGTTCAAACCTTATACAAACCATGTTTAACATTCTTTTTATGTATATGAAAATTACATGGAGTGAATGACTTGTAAACAGAGCGCCACATATCACGCATACTTTCTTACAAACGCTTTTTAATATATAGTACAAATAGATATGAGATAACTTACGTACCGATTAATAATGAAAAGTTAAACATTATATATATATATATATAGTAGTATATATAACCTTTTAAAACATTTTGTTTAGAAATATACTGGAAATCTGACACGAGAATATGATCCATGCATTTAGCCGTAGCTTAGAAGTTAATTAAGTAATCTTGAAATTAAATAGTAATACGTGTCTTAATTTGTTTTTTAACCCATTAATTAGAGAGCACCTGTTTGTATTGGTACGTACTATTAGGTATTATATCCTCATCGATCCTTTAATAAAACAGAAAACACTTTTGAAAACTAAAGCCAATTAACCTTGATCCACTTCCCTTCAATTCTTAGAAATGCATGATTACTTGGTATATTAGAAACATAAACTGTTTTATTAGGTCGGAACCTACCTTGATCATGTCGAAATGGTCTGAGTTAGTGTGAACATTAGGGTGCATTTTCTTCACCTTTTAAAAAAAAAAAAAAATCAAGTCTATCTAATAGTACAGACAAGTTCATGTAAGTTGTTTTTAGGTCCTACCAGGTCAATAAATTCCAACCAGATTTTATAAAGTTTCAATTAAGTCTTGTATTATTGTATATATGTCGATTCTCTCAAGTTTACTACAATCAGATATGATCAAGTCCAATAACTTTGAATCGGGTTTGACCAGATCCTATCAGACTTAATCAGTTTCAATAATTAAGTTCAGATAAATAAAATCAAACCTAAATATATATACTCGTACAAAAGTAATTAGCTCCTATACGGCTGTTAATACTACACTAAGCCAGAAAACAATTGGCTTGTATTACTTTGACGTGTAGGTAGCTAGCTAGATAAATAGCTCTCATCCCTGGTTTACGTCTAACTTAAATTGGTACATAAGAAGTTGAATTTTGGTGTTAGTTTTGGTGGTCATAAAAATAATAATTGGTCCATAATTCATCATGAATATAAATAGCATGCCTTAGATCTTGAATAAAGTATGTATAAAAGCTTGCAAGCAACAAACACTACCACTACTATCAGTTGTCATATACTGTCCTATAGACACGTTTTTGGTTAAGCTTGATTGTGATTTTTTATTTAACATATAATATAATAATATAATATTATTTTAGATCCATAAGTATTAGGACTTAAGACATAGGAGTTCTTGCATACCGATGATATATATCTTGGCCTAAAGGTTAAGGTTGAGAGCTTATGAACGATATATCTCAAGTTCAAATCTCAATTCATTTCCCGTTCATTTTTAATTATTTGTCCATATCGATGTAAAAAATTTTGCCAATATAAGAGTACGCGTTTTTGTGTTAAATTTTAAATCATGATAGAAAAAGTTGAATTAAAAATTGTGGGAAATAGTAAATAGAAAAAAGAAAGAATATTGGTGCAAGGTTTTGAACTCAGGTCATGAGAGGGCTTATACATGACATTGCCAACCAAGCTAGACATTTTATCTTGTCCTTATAAACAACAAATATTTGTCTACCCTATGTGCTTAATGGATCCGCCTCTGCCAACAATTACTTATCAGATCAGATGGTTGTTTATTGAATATCTTGGTTTATTTCTTAATAGTCAGATGATGGGGTTTGTATGCATGTACTCATTCAGTTCCATAATGTTATTCGATCAATCACTTAACAAATACAGAATTACGGAGTGTTTTTATCTCATGCTATACGCACTATATATAATTACTTAACTGGTTTATACCATGGTTGAGAAGTGTAAATTATTTGTGGCATGAATTAATGCATGATGTAAATGGAAGTGTACATTAAACTATGGTGGGACGTCATTGACATGTGCATAGTCGCGTAGTTCTGAAAGCAACCAATACAAGATACGTAATCGATTTAAGTACTAGAAGTAGTCGTTAACTTATTGATAGTGTTAGTTTCTTGTACTTTATCTGAAGTTGACATATGAATACCAAAGAGGCAAACTCATCGAATGTTGATTATTCAAGTTTACAACAACACCCATTTCAGAGTTCCATTCATATATACAATCCACATTTGTACAGGATATACAGAATAACACCCCGGCATCTTGTTTGTTCGACTTATTTTATCTTACTTTAAGAAAGAAAAGTTTTTGAGTAGGTTTTAATCATGTAACGTACAAGTTACTGGTTTATTTTGGTATCATTATTCGGAGTTCAAAACTTTTCATAAATACACGGGATTTGTATATTACATCTTAATTATGGAGCACGGTCTGATCTGGTCTGATTTTTTTTTCTGGTTTGAATAAGTTGAAGAGAACATAGTCTAAGACTCTAAGTGCTATAAATGTTGTGAATAAGGAGCATAAAAGAAATTTATTTTGACGTATTTCAGAAAAAATGAGTTTAGATGAGTTCAGATAAGATAAGATAATTTTGGATAAGTTCAGATAAGATAAGATAATTTTGGATAAGTTCAAATAAGATAAGTTCAGATAAGAAACACGGAGTAATTTTTTGAAATATTTTCACACACAAAAAAGTTACTCCACATTTTTTGTGTGTGAAAATGTTTCAAAAACTTACTCCGTGTTTCTTATCTGAACTTTTCTTATCTGATAAATTAAATTTTTTCAGATAAATTAAAATAAGTTTAGACAAATTGACATAAATTCAGATATAAAATAATAAAAGTCAGACAAAATAAGTCGAATAAAAAACTATCTAGCTAGACAAAATTTCCATTCGTGGTCCAGTAAATTTGCAGGGAATTAACTGGGGTAGAAATGCGGAATGGTCGATCATGTACAAGTGGGAATATTCTTCTGCTTGTTTAATCAAATTGAGCAGAATCCTATGATTATTATCTCAAACTAAACAATGATTTACCTCAATATATACTAATATACTCCATCCGTGTCTTTTTGTTTGTTACGTATTTATTTTAGGATGTTTCACATGTTTGTTACGTAGGAGAATCTTTCCTTTTATAAACTTATTATACTATCATTTTTTGTGTCAACTTTTAATTTTAATTGGTCCAATTTTTTCAACTCATTAAATTTCTTTACAATTTCCCAAATATATTAAGTCAGCAATCGGTTAGTGGATTGAGGTTTTACTTGGGTTTATTTTTTTAATAAAAAAGAAAAAGAATCTTTATTATACGTTAATAAACGTGCAAAAGTCCAAACGTAACAAACAAAAAGAAACAGAGGGAGTAATCTATTACCTCTATGATTAACGTTTGTTTTAAGACGCCGACTCTTTTTAATTATCCAAATTATACATCAACATCCCAAAAAAATATGCTAGGATCCTAGGCAACAATGGACCGACGCGTGCATGCATGAACCAATCGTAGGTTACTATACTAGCTCTCTGATTTAATTGGTTGTAATTAATCCATGAAATGAGATTGGTAAATCATAATTAATAACGTTGTTAATAAGTTTTTGTCACTAATGACTAGACGATAAAGCTAATTATGGATTGGCTAATAGCTAATTAACCACCAATAACTAGTAAATGGTCGACATCTATTGCCACAAGTCTACAACGTAACTATATGTGTTGTTGTTTTTCTAATGATTGTCAATTAAGTAAGGTATGAAAGATAGAACAATACCTTTCATGCCTCAGTGATTTTCAAGGGAGTTAGCGAGAGCCCTTCCACACGAGACTCTCGGATCATTATGGCCGACTTTCGTCTCAGTTCGACCAGTCGGTCTCACAGTCAGACAGGCTTAATTATACCATTACGCTCACGATCGAGCAGAATAGACGCTTGAGCCTACCTTCGCACACCTCTGTTACTCCTGAGGAGGCATCCGCCCCAGATAAACTACCCAACTCGCAGTGTCTCGCCTTCCCCCGAATCGCCTTCCTTAGACGAAAGTTTGTCTGTAGCTAAAGATGTCACTAGTCAGGCTGACATGTGTTTGTAGCATGGTCTAGCACAAAAACTAAGTAACTTAAATGGACAAAAGTTTTATGGGAGACACTATTTCAGGAAAAATACAAAATTAGCTAGACACAATATGATAATATATATAGGAATAAAATGAAAAATTTGACTCAGACACGAAACTACATCAGGACACAACCCGTAACCGTGCCTAAATGGCTTGGCTATATTTTGAAAATTAAGCACAATACGATATACAGCACATCAGCTTATCATAAAACATGACACAAGTCACACCACAAGACGCAGACCAAAGCCGTCTCTACCCTCTACTCATAGGAGGACGGAGAGGCGGCATGCTGTGATGTGTGAGCAAACACATCACAGCGCCAAACATGCACCATTTCTTTTAAAAAAAGAATCATTCATTAAAAAAAGAGTACCATTTCGTTAAACATAGTATTTCATTAAAGACAAAGTACAATTTCGATTAAAACATGTACCATTTCATTGAATTTTTTTGCTATTATATTTTTATAAAAACATAACAGACCGGGGTTTTTACTTCTTCCTACTCATAGAGAGCAATGAATTTTCCTCCCGTTTTCAATTTTGATCCTCTCTAATTTGTAATAAATAGGTATTGTAATATTTTATGTTGGGAACTTTTAGTAGGTGTAGTCCGTATTTGTTTAAGCATTTAATGAGAGATTAGATTTGATGAGTAGTTTGACTTTCTAAGGTAACAAGGGTGTCAAATACTCAAACCGGGTCCTACCTAGTTTCCCATGTGAGCTTCTAGTAGCTTTTAAGTGGCTTATGAGTGGTTAGTGGTAGTGCAACCCAAAGTCCCCAACCTCCTACCAATATTCAACATTTTCAACTTGTTTTTTTTTTTTCAATTTTTATTATTCAAAGATTTGCTAGTGCAAAATGTCAATAAAAGTATAAAACTCGAAAAGATATATAAGTGGATGGAAATATTTCCTAATTCAAACATAATATTAATAGGACGAAATAATTAGACAACGATATTTTTTCTAGACAACGATATTTTTTAAAATAGAAGATTTAAGACATATTTAAGATATTAGTGATACTGTATAGGGGTATGTTTCCTATGTTACCTATGATTAAAATTGTGAAAAAATTACGCACAAGATGAAAAAAATTAAGACATAATATTACGTTTAGGATAGAAATGTGGATCTTTTTAACTCGATATTATTATGCTTCACAATGAAAGATATGTTATTCCCGAGAAAAAAATCAGTTGCATCATAGTACTAATAATAACGGTAACTCAATATTTGGTTTAATATTTGGGTGTTTTTAGTTTTTACTCCTGGTGTGCCTTCCTAGAAAGGATGCAACTGTTATCGGAAAATTCTTTTAAAAGATAGATAAAATCATTTTTTTTTTTCCAATATTTTTTTTGGATAATATTTTCACATCTAAAACCTTAATATTTTAACTTATTTGTCTCATTTGCAAATTATAAACAATGACTAAAATCCTTATAAATCAAAGTAATGACTAAAGGAGTAACATGTATATTAAAATAATGACTAAAAGAGTAACAAATCAAAGATTTACTTATGGATAGTGTCAAAAAAGTATAAAAATCAAGAGATATATGAAGAAATGAAAAAAATCAAGTGGATATATAAAAATATCTTCTAATTGAGAAATAATATTACTATGAAGAAATATTCCTAATTGTGTAATTATAATATTATGGTTGTCCAAGATATACTCAAGAAAAATAAATGATTTACTTTCCATAAACAAAAGAGAGAATTATGGAGTAAAAGATAATCAAGATATAAATAATGACTGAAAAAGTAAGAAATCAGGATAATAATAATTCATTACATCTTTAAAAGTATTCATGACTTTTTTTTAAAGGAACACACAAATTCTTATTTACAATGGTTGTACAATAATTATTGTATAACGGAGTAAAAGTTAACTCAAAATGCTTAAAAGTTATGCTTATATATGTAAAAGTTATCTAATTTTTAGTGATAGATTTTTTATTTTAATAAAACTCATTTCTTCAAAATCTCTAATAATGCATAAAATTAATCATTTAATCCTTAAAAATGTTTATCTATCAACTTTTTTTTTACTAATATAAAAGTTAATCAAAATTAAGTTAAAGTTAAAAAAAAATGGGTTAAAGTTATTTTGGTGTACAATAAATTTATTGTACACCTTGTACGCGCAAGACTTTTTGTTAAAGGAAAACCACGATATATTTTTTACATATCCAAATCATAAAATGATTTGTGATCTACATGAATATTACTTACCATATTCGAGTAGATAATTACATATTACTATTGTATATTTTTTTTACATGATATTTATCTATAACGTTAGTTTTGTCTCATTAAACAACTGATTATATTAAAAATATAATATCCAATTACCTTTTTTTTCTGTTCAAAAATTTGTTAGATAATTGACATCACCAAATTTGTTTTTATTGCAAAAAAGTCCCTAAATCCTTCCCAACACCCCCTTCCCCACTTTTTATTTCCCCCTTTTTTCACATTGATTTCATGGCCCCTCTAACTCTATTTATAAAATCCAAAACCCAAAAATAAAAATAAAAATTAATTAGAGTAAAATATCCAAATCACCCCTCAACTGAAATTGAGGAAGACAACTCTGTAAAATGCCCAAAAAGATAGAGTATAATATAATTTAATATAATTTTATTTATTTCTTTCCGTATTAATCCGGTTTTTAATTTTTCAAAAAAAGGAAAAATAGACAAAGAAAACCGAAACAGAGTATAATTATGAATTAACAGCGCTATTTAGTCAAATTGCAAAACCGACGTCTTCCTCCTCCTTCCTGACCTCCTCCTTATTTCATCTCCCATCAAATCTCTCTCTCTCTCTCTCTCTCTCTCTCTCTCTCTCTCTCTCTCTCACCGCGTCTCACTTTCTCTCTCTATGATTCAAACCCTAAAATTCAATTTCTCTCCAAATTCACTCAACAATGCTGCAGCTCCTTTGCTGATCTTCTGCTAAAAACCTGACAATTCTTCGGATTTTCGCGCTTCCTGTGAGTTATTTTCGACTTAACAGCTTCGCATTGCAGTTTTTGATTGATTCTGAGATTTTTTTTTGTTAAATTCGTAATTGTTGATTTGCGTCGTTTTACCGAGGATCTGTGGTTGAATTTACGTCGTTTGTGAATTTTGATTGAGTTTTTTTTTGGTGATCTGGTTGTGATCTGATCGTAATCTTACCTGATTTTTTTTTACGAATTGAATAAATCTTTTTGTGTGGGAGTTAGTTTTGTTTGTGTGAATTTTTGCTGCAATGACTGTTGATACCGCGGGTAAGATTGAGGGAGAGAAGTGCGGATTGGATGTGATGAGTTCGTCGTGTGAGGATCTGCCTCCAACGAGTGTCGGTGATGGTGTTTGTGAGTGTAATGGCGATAGCAAGGATGATTATGTCTTTGTTAATGGCAGCGATACCGCCTCAGATGATCATGTCGTAGTTGAGGGTAATGGGGAGCTGATTGTGTCTGAACCGAATGCTGATTTTGAGGGGAAAGTGGAAGGTGATGTTAACGGAGGTGATCAATTGGAAAATTGTGAAGTTACCAAGGGTAAATTAGATAACGTAGTTGAGGTAAATGGCGGAGAATCAAAGCTTGAAAATGGGATCGTTGTGGAAGAGGAGAGAGATATTAATGTAGATGTTGCAGAGTTGGAAGAAGAGATCAAGGCAGAGATTGGGGGTATAGTTGAGAGTGGTGATAGTAATGATACCGATAGTAAGGTTGATGTTAGGGTTAGGGATTTAGAGGTTGTGGAAGAGAGAGATCCAAAGTCTGCTGTTGATGAGGTTAAGTATGAGGAATCAGGGGTTGAGAAAGAAGATGATTGCAATGCATTGCCTTCATTAGATGATGATGATAAACCAAATATTTTGCCGGATATAGATAGTGGTACTGATATGGTGCCAAATGGGACTACAGTCGTAGAGGCTGAGCCTCAGGTACCTCATGCTGGAATTGAGGAGCAACTGCACCTTGAGCAATCTGTGGAGCATGAGAATCATGTCAAAGAACCTGAGAATCATGTCAAAGAACCTGAGAAACTGGAGGATGAGGTAAGGGATTCAGAGGTGGTTGAGGATAATGTTAGTCCTCACATGGAGGAAGTCGCAGAATCTGATCCAGTGGATGGTATCATATCGGAAACAAAACCTGTTGAGGAAGATGTTGTACATCAGTCTCATCCTCAAGAGGACAGTGTTGTAGATATACAGCTACCTAATGGTGATGTTAAGGCCCCAGATAGTGAGGTTGCGGAATTGTTGCTGGATGGTGCCATCACCGAGAAGCAGTCAGCAGACTGTCAGCAGCAAGATTTGCAACCTATTGACAGTAAAGAACTAGATCTAGTTGAAAAAGAGGTTGAGGTTGAGGTTGAGGTTAAGAAGCAAGGTGATTTAGATGCACCTGGGATGAGTGAAAGTCAGGTCCTTAACTCTGTGGGTTCAGAGGCTGTTGCATGTGAGCAGCAGAGGAGTGATGAGAGTGAATACAAGGATCAAGTTGCTTCAGACTTGACCACAGAATCAGAAGAATGTCAGGATTCACAAACTGGTACTGATCTATCTGCAGGAGCAGCTGCCTCAGAGGTGGATGGTACAGTACTGAACAGTTCTAGTCAATGTGATGAAACCAAAATAGAACTTTCGCCAGAAGTCAATGGGAATCTTGAAGCTTCAACAGTGGATGTGCATTCTGAAAAGTCTGATGAGCCTGTAGTTGACCATGAGCAGGATAGGGTCCATGGAGAAGGAAAAGAACTGTTGATTGCTCAAGAGGAAGGAAGCTTAGAATCTTCAGTTCAAGAGGTTTCTTTTCAAGAAGAGGTAGCAGAAAATACTGGATTGGTGGATGTAATTGACAAGGAAGTCCCTTCAGAAGATCTTAGCTTTGGAAATACCATAAATGCTGTGGAAGCAACCAACCCGTCAGAACCAGAACCTTCCAACGAGGAAGCTGTAGACAAGGAAAGCAAAGATCTGGATGGTAGTCATGTTGGAGATGGTGTGTCAGGAAATGAAGTTAATGTTTCTGAGTCTTCCCATGATTCGGGAAGTTGTTTGAGATCTGAAAATGAGGAGTTAACTGTACCCGTTGCTAGTGAGGTGGACTTGCCTGCTCCTTGTGACTCCGGCATAACAGAAGAACAAGGAATCGTCGATGATGGCTCTTATGCTGGTGATAACTGCATTAACCGCTCCGGTGATGGCGATGAGTCTAGTTCCCAGCCCAAATTAGAAAACAGCACTGATGCAAACATTGCTAATGGTACCGAATTGGAAGTTGAACCTGTGAATGGTGAGGTTGATGTGGCAGGCGAGACTAACTGTGATTCTGAGGACACTTCGAAACCTAAGATCAGTTTTGGTTCCTTTGAATGCACTTCACCTTTCTCACACCCTGATAATACTAATACTCACACTGACGTATTGAATAGATCAACTGAACTGATTACCGACCAATCAGAAGTTGTTGGTGAAAGTTCCGAGGCCAGTGTGGTGAATCCAGAGCAGGTTAATATTGATCAGGTTTCGGCATCTCCTCTCCAAGAATCTGGAGCTGATTCTTCGGATGGACAAAATATCAATCCTGATTTGGTTAGGAGGCCATTTTACTACTTGATCAGGCTCCCGAGATTTGATGATGTGAAGCTCAGTGAGCAGATTAGACTTAGTGAGAAGGAAATTGAAGAAAAGACACGAAATAGAGATGCTGTTCGGATTGAATATCAGAAGAGAAAGGTGAAACATACTGGACCACTGCTTGATCTCATAGCTCCCCCCCACCCTTCTGGGTTCTTCTTACTTATTCACAATTTGCTTCTTTGAACAGGCCATCTATTGGGAATTTAAAACAACTTTTGAAGCCGCTAGACTTGAAGAGAGAGCTGCACATAAGTTGATTATTGCCAAAAGGCGGGAAATAGACTCTGCTCAGTCTTTGATTAACCTTGCAAGGAATGCAATTACAGTTGAAGATGTTGATAGTCAGGTAGGCATTGGTTTCTGTGTGATTCTTCAATGTTTATATTGTGTGTTAAAATTTTTTGACAAGAATTTATGTCCTGTGCGTAAACAGATACTTAGTATGGAACGCAAAATACAACATGAAACCATGGCTTTGGCTGAAGAAAAAAGGTTGGTTCGGGAAATAAAGCAGTTGAACCAGCAGCGTGAACAACTCGCTGCTGATTCTCGGAGGCAGCAGGAATTACATCAGGCTCTGGACCGCAGAGTTGAAACAGAGGAACAGTTGAAGGTAGATCTAGTTATTATTATTATTTCAATCTTTTTTATAAATTCAATTTTATGCAAATCCCTGATTTTTTTTCTCCCTTGAAATACAGGTCTTGAAGAAAGAATTGGATGCTCTCAGAGACAGCCATGCCAAATTCGAAGAAAGTTTCAGAGCTGCTAAGAAGAAACACGATGCAGAAAATGCCTTGCTAAATGAGTTAAAAGACCAATTCATATCTGTTGATAACGTTCGACAAAAAGCATATGTACATTTCCAGACCCTAAAGAAACAAGCATTTGAAAAGGTTAGTTGTCTTTATCTAATGATCTTTATTTTTCTGAAATGATATAAGAGCAAAGAAAATAGACTTGATTGAAACTAGTGTTCATATCGTCAATGTGATAGAGGTCGTGGAGGCAAGGGAAGCACTAAAGGGGGACGGGTAGGAGCTGTGAGCCTTCCACAATATTTGAGAAATGTTGAAAATATGTTCTTATATATATTTCACCCTTCAAAAAAGTATTTGCTCCTTATAAATACGTACTCTGCCACTGAATGTCAAATACTCAAATCTTTGTTAATTTATTTTCTGCTCTGAATTCATTAATTTATTTTCTGATTTGAATTCATACTTGACTGAGTTTGTTGCTAGAGTTGATCTTCAGCAATGGTCCAGTCAGTTTCATCTGCTTTGGCACTTGAAAGGTTCACTCTTCCATGTTGAGATTGAGTGTAGTGTAGCAAATCTGTTGCTCGTGTTTGGAACTCACTCTGGTTTTTGGCTTGTCGTAGTGCATTTTACTTCTATTTTGTTTAAGTAGTTCCCAACAAATTATTTCTCAAGGCATTTTAAACCAAAGATGGAAGTGTGAACTTAAGCAGAAATAGAAGTAGATGATTTTGAGAGATGTCATGTGAGCTGAGAGCTCATTATTTTAATTGTTCACGTGGGTGAATGTTATTTGTGTTTCACTCACGACTTATGGAATGTATGAGAGAGATTCATTTCTAGCTATTTCTTTGAGTTTAAGCCTTTAAGTTCATGCAAAAGTTATTGAGCCTTTAAGTTTTAAATGGCAGAACAAGCTTTTCTACAATTACAAGGATGATGCCAAAGCAGCACATGAATATGCAGTTTCTGGTGAAAAGGAGAGTCTCGAACAACATTGTGTAAACCAGGTGAGAAGAGCTGTGATACTGCAACATGATGACACAAAGCTATAGCTATCTTTTACCATTCGTTTTCATGTTTCTTTGACATGCCTATTGATTTATATATATATATATATATATTTTTTTTTTAGGTGGAGAAGTTCATGGAACTATGGAATAAAAATGACGAGTTCCGTAAGGATTATGTTAGATGCAACATGAGGAGTACATTGAGGAGATTGAGAACACAGGATGGCCGAGCCCTCGGCCCTGATGAAGAGCCCCCGTCATTAGGAAATTTCCCTAATGATAGAATAAATACCGTAGCCAAGCTCAGTTCTGTTGGGACAGTTTCAACCTTAGAAAGAGATTTTCCAGTAATAGCGAAAACTGTTGAAGTTGAATCATCAAAGAAAGTAATTGAACAGAAGAATAATAATAAGACAGTCCTTTCCAAAAAGGGGGTTGAAACTATATCCAAAAATAGCTTAGCAGAACCTTCTGGAAGAATGGAGATAGAAGAAAAGGAAGAAGAAGAGCCCAAACAGACGAAAGAGGAAGAAGAGTTGGCGAGGAAAGCGGAGGAAAAAAGAAAAGAAGAAGAGGCTGCCCGATTGAGGGAGCAGCGCAGAATAGAGGAGAAAGCTAAAGCTCAAGAAGCACTGGAGAGAAAAAGAAAAATGGCAGAGAAAGCCCAAGCGAGGGCTGAGTTTAAAGCCCGAAAGGAAGCTGAAGAAAAGCAGAAGGTTAGTCCTCACCAAATGGCTATGTTTTTTTAAAATACTCCCTCTGTCCCAATTTATTTTTCATGCTTTCTGTTTTTAGTGTCCCATTTTAATCTTCATACTTACAATCTTTCCTTTTATATTGTAGCATAAAAGTCCTTAATATTTTGTCGAAAATCGTGTCAATTGATTATTTCAACCAGTCGGATTCATTGGGTCATTTTAACCATTAAATCTCTCACACTTTCCCATTGGAACCTTAAATCTTTCTCGTTTTTCCAATGTCAGAATTTTGATAAAAGTGAAAATATTATTAATAAACTTAATACATTGTTTGAGTTAAAGAAAAAGAGAATCTTTATCCACATTAATTATTTGTTAAATCGCGTGCATGATACCAAACGTAAAGAACAAAAAAGGGACGGAGGGAGTAGGACTAGAATGTGATTAAGTATTAAAATGTCTTTCTAACCCTTGTCATTTTTCAATTGGTGTAATAACTTTTTATGGAAAACTTTTTCACTGAAAAACACAATTCAAAACTAGTTAGTCTCGCCAAATGGCTCTGTTTTTGAAATAGGACTAGAATGTGATTAAATATTAAGGCTCCGTTTTGCTCACCTTATTCCAACTTATTTCAGGAAAAATAAGTTCAAATAAGTTTAGTTAAGTTCAGTCGTTCAGATAAGTTTAAATAAGATAAGTTCAGGAAAAATAAGGGTTGACCAAGCATAATTTATAACTAAAATAAGCTTTGATAAGTTCTGATAAGATCAAATAAGATACGTTTTTAGAAAAAATAAGTGAAAATCAGGTGAATAGAACGCACCCTAAAATGTCTTTCCAACTCTTGTCATTTATCAATTGGTGCAGGAGAAGGAGAAGAGAGCAAAGAAGAAAGGAAAGAAGAAGGGATCATCAGAAACTGCTGAAACTGAACCTGCTGAACTGCCAGAATCCTTATCCGAGACAGTACGGGAGCTTGAAGTTACAGAAAAGCCCGTAACAACAGTGAAGAAGTCCCATAAACCCGCGTTATACACGAAGCAGGTAAAGACGACTAAATCAATCTCTTCTCTCCCTGCTCCTCTCCGAAACCGAGGTAAGAGAAGGATACCACAATGGGCATGGTGGTTAGTGGTAGCAATATTGGCTGTTGCTCTTATATTCCCTTTAGGGAACATAGACATTATTGGGTTTATTAAGGTCTTAGCTGCTGGGTCATCTCATTAGTTAAAATTATTATAAAGTTATAAACATAGGTTTGAGATTATTTTTTATAAAAATATATTCAATTCTTGTTTATTTTTCTGGGTTTCTTCACCTTCACTCATTGCCAGTTTGTATACTTGACCTTTAGATTGTTTGATGAGATTGTGATGGGGAACGGAATTATTATACCATATAGTATTGTATTGCATCTACTCTTTATAAGTTAATAAATTTAATTCAGTGATTTATCTGAAATTGTTTTGGATTTTGGTCTTGTGGATATTTGTTAATTTAATGTTGGTAATAAACATTATGTGTTTGTTTTGGGTTAGTTACCTTCAAGATTATGTACTCTTTGTTAGATGATGGTAGCCCACATGGATAAGAGATGTCATGCTCTGCTTGATTCCTCAACAGGCACATAAAGATTGATGTAGGCCGGGTTGTGGTTTCGGGCCGAGCCTATGGGATGTGGCCTTGGACGGCCTGGTCCATGCCAAACCCACTCTTCATCGTGCTGGGTCGGGGCGAAAGATATAAAAACAGGGCCTGGGCCCACAACTTCGTGTTGTGCTGGGCTGTGCTTTTTTCGTGTCGGGTCTGGTCAGACCTCGGCCCGATCCGGTCCACATACAACCAGCCCTGAGACAACGAATTGTCCGAGGCCTATAGGCTTGTGTAACTAGACCTGTCAAACGGGGCAGTCGGGTTGGGTTGTAAAAAATTATTTTCGAGTTCGGGTTGAATCGGATCGGTCACTTTCGAGTTCGGGTCGACCCAACGGGTTGAAAGATTTTAAAACACTCATTATATTTTCATTAATTTAGGTGATAAATATGCAAAATATGGGCACAAATTAACAAATTTTCCTACACAAGTTTATATTTAATCAAATTCAACCATAAAATGACGTATAATTCAAATTAAAATCATATTATACACAACAATAGTAAAAAGAACGTGTTTATTATGCTTAAATATTTTCATAATCTCATTTATTACTATAAATACAATGATTTTCGGGTCCAAAACGGGTTCGGTCGGATTTTGACCCATTATTTTTCGGGTTGCTTGGGGTCGGATAAAATCGGGTTACGGGTTACAAGATCTTGTTAAGGACCCAATATTTTCGGGACAGATTCGGGTAAATTTTCGGGTTAGGTCGATTTTTGACAGGTATATATGTAACACATTCGAGACAGTGCAATCACTTTTCAATTGTTTTTTTAAAGGGGTGTTTCAACATTGCTTTAACTCTTTCAAGGAATAACGTTGTACATGGCCTAACAAATACTCCGTACCAAGACTGCCCTTTGAAAGTAAAGTAAAGTGAATCAGATACTTTTTTTTTTATCACCAATTGTTAAATGGTCATGGCCACTATTGTAAAGGAAAGTTTATACAAATTAAGTTTAGAGGAGGTCTCTATCCTAAAATTATTTGTCAGTAACACGAACTTATAAAATGATCTACTTATTTCTTGCTTCTTTAAAGCTAACACACCGTAATTGGTGGCACAAATCTTTAAACTAGTTTGTATCCAAGTTTATACAAGAAGATAAGATACCTATAAGCCTATAATGCAAGAATACTATTAAAAAAAAATCACGACAAATTTGAAACTTGACTATAATTAGTGGTTAAAATATTAGAAAGTACATTGTCTTCTTAGATATTATTGGATTTATTTGAAGACAAATTTTCATTTTTTATTTATAATTTTATAATTTTCACTAAAATATCGGAGTAATGTTTTAGCTCAAAATAAAATACGGAGTAATGGTCAAAGTAGTGCACTTGAAACCGTGCAAAAGCAAAAGTGAAAACTTTATGAAACAAAGGGAGTACGGGTATATCTTACAAATCTTCTTTAACAATTACCGACAAACCATTACAAATAAGTAATTAACATTCACATCTTAGATTTCGTTAAACTAGCTAAGGTCTTGTTTATACAAGTAGTATCTATCTTATACTAAAGCGCAATTTTTTTCTCCAGTAATCAACATTCACATCTTAGATTTAGTTAAACTAGCTAAGGTCTTGTTCATACGAGTAGTATCTATCTTATACTAAAGTGCAATTTTTTTCCATCAAAACCTCACGTCTCTTTTAGAAGCTAAAGTACGGAGTACAACCACTAATTAATGTTCTTGGAAATAATAAAGACCTTAAACTATTAATTGTGGAGTAAGTTATGAAGTGGCCATATTATTGTTGTTGTTGTTGCATTTACTCCCTATTTTTTTTTTAAATGATGCCATTGGAAATCTAAATTCTTTATTAATGTTCAATTTGAAATTCAAAAGGTCTTGCATGCATAAAGTGTAGCCTACATAACTTTTACCCAGTTTTCTCTAACTTTTACCCAATTTTCTCTAACTTTTATATTCTTAAAAAAGTTGATAGCAGATAAACATTTTAAAGAGCTAAATGATAACTTTTTTACATTATTAGTGATTTTGAAGAATTATTTTTATTAAAATGAAATTTTTTATCCCTAAAAAATAGATAACTTTTACACATATAAGGGTAATACGTTAACTTTAACTTTGGTGTACAATATTTATCGCACACCCATGTAAATAAGAATTTGTGTTTGCCATTACCCTAGTTGCCCATATTAATGTAGCATTTAAACAACCTAAACTTTTTTTTAAAAATCTAATTAGGGACTTATTTGCAATTTGCAAAAAAAATCAAGGAATGGGTGTGCGATTTTAATAAATTAGCTTGAAAAAAGTTGTCCATTATAGATTTAAAAATAAGTTAAAATTTATTGTAATTAAAATAAATGTTTAATTGTAATTAAAATTAAATTAAAATTAAAATTAAAGGTAAAGAAGAACCACCAAGTACGGACTAACATGAAAACTTAGGTTAAGCAGAATATTTTATCAAAATCTTTAATAAAAATTAAAAACCCACCAATAATTTTCCTTTCCATATTTGCCAAGTCAATAAATTATTGCTTCCCACATTTCACACCCTAGTAAACATTTTTCTCTGTTTTTCCTTTCTTGGCGCTCTGCAAAAGTTTTCATAACTCGCTTCAATTCTCCACAACTCTGTTTCTCTCTTGCAACTCACCAATTCGCCATTAAAACCCCATCTTCATCTTTCTCAATCACAGTATTTTCTACGAATTCTGTCATCATTGAACTACAATGTACAAGAATTGATAACATGGGTTGTTAATTAATGGTGATTTCACGAAGAATTTAAAGGGTTTTATTGATTCTTGTATTCCTATGTTTTGCCTCTGTTTCTTTCGATACCGAGTTTATAAAATATGGAGTATATTCCAGTAGGGAAGAGAACTAGGCTTCAAAAAGCCCTAAAAAGGGATAGTTTTTTGGATAGTTTTGGGGTTATTTCGAGTGATGACGACGATGATGAAGAAGCATGTTTGGTAATTGATAAATCTGAATTCTTAAAAACGAGTAGTCGTAAGAATTCTGAAAGGAATTCTGCAAGAAAAGATGTGGGGTTTGAGAAAAATATTACTATTAATAGGAATTTGAGTAGGGTTTATGATGAACATGGTGAAATTCCTCTGGGTTTTGATGATAAGGGTAAGAGAAATGTGAATGATGATGAGAATAATGGTGTTTGTGCCAATGATGATGCTGCTGTTGATGTTCATAGCAATGGTGGTGGTGGGGATGATGGTGTTTATGTTGACAATAATGTAGATGATGAGGATGATGATGGTGTTCATGTTGACAATAATGTAGATGATGGGGATGATGATGCGAATGACATTGTTATTCTTGATGATGATGATGATATTGATGATGGTGTTCGTATTATTGATGATGAGAATGTTGATACTCATATCGATGATGATGATGATGATGATGATGAGGAGGAGGAGGAGGAGGAGGAGGAGGAGGAGGAGGATGATGGTGATGGTGATGAGGATGAGGAAGATGATGAGGAGGATGAGATAGAGGAGAGTGTTCCTAAAGTCAAGTGTCATAGGAGAGTGTTTGAGGGGTTGGTTTTGCCAACAAATGAATTGGACAATAATTTCATTGGAAAAAGAACAAGGTCACATTACAAGCCTAATTTCCCTAGGAAGAAGACTAAATTTGAAACCCTAGATTGCCCTACCACCATTGATTTAGATGACTCATCTTCATCTCATGGCGAGGAGGAGGAGGAGGTGGGGGAGGAGGAGGAGGTGGTGGGAGATGAGGAGGAGGAGGAGGAGGAGGAGGAGGAGGAGGAGGAGGAGGAGGAGAAGGATGAGCTTAAGTGCAAGAGTCATGAGAAGAGTGTCGAGGATGGTGGAGGGAAGAGAAAAAGAGGAAGACCGCCATTGAAGAAAAACAATGAAGATGATGAGTTAGAGCATACAATGCCTAGGAAGAAGTCAAGAGTAAAGAAAAGGCAACAAACTAGTGAGATTCAAAATGCTTTGTTGGATGGGATTTTAAACAATAGAAATGATGATGAAGGGTTGTCAAGAATTAGTGAGGCATATCTTCCTCTTAAGTTTAGGTTTGGTGATGAGAAAGTTGTGCCAAAAAAATCAGAAGATGAACAAGAATTAGAGGGTCTCTTCATGGATATGGACTTTGCTCTTGGAATTTGTGATATTGGTTTACAAGCTTCTGTTAAGGTAAGGTTTCCTTTCTTCTATTTGTTTGTTTACTTTATACTAGTTTTTTGAGTTATACTTTAACTAGGTAATACTCGAGCCATGCTAGTTTTCTTTAGTAGTAACTATTACGTATGAACTTTCTCTATTATAATGATATCTTTGCCTTTGAAACAATGCATTGGTGTTTCTTGACTTGATTGTTGTTAATAGTTATGGAGTACTTACTGTATACATAAAGGAAAAGGCAAAAAAAATGACATATCATTCTGTAATTAGTTATATTCTTGTGCTTTTTTTGCAATGAAGAGAATGGCATTGTATGAGTACATAGAAGTGTGAAACAGAACTTCTTTCATTTACCTTTTAGGAAGATTTAACACTAAGAACTGTAGAATTTGTGTTTTAGCACCCTTAAACTCGGAAATTGAATGACATCTCTGAATCACTTTGCAGGATGATGATGAAGATGACAATGCTGTTCTATGTCATAGCGCGAATATGCAGAAAAAGCTTTGCGTTGAAGGAAAACACTACTGGATTCATGATGATGAGATTGGAATCAAGTGCAAGTTCTGTAAAATTGTGAAAGTTGAGATGAAATATGTCACACCTGATTTTGTAAGTCACAAAACCATTCTAATTCTCACTATATTTTGTATTCATTAGAACATGCTTTTACCGTAACACTATGAGAAGTTGAGAAGGGAAAAATACATGCTTATTATAGTTGCACATTATGGTTTAATTGTGTTCAAAATATCTAGTCAGATCATCATCTTTAATTGATAATGTACATAAATCATGTAGCTTTATATTATGCATATTAACAGCGCGAATTTTGGTAAAGTCTGGTAGTGTGATCTTTTGATTATATCAGAATGAAACTGGTAGTTGAATGTCCATTTTAAGATTTGCTTTTGCAATTATAGGTTTACTACACTTGGTACTTCCTTTATGACTTGAAAATGTGGTTCTGCATGTTTAGTCACAAAACCATTCTAATTTTCACTATTTTTTGTACACTATTATGATTTAATTGTGTTAAAAATTATCTAGCAAGTCAGATCAGCATCATTAATCAACTAATTACCATAAATCATGTAGCTTTACATTATGCAAACTAACACCGCGAATTTTGTTAGCCTGATAGTGTGGTCTTCTTTTTTTACATCAGTATAAAATTGGTAAGATTGCTTTTGATGTATTTGCATTATAGGTTAACAGACTTGTACTTCCTTTATGACTTGAAATTGTGGTTTTTGCATGTTTAGGCCAAAGATCGTCATCTTTAATTAGTAATTTACATAAATCATGTAGCTTCATATTATGCATATTAACAGCGCGAGTTTTGATTACATCAGTATGAAATTAGCAGTTGAATGTCCATTTTAAGATTGATTTTGATGTATTTGCATCATAGGTTACTTCCTTTATGACTTGAAATTATGGTTTTGTTTTGCATTGTTTAGGCCAAAGATCCATTCGGAATAACAGACAAAGAAAGATACACACAATTCCCTTACAATGACATCAGACTTTCTGACAAGTTTCAGTTCCCAGATTTAAGCTATGATGACATCAGAGGTGAACCTTCAGTTGATCATATTCCGGGTACAGTGTGGGACCTAGTTCCAGGAACTCTACTGAATTTACACCCTCATCAAAGAGATGGGTTTGAGTTCATATGGAGAAATATTGCAGGTGGAATAAAAATCAATGAACTTACTAAATCTACAGAATCATCTGGTAAAGGAGGGTGCATCATATGCCATGCACCAGGTACAGGAAAAACCAGATTAGCCATTGTTTTTCTGCAATCATACATGAAGCTATACCCTAAATCTAGGCCTGTAATTCTTGCACCTTATAGCATGCTTCGTACATGGGAAGAGGAGTTTTCTCGATGGAAAGTTGATAATGACATTGACATTCCTTTAATTAACTTCAATGAAAAGGAATTGTCAGGGAAAGAAGATGAGAATGTGATTAAAGCCTGTAATGGAAGTTTAAAAGATGAGAATACAATTAGGATTGCTAAGCTTCAAACTTGGTTTATGGGGAAAGGTGTTTTAGCTATTAGTTATGGACTTTTTCAGACACTAGCAGGTGATCATGGTAATAAGTCTTCTATTAATAAGAAGTTTAGGGAAGCTTTCCTAAAATGTCCTGGTTTATTAGTATTGGATGAAGGTCACACACCCAGAAATGAGAAGAGTGGAATATTTCAGGTTTTGTCAGAAGTTGTAACAAAGAAGAGAGTGATTTTATCAGGAACACCGTTTCAGAATAACTTTGAGGAACTTCATAACACGATTGCCCTTGTTCGAGAAGAGTTTGGTTTTGGTGTTCATTCTTTTAATCACTTAAATGATGATAGGAAAATCGAGAAGTTAAGGAAACAGATCAAACCCTTTGTTCATGTTCATAATGGTGAGATTTTAAGGGATACTCTTGGAGGATTGTTTCACTCATTAGTCGTGTTAAAACCTTCTGATCTGCAAAAGATGTTTTTCGACATATTAGCAACAATTAGAAGACATTTCATTAAATTCGATAACTTGATCTCTGTAACTTCTGTTCATCCCTCAATCTTCTATGAACAAGAAGAACCCGGCTTTTTCATTGATGAAGAACAAGAATTGTTGTTGAAGAAGCATAAAATGGATGTTGAAGCAGGAGTTAAAGTATGGTTTCTTATAGAGCTTATTAAGCTATGTAAAGGGGAAAGAGTTTTGGTGTTTGGACAATGTCTTTCACCCTTAAACTTCATAGGGGAATTACTGAAAACCCTTTTTCAATGGAATAAAGGGAAAGAGTTTCTTTATATTGATGGAAAACAGAATATGAAAGAAAGACAATCATCAATTAGTCTTTTTAATGACCCTAAAAGTGAGGCTAAAGTACTTTTAGCTTCAACTAAAGCATGTTGTGAAGGGATTAGTTTAGTGGGTGCTTCTAGAGTGGTGTTACTTGATGTTGTTTGGAACCCTTCTGTTGAAAGACAAGCTATAAGTAGGGCTTATAGACTAGGACAAAAGAAGGATGTGTTTGTTTATCAGCTTATTACTTCGGGTACTTTGGAAGAAGAGAAGTTTCGTAGACAGGCTGAAAAAGAACGGTTTTCAAAGCTGTTGTTTTCATCTTCATCTTCTTCAGAGGAGGAAACTGTGCAGAAAAAGAAGAAAGGATTGAGGGTGGTTTCTGAGGATTGTGTTTTGGAAGAGATGACTAATCATGAAAATACCAAGAATATGTTTGAGAAGATTGTTAGTCAACCTAAAGCTGATGATTTTATCAAAACTTTTGGGTCTCTGAACATGTAGTATGCAGCATTGTACAGCTTCATAGTTATTTTTTCTGCTGAGATTTTTTTTTTGTAGTCAATTATCTGAAAAATGACTGCAGATTTAACCTGAGATTATCGCGTTTTTCTGATTTCTGAAAATGGAAGACAGAAATCAGAAGAGTGAAGTATTTCAGAAGATTGTCAGAACAGCAAAAAATGACTTTTGATTTGCATGATGAAATTTTAGCTATTCTTTACTATTGTGAAGTGGAAATTTTTGAATAAATGTATCTGTTACAGACTTACAGGTGATCTATTTGACTCGATTTCATATACGACTATCATAAGATTGTGACTCTTTTACTAGCTAGCAATAGTTTTGTTTTCTTTTCTGTGATGATCTTCTGAAGAAAGTAATTCTGAAGTCTCAAAGGGATTGCTCAAGTGCTGGTTTT
This sequence comes from Spinacia oleracea, assembly GCF_020520425.1. NCBI lineage: Eukaryota > Viridiplantae > Streptophyta > Magnoliopsida > Caryophyllales > Amaranthaceae > Spinacia > Spinacia oleracea. The sequence goes on from NC_079492.1 coordinate 148,000,000, forward strand.
CTGGTGCAGCAATGAATTGCTCTTTTTCCTGCCTAGACTTGCATTACTTTGTTGCTACAATTACCTGTTTTTGATGTATGTACGTGGAATGGTAAAGACTAAACAAGTGATGTACGTACAATCTAAGTTGCATGGACTTTTCATTTTACCTCAAATACTCGTGTCGGATCCTCAATACTCTGACATGGACATCGACACTTCGACACTTCATTTTAGACCAAAATTATGCAACTTTTTCACAAAATTGTCGTGTCGGACACTTGGACACATATTTGTACGGGATAGCGCAATTACTATTCTCCCGAAAGTGGAACATGGAGGGGAATAGTTATTTATGCTACGTAGTAGTAAGAATTTATGATGATTTATTTGTATCCGTATGCAAGGAAATTCAAAGTTTACAACAAGTTTTTTGACCTTAAATTATTTCCTTACATGATTTGAGAAACCGTTTTAAGGATTTAAAGCCGTAAACTTTAACTAGTTAGTTACTCCAATTTGCAAGCGAGTAGACTAACCAAACGCCACAAACTTAAATTGATTAGCTAATTATTACTACTTCAGTACTTCGTATTCTTTTGTCCGAATGAGCCCCAACAAAGGCATTACCATTTACAAAAAGGACAAGGATAATTAAATTTACCTTTACGATAATTTTTATTGTACAACAAGTCCAGTGTATCTTTTCATTGCTCTGCCATTTACCAATGTTGCTAACAACAAAAATAATCTTTTTCTAATTTTTACACCAATAAAAAAAAAATCAAAGTTAATTTTTTTTAAAAGTCCAAATTTGCTAAATGCCTAAATCACAGTTTCAATTTGATAGCAATTCAAATTCTCAGACAATTTCCACTTCAAAATTCGAGCGATTGCAAAATTGGGGTTTCCCATCAAGTTTTGGTAGTTGCTGCATCTTCAGATTGCAATTAAGGTGCTGCCTGCTTATTCTGTCTCTTCAAATCCCAGGATGAACCAAGAACAAAGCTCCCTTGTTCTACAATCTTCCTCCAACTTCTCACCACCCAAAGGTATAATCTTTCTGTGATCTCCTCTCTTTCAATTTCAATAGATTTCATTTTTTAATCAATCAAACAATTCAAACAATTAAAAAATAAATGCAGGGGTGAAGTTATCGTATGGAACAGCTGGGTTCAGAGCAGATGCAACCCTGCTAAAATCAACGGTGCACAGGGTTGGAATCTTGGCTGCTTTAAGATCAATCCAAACCAAATCTGTGATAGGATTGATGATCACAGCTTCCCATAATCAAGTGTCTGACAATGGTATCAAAATTGCTGACCCAAATGGTGGAATGTTGTCTCAGCTTTGGGAACCCTTTGCTGATTCCCTTGCCAATGTTGCTGATCCCTTTGAACTTGTTCAGGTTTTTCTCCCTTCATTTTTCATCAGTTGTTGGAGTTTTGGGTTTTGTTTATTTTGTCAATTCTCACAATGTTGGAATTCTGTTCAATTTGCATTGTTTTTAATTTTGAATTTGGGTTTGATGAATTTCATGTTTCCTGAAGTTTTATTTGAGATTGGAGTGTCTTTGAGAATACCCTTCATCTATCTCTATGTTACTCAGATTCAGTACTTGTGTCAGACTCGGCTAGTTATGAAAGGCACTTTGTATCTGTGTTTTGGGTCCAAGATGAAGTGTTAAGTGTTGATACCTATATTGGGCTTCTGGATCTGATATAGGTGTTTGAGATGAAATGAATGAGTGAGTACTTACTAACATAGCATTTCAAGGACACATAGTTGTCTAATATTAGCTCATATTGTAATTGTGTATGCTGTTCACTGTTCAGCCTCATGGTTGTGGAAGTTGGAATGTTTGATTTTGTTGGACCTACATTTCTCTCTTCTGGTTGTTCCAACTCTTCAAGGGCGAAGAATAAGATAGAATCGTTGCCCCTATCCTGTTGGTGGCTTGCATTGCTTGTATTCTATTGTTGAAAATAGGATTGCATTGAGTATATATTTGTTAATACCATCTTGTTTAAGTGAGAAATTTGATTTTGAACCTAGAATTTGCTGGTTGTGGGTTGTGCTGAGTTTAATTCACTTTCCGAAACAGCTTATTAGTGATTTTGTGAGTAAGGAGATCATCCCACTTGATAATGTCCGTTCAGCAGAGATCTTGCTGGGAAGAGATACTCGTCCCAGTGGAGAATATCTCCTTGAAGCTGCAAAGCAAGTAATACTTTTCACTTTATGGGCTTTTGGTTGTTACACTGATGCTAATTCTGTAGTTATTTGAATGGTCGCCAAAGTTCTAAATGATCTCCGTATTCCATTCAAGGGTATCAGCTCAATAAAAGGTGCGATTTACCATGATATGGGAATTTTAACCACCCCACAATTACATTGGATGGTCCGTGCTAGGAATATGGGTATGAATTCAACTGAGCATGATTACTTTCAGCAACTCTCACATTCCTACAGGTTAGTGTATACACCATGCAAGTCTATAGAATATTTACATACACCATGGAAGTCTGTACTATGTTTTTCTACTGTCTTTTCGACAATGCTGAACAATTACTTTCTTGTATCACGCACTTAATAATGTTGTTGACTGGTTTAGGTGCTTAGTTGAATTGATCCCAGATGAGAAAAAAGTGAGCAAATCCAATGATATTGTGGTAGTTGATGGGGCTAATGGTGTAGGAGGTGATAAACTTGAAATTTTGAGAGAGTTGTGTGGTGATCTATCAATAGAAGTAAGAAATTCCAGCAAAGGAGAAGGTGTTCTGAACAAAGGAGTTGGAGCTGATTTTGTGCAGAAAGAGAAAGTTGTGCCGTCTGGGTTTGGCCGTAGTGATGTTGGGCTGAGGTTAGTCATCTCTTTCTCATTTTGTTCTGAACTTCTGATCATTAGTATTATATATTTGTACTATAATCTCTTGATTATTTTCTTGTCTGGTGGTTGTCCTGGAACATGAAGCCTCCTTTTAACTACATGAGAAATACGTGTGTTGGTCAAGTGCTAAATTTTGATGCAGATGACAGACATCTGATCACAACCTTAAATTCCAGGCATGAAATTTTGGCTTTTTAACATTTTGGAGGGAGTTTGGATATATCTATTGATTGGTTCATCTAACTGGAGATATATTTTTTGATTTTAAATTCTGGTAATGTCAAATTTTCAATTCTCACCCAGGTGTAGATAGAGATTCAAGTACAGGAGCACTTTTTTTGGCTGAAATAGATTGAACTTTGTGGATTTTAAAATAGGTTTTTCATGTAGAAATGAATTTCAAGCTTTTTGTGGAAAAAAGTACTACGTATATGTTTCTGCTGGATGGCAACCAAGAAATATGGTTTTCAGGACCCCTCTTCTGTGCTGCCTTTTTCTTACTTTGGTATGGATTAAACAAAGCCAAATCTCAAGTTACAATTCTATAACTGAACCACACAGGAAATATTGAATAAGCTATCCTTTCACTTGAAAGTAATCTGTACTCTGAGTAGTTTTATATTCCTATACTTCATGACTGACATGAAGCCCAACTTTAATTCTCTTGTTGTGTCTTCAGACTAGATTTTCAATTTGAAATTTCAACTAATTACTTAATTAGTGTTTGTGATAGCAATGATTTCTGGTTACATCTTTGAAGTTTTCGATTATGTTAAGGAAATTGATCCCATGTGGAAGCTAAGCTAACTGTTGAGATGGTTCTAGCATTTCAGGTGTGCGAGTTTTGATGGGGATGCGGATAGGCTTGTATATTTTCTTGTGCAACCAGACAGTAAATTAATTGACCTTGTTGATGGGGACAAGATACTATCGCTGTTTGCTCATTTTATTAAAGAGCAATTGGATGCTCTAAAAGACAATGAACTTGAAAAACCGTGTGATCCTTATCATCCACGTCTAGGCATAGTGCAAACAGCCTATGCTAATGGGGCATCAACCGCATACCTAAAAAACTTGGGATTGGATGTTGTCTTAACTCCGACTGGAGTGAAATATTTACATGAAAAAGCTTCTGAATATGACATTGGTATATACTTTGAAGCAAATGGCCATGGCACCATATTGTTTTCTGATACTGTACTATCTTGGTTGGAGGATAGAAATAGCGAGCTCTCTTCTGCTTGTACAGGTCAGTTAAAATATACTTCCTCTGTTCTTATTTACATGACACAATTATTTAATCACGTTTGCTAATGCATGATTTCAAACATTTAATATCTTCAATTACGGATAAGAAAAAATTATAAACAGTTGATATTTAAAAAATATTTAATGAGACGAATCTAACAAGACCCCACAACACGAAAATGTTTTTTCTTAAACTTGTGTGAATAGTGTCCAAAACACAATTGTGTCATGTAAATAAGAATGGAGGAAGTATTTCTTTTGTTTATTACTTCTTTTATTTACCAATAATTAGACTTCCTAATCAATTTTCTTTCCTTTTTCAGGCTCGGAAAAGCACAAGGCCGCGTTGAGATTATTAGCTGTCAGTAAATTGATCAATCAGGCTGTTGGTGATGCTTTGAGTGGATTGCTATTGGTGGAAGCCATCTTACTGCATACAGGATGGTCAATTCAGAAATGGAATGAACTCTACAAAGATCTACCTAGCAGACAGCTTAAGGTTTGGCAGTTCGCTTTATTTTTCATAGTTATAAAAGTAATAACTCCATTCTCGTTGACAGAACCCTCATCCCTGTTTGCCTAGTACGTAGTATCTTTCTGTCCTTTGCTAGTCCTAGACTTCCTAGCATTTTTTTGACATAAGGGCTTCTCTTTAGTAGAAATTTCTAGTGCCAAAAAATCCCATTTTTTGCTGGTTTTGTTTCAACATTTGAAAGTTTCTTTTGAAGAGCAGAGTCCTATTGGTATATATAGTTTGCTGTTGCGACTTCTCTGGTTGAGAAGTTCTGAACTGAGCTTTCACTACATAGTACTTACTCCGTTTCGAAATAATGGGGACAATTTACATTTTCAAGTTTGCAATGCAAATTTTTCGAAATTAATATTTCTAATTTTTTATTCATAAAAATTATAAAAAAAAATTGATATCCCGAAAGTACACATTGAGACGAATCAAACAAGACCCCACACGACTATATTTTTCCTTACTCATAAATCACAAGTGATAGTCAAATTGAAATTGTGAATAGTGTCAAAAGTCAAAATGTCCCTATCATTTCGAAACGGAGGGAATACATACTAAGGGACATGCAGGTGTGTTGTGTGAAAAAAACTTGCAAAGTGGTTTGTATACTTTCTTAGAGAGGTACGTTTCTTACAGTTGATTACTGCTGAAATTATAAAGCAAATCAAGATAGATCAGTAGTCTTTGCCAATCCTGCTTTTGCAGTTACCGTGGCATATTTAGTTCTAAGACAACCTCTAAAGTGACTTTGGGTTTTGATTTTAACCCATCAGAAGCTTCATGTTACTCTTTTTTTAATTTCTTTCTTCTTTGAGAGAGAGATATTGGAGAGATGTTTACTGTGAATTGTGTAGTGTACTCTTTCTTTCAAGTGCAGGTTATCTGTTCTAACCATGTGCTTCCATAATCATCATCTTTATTGTCGGAGTTTCAGGTTAAGGTAGTCGACAGAACAGCAGTTGTTACTGCAAAGGCTGAGACTGTAGTTGTGCAGCCTGCTGGCATCCAAGAAGCAATTGACACTGCAACTGGTAAAATCTACAACCTCACTACTTATTTGGAACCAAAATCTTATATTTGTTGGTGAAAAAGAAGTGAATTTGTATATTTTTGGGTAGATTTAATTTGGGGTGTGCAAAAATCGGCTGGAACCAGAAAAATGGACCGGACGAGTTGAGAAATATTATTTTCTGTTCATCGGTCCCTGGTTTTGGACCAGACCGATTTTTTCTTTGAAAAGTTAATTTCCTCCTTTAATATGTTGGAAATATTACTACATTATGAGATTTTTTATTTTTTATTATATTTTGTAGAAAAATAATAAAAATATATAGATATAGGCGTGCAACCGGTCCAAATCAGTTTGGTCCGGTTTTGGACCCATTTTTCCGGTCTGGTCCAAACATAACCGGTCCGAGTCCGGTCCGGGTTTGGACCGGTGAACACCCCTAGCTTTAATCATTCCCGTTTTCGTTTGACGGTTCTATAAGAAAACCACCCATCTATAACTCTCTAAGTGATCACATTATCATTAACGTGTTTCTTTTTCCGTTGAGTGCAGCAAAGTATCGTCATGGACGATGTTTTATCCGGCCATCGGGTACAGAGGACGTCATTCGGGTCTATGCAGAAGCTGCCACTCAAGAAGAGACAGATAGTCTAGCTAATTCAGTAGCAAAGCTTGTAGATCAGTTCCTTGGATTTGGCAGCTCACAATGAATGAGTCACTACTTTGAAGTTTGACCCACTGGTTTTTGTTTTTCCCATCATTTTTCTCTTGTTTAGAAGTATAACTGAATTTGGTTATTTATTCCAAAGTTTAACAGAAACAAGTTATTCCTTTCAATAACAGTGGTGACATCAACAAAAAAAAAAGTGTTCATGGATGCATTTGCTTGTATAAAAGAACATTATCTTGTCAAAAAATGTTATTATATACTGCTTTGTTATGTACTTCCTCCATTCTTATTTTCATGACACGATTGTACTTTCGACACTATTCACACATGTTCATTTGACTTACTTTTGTGATTTATACATAAGAAAAAACATAGTCGTGTGGGATCTTATTAGATTCGTCTCAATAAATATTTTTTAAATATCAACTTTTTATAATTTTTTCTTATCCATAATAAAAGATATTAACGTTTGAAATTGTGTATTGGCAAACGTGCCTAAATAATTGTGTCATTTAAAAAAGAATAGAGGAAGTATTATGTAATCTTTGTCCTAGTTAGTAAGTACTCATAAGTGTAGTAGCCAAGACTAGGGCTGAGCACGGATCGGATATCCGATCCGAAATCAACATTCGGATCGGATATCCGTATCCGAATATTTGGAAATTTGTTATCCGTATCCGATCCGAAAATTTCGGATATCCGATATTCGAATATCCGAATTTTTCGGATCGGATAATCCGGATATCAAATATCCGGAATGCTCCTGTCATTTTTTTTTATCCTGTATCATTTTAAATTATTTTCTACAAAAAATATTTAAGAAATAAGCTTCTGCAGTCTTGCTCACAATTTAAATAATACCTATAAACAATATCATAAATCAGGAAGGATTTGTTTCATCCCAATCTTTAAAAACACAGTGCTGCCAACAAGTCAGCAACTAAGGTATGCAAACCCATCCCAACAGAAAGCAACACATAATACTTAATAGTCTTAAAACAAAATTACAAGTCTTCAACAACAACGCTTAATCGTTTACAAAAGTCTTCAACTACATTAAATATAAAAAACAAGTGAAATTTAATAATTAGAAATAATCATCAACGACGGAAACCGATGGTTGCTCCACCAATGAGGACAATTCTACAAAAAAAATAAACATTATGTTAGTATTTTACTACTAAAAGTACACAAAAGGAGCAGAAATTTATAATATAAATAAAGAGTAACATAGAAATATATATTACCCTCCTCAATCTTTTCCATTTCAGCAATACTTTCTTCGATAATAAGTGGGCGATTTGCAACACGCAACCAATCTTGTCCGCATATTAAAGCTTCTGCCATAAGTGATGAAAGAGAACTACGAAATTGATCAAGTATCCTTCCCCCGGTGCTAAATGCAGATTCTGAAGCGACTGTGGAAACCGGAATAGCTAATACATCCCTAGCCATAAGAGCAACTATTGGATACCTCTCCTCGGCTTTTTTCCACCATCCTAAAGGATCAAAGCTCTTCCCAATGATATTAGGCTCTCTATCATCCTTTAAATACTTATCCAAATCAGTTTTTTTTTCCAAAACAACTTGTGCACCAACATGCTTCTCAAATTCATAGTCTGCCACATCACGCTCATTGTATACATCCGTATCCATAGAAGCCAAATCTACTACTTCCGAAGGAACAGATACATTTTGAGTTTGAGAAGAAGCATAATGTTCATACAAAGAAGTCAAAGCATCGGAGACCATGCCATACAACTTCGAAGCCTTGTCTAAATCATATTGATCATCTATAGCCCACTTGACATAGAACATTTTACGACGAGGGTCAAGCACAACAGCAATATATAACATCAAATTAATGTTATCCACATTATCCCAATACTTATCATGCTTTTTCTTCATTTTGTAAGCCATTAACCTCTCACCACTATTAGTACTCTCACACTTTCTTTTTATCATTTTGCTTATTGCCACAAGCTCTAGCAAATATTCGTTAGAAGTAGAATACAAAGATCCAGAGAGCCTCAAAGTAGCATCATAAAAAATCTTAAGAAAAGGGAGAAAAGAAGAAGCATGATCCCAATCATAATCAACGGGTACACCAGCTTGTTTTGTTAACTCAGCAACGTATTTACCACCATCAGAATTTTCAAGCAAATCAAAAGCTTTTCGGAAAACCATAGCATAATCCAACATCAAATAAGTGGAGTTCCACCTAGTTTCGACATCTAAACAAAGTTGACGTTTTGACTCAATTTGCTCTTGGTTTACACAATTTTTAAACTTTTGTAATCTTGCAGGAGAAGATCTAACAAACTTCACAGCACCACGAATTTTTTTGATTGAATCCTCACAATCTTTTAAACCATCTTTCACAGTAAGATTAAGAAGATGGGCTGCACAACGCATATGAACATATTTACCATCCAAAACAGTCCCATCCTTCCATCTTTGCAACCTCTTTCTCAAATATTGGACACCTACATCATTTGAACTTGCATTGTCTACTGTAATGGTAAGTACCTTAGTAATTCCCCACTCAAGAAGACACTTTTCAACCGCTTTACCAATTGCCTCACCTGAATGACCACTAATTGGACAAAAGTTCAAAATCTTTTTATGCAATTTCCAATTTTGATCTATGAAATGGGCAGTTAAACACATGTAGGTTAAAGTTTGAGAAGATGACCAAGTATCAGTAGTGAGACAAATACGAGAAGAACACTTGCTCAAATAACTTTTCAGTTTCTTTTTCTCATCTAAAAATACACGATAACAATCTCTAGCCACTGTGAAACGTGAGGGAATGAGGAAGTTTGGTTGACAAACTGACATGAAAAGTTGAAAACCCTCACGCTCAACAACTCTAAATGGCATTTCATCCATTATTATCATCTTTGCAAAAGCTTTCCGAGTATCCTCTTGCTTAAACTTCCAAAAATCTAATTTCCCTTTTTTTTCCCCAGTTACATTTTCACCAACACTGCCATCTCCCATACTCTGTTGACTTTGTTCACTTTGCAAAGAAAGAAGCCTTTGTGATTTATCGATGTTAGGAGGGTATTCTTTACATCTAAGAAGGTGATTTTTCATAACAGATGTGCCTGTTTTAGAGCTACCACAAACATCAGTTGGACAATACACGCATTTAGCTCTTTCTTCTCCATTTTTTATGATCAACTCAAAATGATCCCAGAGCCAAGATCTTTTTTTCTTACCTTTATTTTGAGCACCAGGGTTCGAATTCTCGCTTGCACCCTTTTTATTTGCTTTTTTCATGTCCATCAACCCTTTTCATCAATTTTCTCAAACCATCACATATAAAACGTTAAACCATATTATTAATTTGACTCTATATTTTGTATAAATAAAATAATATTAATCTAATAATTATGTGTTTTACATTAAATAATTGTCCGTAAAAATTTATAGGGCCGAATATTTGTATTTAGCACAGGGCCTCCAAATTGCCGGAGACGGCCCTGCCCCCAGCTTAGAGGTTTGATGAGTTCTCATACAATTTCTTACATACACATGCACCCTGAGTTAACTAAGAATTAGTCTTATTTGCAATACCCATAAGGCCAGCCAAGAGTTGGGCTTGATCCAAATGAAGATGTTTCCAAATCTAAATTTACAACTATACCATTCTCCCCTCCACCGGTCCACCCCCACCACCTAAAATTGGGGCATAGTAAATTAGTAATGCCTAGTTGAGTAGTTGTACATAGCAACATATCATGAGTTATAATGTCTTAAAGCATAGCTGAATGATATGCAAAGATATGACAAACACACACTTCCACAATACTACTTTCTTGTCTCTTTTTGTTCTTGCTACTTTGACCTTTTTTTACTCAAACTCTGACAGAAATCAAATTCTTTGCTTAAACTCTATCAGAAGTCAAACACAACTACTAATGCATGCTTCACTATCCTTCAAGACAATTTACCATACCATCTGAATGTATCATGATCTAGCTTCTAAAAACAATACAAAATTTGATTATAAAAGTAAATAAATAAAACAATTCTTCCATCATAAACTAGGATCCATCAAAATCTTCTCTAAGTTCTAGCTACTTGAAACCTCGACATGACATGCTTCATCAGGCTCTGATTTATCAGTCCATGATTCTGGGACTTGCACCTCATCCCATTTAACCGTGGTTTGAGCCCCAGTAGTCGGTTGGAAATAAGTAGTCTCTCCCAAAGTCGGCTCTTTGAGTGCCTCCGAGCTTAAATCCTCCATCGCCTTACACACTACCCTGTATGTCAATGCCAAAGGTATCCCACCGGTCTTGACATTTAGGGTAAGGACTTTGAACGAAGAACTATCTGTTAAAGAAACTAAAAAACTAGGAAAGCAATTAAAATAGAATGGACCCTGAGATAGATTCGATTCTATAAGTGCTACTACCTCCGTTTCAAAAAGATCTTTACAGTTACTATTTGCACGAACTCCAATATAATATTTAAATACTAATATATGCAATTTCGTATGTGAAAATTTTATAAAAATTTGATGTTCTGAAAATACATCCCGAGACCAATCTAACAAGATCTTACATGTAACGTTTTGATGTATATAATGGCGAGAATTTACGGTCAAAGTTTTTATACTTTAGACACATTTTCCAAAGCGTAAAGAATTTTCTGAAACGGAGGTAATAACAAAGAGCTCTCTAAGTTGGAGTGCCTTGCGTCTCTAAGACACACAACTATTGGACCTCCTAAGCCGTCTCTCATTAGAGGCTTGATAGCTATTTGAACCACAGCCAAGTGCAAAAACCTATGATGCCTCTTGATGAAGCAGTTTAGGACATCCCTAGAAAGTAATTGAAGAGATACATTTTGGTCAATGGCTTTCAAGGTTATGGTTTCTTCAAAATCTTTTACAATAAAGCTTGGGAAAACCCTAAATACTTTTCGCTTGTACAATTGGTCAACATAAATTTTAGGGAATTTCCAACCGTCTAAGTTCTTTTTTACTTGTGTGTTTCCTTCTTCATTAGCAAGCTTAGTAGCCATTGATCTTCCCTGAAAATTTAGTAACACAAAATATTATACTACAAACATACATAGACACAGAAACATTAACAAATTGAAGTTTGACACTTTTGGAACATACTAGACCTGATCAAAAGGCGGGTCGGGGCAGGTTCGGGCCGGGCCGAGGACAAAAAATTATGTCCATTATGTCGGGCCGGGCCGGGCCAAGCTCCGGGCCAGTTTTTTGTGCCCAAACCCCGCTATTTCGAGCTAAAAATAGCGGGCTTTTAAAAATAGCGGGCTTTTCGGGTCAGGCCAAATTTATAACTAAATTTGTCGTTTTACGTTGCCCAAAGCCCGCAATTTTTTTAAGTTGGGGTCGGGCCATGCCCAAAAATCAGCCCGAAATATTCGATCCAAAACCCAATATTTTCGGGCCGGGTTGGGCCCATGTTAATCAGCTCTAGAACATACCAATTTCCACCAACTGCGCGCTTAGCAAGAACTTCGATCAGAATGGCCAAAGGGACTAACACATGAAGTCATGAATCTTGTGTAGTTGTGTTCAATACTTTCGTTGTTTGTATCAAAGGGGTGATAAGAACATTTATAAGGGGAGAAACAAGAGGAGTTCAATTTTCGCAAAAGCACTCTGAATTATTATTGTCCTTGACATCATCATCATTTTAAAGGAATGTTTTGGATCTTTATTTATTTCCATCACAATATTGATTGCCCTCCTGAATTATACAATTCATTATCACATTTATCTCATCCATGAATGTACAATAATTGATAACACCAAACTCACACCCTTGCAATTTATTGGGCGATATCAAATCTTCTACTCTGTATTTATTTAAGGAATGCACTTGTCTTTTCCGGCCGTATTTATTTAAGAGATACACTTGCCATTTTTAGTAACTTATCAACCCTACTATCTAATTAAATAATATATCTACACCCCACCCCCACTCCCTAAAATGACATGGTCCCCACTTATTTTTCTTATTAAAATATCTACTTAACCCCACTTGTTTTATTACTTTATTTCATATCCTAATCAAGTGATAAAACTTTCTAAAACAAAAAGATTTACCTTGTACTTGAGAAATGTTTATGATTGAGGTTGGAGTTCTTTTCCTCCATTGTCACCCCCTCCTGGATTCCCTACAATGGGAGTTTGATTTATATGTAGGTTATCCCATTCTTATCTTGTTTCAACGGATTAATTTCATTCAATTCAGGCATCAATTCTCCTTGTTCTGACAGGATATTCGTCAATCCCCTTAGTTGTATCAAAAGGTCTTGCGTGCACAAGGTGTACAATAAATTTATTGTATACCAAGATCACTTTTACTCATTTTTTAGTAACTTTAACCTAGTTTTGATTAACTTTTATATTAGTAAAAAAAAGTTGATAGATAAATATTTTAAAGGGTTAAATGAATAATTTTATATATTGTTAGTGTTTTTGAAGAAATAAGTTTTATTAAAATAAAAAAAATCACTAAAAAATAGATAACTTTTAAGTATTTTGAGTTAACTTTTACTCCGGTGTATAATATTAATTGTACAACCCTTGTAAATAAGAATTTGTGTAGTCGTATTGAAAAGATCATGTGAATAAATGTTTTCAATACTACAATTTGTTTTTAATGCAAATTGATTACCACAATTGTATATAGAATGAAATATTTGAAAAGTAATTTTATGTCTAAAATGTGATCGTTACTCGTATCCTTACAATAATTGGATGTATTAACTTATGATATTTTTGTATTATTATCAATCAATTCAAATAATTTGATAACTTTATGAAAACATGTTATTGGTGCAATGGACAAAAATAATTTTATTTTTAAGGTAAAATGAAAAGATACGAACTTGTTGTGCTTATAGTTGGCCGAATCAAACCCCTCAAATTATCATCATGCTCCACTTTTTGTAGTTTGAAAAGTGGATAAAATAAAGTCACCAAGGTAATTATTAATAACAAAATTAATCAGAAAAGATAATCATGCATACTAAAAAAAGGTAAGAAAAAGCAACTAAGAGCACAAACACCTAATAATTTTCACATAATGATAGTTCCTTCGAGAGTTAGCGACACCATAACTCTTTCCAATTATCCCAAACCTAAAATAAAATCATTTGAAAATTATTTTTATTTTAGAAAAATCCCACCCTGTATTTTTATTGAAACCGACCTAATTAAATCAAGCACAACTGTAACTCGGTAATAAACAGACGTGTACAGTAAAAATAATGAAAGATAGACGCGTATATGAGCTGTAAAAAAACGACCGAAAAAACCGTTACAAACCTCCAACCCACCGCCATATTCCGCGAAACCACCGCCTTAAAATCTACATAAAACACTCTCACCGGTAAAGTTTTGCGTACAGAACCCTAATCCGTCAATTTTCTCTCTCGTTTCAATTTCCCTAACTCTAACCCTAGAATCTCCGATCAGATTCTAACAATTCCGATCAAAACCCAACCCTAACCCTAGATGATGATTCTTCAATTTGGGGATGATTCTTCAATTTGGGGATGATTCATCCATTCACTAGTTTGAGCCACCGGAACAGTGGAGTAATCTTCCGAAGGACGACAACGTGTTTCATTGGAGCATATCTGGTGATATTTCTCTTAGAAACTACTTTTTCCCGAAGTGAAGATGTTGATCTAAGTCTTCACTTCGGGAAAAATTAGGTTTTTATCGAAGTTTCTTTTATGGTGTTGATGAAGAAGAAGAATAATTAGTAGCAGAAGAAGAAGTTCGCGGATAAGAAGACGCCGACGAAGAAGAAATACTAGGAGTTCGGTAAGCGAAATTTGTACTTCATCTTTTGCAATTTTGGATTAGGATTATGAATAGTGTACCTTTTGCTGTACTGTCTGAATTACATATGAGTGTTGTTAATTTATTATAGTCTGTCATGACTCGTATCATGTTTACAATTTGTCTTGATATTTAGTGAAAAAAGTTGTCTTTTGGGAGTAGTGAAGTAGGAAGCTTTTGATTTAGTCGGTAGATAGATGTTGTAGTGGATTCCATGATTGAGACTTTGTTATGGAGCATAATATATGGCAGATTGCTTGGGCAGAATGGCAGGTTGTACTCTGTAGTTATTTTTGGGAATTAGGAATTCTGAGCTTTACGTATGTTGATGGTTTTTGTGTATTGGATCCTTGTATGTTATCTTCTTATCGGAGAGAGAGGTTGATTTTAGGATAGTAATTTGTGTTGTGAAGAAAGGTTTGAGTGAAATAGCTTGTTTTTTATCAGCCAACTTCTAAATGTTGTCTACATTCGTAAGGGGTGGTGTGAAGTACATCTTTGGGTTAATTTGGTTTGATATATTAGTGTGGCGGGAAATATGCTGGAATGACTACTTACAGTTTTGTTGATTTACATTCTTGGAGGAGTATACATTTATGTGACAAGAGTAGTTAGGGATTTTGAGGTTCTAGGGGATGTGCTTATTTTCTGGTTTATGGAAAGTTCTATTTTGAAAGTTAAACTAATACTTGAAGTAATTCTTGTGAAACATTGCTTATGTTAACTTTGGAGGGGAGTAAGGAAAGTTAAGTTTATTATATTTTGATGGTTTTTGTTCTCTCTGATTTTTTGGGGTCAAAATGATGAGAGGTGTTGAATTTTATGGTGAGAACCCTGTGTAGTGGGGGACTTTGTGATGCCTTAAGCCTACGGGACCTTTTATATGGAAATCAAGATTATATTAGTGGATAAGATGCACAAAGTTGGATGGTATATAGTAAGTTTGAGGGATTTTTGAAACATAGTGTATGAACTAGATTACTCTGCCAGGAAATGTGCAACGGTCTATTGGAAAAGGCTTATGTTGATTGTCTTTTAAAGGAACTAAGTTGTTGTATTTTGCGTATCCTAAAACTATGAGTGGAGAACCTTTTTTTGCATATTAAGAGAATCCGAATAGCTAAGTTATGGACTCGATAATTCTGCCAGGAAATGTGCAAAGGTCTATTGGAAAAGGCTTATGTAGATCAACTGTCTTATAAAGGAACTAAGTTGTTGTGGTTTGCGTATTCTAAAGGTATGAGTGGAAGATCTTTTTGCGTATTAAGAGAATCCGAATCGTAAGTTATGTTTGTTGTTAAGGTAGTGTTCACTAGTGTTACGATCTTTGGCTTAATTTGATTATAGGTTTCTGTCTGTCCGGAATAATATCGGAGTGACCACTGACATTTATATTATATTTTCAAGGGATATATTTATGTTGTGATAGTAGATGGTGTTTCTGAGGTTCTAAGAGCTTTGTTTGTTATGTGGTTTACAGAAAGTCTATTTTGAAAGTTGAAATCATACTTGGAGAAAAGATGGGGCTTTTCAGGTTCAAGGAGTTGTGTTCATTTTGTGGCCGGTAGAAAGTCTATTTTAAAAGTTGAAAGCATACTTCTAGAAAGTCATTGGGAGGTCGTTTATTTTAGACCACTTTTGATAGCAATATCGGAAGATAAGTACCTTAAGTCGGATGATGTTCTTGTACATGATTTTTGGGTCCAAATTATGAGAATTGTTGACTTATGGAGGAAATGTTATATTGTGAAAACAGTTAATTGGAGGAGTAGATGAGATCATTTTTATGGGAAGAGTGCAGTGAGTGAATTGATGAATAGTCCGCAAGTTGGAAGCTGTACAATAAGTTAAGGATTTTACCCTGGAAAGAGTTTTAGGAGTCGAATTACCTATAGTATATTTGTTAGTTGTGCCAAGGTGCTGTTATAAAGGTGGTAATGGAAAAAGCTTGCTAAGAATCTGTCTTTTAAGGGGTATATATGGATTGCTGTGTTATGTCTGTTCTAAAGGTACAAGTGGAGAAGTTAATTTTTTCAGGTAAACGATATCGAGGTTGCTAAGTTTTGTAGTCGGGGGTGGTGGGTTGTTGTTGTTTTAAGATCTTTGGGTTATTTGATTTGAGTCATTTGACACTTTTACAAGTGATTGGAGTAACTTCTTATGGTTACGTTGATTTTTTTTTTCCGGAGCATACATTTATTTGACGAGCGTAGGTAGGGCTCTTGAGGTTTTAGGGTCGTGTTCATTTTCTGGTTTATGGAAAGTTCTACATACTTGGAGTAGTCCTTGTGAGTCGCCTGTTATGTTTACTTTTGAGAGGAACATGGGAGATCAAGTCCAATATGTTTTGATGGTTTTTTTCTGTGCTTTTATTGGGTCAAAATTATGGTAAGTGTTGACTAGAGGAATGAGTGTCATGTTCAGAACATTGTGTATTGGAGGAGTTTGTGATCACCTTAAGCTATGCCATCTTTTAATGGAATTAGTGAATGTAAAAGCATAATATTATAAGAATATGGGTGAACAAAGTTGGAAATTGTGTACTAAGTAGAGGGGCATTATGATGGACGTGTTATAGTGTATTACCTGAAAATTATGCCAAGAAATGTGCTTTTAACAGTTAAATTGGAAAAGGCTTGTGTAGATTAACCAACTTCTGAAAGGAAAAACTAGGTTTTTGTGTTTTGTCCTGTTAAAAAAAAAAAAAGGACAGTTGTATTTTGCCTTCACCAAGGCTTTTATGGAACATGAAGAGAATCTAGATCGCTAAGTTTTGTTTATTGTTGAGGAGGTGGTTGGTAGTTGTGCTATGGTCTTCGGTTTTATTTGATTACAGGTTTTCTGATATTTAACCACTTACGTTTATATTAATTAGTCTATATTTTCATGATCTATTTATATGTGTGAAAGTTGAGTTCTAGGAGTTGTGTTATATTTGGTGGTTTAGGAATATTCTATTTCCAACGTGGAAATCAACTTCGAGTAAGTCTTTGAGACATCGTTTATTTTTTACTATTTTGATAGGTTTATTGGAAGTTTAGTTCCATTAATGATAGTTTTGTGTTGCATAGGATATTTTGGTTAATAATATTGAAGTGCTGGTTTAAGGAGAGAATGTTATATCGTGAATAACATTGAATGGAGAAGTTGATATGAACTTTTGAATGCAATAGATGAAACATGTGACTATAATGATGGATAATATAGGTGGACAAGTTGGAAGTTGTATTGTATGAAGATTATACTATGTGTGGGTTGCCTCTTTATAGATTAAAGGAAATTTGAATTGCTAAGTTTTGCTTTTCCTGAAGGTGGTGGGAAGCAATAGTGTTGACTATAGGAGGGAACAAGATCTTTTGAATGGAATGAAATGAGTGACTATATTAGATGATATAGGTGAACAAGATAGAAGGTGTATGCTTAGTAAGGGATTTTGTTCTGAAAGGATAATAATAGTAAGGTGTTGCTATTAAGTTCTGTGGAAAAAGTTTGGTTTGTATTAACGGTCTTTTGAGGGGAACCTGCACTGTTTAGTTTTTGTTGTCCTGAAGGTATAAGTGGAGAAGCTTTTTGAAGTAAGGGGAATCCTGGTTGTTAAGTTTTGTGTGTTTAAGGTGGTAGTAGTAGTTGTGTTATGATCTTTGGGTTTATTTGATTGAAATTTCCAGTTTTTGAGGAATATGGTGATTTTTTTGAGAGATGAAAGAACGAATTTGTGCTAAATTTTGTCGTACCCGAGGGTTCACAAATTTACTTATTGGGATAGTTAAATCAGTTAGCCGACCCCAAATCATTTTGGGACTAAGGCTTTGTTGTTGTTATTGTTGGATAGTTAAATTTTCAACAAACAAATTGGATAAAATTTCGATCTCAAGCTGGGAGTTCTTTTGAAGTGATTGCATATAATTTTATTGATTCGTAGTATTTGAGGATGCATTTATGTCGAGAGTAGATGGGATTTTGAGGGTCTAGGGGATGTAGTAATGGAACGTTCTGTTCTGGAAGCTGAAGTCATACTTGGAGTGATCTTGTGAAGACAATATTTATGACAAGAAACTTTTGTTAGGAATATGTTAAGGCAAGTACATCTATTATGGTGGTTGAAGTGTGTAGTAATATTTGAAAGCGGAAGTCATACTTGGAGTGATCTTGTGAATACAACTTTTATGACAAGAAACTTCCGTTAGGAATATGGGAAGGCAAGTACCTCTATTATGGTGATGAGAGGTGTTGTCTTAAGAAGGGATAGTTATGTAAAGAACGAATTGTAATTGAGGATGTTTGATACCTTAATCTTTGAGATCTTTATAATGGACTGTATGATAGATGTTAATTAATACTACTATTATTGACGATATAGGCGCACAAGCTGGAAATTGTTTAGTAAATTGAGAAACATTTTGAAGGATTTATGGGTCTTAAGTGTTTCAGTTATATTGCATAACATATAGCCAAATAATTTGGTATGTGCTATTGTAAGGTTTTAGGGGGAAAGATCTTGTTTTAAATTCACTGACTTCCAAAGGAAATCCAGGTAGGTTTTTTCTTTTTTTGTGTGTGTTCTAATGGTGTGAGACACTCAAGTGGAAAACATTTTTGCAGATTAAGTGACGTCTAAAGGAATCTTGGTTACAGAGTTTTGTGTGTTCTGTAGGCATGAGAGGATAACATTTTTTGCAGATTATAAGAATTTGGATTGCTTAGTTTTGAATGTTCTGAAGGTGTGGGAAGTTGTGTTAAGATATTTGGGATTATTGATTTGAGGCATCAGCTTGACAGGAAATATTTTGGAGTGACAAACTGACACCTTACATTTATGTTGATCTATATTTTTGGAGTGTACATGCAAGTTACGAGAGTGGATGGGGCTTTGACGTTCTAGGGCGGTTTCTAAGTAGTTGTTTAAAGATCTTTGCGTTCATTTTATTTCAGGCTCAGACTGACAGGAACTTGGAGTTACTACTTAAATTTATATTATTTTATATATATTTTCAAGATATATTTATGTTGTGGGAGCTTCAGAGGTTTCTAGGAGCTGTTTTTCAAAAGATGAAATCATACTTGGAGCATATCTTTGAGACGTCGTTTGTTTTAGACTACTTCTGAGGGGAATTTGGGAAGTTAAGTTCATTAAGTTCTAATGGTTTCTATTGAACATAATTTTTGGGTCAAAATTATGAGGTGTAGACTTAAAGAGAGAATGTTATAGAACATGGATAAGTAGATGAGATCTTTTGAATGGAATGAAGTGAATGGATAAGTAGATGAGATCTTTGAATGGAATGAACTAAACACGTGAATCTAAAACATCACAGGAATCGGGATTGCAAGTGTTCTATGTTCCAAAGATGGTGGATAGTAATTTTTCTAAGATTTTGCATTTATTTGATTTGAGGTATTAGTTTGACAGGATATATATATTGGATTGACTACTCACAATTATGTTGATTTATGTTTTTGTACATTTATATTGTGGTGCTAGAAGGGACTTTGAGGTACTAGGGGCTATTTATTTTGTGGCCTACGGATTTTTTTTTTCCCCAAAATTAAAATCATACTTGGAGTATATCTTGTGAAGAGCTTTATTTTAGTTAATTTTTGAGTGGAATAGAGGAAGTTATATATGTTTTGAAGGTTCGAATTTGTGTTATTTTGGGTCAAAATGACTAGTGCGTTGACTGTGTACATGGTGTTGGGTCCGGGAACACAATGAAATTGAGGATTTTGTGTTACCATCTTTGAGATCTTTTGATTGGAATTAGTGACCATATTAATTGAAAATATAGGTGCACAAACTGAAGTTTTAAAGTAAATTGAGGAATTTTTCCTGGAGGATTTATGGGCCTTAAGTGTTTTAAGTAATGTGTATATCTTGATTATTATGTCAAGTAATGTCCTCTCTTAAAAGGTTTTAGTGGAAAAAGCTCTCGTATGTTAACTGACTTTTAATGAGAATATGGGTTGCTGAGTTTTGTCTGTTGTAAAGGTAAAAATGGGGAAAGCTTTCTGAAGCTTAATGGAAAAAGCTGCTATGTTTTGCACGTTATGGAGGTGGTGGGAGCATCAGTTGTGTTTAGATCATTAGGTTGTATTAGTTCGAGGTTTTTGTTTTGACAGGAATATGATGGTTTGTTTGAGATATCAAAAAATTGTTTCTTTTGCTAAATGTTGTCTTAGACTAACCGTGGGACTAAAAAATTACTTATTGGGATGTTCAACTTATACCACACTCTTCCATAAACAAACTCTGACGGGATGACAGTTCCGGTTACAAGCCAAGGATTACTTTGGAGTGGCCACTTACATTTTTATTGATTTGTACTTTTTGAGGATGCTTTTATGTTTTGGCAGTAGATGGGGATTTTGAGGTTCTAGGGACTAGGGGTTGTATTAATTTTATGGTTAAAGAAATGTTTCTGTTTTTCAAAACTGAAACCATACTTGGAGTAAAACATGTGAGGCATCTTTTGTAATATTCAACTTTTGAAGAGAACATGGGAAGCCAGAATTCATTTGTCTTGGTAATTGGCAGTTCTTGTCGTGTGTGATTTTTGTGCCTAAATGACGGGAGGTGTTGACTTTAGGTGGGAATATTTTGTTGTGAACACAATCAAGGATTTTATGACCTTAGGGCAAAAAGGGCATGATGGAGGGAGGTTAAAACCTCTGCTTAAAGAGTTTGCCTAGACGGGAGGAGGCCAGTCCAGGCTTGCCATAAGAATAATCTAACGTTAGGAAGAGTCTGACACTTCCAGATTAAATTAAACTCTTTTGCTCGATTTTCATCAAACAAAACAGATCATTCTAGGCTCTTTTAAAACAAAATTTATCTTTTCTTACATACCTAGTGACTGGCTTGTCAGGGAGATAGGTATAAGGGATGGGAATGCATTCTATAGACTTAACAGTAGAAAGCGGAGGGGTACGCACAAATTTTCAAAATACCATTTACCCACAACCCAATTGCAAGACTTAGTAAAGGAGTCCCAAGGGTCTCTAAGACCCCTCTAGATGAAAGAGTCCTTCTTAAAGCTAAAGGGGCAAGCCCGACTGTAGAGGTATTTGGCAGAGATAATCCGGGCAGCCATGTTTGAGGGGAAAGAGGCTAACCTCTTGTGAGCACTATTTAATGGAGGAGTTTGTGATATCTGAAGCTATGGAACTTTTGAATAGGAAATTGAGTATTTTCTTGTGGAAGGGTGTAGCGTGTTTGAGTATTATATTGGAGTGACGGCCACTTATAACAGTGCTTTTAACCTTTTGTGGATGTATTGATGTCTCTTTTGAGGTTCTAAGGACTTTGTTTATTTGGTGGTTTTGTGGAAAGATCTATTTTGATGAGTGAAATCATACTTGGGATAACTCTTGTGAGCGATGTTTATCTTGGCCAATTTCGGGAGGAATACTAGTGAAATCATTATGTATTGATTGTTTTCGTAGTATATTTTTTGGTCAAAATGTTGATAGTTGTTTTCTTAAGGAGGGAATGTTATATTGCAAATGGGAAACATGATTGAAGAGTAGGTGAGATCTTTGAATGGAACGAAAGACTATATAAATGGATCATATGGTGAACAAGTTAGGAACAAGTAAGGTCTTAGTGGAATAAAATGGTTCTGAACAAAGTAAGTTGCTAAGTTTGGTATGTTCTAAAGGTATGACTGTATGAGTGGAAAAGATTTTTTCTGATATGGGAATCTAGGGTAGCTTTGTTTAATTCCAACCGTGGTGGGTATAGTTGTGTTATGGTCTTTGGGTTAATTTGATTTCAGTTTCACATGAACATGATTATTCGATTGAGAGATAAAGGAACAAAAGTTGTGCTAAATGTTTCCGTAGCCTAATGTGCGGGGTTCATAATTTACGTAGCCTAATGTGCGGGCCCCATAATTTACTTATTGGGATACCCCCAACTTTATACTTCCCTTCCCTATAAGATAACTCAGTTTTTGTGAAGTTTTCAATTTCAAGTTGAGAGTTCTTTTGCCACTTACATTTCTATTAAATTGTAGCTTTGGAGGTTGCATTAATGTTGCAAGAGTAGATGGAATTTTGAGGACTTAGGAGAGGTGTTATTATTATGGTTAATGGAAAAATCTGGTTTGAAAACTGAAATCATACTTGGAGTAATCTCATGAAGACATCTTCTATGGCAGGAAACTTTTAAGAGAAATATGGGAAGGGAACTACATTACATTTGTTAAGTACATTTGTTCTGTTGAGGGTTGTGTGTGTGTGATTATTGGGTCTAAATGATGAGAGGTGTTAACTTGAGCAGGGATTGTTACATTGAGAACACAAAGTAATGAAGAATTTGGTGATACCTTAATCTTTGAGATATTTTGAATGGAATGAACGTAATTGTTGACTATATTAATTGATAATATAGGTGAACAAGCTGGAAATTGTTTAGTAAATTGAGAAATATTCTGGAAGTATTTAGAGGTCATAACTGTTGTTTTGATAATTGTTCAGAGTAATATGCTTCTTTAAAAGTTTGTGTGGGAAAAATCTTGTTGTAGATTAACCAACTTCTAAAAGAAAGCCAGCTGCTTTTGTGTGTGTGTGTGTGTGTCTTCTAGAGGTAGGAGTGGAAAACCTTTTTGCTGAGTAAAAAAATCTGAATTAAAATTTTGTATGTTCTGAAGGTGGTGGGAGTAGTTGCATTATGATCTTTTTTGAGCTTATTTCATTAGAGGTATCAGATTTACGAGTATTTTTTTTTAGGATATATTAAATGTGGCAATGTTGTGGTTTATGGAAAGTTACTACTATAACTGAAATCATATTTGGAGAAAATCCTGTGAGTCGTCGTTATGTTTTGAGATGTTTTGAATAGAAATGTAGAATGAATATGGGAAGTTAAGGTCATTGTACTTCGATAAGTTTCTATTGTTTGCGTTTTTTTTATTCGAAATGATAAGAGGTGTTGACATAAGGATGGAGGCTATAAAATGCACATGAAGGGAGAAGTTTGTGATATGCTAAGCTATGGGATCTCAGGTTGTGACTGTATCAATGTATAAGGTGCCTAAGTTGGAAGTTGAATAGTCAATTGAGGATTTTATTCTGGCAGGGTTTATAGTGTATGACTTGATACGTTTTTGAAGAAGTGTCATTTTTTAACAGTTAGTGTGGAATAAGTTTCTTGTAGATTAACCAACTCCGAAAGGAAATTTAGGCTAGTGAGGTTTTGTGTGTTTCGAAGTATGAGTGGAAAACCTTTTTGTACTTCAAAGGAATTCACATTGGTATGCTTTTTGTGTTCTGAAAGTGGGGGCAAGTGTTATGATCTTTGGGTTTATTTGATTTTGAGGTTTCAGATTGGCAGCAGTTAATTGGAGTGGATCCACCTACATTTGATTGAATTATTTATGTGAGGGTATTTATATGGTGTGAGAGTGATGGGGATTTTTGGGCTATGTTCATTTTGTGATTTTGGAAAATTTTATGTTGATGATTGAAATCATACTCCGAGTATATATTGTGGGACTTCGTCTATTTTTGGCCACTGTGAGAGGAATTGGCAAGTTCAGTGTATTATGAAATTGATGGTTTTTGTTGGTGTGTGTTGTGGATCAAAATGACGAGAGTTATGAACTTAAAGAAGTGAATGTTAATTGCGAACATAATGTAATTAATTGAGCAGGTGAGATCTTTTGAATGGAAGGAATGAAATGAGCAACTATTTTAATAGATTGAATGTGCACAAATTGGAAGTTCTTAGGTAAGTTGAGGATTTTATTCTGGAAGTATTTATATGTATCAAGTGCTTTAGTTATAGTGTACAATATAGATATTATGACATGTAGGTGCTATTAAGAAGGTCTTAGTGTGTATTATCTTTTGTTAGGAAGTAAGAGTGGAAAAGCTTTTTGTAGATTAAGGGAATCTGTGTTGTTAAGTTTTGTGTGATCTGAAGGTATGAGTTGAAAAACTTTTTGCAAATGACGTGAATCTGGATTTCTAAGTTAAGGTAGGTGAGCGTGTTGGTGTATTTGGTTTAAATTTTCAGTTTGACAGGAATATGAGGTTTTGTTTTGAGGTCAAGTTAAAGTTTTGGCTATAAATGTTATCATAGCTTGATGTGCAGGGTTCATTAATTTACTAATTGGGATATCCAACTTTGTGCCAACATTCCCCATAAGAAAAATCAAATTGGATAAAAATTACAGTTCCGAGCGGAGAAGGGTTTCGGTGTAATTGGTGTGAGCAGTTGTATTATTGATTTATAGCTTTTGAGGATGCTTTTATCTTGTGGAGTAGATGGGGATTTGTGTTTCCTAGGGGTTCCTAATTTGTGGTTAATGGAAAGTTTTGTAGTGAGAATTGTAATCATCTTGTGAAGACATCTTTTATGTCGCACAATTTCTGAGAGGAATGTTGAGTACATTTTTTGATGGTGGTTGTGTACTTTTTTTAGGGGGGTCAAAATGATTAGATGTGTTTATTTAAGGAGGGAATGTTTCGTTTAGAACACTTCGAAATGCAAGATTTTGTGTACCTCAATCTTTGAGATCTTTTGGGAGGAGTGATGGAACGTATTAATTGATAATATAGGTGCACAAGTTGGAAGTTGTAGTGTTCGACTTTCTTCAATTTATAGATTTTGAGGTTCGTGAGGCTTAATCTTGTGAAGACATCTTTTGTATTAGGCAACTTTTGAGAGGGATATGGAAAGCCAAGTGCATTATGGTTTTTCTGTTGTTGTTGTGGCAGTTATCATGTTATTTATATGTTTTGAGTGTACATTTATTAGATGGGTCTTTTGAGGTTCTTTTGTGGTTTATGTAAAATTCATTATGAGATCTTTGACTCAAAATGACGTGGGGTGTTGACTATAGGAGGGAATGTTATGTTATGAACACGGAGTAATTGAGATCTTTTGAATGGAATGAATGAAATGAGTGTATAATAGATGATAATAGGTTAACAAGTTAGAAGTTGTATGCTTAGTCGGATTTTGTTCTGAAAGGACAATAATACTGAGTAGTAAGGTGCTGCTATAAAGTTCTGTGGATTATATTAACTGTCTTTTGAGGGGAACCTATTCTGCTTAGTTTTTTTTATGTTCCGGAGGTTTAATCGGAAAGCTTTTTGAAGTAAGGGGAATCCAGGTTGCTACGTTTTGTGCGTTTAAGGTGGTGGTAGTAGATGTGTTATGATCTTGTGTTTTATTTGATTGAAAGTTCATGTTTTACAGGTATATGATGATTCTTTTGAGAGATGAAAGAACAATTTTGTGCTAAATTTTGTCGTACTCTATGTGCGGGATTCACAAATTTACTTATTGGGATATCTGACTTTCCATAAACAAATTGGATAAAAATTCGGTTCCAAGCTGGGAATTCTTTTGAAATGACCACTTGCATTTTTATTGATTCGTAGTATTCAGGGATGCATTAACGTTGAGAATAGATGGGATTTTGAAGGTCTAGGTGCTGCATGAATATTTCGTGGTTGATGGAAAGTTCTATTTTGGAAGAAAGTCATACTTGGAGTGATCTTGTGAAGACAACTCTTTTGGCATAGGAAACTTTTGTTAGAAGTATGGGAAGGCAAGTACATCTGTTTTGGCGGTTTTTGTGTGATTCTGGGTCCAAATGATTAGAGGTGTTGGCTTAAGAAAGGATAGTATGTGGAGAACACTCCGTATTCGAGGATTTTAGATACCTTAATATTTGAGATCTTTTTTAATGGACTAAATAAAATCTTTTACGTAGTACTATTGTTGCTCGGTAAATTGAGAAATAAAATCTTTTACGTAGTACTATTGTTGCTTGGATGGTTTATGGGTCTTAAGTGTTAATAGTTATATTGTACAACACCATATCCAGATAATTTTGGCATGGGTTATTTATTTTACGAGGTTTGATGGAAAGATCTTGTTGTAAATTCACGGACTTCTAAAGGAAATCCAGGTAGCTGTATTTTGAGTGTTCTAGTGGTGTGAGACTGTGAGTGGAAAATCTTTTTGCAGATTTACTTCTAAAGGGAATCTAGGTTACAGAGTTTTGTATGTTCTAAACGCACGAGCGGGAAGACTTATTTTTGCAGATAATAAGAATTTTGAGTTGCTTAGTTTTGAATGTTTTGAAGGGCTGGGAAGTAAACGTGTTAAGATTTCTCTTTGGAATTACTGATTTAAGGCATCAATTTGACATGAATATTTTGGAGTGGAAAATCACAACTTGCTGGTATGAGTGGGTAACTTTTTTGCGGAATATAAAACTTGGGTTGCTTAGTTTTGTGTGTTATGAAGGTGTGGGAAGTTGTGTAGTCTTTGGGATTGTTGATTCGAGGCATCAGCTTGACAAGAAATATTCTGGTGTGGCAATCTGAGAGCTTACATTTTATGTTGATTTATATTTTTGGAGTATACTTGTACGTTACGAGAGTAGATGGGGCTTTGAGGTTCTAGGGCGGTTGCTAAGTTTTATGTGTGAAGGTGGTGTTTAGTAGTTTCTTTTATGTTCTTTGGGTTTATTTTATTACAGGCTACGGCCTGACAGGAACTTGGAGTGACTACTTTGAATTTATATACGAAGTATTTTTTTTTTTGGCAATTACTTAAATTTATATTATTTTCAAAATATTGTTGTGGAAGTAAATGGCGCTTTGGAGGTTTTTAGGAGCGGTGTTTTCGAATGATAAAATCATACTTGGTGTATGTCTTTGGGACGTCATTTGTTTTAGACTACTTCCGAGGAGAACTTGGGAAGTTAGTTCATTAAGTTTTAACCTGAGATTATCGCGGTTTTCTGATTTCTGAAAATGGAAGGCAGAAATCAGAAGAGTGAAATATTTCAGAAGATTGTCAGAACATAACACAATGACTTTTGTTTTGCATGATGAAATTTTTGCTATTCTTTTCTGTTGTGAAGTGGAAATTTTTGAATAAATGTATCTGTTACAGACTTACAGGTGATCTATTTGACTCGATTTCATATACGACTATCATAAGATTGTGATTCTTTTACTAGATAGCAATAGTTTTGTTTAATTCAGATGATTCTTTTCTGTGATGATCTTCTGAAGAAAGTAATTCTGAAGTCTCAAATGGATTGCTGAACTGCTGGTTTTCTGGTGCAGTAATTCCTAGAGCAATGAATTGCTCTTTTTCCTGCCTAGACTTGCATTACTTTGTTGCTACAATTGCCTGATTTTGATGATATGTACGTGGAATGGTAAAGACTAAACAAGTAATATACGTACGATCTATGTTGCATGGATTTTTCATTTTACCTCAAATATCTGTGCCGGATCCTCAACACTCTGACATGGATATGGACACTTTGACACTTCATTTTAGACCAAAATTATGCAACTTTTTCACAAAATTGTCGTGTCGAACACTTGGACACATATTCTCCCGAAAGTGGAACATGGAGGGGATATGCAAGGAAATTCAAAGTTTACAACATGTTTTTTGACCTTAAATTATTACCTTACATGATTTGAGAAACCGTTTAAAGGATTTAAAGCCGTAAACTTTAACTAGTTAGTTACTCCAATTTGCAAGCGAGTAGACTAACCAAACGCCACAAACTTAAATTGATTAGCTTATTATTACTTCGTATTTTTTTATCCAAATGAGCCACAATAAAGGTTTTACCGTTTACAAAAAGGACAAAGATAGTTAAATTACCTTTACCACCATTTTTATTGTACAACAGGTCCAGTGTATCTTTTCACTGCTCTGCAATTTACCAATGTTGCTAACAACAAAATAATCTTTTTCTAATTTTTATACCAAAATAAAAAAAAAATCTCCAAAGTTAATTTCTTTTAAAAAGTCCAAATTTGCTAAATGCCTAAAACACAGTTTCAATTTGATAGCAATTCAAATTTTCAGACAACTCCCACTTCAAAATTTGAGCGATTGCAAAATTGGGATTTTCCCAACAAGTTTTGACACTTGCTACATCTTCAGATTGCAATTAAGGTGCTGCCTGCTTATTCTCTCTCTTCAAATCCCAGGATGAACCAAGAACAAAGCTCCCTTGTTCTACAATCTTCCTCCAACTTCTCACCACCCGAAGGTACAATCTTTCTGTGATCTCCTCTCTTCAATTTCAATTTCAGTGGATTTCATTTTTGAATCAATCAAACAATTCAAACAATTAAAAAATAAATGCAGGGGTGAAGTTATCGTATGGAACAGCAGGGTTCAGAGCAGATGCAACCCTGCTAAAATCAACGGTGTACAGGGTTGGAATCTTGGCTGCTTTAAGATCAATCCAAACCAAATCTGTGATTGGATTGATGATCACAGCTTCCCATAATCAAGTGTCTGATAATGGCATCAAAATTGCTGACCCAAATGGTGGAATGTTGTCTCAGCTTTGGGAACCCTTTGCTGATTCCCTTGCCAATGTTGCTGATCCCTTTGAACTTGTTCAGGTTTCTCTCCCTTCATTTTTCAACAGTTATTGGAGTTTTGGGTTTTGTTTATTTTGTCAATTCTCACAATGTTGGAATTCTGTTCAATTGTTTTTAATTTTGAATTTGGGTTTGATTTGAACTATATACAACCGGGTGCACCTTCTAATTTGTGGGTTTGATGAATATCATGTTACCTGAAGTTTTATTTGAGATTGGAGTGTCTTTGAGAATACCCTTCATCTATCTCTATGTTACTCGAACTCAGTACTTGTGTCAGACACGGGTATGTGTCCAAGTAATAGACTCGGCTAGTTATGAAAGACACTTTCTATCTGTGTTTTTGGTCCAAGATGAAGTGTTAAGTGTTGATACCTATTTTGTGCTTCTGGACCTGATACGGGTGCTTGAGATGAAATGAATGAGTTACTAATTTACTATTAGTACTTACTAACATAGTGTTACCTAATTCTCTAATTACCCCCACAAACAGCAAACTGAAAAGACGAATTACAACATGAAAATGGTACAATTTTGGTCTAACTTAGCAACGTAGGTAACGAATTGCGATCCCGTACCCAGTCTCATATTAGCGAATCAGGTAACAGTGGATCAGCCTCATGGTTGTGGAAGTTGTAATGCTTGATTTTGTTGGACCTATCTTTCTCTTTTCTGGTTGTTTAAGGCAAAGAATAAGATAGAATCATTGCTGCTATTTTGTTGGTCGCTTGCATTGCTTGTATTCTATTGTTGAAAATAGGATTGCATCGAGTATAAATTTGTTACTACCATCTTGTTTAAGTGAGAAATTTGATTTTGAAGCAAGAATTTGCTGGTTGTGGGTTGTGCTGAGTTTAATTCACTTTCCGAAACAGCTTATTAGTGATTTTGTGAGTAAGGAGATCATCCCGCTTGATAATGTCCGTTCAGCAGAGATCTTGCTGGGAAGAGATACTCGTCCCAGTGGAGAATATCTCCTTGAAGCTGCAAAGCAAGTAATACTTTTCACTTTATGGGCTTTTGGTTGTTACACTGATGCTAATTCTGTAGTTATTTGAATGGTCGCCAAAGTTCTAAATGATAGCCGATATTTTAGGATAGTATTTGTGTGTGAGAAGGTTTGCCGTGAAATAGCTTGGGTGTTTTTTTCAGCCAACTTCTAAATGTTGTCTACATAGTAAGGGGTGTTGTGAAGTCAATCTGGGTTAATTTGGTTGATATATTAGTGTGGCGGGAAATATGCTGGAATGACTACTTACAGTTTGTTGATTTACATTCTTGGAGGAGTATACATTTATGTGACAAGAGTTAGTTAGGGATTTTGAGGTTCTAGGGGATGTGCTTATTTTCTGGTTTATGGAAAGTTCTATTTTGAAAGTTAAACTAATACTTGAAGTAATTCTTGTGAAACATTGCTTATGTTAACTTTGGAGGGGAGTAAGGAAAGTTAAGTTTATTATATTTTGATGGTTTTTGTTCTCTCTGATTTTTTGGGGTCAAAATGATGAGAGGTGTTGAATTTTATGGTGAGAACCCTGTGTAGTGGGGGACTTTGTGATGCCTTAAGCCTACGGGACCTTTATATGGAAATCAAGATTATATTAGTGGATAAGATGCACAAAGTTGGATGGTATATAGTAAGTTTGAGGGATTTTTGAAACATAGTGTATGAACTAGATTACTCTGCCAGGAAATGTGCAACGGTCTATTGGAAAAGGCTTATGTTGATTGTCTTTTAAAGGAACTAAGTTGTTGTATTTTGCGTATCCTAAAACTATGAGTGGAGAACCTTTTTTTGCATATTAAGAGAATCCGAATAGCTAAGTTATGGACTCGATAATTCTGCCAGGAAATGTGCAAAGGTCTATTGGAAAAGGCTTATGTAGATCAACTGTCTTATAAAGGAACTAAGTTGTTGTGGTTTGCGTATTCTAAAGGTATGAGTGGAAGATCTTTTTGCGTATTAAGAGAATCCGAATCGTAAGTTATGTTTGTTGTTAAGGTAGTGTTCACTAGTGTTACGATCTTTGGCTTAATTTGATTATAGGTTTCTGTCTGTCCGGAATAATATCGGAGTGACCACTGACATTTATATTATATTTTCAAGGGATATATTTATGTTGTGATAGTAGATGGTGTTTCTGAGGTTCTAAGAGCTTTGTTTGTTATGTGGTTTACAGAAAGTCTATTTTGAAAGTTGAAATCATACTTGGAGAAAAGATGGGGCTTTTCAGGTTCAAGGAGTTGTGTTCATTTTGTGGCCGGTAGAAAGTCTATTTTAAAAGTTGAAAGCATACTTCTAGAAAGTCATTGGGAGGTCGTTTATTTTAGACCACTTTTGATAGCAATATCGGAAGATAAGTACCTTAAGTCGGATGATGTTCTTGTACATGATTTTTGGGTCCAAATTATGAGAATTGTTGACTTATGGAGGAAATGTTATATTGTGAAAACAGTTAATTGGAGGAGTAGATGAGATCATTTTTATGGGAAGAGTGCAGTGAGTGAATTGATGAATAGTCCGCAAGTTGGAAGCTGTACAATAAGTTAAGGATTTTACCCTGGAAAGAGTTTTAGGAGTCGAATTACCTATAGTATATTTGTTAGTTGTGCCAAGGTGCTGTTATAAAGGTGGTAATGGAAAAAGCTTGCTAAGAATCTGTCTTTTAAGGGGTATATATGGATTGCTGTGTTATGTCTGTTCTAAAGGTACAAGTGGAGAAGTTAATTTTTTCAGGTAAACGATATCGAGGTTGCTAAGTTTTGTAGTCGGGGGTGGTGGGTTGTTGTTGTTTTAAGATCTTTGGGTTATTTGATTTGAGTCATTTGACACTTTTACAAGTGATTGGAGTAACTTCTTATGGTTACGTTGATTTTTTTTTTCCGGAGCATACATTTATTTGACGAGCGTAGGTAGGGCTCTTGAGGTTTTAGGGTCGTGTTCATTTTCTGGTTTATGGAAAGTTCTACATACTTGGAGTAGTCCTTGTGAGTCGCCTGTTATGTTTACTTTTGAGAGGAACATGGGAGATCAAGTCCAATATGTTTTGATGGTTTTTTTCTGTGCTTTTATTGGGTCAAAATTATGGTAAGAGTTGACTAGAGGAATGAGTGTCATGTTCAGAACATTTTGTATTGGAGGAGTTTGTGATCACCTTAAGCTATGCCATCTTTTAATGGAATTAGTGAATGTAAAAGCATAATATTATAAGAATATGGGTGAACAAAGTTGGAAATTGTGTACTAAGTAGAGGGGCATTATGATGGACGTGTTGTAGTGTATTACCTGAAAATTATGCCAAGAAATGTGCTTTTAACAGTTAAATTGGAAAAGGCTTGTGTAGATTAACCAACTTCTGAAAGGAAAAACTAGGTTTTTGTGTTTTGTCCTGTTAAAAAAAAAAAAAAGACAGTTGTATTTTGCCTTCACCAAGGCTTTTATGGAACATGAAGAGAATCTAGATCGCTAAGTTTTGTTTATTGTTGAGGAGGTGGTTGGTAGTTGTGCTATGGTCTTCGGTTTTATTTGATTACAGGTTTTCTGATATTTAACCACTTACGTTTATATTAATTAGTCTATATTTTCATGATCTATTTATATGTGTGAAAGTTGAGTTCTAGGAGTTGTGTTATATTTGGTGGTTTAGGAATATTCTATTTCCAACGTGGAAATCAAACTTCGAGTAAGTCTTTGAGACATCGTTTATTTTTTACTATTTTGATAGGTTTATTGGAAGTTTAGTTCCATTAATGATAGTTTTGTGTTGCATAGGATATTTTGGTTAATAATATTGAAGTGCTGGTTTAAGGAGAGAATGTTATATCGTGAATAACATTGAATGGAGAAGTTGATATGAACTTTTGAATGCAATAGATGAAACATGTGACTATAATGATGGATAATATAGGTGGACAAGTTGGAAGTTGTATTGTATGAAGATTATACTATGTGTGGGTTGCCTCTTTATAGATTAAAGGAAATTTGAATTGCTAAGTTTTGCTTTTCCTGAAGGTGGTGGGAAGCAATAGTGTTGACTATAGGAGGGAACAAGATCTTTTGAATGGAATGAAATGAGTGACTATATTAGATGATATAGGTGAACAAGATAGAAGGTGTATGCTTAGTAAGGGATTTTGTTCTGAAAGGATAATAATAGTAAGGTGTTGCTATTAAGTTCTGTGGAAAAAGTTTGGTTTGTATTAACGGTCTTTTGAGGGGAACCTGCACTGTTTAGTTTTTGTTGTCCTGAAGGTATAAGTGGAGAAGCTTTTTGAAGTAAGGGGAATCCTGGTTGTTAAGTTTTGTGTGTTTAAGGTGGTAGTAGTAGTTGTGTTATGATCTTTGGGTTTATTTGATTGAAATTTCCAGTTTTTGAGGAATATGGTGATTTTTTTGAGAGATGAAAGAACGAATTTGTGCTAAATTTTGTCGTACCCGAGGGTTCACAAATTTACTTATTGGGATAGTTAAATCAGTTAGCCGACCCCAAATCATTTTGGGACTAAGGCTTTGTTGTTGTTATTGTTGGATAGTTAAATTTTCAACAAACAAATTGGATAAAATTTCGATCTCAAGCTGGGAGTTCTTTTGAAGTGATTGCATATAATTTTATTGATTCGTAGTATTTGAGGATGCATTTATGTCGAGAGTAGATGGGATTTTGAGGGTCTAGGGGATGTAGTAATGGAACGTTCTGTTCTGGAAGCTGAAGTCATACTTGGAGTGATCTTGTGAAGACAATATTTATGACAAGAAACTTTTGTTAGGAATATGTTAAGGCAAGTACATCTATTATGGTGGTTGAAGTGTGTAGTAATATTTGAAAGCGGAAGTCATACTTGGAGTGATCTTGTGAATACAACTTTTATGACAAGAAACTTCCGTTAGGAATATGGGAAGGCAAGTACCTCTATTATGGTGATGAGAGGTGTTGTCTTAAGAAGGGATAGTTATGTAAAGAACGAATTGTAATTGAGGATGTTTGATACCTTAATCTTTGAGATCTTTATAATGGACTGTATGATAGATGTTAATTAATACTACTATTATTGACGATATAGGCGCACAAGCTGGAAATTGTTTAGTAAATTGAGAAACATTTTGAAGGATTTATGGGTCTTAAGTGTTTCAGTTATATTGCATAACATATAGCCAAATAATTTGGTATGTGCTATTGTAAGGTTTTAGGGGGAAAGATCTTGTTTTAAATTCACCGACTTCCAAAGGAAATCCAGGTAGGTTTTTTCTTTTTTTGTGTGTGTTCTAATGGTGTGAGACACTCAAGTGGAAAACATTTTTGCAGATTAAGTGACGTCTAAAGGAATCTTGGTTACAGAGTTTTGTGTGTTCTGTAGGCATGAGAGGATAACATTTTTTGCAGATTATAAGAATTTGGATTGCTTAGTTTTGAATGTTCTGAAGGTGTGGGAAGTTGTGTTAAGATATTTGGGATTATTGATTTGAGGCATCAGCTTGACAGGAAATATTTTGGAGTGACAAACTGACACCTTACATTTATGTTGATCTATATTTTTGGAGTGTACATGCAAGTTACGAGAGTGGATGGGGCTTTGACGTTCTAGGGCGGTTTCTAAGTAGTTGTTTAAAGATCTTTGCGTTCATTTTATTTCAGGCTCAGACTGACAGGAACTTGGAGTTACTACTTAAATTTATATTATTTTATATATATTTTCAAGATATATTTATGTTGTGGGAGCTTCAGAGGTTTCTAGGAGCTGTTTTTCAAAAGATGAAATCATACTTGGAGCATATCTTTGAGACGTCGTTTGTTTTAGACTACTTCTGAGGGGAATTTGGGAAGTTAAGTTCATTAAGTTCTAATGGTTTCTATTGAACATAATTTTTGGGTCAAAATTATGAGGTGTAGACTTAAAGAGAGAATGTTATAGAACATGGATAAGTAGATGAGATCTTTTGAATGGAATGAAGTGAATGGATAAGTAGATGAGATCTTTGAATGGAATGAACTAAACACGTGAATCTAAAACATCACAGGAATCGGGATTGCAAGTGTTCTATGTTCCAAAGATGGTGGATAGTAATTTTTCTAAGATTTTGCATTTATTTGATTTGAGGTATTAGTTTGACAGGATATATATATTGGATTGACTACTCACAATTATGTTGATTTATGTTTTTGTACATTTATATTGTGGTGCTAGAAGGGACTTTGAGGTACTAGGGGCTATTTATTTTGTGGCCTACGGATTTTTTTTTTCCCCAAAATTAAAATCATACTTGGAGTATATCTTGTGAAGAGCTTTATTTTAGTTAATTTTTGAGTGGAATAGAGGAAGTTATATATGTTTTGAAGGTTCGAATTTGTGTTATTTTGGGTCAAAATGACTAGTGCGTTGACTGTGTACATGGTGTTGGGTCCGGGAACACAATGAAATTGAGGATTTTGTGTTACCATCTTTGAGATCTTTTGATTGGAATTAGTGACCATATTAATTGAAAATATAGGTGCACAAACTGAAGTTTTAAAGTAAATTGAGGAATTTTTCCTGGAGGATTTATGGGCCTTAAGTGTTTTAAGTAATGTGTATATCTTGATTATTATGTCAAGTAATGTCCTCTCTTAAAAGGTTTTAGTGGAAAAAGCTCTCGTATGTTAACTGACTTTTAATGAGAATATGGGTTGCTGAGTTTTGTCTGTTGTAAAGGTAAAAATGGGGAAAGCTTTCTGAAGCTTAATGGAAAAAGCTGCTATGTTTTGCACGTTATGGAGGTGGTGGGAGCATCAGTTGTGTTTAGATCATTAGGTTGTATTAGTTCGAGGTTTTTGTTTTGACAGGAATATGATGGTTTGTTTGAGATATCAAAAAATTGTTTCTTTTGCTAAATGTTGTCTTAGACTAACCGTGGGACTAAAAAATTACTTATTGGGATGTTCAACTTATACCACACTCTTCCATAAACAAACTCTGACGGGATGACAGTTCCGGTTACAAGCCAAGGATTACTTTGGAGTGCCCACTTACATTTTTATTGATTTGTACTTTTTGAGGATGCTTTTATGTTTTGGCAGTAGATGGGGATTTTGAGGTTCTAGGGACTAGGGGTTGTATTAATTTTATGGTTAAAGAAATGTTTCTGTTTTTCAAAACTGAAACCATACTTGGAGTAAAACATGTGAGGCATCTTTTGTAATATTCAACTTTTGAAGAGAACATGGGAAGCCAGAATTCATTTGTCTTGGTAATTGGCAGTTCTTGTCGTGTGTGATTTTTGTGCCTAAATGACGGGAGGTGTTGACTTTAGGTGGGAATATTTTGTTGTGAACACAATCAAGGATTTTATGACCTTAGGGCAAAAAGGGCATGATGGAGGGAGGTTAAAACCTCTGCTTAAAGAGTTTGCCTAGACGGGAGGAGGCCAGTCCAGGCTTGCCATAAGAATAATCTAACGTTAGGAGGAGTCTGACACTTCCAGATTAAATTAAACTCTTTTGCTCGATTTTCATCAAACTTGGGATAACTCTTGTGAGCGATGTTTATCTTGGCCAATTTCGGGAGGAATACTAGTGAAATCATTATGTATTGATTGTTTTCGTAGTATATTTTTTGGTCAAAATGTTGATAGTTGTTTTCTTAAGGAGGGAATGTTATATTGCAAATGGGAAACATGATTGAAGAGTAGGTGAGATCTTTGAATGGAACGAAAGACTATATAAATGGATCATATGGTGAACAAGTTAGGAACAAGTAAGGTCTTAGTGGAATAAAATGGTTCTGAACAAAGTAAGTTGCTAAGTTTGGTATGTTCTAAAGGTATGACTGTATGAGTGGAAAAGATTTTTTCTGATATGGGAATCTAGGGTGGCTTTGTTTAATTCCAACCGTGGTGGGTATAGTTGTGTTATGGTCTTTGGGTTAATTTGATTTCAGTTTCACATGAACATGATTATTCGATTGAGAGATAAAGGAACAAAAGTTGTGCTAAATGTTTCCGTAGCCTAATGTGCGGGGTTCATAATTTACGTAGCCTAATGTGCGGGGTTCATAATTTACGTAGCCTAATGTGCGGGCCCCATAATTTACTTATTGGGATACCCCCAACTTTATACTTCCCTTCCCTATAAGATAACTCAGTTTTTGTGAAGTTTTCAATTTCAAGTTGAGAGTTCTTTTGCCACTTACATTTCTATTAAATTGTAGCTTTGGAGGTTGCATTAATGTTGCAAGAGTAGATGGAATTTTGAGGACTTAGGAGAGGTGTTATTATTATGGTTAATGGAAAAATCTGGTTTG
This sequence comes from Spinacia oleracea, assembly GCF_020520425.1. Taxonomy (NCBI): domain Eukaryota; kingdom Viridiplantae; phylum Streptophyta; class Magnoliopsida; order Caryophyllales; family Amaranthaceae; genus Spinacia; species Spinacia oleracea. The sequence continues at coordinate 148,036,821 of NC_079492.1, forward strand.
AAAACTGAAATCATACTTGGAGTAATCTCATGAAGACATCTTCTATGGCAGGAAACTTTTAAGAGAAATATGGGAAGGGAACTACATTACATTTGTTCTGTTGAGGGTTGTGTGTGTGTGATTATTGGGTCTAAATGATGAGAGGTGTTAACTTGAGCAGGGATTGTTACATTGAGAATACAACGTAATGAAGAATTTGGTGATACCTTAATCTTTGAGATATTTTGAATGGAATGAACGTAATTGTTGACTATATTAATTGATAATATAGGTGAACAAGCTGGAAATTGTTTAGTAAATTGAGAAATATTCTGGAAGTATTTAGAGGTCATAACTGTTGTTTTGATAATTGTTCCGAGTAATATGCTTCTTTAAAAGTTTGTGTGGGAAAAATCTTGTTGTAGATTAACCAACTTCTAAAAGAAAGCCAGCTGCTTTTGTGTGTGTGTGTGTGTGTCTTCTAGAGGTAGGAGTGGAAAACCTTTTTGCTGAGTAAAAAAATCTGAATTAAAATTTTGTATGTTCTGAAGGTGGTGGGAGTAGTTGCATTATGATCTTTTTTGAGCTTATTTCATTAGAGGTATCAGATTTACGAGTATTTTTTTTTAGGATATATTAAATGTGGCAATGTTGTGGTTTATGGAAAGTTACTACTATAACTGAAATCATATTTGGAGAAAATCCTGTGAGTCGTCGTTATGTTTTGAGATGTTTTGAATAGAAATGTAGAATGAATATGGGAAGTTAAGGTCATTGTACTTCGATAAGTTTCTATTGTTTGCGTTTTTTTTATTCGAAATGATAAGAGGTGTTGACATAAGGATGGAGGCTATAAAATGCACATGAAGGGAGAAGTTTGTGATATGCTAAGCTATGGGATCTCAGGTTGTGACTGTATCAATGTATAAGGTGCCTAAGTTGGAAGTTGAATAGTCAATTGAGGATTTTATTCTGGCAGGGTTTATAGTGTATGACTTGATACGTTTTTGAAGAAGTGTCATTTTTTAACAGTTAGTGTGGAATAAGTTTCTTGTAGATTAACCAACTCCGAAAGGAAATTTAGGCTAGTGAGGTTTTGTGTGTTTCGAAGTATGAGTGGAAAACCTTTTTGTACTTCAAAGGAATTCACATTGGTATGCTTTTTGTGTTCTGAAAGTGGGGGCAAGTGTTATGATCTTTGGGTTTATTTGATTTTGAGGTTTCAGATTGGCAGCAGTTAATTGGAGTGGATCCACCTACATTTGATTGAATTATTTATGTGAGGGTATTTATATGGTGTGAGAGTGATGGGGATTTTTGGGCTATGTTCATTTTGTGATTTTGGAAAATTTTATGTTGATGATTGAAATCATACTCCGAGTATATATTGTGGGACTTCGTCTATTTTTGGCCACTGTGAGAGGAATTGGCAAGTTCAGTGTATTATGAAATTGATGGTTTTTGTTGGTGTGTGTTGTGGATCAAAATGACGAGAGTTATGAACTTAAAGAAGTGAATGTTAATTGCGAACATAATGTAATTAATTGAGCAGGTGAGATCTTTTGAATGGAAGGAATGAAATGAGCAACTATTTTAATAGATTGAATGTGCACAAATTGGAAGTTCTTAGGTAAGTTGAGGATTTTATTCTGGAAGTATTTATATGTATCAAGTGCTTTAGTTATAGTGTACAATATAGATATTATGACATGTAGGTGCTATTAAGAAGGTCTTAGTGTGTATTATCTTTTGTTAGGAAGTAAGAGTGGAAAAGCTTTTTGTAGATTAAGGGAATCTGTGTTGTTAAGTTTTGTGTGATCTGAAGGTATGAGTTGAAAAACTTTTTGCAAATGACGTGAATCTGGATTTCTAAGTTAAGGTAGGTGAGCGTGTTGGTGTATTTGGTTTAAATTTTCAGTTTGACAGGAATATGAGGTTTTGTTTTGAGGTCAAGTTAAAGTTTTGGCTATAAATGTTATCATAGCTTGATGTGCAGGGTTCATTAATTTACTAATTGGGATATCCAACTTTGTGCCAACATTCCCCATAAGAAAAATCAAATTGGATAAAAATTACAGTTCCGAGCGGAGAAGGGTTTCGGTGTAATTGGTGTGAGCAGTTGTATTATTGATTTATAGCTTTTGAGGATGCTTTTATCTTGTGGAGTAGATGGGGATTTGTGTTTCCTAGGGGTTCCTAATTTGTGGTTAATGGAAAGTTTTGTAGTGAGAATTGTAATCATCTTGTGAAGACATCTTTTATGTCGCACAATTTCTGAGAGGAATGTTGAGTACATTTTTTGATGGTGGTTGTGTACTTTTTTTAGGGGGGTCAAAATGATTAGATGTGTTTATTTAAGGAGGGAATGTTTCGTTTAGAACACTTCGAAATGCAAGATTTTGTGTACCTCAATCTTTGAGATCTTTTGGGAGGAGTGATGGAACGTATTAATTGATAATATAGGTGCACAAGTTGGAAGTTGTAGTGTTCGACTTTCTTCAATTTATAGATTTTGAGGTTCGTGAGGCTTAATCTTGTGAAGACATCTTTTGTATTAGGCAACTTTTGAGAGGGATATGGAAAGCCAAGTGCATTATGGTTTTTCTGTTGTTGTTGTGGCAGTTATCATGTTATTTATATGTTTTGAGTGTACATTTATTAGATGGGTCTTTTGAGGTTCTTTTGTGGTTTATGTAAAATTCATTATGAGATCTTTGACTCAAAATGACGTGGGGTGTTGACTATAGGAGGGAATGTTATGTTATGAACACGGAGTAATTGGGATCTTTTGAATGGAATGAATGAAATGAGTGTATAATAGATGATAATAGGTTAACAAGTTAGAAGTTGTATGCTTAGTCGGATTTTGTTCTGAAAGGACAATAATACTGAGTAGTAAGGTGCTGCTATAAAGTTCTGTGGATTATATTAACTGTCTTTTGAGGGGAACCTATTCTGCTTAGTTTTTTTTATGTTCCGGAGGTTTAATCGGAAAGCTTTTTGAAGTAAGGGGAATCCAGGTTGCTACGTTTTGTGCGTTTAAGGTGGTGGTAGTAGATGTGTTATGATCTTGTGTTTTATTTGATTGAAAGTTCATGTTTTACAGGTATATGATGATTCTTTTGAGAGATGAAAGAACAATTTTGTGCTAAATTTTGTCGTACTCTATGTGCGGGATTCACAAATTTACTTATTGGGATATCTGACTTTCCATAAACAAATTGGATAAAAATTCGGTTCCAAGCTGGGAATTCTTTTGAAATGACCACTTGCATTTTTATTGATTCGTAGTATTCAGGGATGCATTAACGTTGAGAATAGATGGGATTTTGAAGGTCTAGGTGCTGCATGAATATTTCGTGGTTGATGGAAAGTTCTATTTTGGAAGAAAGTCATACTTGGAGTGATCTTGTGAAGACAACTCTTTTGGCATAGGAAACTTTTGTTAGAAGTATGGGAAGGCAAGTACATCTGTTTTGGCGGTTTTTGTGTGATTCTGGGTCCAAATGATTAGAGGTGTTGGCTTAAGAAAGGATAGTATGTGGAGAACACTCCGTATTCGAGGATTTTAGATACCTTAATATTTGAGATCTTTTTTAATGGACTAAATAAAATCTTTTACGTAGTACTATTGTTGCTCGGTAAATTGAGAAATAAAATCTTTTACGTAGTACTATTGTTGCTTGGATGGTTTATGGGTCTTAAGTGTTAATAGTTATATTGTACAACACCATATCCAGATAATTTTGGCATGGGTTATTTATTTTACGAGGTTTGATGGAAAGATCTTGTTGTAAATTCACGGACTTCTAAAGGAAATCCAGGTAGCTGTATTTTGAGTGTTCTAGTGGTGTGAGACTGTGAGTGGAAAATCTTTTTGCAGATTTACTTCTAAAGGGAATCTAGGTTACAGAGTTTTGTATGTTCTAAACGCACGAGCGGGAAGACTTATTTTTGCAGATAATAAGAATTTTGAGTTGCTTAGTTTTGAATGTTTTGAAGGACTGGGAAGTAAACGTGTTAAGATTTCTCTTTGGAATTACTGATTTAAGGCATCAATTTGACATGAATATTTTGGAGTGGAAAATCACAACTTGCTGGTATGAGTGGGTAACTTTTTTGCGGAATATAAAACTTGGGTTGGTTAGTTTTGTGTGTTATGAAGGTGTGGGAAGTTGTGTAGTCTTTGGGATTGTTGATTCGAGGCATCAGCTTGACAAGAAATATTCTGGTGTGGCAATCTGAGAGCTTACATTTTATGTTGATTTATATTTTTGGAGTATACTTGTACGTTACGAGAGTAGATGGGGCTTTGAGGTTCTAGGGCGGTTGCTAAATTTTATGTGTGAAGGTGGTGTTTAGTAGTTTCTTTTATGTTCTTTGGGTTTATTTTATTACAGGCTACGGACTGACAGGAACTTGGAGTGACTACTTTGAATTTATATACGAAGTATTTTTTTTTTTGGCAATTACTTAAATTTATATTATTTTCAAAATATTGTTGTGGAAGTAAATGGCGCTTTGGAGGTTTTTAGGAGCGGTGTTTTCGAATGATAAAATCATACTTGGTGTATGTCTTTGGGACGTCATTTGTTTTAGACTACTTCCGAGGAGAACTTGGGAAGTTAGTTCATTAAGTTTTAACCTGAGATTATCGCGGTTTTCTGATTTCTGAAAATGGAAGGCAGAAATCAGAAGAGTGAAATATTTCAGAAGATTGTCAGAACATAACACAATGACTTTTGTTTTGCATGATGAAATTTTTGCTATTCTTTTCTGTTGTGAAGTGGAAATTTTTGAATAAATGTATCTGTTACAGACTTACAGGTGATCTATTTGACTCGATTTCATATACGACTATCATAAGATTGTGATTCTTTTACTAGATAGCAATAGTTTTGTTTAATTCAGATGATTCTTTTCTGTGATGATCTTCTGAAGAAAGTAATTCTGAAGTCTCAAATGGATTGCTGAACTGCTGGTTTTCTGGTGCAGTAATTCCTAGAGCAATGAATTGCTCTTTTTCCTGCCTAGACTTGCATTACTTTGTTGCTACAATTGCCTGATTTTGATGATATGTACGTGGAATGGTAAAGACTAAACAAGTAATATACGTACGATCTATGTTGCATGGATTTTTCATTTTACCTCAAATATCTGTGTCGGATCCTCAACACTCTGACATGGATATGGACACTTTGACACTTCATTTTAGACCAAAATTATGCAACTTTTTCACAAAATTGTCGTGTCGAACACTTGGACACATATTCTCCCGAAAGTGGAACATGGAGGGGATATGCAAGGAAATTCAAAGTTTACAACATGTTTTTTGACCTTAAATTATTACCTTACATGATTTGAGAAACCGTTTAAAGGATTTAAAGCCGTAAACTTTAACTAGTTAGTTACTCCAATTTGCAAGCGAGTAGACTAACCAAACGCCACAAACTTAAATTGATTAGCTTATTATTACTTCGTATTTTTTTATCCAAATGAGCCACAATAAAGGTTTTACCGTTTACAAAAAGGACAAAGATAGTTAAATTACCTTTACCACCATTTTTATTGTACAACAGGTCCAGTGTATCTTTTCACTGCTCTGCAATTTACCAATGTTGCTAACAACAAAATAATCTTTTTCTAATTTTTATACCAAAATAAAAAAAAAATCTCCAAAGTTAATTTCTTTTAAAAAGTCCAAATTTGCTAAATGCCTAAAACACAGTTTCAATTTGATAGCAATTCAAATTTTCAGACAACTCCCACTTCAAAATTTGAGCGATTGCAAAATTGGGATTTTCCCAACAAGTTTTGACACTTGCTACATCTTCAGATTGCAATTAAGGTGCTGCCTGCTTATTCTCTCTCTTCAAATCCCAGGATGAACCAAGAACAAAGCTCCCTTGTTCTACAATCTTCCTCCAACTTCTCACCACCCGAAGGTACAATCTTTCTGTGATCTCCTCTCTTCAATTTCAATTTCAGTGGATTTCATTTTTGAATCAATCAAACAATTCAAACAATTAAAAAATAAATGCAGGGGTGAAGTTATCGTATGGAACAGCAGGGTTCAGAGCAGATGCAACCCTGCTAAAATCAACGGTGTACAGGGTTGGAATCTTGGCTGCTTTAAGATCAATCCAAACCAAATCTGTGATTGGATTGATGATCACAGCTTCCCATAATCAAGTGTCTGATAATGGCATCAAAATTGCTGACCCAAATGGTGGAATGTTGTCTCAGCTTTGGGAACCCTTTGCTGATTCCCTTGCCAATGTTGCTGATCCCTTTGAACTTGTTCAGGTTTCTCTCCCTTCATTTTTCAACAGTTATTGGAGTTTTGGGTTTTGTTTATTTTGTCAATTCTCACAATGTTGGAATTCTGTTCAATTGTTTTTAATTTTGAATTTGGGTTTGATTTGAACTATATACAACCGGGTGCACCTTCTAATTTGTGGGTTTGATGAATATCATGTTACCTGAAGTTTTATTTGAGATTGGAGTGTCTTTGAGAATACCCTTCATCTATCTCTATGTTACTCGAACTCAGTACTTGTGTCAGACACGGGTATGTGTCCAAGTAATAGACTCGGCTAGTTATGAAAGACACTTTCTATCTGTGTTTTTGGTCCAAGATGAAGTGTTAAGTGTTGATACCTATTTTGTGCTTCTGGACCTGATACGGGTGCTTGAGATGAAATGAATGAGTTACTAATTTACTATTAGTACTTACTAACATAGTGTTACCTAATTCTCTAATTACCCCCACAAACAGCAAACTGAAAAGACGAATTACAACATGAAAATGGTACAATTTTGGTCTAACTTAGCAACGTAGGTAACGAATTGCGATCCCGTACCCAGTCTCATATTAGCGAATCAGGTAACAGTGGATCAGCCTCATGGTTGTGGAAGTTGTAATGCTTGATTTTGTTGGACCTATCTTTCTCTTTTCTGGTTGTTTAAGGCAAAGAATAAGATAGAATCATTGCTGCTATTTTGTTGGTCGCTTGCATTGCTTGTATTCTATTGTTGAAAATAGGATTGCATCGAGTATAAATTTGTTACTACCATCTTGTTTAAGTGAGAAATTTGATTTTGAAGCAAGAATTTGCTGGTTGTGGGTTGTGCTGAGTTTAATTCACTTTCCGAAACAGCTTATTAGTGATTTTGTGAGTAAGGAGATCATCCCGCTTGATAATGTCCGTTCAGCAGAGATCTTGCTGGGAAGAGATACTCGTCCCAGTGGAGAATATCTCCTTGAAGCTGCAAAGCAAGTAATACTTTTCACTTTATGGGCTTTTGGTTGTTACACTGATGCTAATTCTGTAGTTATTTGAATGGTCGCCAAAGTTCTAAATGATAGCCGTATTCCATTCAAGGGTATCAGCTCAATAAAAGGTGCGATCTACCATGATATGGGAATTTTAACCACCCCACAATTACATTGGATGGTCCGTGCTAGGAATATGGGTATGAATTCAACTGAGCATGATTACTTTCAGCAACTCTCACAGTCCTACAGGTTAGTTTATACACCATGCAAGTCTATCGAATGATTTTCTACAGTCTTGTAGCCAAAAAATTACCTTCTTGTATCTTCCACTTAATACCATTATTTTAACTGGTTTAGGTGCTTAGTTGAATTGATCCCAGATGGGAAAAAGGCGAGCAAATCAAATGATAAAGTCGTAGTTGATGGGGCTAATGGTGTAGGAGGTGATAAGCTTGAAGTTTTGAGGGAGTTGTGTGGTGATCTATCAATAGAAGTAAGAAATTCCAGCAAAGGAGAAGGTGTTCTGAACAAAGGAGTTGGAGCTGATTTTGTGCAGAAAGAGAAGGTTGTGCCGTCTGGGTTTGGCCCTATTGATGTTGGACTGAGGTTAGTCATCTCTTTCTCATATTGTTCTGAACTTCTGATCATTAGTATTATATATTTGTATTATTATCTCTTGATTATTTTCTTGTCTGGTGGTTGTTCTAGAACATGAAGCCTCCTTTTAACTACATGAGAAATACGTGTGCGGTTTATTGGTCAAGTACTAAATTTTGATGCAGAAGACAGACATCTGATCACAACCTTAAATTCCAGGCATGAAATTTTGGCTTTTTACTCTCGTGGAGGGAGTTTGGAGGAATAGATATGTTTATTCATTGGTTCACCTGACTTGAGATACAACTTTTGATTCTAAATTCTTGTAATGTCAAATTTTCAATTCTCACCCAGGTGTAGATAGAGATTCAAGTAACAAGAGCACTTTTTTTTTTGCTGAAATAGGTTAAACTTATGGATTTTAAAATGGATTTTTCATGTAGAAATGGAATTTGCCAAGCTTTTTGTGAAAAAAAAGCTAGTTACTTCATGTTTCTGCTTGATGGCAACCAAGAAATATGGGTTTTCAGGTGCCCTTTCTGTGCTGCCTTTCTCTTACTTTGCTATAGATTAAACAAAGCCAAATCTCAAGTTACAATTCTATAACTGAACGACACAGGAAATATTGAACAAGCGGTCCTTTACACTTGAAAGTAATCTGTCCTCTGAGTAGTTTCATATTCCTATATTTCATGACTAACATGAACCCCAACTTTAATTCTCTTGTTGTGTCTTCAGACTAGATTTTCAATTTGAAATTTCAACTAATTACTTAATTAGTGTTTGTGATAGCATTGATTTCTGGTTACATCTTTGAAGTTTTCGATTATGTTAAGGAAATTGATCCCATGTGGAAGCTAAGCTAACTGTTGAGATGGTTCTAGCATTTCAGGTGTGCGAGTTTTGATGGGGATGCGGATAGGCTTGTATATTTTCTTGTGCAACCAGACAGTAAATTAATTGACCTTGTTGATGGGGACAAGATACTATCGTTGTTTGCTCATTTTATTAAAGAGCAATTAGATGTTCTCAAAGACAATGAACTTGAAAAACCATGTGATCCTTATCATCCACGTCTAGGCATAGTGCAAACAGCCTATGCTAATGGGGCATCAACCGCATACCTAAAAAACTTGGGATTGGATGTTGTCTTAACTCCGACTGGAGTGAAATATTTACATGAAAAAGCTTCTGAATATGACATTGGTATATACTTTGAAGCAAATGGCCATGGCACCATATTGTTTTCTGATACTGTACTATCTTGGTTGGAGGATAGAAATAGCGAGCTCTCTTCTGCTTGTACAGGTCAGTTAAAATATACTTCCTCTGTTCTTATTTACATGACACAATTATTTAATCACGTTTGCTAATGCATGATTTCAAACATTTAATATCTTCAATTACGGATAAGAAAAAATTATAACCAGTTGATATTTAAAAAATATTTAATGAGACGAATCTAACAAGACCCCACAACACGAAAATGTTTTTTCTTAAACTTGTGTGAATAGTGTCCAAAACACAATTGTGTCATGTAAATAAGAATGGAGGAAGTATTTCTTTTGTTTATTACTTCTTTTATTTACCAATAATTAGACTTCCTAATCAATTTTCTTTCCTTTTTTAGGCTCGGAAAAGCACAAGGCCGCGTTGAGATTATTAGCTGTCAGTAAATTGATCAATCAGGCTGTTGGTGATGCTTTGAGTGGATTGCTATTGGTGGAAGCCATCTTACTGCATACAGGATGGTCAATTCAGAAATGGAATGAACTCTACAAAGATCTACCTAGCAGACAGCTTACGGTTTGGCAGTTCGCTTTATTTTTCATAGTTATAAAAGTAATAACTCCATTCTCGTTGACAGAACCCTCATCCCTGTTTGCCTAGTACGTAGTATCTTTCTGTCCTTTGCTAGTCTTAGACTTCCTAGCATTTTTTTGACATAAGGGCTTTTCTTTAGTAGAAATTTCTAGTGCCAAAAAATCCCATTTTTTGCTGGTTTTGTTTCAACATTTGAAAGTTTCTTTTGAAGAGCAGAGTCCTATTGGTATATATAGTTTGCTGTTGCGACTTCTCTGGTTGAGAAGTTCTGAACTGAGCTTTCACTACATAGTACTCACTCCGTTTCGAAATAATGGGGACAATTTACATTTTCAAGTTTGCAATGCAAATTTTTCGAAATTAATATTTCTAATTTTTTATTCATAAAAATTATAAAAAAAATTGATATCCCGAAAGTACACATTGAGACGAATCAAACAAGACCCCACACGACTATATTTTTCCTTACTCATAAATCACAAGTGATAGTCAAATTGAAATTGTGAATAGTGTCAAAAGTCAAAATGTCCCTATCATTTCGAAACGGAGGGAATACATACTAAGGGACATGCAGGTGTGTTGTGTGAAAAAAACTTGCAAAGTGGTTTGTATACTTTCTTAGAGAGGTACGTTTCTTACAGTTGATTACTGCTGAAATTATAAAGCAAATCAAGATAGATCAGTAGTCTTTGCCAATCCTGCTTTTGCAGTTACCGTGGCATATTTAGTTCTAAGACAACCTCTAAAGTGACTTTGGGTTTTGATTTTAACCCATCAGAAGCTTCATGTTACTCTTTTTTTAATTTCTTTCTTCTTTGAGAGAGAGATATTGGAGAGATGTTTACTGTGAATTGTGTAGTGTACTCTTTCTTTCAAGTGCAGGTTATCTGTTCTAACCATGTGCTTCCATAATCATCATCTTTATTGTCGGAGTTTCAGGTTAAGGTAGTCGACAGAACAGCAGTTGTTACTGCAAAGGCTGAGACTGTAGTTGTGCAGCCTGCTGGCATCCAAGAAGCAATTGACACTGCAACTGGTAAAATCTACAACCTCACTACTTATTTGGAACCAAAATCTTATATTTGTTGGTGAAAAAGAAGTGAATTTGTATATTTTTGGGTAGATTTAATTTGGGGTGTGCAAAAATCGGCTGGAACCAGAAAAATGGACCGGACGAGTTGAGAAATATTATTTTCTGTTCATCGGTCCCTGGTTTTGGACCAGACCGATTTTTTCTTTGAAAAGTTAATTTCCTCCTTTAATATGTTGGAAATATTACTACATTATGAGATTTTTTATTTTTTATTATATTTTGTAGAAAAATAATAAAAATATATAGATATAGGCGTGCAACCGGTCCAAATCAGTTTGGTCCGGTTTTGGACCCATTTTTCCGGTCTGGTCCAAACATAACCGGTCCGAGTCCGGTCCGGGTTTGGACCGGTGAACACCCCTAGCTTTAATCATTCCCGTTTTCGTTTGACGGTTCTATAAGAAAACCACCCATCTATAACTCTCTAAGTGATCACATTATCATTAACGTGTTTCTTTTTCCGTTGAGTGCAGCAAAGTATCGTCATGGACGATGTTTTATCCGGCCATCGGGTACAGAGGACGTCATTCGGGTCTATGCAGAAGCTGCCACTCAAGAAGAGACAGATAGTCTAGCTAATTCAGTAGCAAAGCTTGTAGATCAGTTCCTTGGATTTGGCAGCTCACAATGAATGAGTCACTACTTTGAAGTTTGACCCACTGGTTTTTGTTTTTCCCATCATTTTTCTCTTGTTTAGAAGTATAACTGAATTTGGTTATTTATTCCAAAGTTTAACAGAAACAAGTTATTCCTTTCAATAACAGTGGTGACATCAACAAAAAAAAAAGTGTTCATGGATGCATTTGCTTGTATAAAAGAACATTATCTTGTCAAAAAATGTAATGTATGGTCACAACTCACAACTCATGTGAGCTTAAAGGAAATTGATTTTGGCACACTATCTTGTGAGTGAAGCACGGAAAACCGTGTCTCACACTGGTGTGCATAAATCAGTTTTTGGTTTGCCAAAATCATTCCCCCGGCTTACAGGTTTGAGTTCTCATACAATTTCTTACATACACATGCACCCTGAGTTAACTAAGAATTAGTCTTATTTGCAATACCCATAAGGCCAGCCAAGAGTTGGGCTTGATCCAAATGAAGATGTTTCCAAATCTAAATTTACAACTATACCATTCTCCCCTCCACCGGTCCACCCCCACCACCTAAAATTGGGGCATAGTAAATTAGTAATGCCTAGTTGAGTAGTTGTACATAGCAACATATCATGAGTTATAATGTCTTAAAGCATAGCTGAATGATATGCAAAGATATGACAAACACACACTTCCACAATACTACTTTCTTGTCTCTTTTTGTTCTTGCTACTTTGACCTTTTTTTACTCAAACTCTGACAGAAATCAAATTCTTTGCTTAAACTCTATCAGAAGTCAAACACAACTACTAATGCATGCTTCACTATCCTTCAAGACAATTTACCATACCATCTGAATGTATCATGATCTAGCTTCTAAAAACAATACAAAATTTGATTATAAAAGTAAATAAATAAAACAATTCTTCCATCATAAACTAGAATCCATCAAAATCTTCTCTAAGTTCTAGCTACTTGAAACCTCGACATGACATGCTTCATCAGGCTCTGATTTATCAGTCCATGATTCTGGGACTTGCACCTCATCCCATTTAACCGTGGTTTGAGCCCCAGTAGTCGGTTGGAAATAAGTAGTCTCTCCCAAAGTCGGCTCTTTGAGTGCCTCCGAACTTAAATCCTCCATCGCCTTACACACTACCCTGTATGTCAATGCCAAAGGTATCCCACCGGTCTTGACATTTAGGGTAAGGACTTTGAACGAAGAACTATCTGTTAAAGAAACTGAAAAACTAGGAAAACAATTAAAATAGAATGGACCCTAAGATAGATTCGATTCTATAAGTGCTATTACCTCCGTTTCAAAAAGATCTTTACAGTTACTATTTGCACGAACTCCAATATAATATTTAAATACTAATATATGCAATTTCGTATGTGAAAATTTTATAAAAAATTGATGTTCTGAAAATACATCCCGAGACCAATCTAACAAGATCTTACATGTAACGTTTTGATGTATATAATGGTGAGAATTTACGGTCAAAGTTTTTATACTTTGGACACATTTTCAAAGCGTAAAGAATTTTCTGAAACGGAGGTAATAACAAAGAGCTCTCTAAGTTGGAGTGCCTTGCGTCTCTAAGACACACAACTATTGGACCTCCTAAGCCGTCTCTCATTAGAGGCTTGATAGCTATTTGAACCACAGCCAAGTGCAAAAACCTATGATGCCTCTTGATGAAGCAGTTTAGGACATCCCTAGAAAGTAATTGAAGAGATACATTTTGGTCAATGGCTTTCAAGGTTATGGTTTCTTCAAAATCTTTTACAATAAAGCTTGGGAAAACCCTAAATACTTTTCGCTTGTACAATTGGTCAACATAAATTTTAGGGAATTTCCAACCGTCTAAGTTCTTTCTTACTTGTGTGTTTCCTTCTTCATTAGCAAGCTTAGTAGCCATTGATCTTCCCTGAAAATTTAGTAACACAAAATATTATACTACAAACATACATAGACACAGAAACATTAACAAATTGAAGTTTGACACTTTTGGAACATACTAGACCTGATCAAAAGGCGGGTCGGGGCAGGTTCGGGCCGGGCCGAGGACAAAAAATTCTGTCCATTATGTCGGGCCGGGCCGAGCCAAGCTCCGGGCCAGTTTTTTGTGCCCAAAACCCGCTATTTCGGGCTAAAAATAGCGGGCTTTTCGGGTCAGGCCAAATTTATAACTAAATTTGTCGTTTTACGTTGCCCAAAGCCCGCAATTTTTTTAAGTTGGGGTCGGGCCAGGCCCAAAAATCAGCCCGAAATATTCGATCCAAAACCCGATATTTTCGGGCCGGGTTGGGCCCATGTTAATCAGCTCTAGAACATACCAATTTCCACCAACTGCGCGCTTAGCAAGAACTTCGATCAGAATGGCCAAAGGGACTAACACATGAAGTCATGAATCTTGTGTAGTTGTGTTCAATCCTTTCGTTGTTTGTATCAAAGGGGTGATAAGAACATTTATAAGGGGAGAAACAAGAGGAGTTCAATTTTCCCAAAAGCACTCTGAATTATTATTGTCCTTGACATCATCATCATTTTAAAGGAATGTTTTGGATCTTTATTTATTTCCATCACAATATTGATTGCCCTCCTGAATTATACAATTCATTATCACATTTATCTCATCCATGAATGTACAATAATTGATAACACCAAACTCACACCCTTGCAATTTGTTGGGCGATATCAAATCTTCTACTCTGTATTTATTTAAGGAATGCACTTGCCTTTTCCGGCCGTATTTATTTAAGAGATACACTTGCCATTTTTAGTAACTTATCAACCCTACTATCTAATTAAATAATATATCTACACCCCACCCCCACTCCCTAAAATGACATGGTCCCCACTTATTTTTCTTATTAAAATATCTACTTAACCCCACTTGTTTTATTACTTTATTTCATATCATAATCAAGTGATAAAACTTTCTAAAACAAAAAGATTTACCTTGTACTTGAGAAATGTTTATGATTGAGGTTGGAGTTCTTTTCCTCCATTGTCACCCCCTCCTGGATTCCCTACAATGGGAGTTTGATTTATATGTAGGTTATCCCATTCTTATCTTGTTTCAACGGATTAATTTCATTCAATTCAGGCATCAATTCTCCTTGTTCTGACAGGATATTCGTCAATCCCCTTAGTTGTATCAAAAGGTCTTGCGTGCACAAGGTGTACAATAAATTTATTGTACACCAAGATCACTTTTACTCATTTTTTAGTAACTTTAACCTAGTTTTGATTAACTTTTATATTAGTAAAAAAAAGTTGATAGATAAATATTTTAAAGGGTTAAATGAATAATTTTATATATTGTTAGTGTTTTTGAAGAAATAAGTTTTATTAAAATAAAAAAAATCACTAAAAAATAGATAACTTTTAAGTATTTTGAGTTAACTTTTACTCCGGTGTACAATATTTATTGTACAACCTTTGTAAATAAGAATTTGTGTAGTCGTATTGAAAAGATCACGTGAATAAATGTTTTCAATACTACAATTTGTTTTTAATGCAAATTGATTACCACAATTGTATATAGAATGAAATATTTGAAAAGTAATTTTATGTCTAAAATGTGATCGTTACTCGTATCTCTACAATAATTGGATGTAGTAACTTATGATATTTTTGTATTATTATCAATCAATTCAAATAATTTGATAACTTTATGAAAACATGTTATTGGTGCAATGGACAAAAATAATTTTATTTTTAAGGTAAAATGAAAAGATACTAACTTTTTGTGCTTATAGTTGGCCGAATCAAACCCCTCAAATTATCATCATGCTCCACTTTTTGTAGTTTGAAAAGTGGATAAAATAAAGTCACAAAGGTAATTATTAATAAAAAAATTAATCAGAAAAGATAATCATGCATACTAAAAAGGTAAGAAAAAGCAACTAAGAGCACAAACACCTAATAATTTTCACATAATGATAGTTCCTTCGAGAGTTAGCGACACCATAACTCTTTCCAATTATCCCAAACCTAAAATAAAATCATTTGAAAATTATTTTTATTTTAGAAAAATCCCACCCTGTATTTTTATTGAAACCGACCTAATTAAATCAAGCACAACTGTAACTCGGTAATAAACAGACGTGTACAGTAAAAATAATGAAAGATAGACGCGTATATGAGCTGTAAAAAAACGACCGAAAAAACCGTTACAAACCTCCAACCCACCGCCATATTCCGCGAAACCACCGCCTTAAAATCTACATAAAACACTCTCACCGGTAAAGTTTTGCGTACAGAACCCTAATCCGTCAATTTTCTCTCTCGTTTCAATTTCCCTAACTCTAACCCTAGAATCTCCGATCAGATTCTAACAATTCCGATCAAAACCCAACCCTAACCCTAGATGATGATTCTTCAATTTGGGGATGATTCTTCAATTTGGGGATGATTCATCCATTCACTAGTTTGAGCCACCGGAACAGTGGAGTAATCTTCCGAAGGACGACAACGTGTTTCATTGGAGCATATCTGGTGATATTTCTCTTAGAAACTACTTTTTCCCGAAGTGAAGATGTTGATCTAAGTCTTCACTTCGGGAAAAATTAGGTTTTTATCGAAGTTTCTTTTATGGTGTTGATGAAGAAGAAGAATAATTAGTAGCAGAAGGAAGTTCGCGGATAAGAAGACGCCGACGAAGAAGAAATACTAGGAGTTCGGTAAGCGAAATTTGTACATCTTTTGCAATTTTGGATTAGGATTATGAATAGTGTACCTTTTGCTGTACTGTCTGAATTACATATGAGTGTTGTTAATTTATTATAGTCTGTCATGACTCGTATCATGTTTACAATTTGTCTTGATATTTAGTGAAAAAAGTGGTCTTTTGGGAGTAGTGAAGTAGGAAGCTTTTGATTTAGTCGGTAGATAGATGTTGTAGTGGATTCCATGATTGAGACTTTGTTATGGAGCATAATATATGGCAGATTGCTTGGGCAGATTGCTTGGGCAGAATGGCAGGTTGTACTCTGTAGTTATTTTCGGGAATTAGGAATTCTGAGCTTTACGTATGTTGATGGTTTTTGTGTATTGGATCCTTGTATGTTATCTTCTTATCGGAGAGAGAGGTTGATTTTAGGATAGTAATTTGTGTTGTGAAGAAAGGTTTGAGTGAAATAGCTTGTTTTTTATCAGCCAACTTCTAAATGTTGTCTACATTCGTAAGGGGTGGTGTGAAGTACATCTTTGGGTTAATTTGGTTTGATATATTAGTGTGGCGGGAAATATGCTGGAGTGACTACTTACAGTTTTGTTGATTTACATTCTTGGAGGAGTACACATTTATGTGACAAGAGTAGTTAGGGATTTTGAGGTTCTGGGGGATGTGCTTATTTTCTGGTTTATGGAAAGTTCTATTTTGAAAGTTAAAATAATACTTGAAGTAATTCTTGTGAAACGTTGCTTATGTTAACTTTGGAGGGGGGTAAGGAAAGTTAAGTTTATTATATTTTGATGGTTTTTGTTCTCTCTGATTTTTTGGGGTCAAAATGATCAGAGGTGTTGAATTTTATGGTGAGAACCCTGTGTAGTGGGGGACTTTGTGATGCCTTAAGCCTACGGGACCTTTTATATGGAAATCAAGATTATATTAGTGGATAAGATGCACAAAGTTGGATGGTATATAGTAAGTTTGAGGGATTTTTGAAACATAGTGTATGAACTAGATTACTCTGCCAGGAAATGTGCAACGGTCTATTGGAAAAGGCTTATGTTGATTGTCTTTTAAAGGAACTAAGTTGTATTTTGCGTATCCTAAAACTATGAATGGAGAACCTTTTTTTGCATATTAAGAGAATCCGAATAGCTAAGTTATGGACTCGATAATTCTGCCAGGAAATGTGCAAAGGTCTATTGGAAAAGGCTTATGTAGATCAACTGTCTTATAAAGGAACTAAGTTGTTGTGGTTTGCGTATTCTAAAGGTATGAGTGGAAGATCTTTTTGCGTATTAAGAGAATCCGAATCGTAAGTTATGTTTGTTGTTAAGGTAGTGTTCACTAGTGTTACGATCTTTGGCTTAATTTGATTATAGGTTTCTGTCTGTCCGGAATAATATTGGAGTGACCACTGACATTTATATTATATTTTTAAGGGATATATTTATGTTGTGATAGTAGATGGTGTTTTTGAGGTTCTAAGAGCTTTGTTTGTTATGTGGTTTACAGAAAGTCTATTTTGAAAGTTGAAATCATACTTGGAGAAAAGATGGGGCTTTTCAGGTTCAAGGAGTTGTGTTCATTTTGTGGCCGGTAGAAAGTCTATTTTAAAAGTTGAAAGCATACTTCTAGAAAGTCATTGGGAGGTCGTTTATTTTAGACCACTTTTGATAGCAATATCGGAAGATAAGTACCTTAAGTCGGATGATGTTCTTGTACATGATTTTTGGGTCCAAATTATGAGAATTGTTGACTTATGGAGGAAATGTTATATTGTGAAAACAGTTAATTGGAGGAGTAGATGAGATCATTTTTATGGGAAGAGTGCAGTGAGTGAATTGATGAATAGTCCGCAAGTTGGAAGCTGTACAATAAGTTAAGGATTTTACCCTGGAAAGAGTTTTAGGAGTCGAATTACCTATAGTATATTTGTTAGTTGTGCCAAGGTGCTGTTATAAAGGTGGTAATGGAAAAAGCTTGCTAAGAATCTGTCTTTTAAGGGGTATATATGGATTGCTGTGTTATGTCTGTTCTAAAGGTACAAGTGGAGAAGTTAATTTTTTCAGGTAAACGATATCGAGGTTGCTAAGTTTTGTAGTCGGGGGTGGTGGGTTGTTGTTGTTTTAAGATCTTTGGGTTATTTGATTTGAGTCATTTGACACTTTTACAAGTGATTGGAGTAACTTCTTATGGTTACGTTGATTTTTTTTTTCCGGAGCATACATTTATTTGACGAGCGTAG
Source organism: Spinacia oleracea (assembly GCF_020520425.1). Lineage (NCBI taxonomy): Eukaryota > Viridiplantae > Streptophyta > Magnoliopsida > Caryophyllales > Amaranthaceae > Spinacia > Spinacia oleracea. Next base: position 148,055,119 of record NC_079492.1, read on the forward strand.
GTAGGGCTCTTGAGGTTTTAGGGTCGTGTTCATTTTCTGGTTTATGGAAAGTTCTACATACTTGGAGTAGTCCTTGTGAGTCGCCTGTTATGTTTACTTTTGAGAGGAACATGGGAGATCAAGTCCAGTATGTTTTGATGGTTTTTTTCTGTGCTTTTATTGGGTCAAAATTATGGTAAGTGTTGACTAGAGGAATGAGTGTCATGTTCAGAACATTGTGTATTGGAGGAGTTTGTGATCACCTTAAGCTATGCCATCTTTTAATGGAATTAGTGAATGTAAAAGCATAATATTATAAGAATATGGGTGCACAAAGTTGGAAATTGTGTACCAAGTAGAGGGGCATTATGATGGACGTGTTATAGTGTATTACCTGAAAATTATGCCAAGAAATGTGCTTTTAACAGTTAAATTGGAAAAGGCTTGTGTAGATTAACCAACTTCTGAAAGGAAAAACTAGATTTTTGTGTTTTGTCCTGTTAAAAAAAAAAAAAAAAGACAGTTGTATTTTGCCTTCACCAAGGCTTTTATGGAACATGAAGAGAATCTAGATCGCTAAGTTTTGTTTATTGTTGAGGAGGTGGTTGGTAGTTGTGCTATGGTCTTCGGTTTTATTTGATTACAGGTTTTCTGATATTTAACCACTTACGTTTATATTAATTAGTCTATATTTTCATGATCTATTTATATTTGTGAGAGTTGAGTTCTAGGAGTTGTGTTATATTTGGTGGTTTAGGAATATTCTATTTCCAACGTGGAAATCAAACTTCGAGTAAGTCTTTGAGACATCGTTTATTTTTTACTATTTTGATAGGTTTATTGGAAGTTTAGTTCCATTAATGATAGTTTTGTGTTGCATAGGATATTTTGGTTAATAATATTGAAGTGCTGGTTTAAGGAGAGAATGTTATATCGTGAATAACATTGAATGGAGAAGTTGATATGAACTTTTGAATACAATAGATGAAACATGTGACTATAATGATGGATAATATAGGTGGACAAGTTGGAAGTTGTATTGTATGAAGATTATACTATGTGTGGGTTGCCTCTTTATAGATTAAAGGAAATTTGAATTGCTAAGTTTTGCTTTTCCTGAAGGTGGTGGGAAGCAATAGTGTTGACTATAGGAGGGAACAAGATCTTTTGAATGGAATGAAATGAGTGACTATATTAGATGATATAGGTGAACAAGATAGAAGGTGTATGCTTAGTAAGGGATTTTGTTCTGAAAGGATAATAATAGTAAGGTGTTGCTATTAAGTTCTGTGGAAAAAGTTTGGTTTGTATTAACGGTCTTTTGAGGGGAACCTGCACTGTTTAGTTTTTGTTGTCCTGAAGGTATAAGTGGAGAAGCTTTTTGAAGTAAGGGGAATCCTGGTTGTTAAGTTTTGTGTGTTTAAGGTGGTAGTAGTAGTTGTGTTATGATCTTTGGGTTTATTTGATTGAAATTTCCAGTTTTTGAGGAATATGGTGATTTTTTTGAGAGATGAAAGAACGAATTTGTGCTAAATTTTGTCGTACCCGAGGGTTCACAAATTTACTTATTGGGATAGTTAAATCAGTTAGCCGACCCCAAATCATTTTGGGACTAAGGCTTTGTTGTTGTTATTGTTGGATAGTTAAATTTTCAACAAACAAATTGGATAAAATTTCGATCTCAAGCTGGGAGTTCTTTTGAAGTGATTGCATATAATTTTATTGATTCGTAGTATTTGAGGATGCATTTATGTCGAGAGTAGATGGGATTTTGAGGGTCTAGGGGATGTAGTAATGGAACGTTCTGTTCTGGAAGCTGAAGTCATACTTGGAGTGATCTTGTGAAGACAATATTTATGACAAGAAACTTTTGTTAGGAATATGTTAAGGCAAGTACATCTATTATGGTGGTTGAAGTGTGTAGTAATATTTGAAAGCGGAAGTCATACTTGGAGTGATCTTGTGAATACAACTTTTATGACAAGAAACTTCCGTTAGGAATATGGGAAGGCAAGTACCTCTATTATGGTGATGAGAGGTGTTGTCTTAAGAAGGGATAGTTATGTAAAGAACGAATTGTAATTGAGGATGTTTGATACCTTAATCTTTGAGATCTTTATAATGGACTGTATGATAGATGTTAATTAGTACTACTATTATTGACGATATAGGCGCACAAGCTGGAAATTGTTTAGTAAATTGAGAAACATTTTGAAGGATTTATGGGTCTTAAGTGTTTCAGTTATATTGCATAACATATAGCCAAATAATTTGGTATGTGCTATTGTAAGGTTTTAGGGGGAAAGATCTTGTTTTAAATTCACTGACTTCCAAAGGAAATCCAGGTAGGTTTTTTCTTTTTTTGTGTGTGTTCTAATGGTGTGAGACACTCAAGTGGAAAACATTTTTGCAGATTAAGTGACGTCTAAAGGAATCTTGGTTACAGAGTTTTGTGTGTTCTGTAGGCATGAGAGGAAAACATTTTTTGCAGATTATAAGAATTTGGATTGCTTAGTTTTGAATGTTCTGAAGGTGTGGGAAGTTGTGTTAATATATTTGGGATTATTGATTTGAGGCATCAGCTTGACAGGAAATATTTTGGGAGTGACAAACTGACACCTTACATTTATGTTGATCTATATTTTTGGAGTGTACATGCAAGTTACGAGAGTGGATGGGGCTTTGACGTTCTAGGGCGGTTTCTAAGTAGTTGTTTAAAGATCTTTGCGTTTATTTTATTTCAGGCTCAGACTGACAGGAACTTGGAGTTACTACTTAAATTTATATTATTTTATATATATTTTCAAGATATATTTATGTTGTGGGAGCTTCAGAGGTTTCTAGGAGCTGTTTTTCAAAAGATGAAATCATACTTGGAGCATATCTTTGAGACGTCGTTTGTTTTAGACTACTTCTGAGGGGAATTTGGGAAGTTAAGTTCATTAAGTTCTAATGGTTTCTATTAAACATAATTTTTGGGTCAAAATTATGAGGTGTAGACTTAAAGAGAGAATGTTATAGAACATGGATAAGTAGATGAGATCTTTTGAATGGAATGAAGTGAATCGATAAGTAGATGAGATCTTTGAATGGAATGAACTAAACACGTGAATCTAAAACATCACAGGAATCGGGATTGCAAGTGTTCTATGTTCCAAAGATGGTGGATAGTAATTTTTTTAAGATTTTGCATTTATTTGATTTGAGGTATTAGTTTGACAGGATATATATATTGGATTGACTACTCACAATTATGTTGATTTATGTTTTTGTACATTTATATTGTGGTGCTAGAAGGGACTTTGAGGTACTAGGGGCTATTTATTTTGTGGCCTACGGATTTTTTTTTTCCCCCAAAATTAAAATCATACTTGGAGTATATCTTGTGAAGAGCTTTATTTTAGTTAATTTTTGAGTGGAATAGAGGAAGTTATATATGTTTTGAAGGTTCGAATTTGTGTTATTTTGGGTCAAAATGACTAGTGCGTTGACTGTGTACACGGTGTTGGGTCCGGGAACACAATGAAATTGAGGATTTTGTGTTACCATCTTTGAGATCTTTTGATTGGAATTAGTGACCATATTAATTGAAAATATAGGTGCACAAACTGAAGTTTTAAAGTAAATTGAGGAATTTTTCCTGGAGGATTTATGGGCCTTAAGTGTTTTAAGTAATGTGTATATCTTGATTATTATGTCAAGTAATGTCCTCTCTTAAAAGGTTTTAGTGGAAAAAGCTCTCGTATGTTAACTGACTTTTAATGAGAATATGGGTTGCTGAGTTTTGTCTGTTGTAAAGGTAAAAATGGGGAAAGCTTTCTGAAGCTTAATGGAAAAAGCTGCTATGTTTTGCACGTTATGGAGGTGGTGGGAGCATCAGTTGTGTTTAGATCATTAGGTTGTATTAGTTCGAGGTTTTTGTTTTGACAGGAATATGATGGTTTGTTTGAGATATCAAAAAATTGTTTCTTTTGCTAAATGTTGTCTTAGACTAACCGTGGGACTAAAAAATTACTTATTGGGATGTTCAACTTATACCATACTCTTCCATAAACAAACTCTGACGGGATGACAGTTCCGGTTACAAGCCAAGGATTACTTTGGAGTGGCCACTTACATTTTTATTGATTTGTACTTTTTGAGGATGCTTTTATGTTTTGGCAGTAGATGGGGATTTTGAGGTTCTAGGGACTAGGGGTTGTATTAATTTTATGGTTAAAGAAATGTTCTGTTTTTCAAAACTGAAACCATACTTGGAGTAAAACATGTGAGTCATCTTTTGTAATATTCAACTTTTGAAGAGAACATGGGAAGCCAGAATTCATTTGTCTTGGTAATTGGCAGTTCTTGTCGTGTGTGATTTTTGTGCCTAAATGACGGGAGGTGTTGACTTTAGGTGGGAATATTTTGTTGTGAACACAATCAAGGATTTTATGACCTTAGGGCAAAAAGGGCATGATGGAGGGAGGTTAAAACCTCTGCTTAAAGAGTTTGCCTAGACGGGAGGAGGCCAGTCCAGGCTTGCCATAAGAATAATCTAACGTTAGGAGGAGTCTGACACTTCCAGATTAAATTAAACTCTTTTGCTCGATTTTCATCAAACAAAACAGATCATTCTAGGCTCTTTTAAAACAAAATTTATCTTTTCTTACATACCTAGTGACTGGCTTGTCAGGGAGATAGGTATAAGGGATGGGAATGCATTCTATAGACTTAACAGTAGAAAGCGGAGGGGTACGCACAAATTTTCAAAATACCATTTACCCACAACCCAATTGCAAGACTTAGTAAAGGAGTCCCAAGGGTCTCTAAGACCCCTCTAGATGAAAGAGTCCTTCTTAAAGCTAAAGGGGCAAGCCCGACTGTAGAGGTATTTGGCAGAGATAATCCGGGCAGCCATGTTTGAGGGGAAAGAGGCTAACCTCTTGTGAGCACTATTTAATGGAGGAGTTTGTGATATCTGAAGCTATGGAACTTTTGAATAGGAAATTGAGTATTTTCTTGTGGAAGGGTGTAGCGTGTTTGAGTATTATATTGGAGTGACGGCCACTTATAACAGTGCTTTTAACCTTTTGTGGATGTATTGATGTCTCTTTTGAGGTTCTAAGGACTTTGTTTATTTGGTGGTTTATGGAAAGATCTATTTTGAGGAGTGAAATCATACTTGGGATAACTCTTGTGAGCGATGTTTATCTTGGCCAATTTCGGGAGGAATACTAGTGAAATCATTATGTATTGATTGTTTTCGTAGTATATTTTTTGGTCAAAATGTTGATAGTTGTTTTCTTAAGGAGGGAATGTTATATTGCAAATGGGAAACATGATTGAGGAGTAGGTGAGATCTTTGAATGGAACGAAAGACTATATAAATGGATCATATGGTGAACAAGTTAGGAACAAGTAAGGTCTTAGTGGAATAAAATGGTTCTGAACAAAGTAAGTTGCTAAGTTTGGTATGTTCTAAAGGTATGACTGTATGAGTGGAAAAGATTTTTTCTGATATGGGAATCTAGGGTAGCTTTGTTTAATTCCAACCGTGGTGGGTATAGTTGTGTTATGGTCTTTGGGTTAATTTGATTTCAGTTTCACATGAACATGATTATTCGATTGAGAGATAAAGGAACAAAAGTTGTGCTAAATGTTTTCGTAGCCTAATGTGCGGGGTTCATAATTTACGTAGCCTAATGTGCGGGCCCCATAATTTACTTATTGGGATACCCCCAACTTTATACTTCCCTTTCCTATAAGATAACTCAGTTTTTGTGAAGTTTTCAATTTCAAGTTGAGAGTTCTTTTGCCACTTACATTTCTATTAAATTGTAGCTTTGGAGGTTGCATTAATGTTGCAAGAGTAGATGGAATTTTGAGGACTTAGGAGAGGTGTTATTATTATGGTTAATGGAAAAATCTGGTTTGAAAACTGAAATCATACTTGGAGTAATCTCATGAAGACATCTTCTATGGCAGGAAACTTTTAAGAGAAATATGGGAAGGGAACTACATTACATTTGTTAAGTACATTTGTTCTGTTGAGGGTTGTGTGTGTGTGATTATTGGGTCTAAATGATGAGAGGTGTTAACTTGAGGAGGGATTGTTACATTGAGAACACAACGTAATGAAGAATTTGGTGATACCTTAATCTTTGAGATATTTTGAATGGAATGAACGTAATTGTTGACTATATTAATTGATAATATAGGTGAACAAGCTGGAAATTGTTTAGTAAATTGAGAAATATTCTGGAAGTATTTAGAGGTCATAACTGTTGTTTTGATAATTGTTCCGAGTAATATGCTTCTTTAAAAGTTTGTGTGGGAAAAATCTTGTTGTAGATTAACCAACTTCTAAAAGAAAGCCAGCTGCTTTTGTGTGTGTGTGTGTGTGTCTTCTAGAGGTAGGAGTGGAAAACCTTTTTGCTGAGTAAAAAAATCTGAATTAAAATTTTGTATGTTCTGAAGGTGGTGGGAGTAGTTGCATTATGATCTTTTTTGAGCTTATTTCATTAGAGGTATCAGATTTACGAGTATTTTTTTTTAGGATATATTAAATGTGGCAATGTTGTGGTTTATGGAAAGTTACTACTTCTATAACTGAAATCATATTTGGAGAAAATCCTGTGAGTCGTCGTTATGTTTTGAGATGTTTTGAATAGAAATGTAGAATGAATATGGGAAGTTAAGGTCATTGTACTTCGATAAGTTTCTATTGTTTGCGTTTTTTTTATTCGAAATGATAAGAGGTGTTGACATAAGGATGGAGGCTATAAAATGCACATGAAGGGAGAAGTTTGTGATATGCTAAGCTATGGGATCTCAGGTTGTGACTGTATCAATGTATAAGGTGCCTAAGTTGGAAGTTGAATAGTCAATTGAGGATTTTATTCTGGCAGGGTTTATAGTGTATGACTTGATACGTTTTTGAAGAAGTGTCATTTTTTAACAGTTAGAGTGGAAGAAGTTTCTTGTAGATTAACCAACTCCGAAAGGAAATTTAGGCTAGTGAGGTTTTGTGTGTTTCGAAGTATGAGTGGAAAACCTTTTTGTACTTCAAAGGAATTCACATTGGTATGCTTTTTGTGTTCTGAAAGTGGGGGCAAGTGTTATGATCTTTGGGTTTATTTGATTTTGAGGTTTCAGATTGGCAGCAGTTAATTGGAGTGGATCCACCTACATTTGATTGATTTATTTATGTGAGGGTATTTATATGGTGTGAGAGTGATGGGGATTTTTAGGCTATGTTCATTTTGTGATTTTGGAAAATTTTATGTTGATGATTGAAATCATACTCCGAGTATATATTGTGGGACTTCGTCTATTTTTGGCCACTGTGAGAGGAATTGGCAAGTTCAGTGTATTATGAAATTGATGGTTTTTGTTGGTGTGTGTTGTGGATCAAAATGACGAGAGTTATGAACTTAAAGAAGTGAATGTTAATTGCGAACATAATGTAATTAATTGAGCAGGTGAGATCTTTTGAATGGAAGGAATGAAATGAGCAACTATTTTAATAGATTGAATGTGCACAAATTGGAAGTTCTTAGGTAAGTTGAGGATTTTATTCTGGAAGTATTTATATGTATCAAGTGCTTTAGTTATAGTGTACAATATAGATATTATGACATGTAGGTGCTATTAAGAAGGTCTTAGTGTGTATTATCTTTTGTTAGGAAGTAAGAGTGGAAAAGCTTTTTGTAGATTAAGGGAATCTGCGTTGTTAAGTTTTGTGTGATCTGAAGGTATGAGTTGAAAAACTTTTTGCAAATGACGTGAATCTGGATTTCTAAGTTAAGGTAGGTGAGCGTGTTGGTGTATTTGGTTTAAATTTTCAGTTTGACAGGAATATGAGGTTTTGTTTTGAGGTCAAGTTAAAGTTTTAGCTATAAATGTTATCATAGCTTGATGTGCAGGGTTCATTAATTTACTAATTGGGATATCCAACTTTATGCCAACATTCCCCATAAGAAAAATCAAATTGGATAAAAATTACAGTTCCGAGCGGAGAAGGGTTTCGGTGTAATTGGTGTGAGCAGTTGTATTATTGATTTATAGCTTTTGAGGATGCTTTTATCTTGTGGAGTAGATGGGGATTTGTGTTTCCTAGGGGTTCCTAATTTTTGGTTAATGGAAAGTTTTGTAGTGAGAAATGTAATCATCTTGTGAAGACATCTTTTATGTCGCACAATTTCTGAGAGGAATGTTGAGTACATTTTTTGATGGTGGTTGTGTACTATTTTTAGGGGGGTCAAAATGATTAGATGTGTTTATTTAAGGAGGGAATGTTTCGTTTAGAACACTTCGAAATGCAAGATTTTGTGGTACCTCAATCTTTGAGATCTTTTGGGAGGAGTGATGGAACGTATTAATTGATAATGTAGGTGCACAAGTTGGAAGTTGTAGTGTTCGACTTTCTTCAATTTATAGATTTTGAGGTTCTTGAGGCTTAATCTTGTGAAGACATCTTTTGTATTAGGCAACTTTTGAGAGGGATATGGAAAGCCAAGTGCATTATGGTTTTTCTGTTGTTGTTGTGGCAGTTATCATGTTATTTATATGTTTTGAGTGTACATTTATTAGATGGGTCTTTTGAGGTTCTTTTGTGGTTTATGTAAAATTCATTATGAGATCTTTGACTCAAAATGACGTGGGGTGTTGACTATAGGAGGGAATGTTATGTTATGTTATGAACACGGAGTAATTGGGATCTTTTGAATGGAATGAATGAAATGAGTGTATAATAGATGATAATAGGTTAACAAGTTAGAAGTTGTATGCTTAGTCGGATTTTGTTCTGAAAGGACAATAATACTGAGTAGTAAGGTGCTGCTATAAAGTTCTGTGGATTATATTAACTGTCTTTTGAGGGGAACCTATTCTGCTTAGTTTTTTTTATGTTCCGTAGGTTTAATCGGAAAGCTTTTTGAAGTAAGGGGAATCCAGGTTGCTACGTTTTGTGCGTTTAAGGTGGTGGTAGTAGATGTGTTATGATCTTGTGTTTTATTTGATTGAAAGTTCATGTTTTACAGGTATATGATGATTCTTTTGAGAGATGAAAGAACAATTTTGTGCTAAATTTTGTCGTACTCTATGTGCGGGATTCACAAATTTACTTATTGGGATATCTGACTTTCCATAAACAAATTGGATAAAAATTCGGTTCCAAGCTGGGAATTCTTTTGAAATATGACCACTTACATTTTTATTGATTCGTAGTATTCAGGGATGCATTAACGTTGAGAATAGATGGGATTTTGAAGGTCTAGGTGCTGCATGAATATTTCGTGGTTGATGGAAAGTTCTATTTTGGAAGAAAGTCATACTTGGAGTGATCTTGTGAAGACAACTCTTTTGGCATAGGAAACTTTTGTTAGAAGTATGGGAAGGCAAGTACATCTGTTTTGGCGGTTTTTGTGTGATTCTGGGTCCAAATGATTAGAGGTGTTGGCTTAAGAAAGGATAGTATGTGGAGAACACTCCGTATTCGAGGATTTTAGATACCTTAATATTTGAGATCTTTTTAATGGACTAAATAAAATCTTTTACGTAGTACTATTGTTGCTCGGTAAATTGAGAAATAAAATCTTTTACGTAGTACTATTGTTGCTTGGATGGTTTATGGGTCTTAAGTGTTAATAGTTATATTGTACAACACCATATCCAGATAATTTTGGCATGGGTTATTTATTTTACGAGGTTTGATGGAAAGATCTTGTTGTAAATTCACGGACTTCTAAAGGAAATCCAGGTAGCTGTATTTTGAGTGTTCTGTGGTGTGAGACTGTGAGTGGAAAATCTTTTTGCAGATTTACTTCTAAAGGGAATCTAGGTTACAGAGTTTTGTATGTTCTAAATGCACGAGCGGGAAGACTTTTTTTTGCAGATAATAAGAATTTTGAGTTGCTTAGTTTTGAATGTTTTGAAGGGCTGGGAAGTAAACGTGTTAAGATTATCTCTTTGGAATTACTGATTTAAGGCATCAATTTGACATGAATATTTTGGAGTGGAAAATCACAACTTGCTGGTATGAGTGGGTAACTTTTTTGCGGAATATAAAACTTGGGTTGGTTAGTTTTGTGTGTTATGAAGGTGTGGGAAGTTGTGTAGTCTTTGGGATTGTTGATTCGAGGCATCAGCTTGACAAGAAATATTCTGGTGTGGCAATCTGAGAGCTTACATTTTATGTTGATTTATATTTTTGGAGTATACTTGTACGTTACGAGAGTAGATGGGGCTTTGAGGTTCTAGGGCGGTTGCTAAATTTTATGTGTGAAGGTGGTGTTTAGTAGTTTCTTTTATGTTCTTTGGGTTTATTTTATTACAGGCTACGGACTGACAGGAACTTGGAGTGACTACTTTGAATTTATATACGAAGTATTTTTTTTTTTGGCAATTACTTAAATTTATATTATTTTCAAAATATTGTTGTGGAAGTAAATGGCGCTTTGGAGGTTTTTAGGAGCGGTGTTTTCGAATGATAAAATCATACTTGGTGTATGTCTTTGGGACGTCATTTGTTTTAGACTACTTCCGAGGGGAACTTGGGAAGTTAGTTCATTAAGTTTTAATAATTTTTATTGAACATAATTTTTGTGTCAAAATTATGAGAGGTGTAGACTTAAGTAGAGAATGTTATAGAATAAAGTTGAATGGAGAAGTAGATGAGATCTTCTGAATGGAATGAACTAAGCAGGTGTCTCTTCATCGAAGAACTAGTATTACAGGTCTCTATAATTTCTCAGAGTTCCTTTTGGGTATGGACCATAGCTTATTAATCGATAGTATACATGCAGAAGTTAGAAGTTAGTAAGTTGACGATCTTATTCGTTAAGGGTGCTAAGTTAGTAAGTTGACGATCTTATTCGTTAAGGCGTTTATAAAGCTTGCGAAAGATTAACTGTTGTTTCAAAGGAATCTAGGTTGTTGTTTTGTGTATTCAAAAGGTATTAGTAGAAAAGCTTTTAAAGATTAAGGGTATTTGGGTTGCTAAGTTTTTTATGTTGAAGGTGGTGGCTAGTAATTGTTTCAAGATTCTCACGTATATTAGGTTAACGGGATATATATTGGATTGACTACTTTCATTTATATTGATTTATATTTTAGAGTACATACTTAAAGAGTGACAGTAGAAGGGGCTTTTGAGGTTCTAGGGGCTATTTAGTTTGTGTTCTACGGAATTTATTTTTCTTCTCAAATCATACCTTGGAGTAGATCTTATGAAGAAGATTTATTTTAGTTAACTTTTTGGTGGAATATAGGTAGTTATCTATGTTTTAAAGGCTTTTATTTTGTGTGGTTTTTGGGTCAAAATGACGAGTGTGTTGAATGTACGAGGGGACGTTGGGTCAAGACACAGTATAATAGAGGATTTTGTGTTATCATCTTTGCGATCTTTTGAATGGAATTAGTGACCATATTAATTGATAATTTAGGTGCACAAACTGGATGTTGTAAAGTTACTTGAGGATTTGTTCCTTAAGAATTTATCGGTCTTAAGTGTTTTTGGTGATGTGTATATCTTGATTATTCCGTCAAGTTATGTCCCTACCTTAAAGGTTTTAGTGGAAAAAGCTAGTCGTAGATTAACTGACTTTTAACGAGTATATGGGTTGCTGAGTTTTTTGTGTTGTAAAGGTAAGAATGGGGCAATCTTTCTGAGGATTAATGGAATCCAAGGTTGCTATAGTTTGCATGTTATGTAGATGGTGGGAGCAGTAGTTGTGTTTAGATCATTAAGTTGTATTAATTAGAGGTTTCTGTTTGACAGGAATATGATGGTTTGTTTGAGATATCAAAAAGTTGTTTCTAACCATGGGATTAAAAAAATTACTTACTGGGATACCCAATTTATACCACACTCTTCCATAAACAACTCTAAAGGGATGAAAGTTTCGGTTACAAGCGGAGGATTACTTTGGAGTGACCACTTACATTTTAGTTGATTTGTACTTTTTGAGGATGCTTTTATGTTTTGGGTGTAGATGGGGATTTTGAGGTTCTAGGGGTTGTATTAATTTTATGGTTAAAGAAATGTGCTTTTTCCAACTCTGAAAGTACTTGGAGTGGGAGACATCTTTTGTAACATGCAACTTTTGAGGAGAACATGGGAAGCCAGAATTCATTTGTTTTGGTAGCTTTTGTCATGTGTGATTTCTGTGCCTAAATGATGGGAGGTTTTGACTTTAGGTGGGAATATATTGTTGTGATCACAATCCAGGATTTATGATACCATCTTTGAGATTTTTTGAATGGAATAAGTGACCATGACCATATAAAATATAGGTGCACAAGTTGAAAGTTGTATAACATCAATAAAGCCGAGGATTATATTTTGGGATGATTTGTAGGTCTAATATGTTTTAGTTAATGTCTATATCTTGATTATGTCAAGTAATTTGCTATCTGAAAGGTTTAGTGTATCTGGGTTGTTGATCTTATGTGTTGAAGTTATATGTGGAAAAACTTTTTGGAGATTAGGGAATCCAGATTGCTAAGTTTTGCATTTTATGAAGGTTGCGGGAAGTTGTCTTGTTATGATCTGTGGATTTCTTTGGTTAGAGGTTTCAGTTTGACATGAATTTTGTGTGGAGTTAATCTTGTGTAACATTGTTTATTTTAGACAACTTCTGAGAGGAATATGGGAAGTTAAGTTCATTATGTTTTGTTGGTTTTTATGTATGCGATTTTTGAGAATATGATGAGGGGTGCTCACTTACGGAGGGAATTGATTGTTACTATTGTTAACACAAATTAATGAACTTTTGAATAGGAAGTTGAGTATTTTATTCTGGAAGGGTGTAGTGTGTCTGAGTATTATATTGAGTGACCACTTATCACAGTGGTTTTTACCTTTTGTGGATACATTGATGTGATGAGATAAGAAGTGGCTTTTGAGGTTCTAAGGACTTTGTTTTTTTGGTAGTTTATGGGAAAATCTATTTTGAGATGAGTCAAATCATACTTGGGGTAACTCTTGTGAGACGCTTATCTTAGCCAATTTTGAGAGGAATAATGGAAGTTAAGTTCATTATGTATTGATTGTTTTCGTAGGTATGCTTTTTTGGTCTAAATGATGATAGTTGTTGTCTTACGGGGGGGAATGTTATATTGCAAACGGAAACATGATTGAGGAGTAGATGAGATCTTTAGAATGGAACGAATGGAATGAATGACTATATAAATGGTTAATATAGGCGAGTAAGTAGTACAAGTAAGGTGATATTGACAAGGTCTTAATGGAAAAGGGTGGTTCGAACTAATTGTCTTTTGTGGAATCTAAGTTGCTAAGTTTGGTGTGGTTGCTAAGTTTTGTTTGTTCCGAAGATGGTGGGTATAGTTGTGTTATGATCTTCGGGTTTATTTGATTTGAGGTTTCAGTTTGGCGGGAGTTAATAATTGGGGTGGACCGTCTACATTAATATTGATTTATTTATTTGAATTGTATATGTTATGAGAGTAGATGGGGCTTTTAGGGTTGTGTTTATTCTGTGGTTGTGGAGAATTCTATGTTGATGATTGAAATCATACTCTGAGTGTATGTTGTGGGACTTCGTCTATTTTTGGCTACTGTGAGAGGTATATGCCAAGTTAAGTTTATTATATATTGATGGTTTTTGTTGTGTGTATGTTGTGGATCAAAATGATGAGAGTTATGAACTTAAAGGAGGGAATGTTAATTGCAAACAGAATGTAATTGAGGAGTAGGTGAGATCTCTTTTACGGCATGAATGAAACGAGCAACTATATTAATGGCTTGAATGTGCACAAATTGGAAGTTCTAATGTAAGTTGAGGATTTTATTCTGGAAGTATTTATAGGCATCAAGTGCTTTGGTTGTAGCGTATAATATAGTTTTTATGACATTTTGGTGCTATTATTAAGGTCTTAGTGTATATATTATCTTTGGTTGGGAAGTATGAATGGAAAAGATTTTTGTAGATCAAGGGAATCTGCATTATTATTTCATTTTGTGTGATCTGAAGGTATGAGTTGAAAAGCTTTTTGCAAATAACGTGAATCTGGGATTCTAGGTTTTGTCTGTTCTGAAGGTAGGTGGGCGTGTTGGTGTATTTGGTTTGAATTTTGAGTTGACAGGAATATGAGTTTTGTTTGAGGTCAAGTTAAATTTTTAGCTACAAATGTTGCCATAGCCTGATGTGCTGAGGTTCATTAATTTACTTATTGGGATATCCAACTTTATGTCACCATTCCCCTTAAGAAAACTCAAATTGGAAAAAAAAAAAGTACATCCATTCGGAGAAGGGTTTTGGTGTGAACAGTTTGAGGATGCTTTTAAGTTGCCAGAGTAAATGGGGATTTGTGTTTCTAGGGGTTGTCCTAATTTTGTGGTTAATGGAAAGTTCTGTAGTGAGAATTGTAACATCTTGTGAAGGCATCTTTCATATCACACAATTTCTGAGAGGAATATCAAGTACACTTTTTGATGGTGGTTGTGTATTTTTATTTTTTTTATAATTTGGGGTCAAAATGATTAGAGGTACTTATTCAAGGAAGGAATTTTAGAACACTTAGTACTGCAAGATTTTGTGGTACCTCAATCTTTGAGATCTTTCGGAAGGAATGATGGACCGTATTAATTGATAATATAGGTGCACAAGTTGGGAGTTGGGAGTGTTCGTTTATACTTTCATCAATTTAAGCTTTGAGGTTCTTGAGGCTGTGTTTGTTATTTTTTTATGGGAAGTTCGTCTTTGAAAGCAAACTTGGGGTAATCTTGTGAAGACATCTTTTATATTAGGCAACTTTTGAGAGGGATATGGGAAGCCAAGTGCATTATGGTTCGACTGTTCACTGTTGTTATTGTGCAGTTATCATGTTATTTATACCAAGTAGTGTGCTACTTTAAATGTACGAGTGGAAAAGGCTTTTCCACTTTAAGTGGTCTGGGCTGCATTATTTTGTGCTAATTGTTTTTGTAGCCAAGTGTGTGGTGTTCATAAAATCACTTGGGATGTCAAGCTTTGTAGCACCTCTTTATGAAAAACTTAATTTTGATGAAAAGTTCAAGTATAATCAGATTCTTTTGAAGTAATCCGCTTACACTTATATTGATTTGTAGCTTTCAAGTACCAATCTATGTTGTGAGAACAGATGGGGGTCCATGAGAGTTTGTCAGTTTGAGATTCTACTGGTTGTGTTTTTATGTGGTTTGCTAGTTCTTACTGAAGGCATACTCCGATAATTCTTGGAAGACTTCATTTATATTAGGCTGCATTTGAGAGAAATATGGGAAGCCAAATTCATCTTGTATTGATGATGGTTATTTTGTGTGATTTGTAGGTTTCATAATAGGTGTTAATGTTATGTTGAGAACAAAATGGGAGATTTTGTGATACCTTAACATCTATATGAGATCTTTGAATGGAGTGACTGAAATGAGGGACTACATCTACATAAATTCATATTATAGGTGCTAGAGTTGGAAGTTACATAGTTAATTGACGGTTTAATTTTTTATGCCAAGTAATGATTCATTAATAAGGTTCGGCTGGATTTTATAGAGGAAATCTAGGTTGCTAGAGCATGTGTGTTATGAGTGGAAAAGTTGTTGCTAGAGGCTTTTTGTTATGTCGACCTTAGAGACAGTTGTATGTGGCTTCTTTTTTTATCAGTCTAAGTGACGTTGGGGGTAGTAGATTGGGTGAAAAAGTAAGAGAAATTCCTTTTGTTAGATATAGTTATAGGAGGAAACGAAGGATTCAAATTGTCACTGATGATTGTATGTCCAATTTTTTTCATTATCATAGGTTGATATGTTCAGAAAATGTTTGATAAAGTTTACAGGAATGGAAAAGATTTGGTAGTAGTATACCTTGCATGTACTAATTATTTTATCATTGTCTTTTAGTTGTTATTTTTTTCATTATTTCTCATGGAGCCAAAGACACATTGTTCTTTTTGCTTTGGGATATAGTAGACTAAATCAGAAAGGGTCTCAAAACCTCTTTGCTTCCTTTCAATGAAGTAGAAGATGGTGGTCGTGTTATATCTTAGGGGTTAATTGGAAACAACCTCCCTACAATTGCAAGGGTAAGGTTGTGTACTCTGATCCCCTTACCCCGCTTGTTGCCGGATCCTCTTTGAAGGCAATAAGTTTATGATGATGATTGTCTTTTAGCTGTTCATGTTTGTTCTCCTATGTGTCGATGAGAGTATTCTGAAAATTTTGCAGGTTTAAGATATTGCAGGTATGTTTTGTAGTTAACGTATGTTAATCTAAATCAAGTACTTTGCTATTTTAAGGTATGAGTGGAAAACCTTCTTGCAAATAAATAATTTTGAATGGAAAGTCTAGTAGTTGCTTGGTGATTTTTGGGTTTATTTGAGTGGTCGGTTTGAGAAAAGAAAGTACGATAATATGTTTGAGAGAGCAGGAACAAAATTATTGAGGTAATTGTTGATGTAGTCGAGCGTGCAGGATTCATGAAGTTACGTATCAGGTAATCCAACTCTGTACCAGCTCTCCCTATAAAATAAATAAATAATACCAGAATTGGATGAAAATTTCTGTTCCTGAGCATCCAACTCTAATTGGTATTGGTATATTCCTTTTGAGGTTATATTTATGTTGGAGAATAGATGGGGCTTTTGAGGTTTGAGTTGGTGTGTTCAATGTGTTGTTATGGATTTAGATAAAAGCATACTTGGAGGAACCTTCTGAAGATGATGTTTTTCAGAGTATGCCATTTTTGAGAGGAATGGGGAGCCAATGACAAGTCTATTATGTTTTGATGGTTTTTATTGTGTGTGATTTTATGGGTATAAATGAGGAGAGGTGTGATGGTTTTCATTTTCTAAATTTGGGTGTTTTCCTTGAAATTTGAGTTGTTTTTGGTTCATTTTTATTGATGTTTTTGGTTAATGAGCTATTTTATGTCTCTCCCCTGTCGGAAATTAATATTCGGGTTGATAGTGTAATTTGAACCATTAATGTGGGCTGACGAAGTTTTTGATTATGAAATAACTGCTTCCATTACTTGCAATTCAATGGGTTGGAACGGTTTTTGATAGCTGGCTTATTTTGTTGGATTTTACTTTCAAAGTTTTGTTTCTCCATTCTTTATTTACAACAATGAGCTCGTGCGAAAGTGTGAAGTTGCTATGGATGTACAAGGTCGTGGTTTGTTAGTACGTGTTTTCTTTTGTGGATTTTCTGTTGTGTAGAAAGGATCGATATTTTAGCCCCATATGATTTGGAAGTCCTGGACATGGGTTTCATTTGTAAAGTAGACAAAATCGCTGGTATTGCAATGTTCCTTAGGGTGTCCTGTGTCTGGATGATGATCTTTGATGTGATTGCGTCTAGGATATTTTAGTAATTCCGCAGTTAAGGACTGTTTCGGTTGGCAAGTAGTTTGGGTGGTCTGCAGTGACTGCAGAGCTGATGTTGGTTTGATGATGGTTTGCGGTGGTGTTTGAGGCTGCTTCTGGCTTTCGTTTGGCAAGGAGTTTGGGAGGTCTGCAGTGACGGTTAGAGCTGATGTTGATTTGATGGTGGTTTGCGGTGGTGTTTGAGGCTGCTGCTGAGTCTGTTGGATGGTAGTCAGGTGGTCAGCTTAGGTGTGTTTCTGGTGGTCTGCAGTGAGTTTGAAGAGAGCGATTCTGCTCAGTCGTAACTGCAGTTTTCCCTGTCTGTAGTGTTGTCCTGTTGCTGTGGCTGCTTGGCTGTTGGCTGCTTGGTTAGGCCAGTGCTGCTTCTGGTGCTTCATTGGTGTAGTGGTACAGCTTCAGGTTTGTTGCAGTTAGTTCATGTGCAGTGGTGCAATTTCAGAAGTCTTGCTGTTGTATTGCGGCTGTAATTCTCGCAATTCCTGTTGTAATAGGTTTGTTATGGGACTAGAAATGTGGTCATAATGTCCATATGAATTTGGATGAAGCTTCGTTCTTGGCATGGGAAATGATTTCGGAGTGTATATTATAGTTTATTTTCTTATTCAAATTACTGGCTCGGGTTGAGGTGGAGGTGGAGGTGGGGTGGGGACATCAGGGGATCACCAAATCAGCTATGGTAGGAGTATGCACAACTGCACAAGTTGGATGAAGAATCAAGGGAAATTTGGCATATTCAGTTGTATGCTATCTCATTTTCTCATGGATGTCTTTCGTGTTTGATTTATGGATCTTGCAGATGAGAGTATAAGAAGATGAAACCAGAAATTCATCTCGGGAACAAAGAATATACAGACATACAGTTGCTTGTTACTCCGTACATAGCTTGATTATTGTTGCCTACATTCATATATACTTCTAGACTGTATATAATGCTTTATATACCTTCGGTAGTGCAGCAACTCTGTGATGTTTTTAGTTTTAGATGTCGTAGCTGCACTTATTTAGTTCATGAAATACAAGGAAGTGTGACTATGTAGCAGCAAATAAATGAATTTCGTAATTATTATGCCACGAGTTTTGGATTCTTGAGATCACCTATGAAGTATGAGAGAGGCGCTGAAACAAGTACAAGAAGGCAACGGTTGTGGCAACGGCCATAGCTTGTTTTGCAATTTGCAAGGACCCTCGTTATGGAGGGAGTCTCGGAAAGTGTAGGTATAAGGCTTATTGTATTGTTGACTAGCCTAAGGGGTGAATTAGGATGCTTAGTTCCATGTATGTAGTATTTTGATGGTTGTCGTTGTATAGTGGATTTATAGTAGTGAATTTATAGGTCTGGTCTGTTGTGTGTCGCTGGTTCATATTAATTTTTTTTTTCTTGACTATTGATTTATATTTGTGGTGAGTTGAAACAGTTTTTGTCAACACGAGGGTAATGGTATTTTTTGTAGCAGCACATGTTAAGACGTTGCGGATATCGTAATGTTTATAACGTGTGAATGGACCAGGCAAATTGGAAAGTGTATATCAATAACTGTGATTTGTGAATGTTCAATGTATTTTCAAAATAAAATCGGTAAGAAACCTAAAAAAGAAAGTTGGAAATAAAATTTGAAAAACGCAAAATGTTAATACTTTTAATTTGAAGTTAAATTAATTATATGTCAGCTTATATGAATAAAATTGAAGTTGAATGCATATCTTGAAAGTCTATTTATTCACGGTTATGTCATGTTATTTGTACTACCTGTTATTGATATGGAATCACCTATGCAAAACTGATCTTTATTTGACCTGAAATCACTTGATTCGAAATTGACTCCCTTTATCAATTTGTTGATTTAGATTTGTTAGTAAATTTGTCAATTACAACCTAAGTTGTTAAAAGTAGTCCAACAACCTAGTCCATTAATGACATTGTTTTATCATAATATAACCTTCTTGACGATAAAAAGAATATGAATACATGATCATTTTCCCCCAAACACGATACAATACAACTCAAACTCGATCTAAACGACATGATTGTCACCTCTAGTAAAGAGATATCTATTTCTATTTGGACTTATAGTCCATCCAAGAATAGATCCACCGAGACTTATGTCGATTAGAGTATGTTTTACTTATGCGGGGAAATACAGTCATTGAATTCTTCTATACAATCCAAATAATTTTGAGTTTGACTTTCCTTTGTGTGTTGTGACGGCCTAACGAGTAAAAATACTCATCCTTGTGTGTGATGTCTAGCACTCTAGCATCTTCCTACCATATAGGCATATACACTATGCATCTGTTAAAAAAAAAAAAAAAATTCCTCCGTTTAAAAAATATCGCATCATAGTTGACTTTTACTCATCTAACCATTACTTTGACTCTTAATATCTCAAATCGTGCGTAAAAATTTTAAAATTTTAATTTTTAGAAAATATATATCGATACGAATCTAACATGACCTACATGACTAAAATTTCCTTACGTACGAATCACAAAATATTGCCAAAATCGTAGTGTGAATAGTGTAAAAAAAAACTTGAATATTGCGATATTTCTTAAACGGAGGAAGTATAAAGAAAGAATATAGGCATAAAAATACTATAGAACAATCCTTTACGACTTTTTAAGCTAAGCTAGCACAATACGGAGTACCACTAATCCTAATCCTCTCCTTTAGGCGTTGGTGGAGAGGCACAACTCATTTTGATGTACCTAGACATTACATTCATATTATTATGTAATTTAAGACAATTTGATTGAGCAACTTTACGAAACATTCCCCAGACTAAAATATCGGATAACAATTAACAATTGTGTTTACATATAATTGCAAGGGAGCTAGGCTAGTCTAGTTTTCCTTCATTTAGAAAAGATATAATTGAAATGGCGGGTTATAGGAGTATGGTGAGTTTGCTATTAATGGTAATACTTGCTTTCACCACCAAATCCCAATCTCAAATCACCATGCCAACTGCACCACCCCCAGCATTTCTTCCTGATGAAGTATTGAGTTTGGCTTTATTTTTTGTCAACATTTTCGAACGAGGTTCACCACCAACTCCACCAATCACGATTCCTCCTCCACAAATTCCAACAATGGTGCCCCCTCCACCAATCACGATTCCTTCTCCACGAACTCCAACGGTGTTTCCTCCTCCACCACCCCCAACCATGAAGCCACCTGTGAAAGATTTGCTTCCACCACCATTGCCACCGCAACCTCCAACACCGTTCATTGCGCCCCCTATACCACCAGATATTGTCTTTGAACCACCGCCAGATTCTCCACCAGTGCATAGTTCTCCTCACCACCTTCTCCCATTATACTGCCTCCACCGCCGGCACCAAAGACCGCTCCCAATCCACCACCTCCACCACCGGTACCAAAGACCGCTCCCAATCCACCACCTCCACCGCCGGCACCAAAGACCGCTCCCGATCCACCACCTTTACCTAGTCTTCCTCCGCCTGTTGGGGATTCTCCGGAAAATGATATTAAACCGCCCCCGCCCCCAGAAGACTAGTATCCGCACAGTTCCATTTTCTACTGACGACCACAATTAAACACCCACATTACTGTATCCAATCACCTCTGTTATATATGTATCGTGACAAACTAACAACGCTAGTCTTAATGGTCTAAATATAGAAACTTCAAACTTGTTCTTCGGTAATCAGTTTGTTTCCTACACAATAACTATATTAATTTCTATTCAATTGGTCATTCTACTCTAATCATTTTTCATGGAATCATGGTTGCTACGTTTTTTCCTCTCTTTGTTTTTCCCATATGTTACTGTGCAGAGAGATATGGGATGTGTAGTACCCTTATTCGAAAGAGTAAATTACTCTTTCAACTTCATACTAGCAGTTTTATGTAACGGTGAAACAGGCACCCAAAATAAGGTAAACACTTCTATCTTTCGTGATCAGGCACTGATTAGGAGTTTAACTTACTGTTAAGTTAGAGCCAGAACAATGACATATACTGCGTTTAACATATATATTCTGTTAGCTCTTGCATTGCTACTTCACAGGATATAATAAGCTAAAGAAAATCTATCAGAGAAGCCTGTATGCAAGTATAAACATTTGCACAATTGTATGGAGTAAGAATTCCCAGATGGAATAACAATGGAAAAAGGGGAGAATTCTGTCATGTATTCATTGTTTCTCTTTCATCAGGAGGACTATGGATAAAATCATTCATGAGAATGAACTGAAAGATGAATGTGGGAGCTGATTTCCCTTCCTAGAAGTGGAATTCTTCCTCGGATTTATCATTTTCCATAAACGAGTCATTTGACTCATTTTATAATCCCATCTCATGGATGAACAAAATCATCCAATCTTAAAGAGTCTATCTTTCAAAAGCACCTTCCACTATCATGAACCATCTCAAAACATAAAAGGGATATGGAGGAATGCTATCTGATATTCTGATGTTCTCCATTCTCCATTCCTACCTTGTTTAAAGCTAAGGGACAACCAAGTAAGCGATTTTGACAATCACGGATTTCTAAGGCTTTGTTTTGTTCACCTTATTCACACTTATTTAAGAAAAAATAAGTTCATAATTCAGTTAATTTTAGGAAAAATAAGGGTTGACCTAAGTATAATTTATAGCTATGGAGTATAATTCTAATAAATTCAGATAAAATAAGTCTAGGAAAAATCATCTGAATAGAAAGGACCCTGAAGGAATCAAGGATGCTAACTGGTTTAACTCTCAAACTGTCATCCATTCCTCGTCTCTCATCAATCATCATGCATAATCCACACATTCTTGCTGTTTGCTTACAAAGATGACTAATGAACAAAACGCCTGATTTTGGGGATGATTTATCATAAAAACTAATTTGTAAATTGTTCATGCTGAAAACAAAAATCAAATCAAACTGGATAACCCCTTTTTAAAGGACAATTCATTAATAACCCAATGACACCAATTCAAATCCCATCAGGATTTTCCCTAATTCGATCAACATCTATAATCACACCTTCACCAACAAGAAATTGCCGAACAAGAAATAAAATCAAAACCCCCAAATTTCCATTCCAATTTTCTCAGTAAATTTCCATTAGTAGCAATAATATTCAAAGTACAGGAAATACCTAATTTTCATCACTTCGAAAATTAAAAGGAGCAGTTTCCCAAACGGATTGATCAGAAGACAACCCGAAATTGAGGGGCGTTAGAATCAGTGGCGGGGAGAATTTCCCAACGGCAAGGCTCCAGTTCTTCGGAAACGGGGCAGTAACCAGCAAGCGTCACCTTATCTGTGGAAGCAGCCACCGACCCGAATTCGAAAACGGTAATCTCATCCGTGGGAGGGCGGATAACCTCCACTGCTCCGTTCATCCCTTCCGACGCTTCTCCGGGCTTTGACTTTGAGTTTTCCGATGGTGGTTTTGTCGCCGGAGTCTTGTCGTTGCGCTTCCACCATAGCAGACCCATGGTTTTCAACTTTGTTGTTTGGGTGATGCGGAGAGAAGAGAGTGTCGTTTTGGGATGGGTTTATCTTTATCGTTTGTAATGAAGAGGGGTTTTGTACTTTTGTTCTTTGGCCTTTTTATTAAAAAACAAATTAAATTAAATTAAGTAAATGGACTGGGCCGGGCCGGAAGTTGCAAAACAGGACCCATGCGCACAAGCCTTGTCGTGTCGGGTCGAGTGGTGCCGTACCTTGTCGTGTTTTTTCCCACAAAAAAAAAAAAAACAAGTTCGGCTTACGACTTCGTCTTGTGCAGGCTGAGCTTTTTTCGTGCTCGTGTCAGGTCGTGCCTCGGCCTGGCCCGACCTACAGCCATCTTTAGCAAAACTGATCTTTGTTTGACCCGAAATCACTTGATTCAAAATCTTGTATGTCTATCCATTTGTCTATTACTACCTAGATTGTTAGTGAGTTTGTCAATTATTACTTGGGTTGTTAAAAGTAGTCCACTAATACATTATTTCACCATAACATAAGTCTTTTGACGATAAACAAAATATGAATATATGATCATTCACCCCAAACACGATACAATCCAATATAATACAACACGAACTCCGTCTAAATGACTTGATTGTTACCTCTTAGCAAAGACCCATTTTGAGTCGGACTTATAGCTCATCCATTGCAACGCTTAGAGATGTGCTTAGAGTATGTTTTACTTCTTTTTTTTTTCTTTTACTAGTTAGAGGGAGGAGACCCAACTGAACCAAAACCTATCACAAGTTCACCAGCTTAACTATGCAGGTATTCGTTTGAGCTACCCAAATATTCCGCAGTTGATAAGGCTTGACCCTATGCTTCCAAGTCACAAGGTGAAATACAGTCATTGAATTCTTCTATAGAATCCAAATATCTTTTAGTTAATTGTTCCTTGTGTGTGCGCTAGCACTCTAGCATCTTCCTACCATTAATTAAACACTTTGCATCTGTTAAAACATGGATTTATTCCTTACAGTAAAAAAAAAAAAAAAAAATTGAGCCGCAAACAATACAAGTATTTTGCATTAATGACGAACTGATCAAGAGTAAACCTCACAATTTTCCCAGAAGATTAACAGTTACAGATTGCAATATATCTCCAGTCTTCCTCCACTGTAAGAAAGTTGATGATTGTGATTTGCAACAAACAAATTCATTTACTAATTACACATCAAAAAATTACATACACAATGGGGAAAAACATACATCCCATAAAGAGCAGATATCAACCTTTCCTGGTCCGAAGCAAGACCGATGGTGATATTATTAAAGACTAGCATAATCATCATAGTCATCCATTTTAATGAAACACATAATGGATAAAATAAATACAAAAAAGGAAGACAGCTCCATAATCAGAGCTCCCCAACCGATAATACCAGCGTGTTTTAAGATTGTTGGTATTGCAATACTGCCAACCACTGATGCTCCCGTTAAAAATTTGGTCGCGTTTAACCAACTGTTAGACAAGTAGAAAGGAGGCAGAAGAAAGGCATTTAGTACAATGAGGCTACAAATCCCACAGATGTATATAATGTTCCTTAAATATTGCACAATGTTGACTTCATGCTCCCCAACACATGACTTTGACTCTTCATCTCTCGAATACATAAGTAAAAATTATAAAAAGTTGATATTTAAAAAGTATACAAATCGATACGAATTTAATAAGATCCTATATGTTACATATTGTTTTACATATATATTACAAAAGATGGTCAAAGGCACAAGATGAATAGTGTACAAGTCAACATGGTGCGATATTTATGGAACAGAGGAATTATATATATAAGCATTCATGGTTACCTGTTATCAGAGGATTCCGTAAAAAGTGAAGAGGCATCAGATCCAGCAAAGAACATCATAGGCATAGGAAGGAGGACATACATTATAACTGCAAAACACGGACATTCCATAGTAATGTCAGAGTCTAGCACAAAAACTTCATCTTTAACCACATAAAAATGTCCTATCAGGATTATGGAATTTTACTGCTTTTCACAAAGGTTCTTCCCAGAATAACAGACACATCGCTGCCAAAATAGTAAGAAGCTACCGATGACAGGTGTTGGGGCCTTCGGGGAAGCATCACAAACTACAGAAGTCTGTTTGGTGGCGATGGTGGTGGTGGAGGGAGGAGGGGGGTCAATCCAGAAACTTAACCTATACTTGGGAAACCACTGAAGCATATATAGATTGAAGAAAGTGTATATGTACTTAAAATAGTTCAACAACTCATGGTCATTTGCATAACAGCTTGTCATTCATCGTATGTGCTCAACTGTTCATGCAACTAAGGAGAATTAAAGTTGTCTATATCTGTAAGACTGTAACGAAAACGTTGTTCTTAATTTTAAATAGTACTTCGTACAGAGTATGATATAGCTTTTATGTATGTATTCAAGAACCTGTACCTGAAAGCATCGGCCACCAGTTATTGTATAGAGCACATGCCTGCAAGCAGCTTAAAACAGTTGTAAGACATTGGGGTTTTTTTTTTGGAGCAAAGTCTTCTACATAAACCTTGAAGAATCAAAGTATCAACAAAAGGAAAGCAACAGGTTGAAACTGACCAAAATTTGCAATACAATTCCTCCAGAAACCAGAATAGCCAGGCATGCAAGCTTTCCACTTTGCACACAAGTCACCATATACCCAGGTAAGTCTGCCATTATGCCGTCTCACTCTCACCAAAGAGATAGAAATTGCTGAAAGCAAAAAGTAAAGGATTAGGGTCTAGGGACAATAGGAGAAAAACGTCGTGAGAAGCAAATCGAGAAACAAACAAAAGACAACACTTGCAAAAGATACCATACTGGCATACTTGTTATTATAAATATCATGAATTGCTATTCTGCAATATACTAACAATCTAATCTACTATTTCACCATTACTGAGTGCAGAATTCCATATGACAATTTCCACTACCACCGTTATGGTGTTATCCCCTACAAGGTTACAACTATGGAAAAATAGCTCTCAGTTTTTTTCCAATGACATCCAGAGTTCTGCGATTTCTCCCATCTGGTAATAGCGGTGGGGCTAACAGCCATTTCTTGTCACAAAAAGGCATTCCACTGTCTCCCTAATCCATATGCATAAGGATGTGAAATCCTTGAATCCAATTCAGCACTAAAACTATGTCTAATCATGTTAGAACCCTCAGTTGTAGCAATAGAAACTATCAATCTTGACGACGGTGTGATGTTCGTTCACTTACAGATGAATTTATATATGAACGACCTAGCTCTAGTATGAACACTTGAGACGCGGAAATCGACAATTCCATGAGAAAGGACGACAAAAAACTGTCATTTGAACTAAAAATGAAGTTCTAATCTTTATTTTCAGCTTGGAAGAACTTTTTACCTTCCAGTTTTCAACCCCTAATCCATGTATTTTACCTATCTTTATATCCAGATAGATTGAAACTCTGTAAGGATAGCAACGAATCGAAGAAAACATTTCCACTTGTTGGATATGTTGACATAAACCTTAACAAGCGTGTTGAATTAGTTCCTTAAGAAGAGAAATTTTCCATACCAAGAAATTATCACCAGTTGAAGACAAAGACCCACTGAAGAGCAATCTATCCAAACACAACTTATAACAAAGGTTTAGAAACCTAAAACTGATCAATAGACAAGAACACCCGAAGGCTATCCATACAACTATTTCCAGTTTTGAACACCCAAATGTTTATAAGCCCTTTCATTGCTATTCCTCGTAACCACCTAAACAAGCGTGTTGAATTAGTTCCTTAAGAAGGGAGAATTTCCATACCAAGAAATTATCACCAGTAGAAGATAAAGACCCACTGAAGAGAAATCTATCCAAACACACCTTATGACAAAGGTTAAGAAACCTAAACCTGATCAATATACAAGAACGCCCGAAGGCTATACATTACAACTATTTCCAGTTTTCAACACCCAAATGCTTATAACCCTTTCATTTCTATT
The DNA here is from genome assembly GCF_020520425.1 of Spinacia oleracea. Taxonomy (NCBI): domain Eukaryota; kingdom Viridiplantae; phylum Streptophyta; class Magnoliopsida; order Caryophyllales; family Amaranthaceae; genus Spinacia; species Spinacia oleracea. The sequence continues at coordinate 148,081,878 of NC_079492.1, forward strand.
CCTATTAATCACCCATACAACTATCCAAGCTTCATTTGTTTTTCCACAACAATCAAATAATGGGAAAAAGCCAGTAGGCAGTAGCTACAAACCCGACTAAATCTTCTATCCACAACAATCATTATTGCACCGGATCTAATTTCATCCACGGCTTGGGCAACCCAAAAAGCCTTCCTAGAATGTCAATCTTTTTACAGGATACCCTGGTTTCAGCTTGAAAATGATAGCCTTAGGACAAGCATGTTTTGTTGAGATGGTCATCATTCCAATTCCAATTGAAAACAAACCCACACATCAAATTATTGAGATAAACCCAATACATTAACACCTAATTTACAACCAAAAAACAAGTACTTCACAATAATCTATTCAAAATATAGTTGCCACCTTCACTGAAACAGCAACATTTTACAGCTCAAATCTAACAATGGCAAACACAATCATAACATATACTTGCACAAGCAAAAAATGATCATCAATTGATTCAATTCATCCCTAAATTCAATCTCGCAATTGAATCACATAATTGCTGTCGGAAAATAAATAATTAAACGTAAAAGTACCAAAATACGAAATTAATCAGTTCATCAACATTGAATTTCCAAATTTATCAAAAAGTGTTTCGTAATTGGAAATCTAAATGATGGATAATCAAATAATTGACAATATACCAGGTGAAAGGTGAGGATGAAGGGAATTGAAGTCGAAAGGGGGAGTGATATCTTTTAGCAGGGGAATTGAAGAGTAGAAATCAACGAAAGTTCGGTGGAATTTCCAGGCACGTCGACAAAATTCTGAGAGAGAAATTGGAGAATCTAGCGACAAGAAGGTGAGACTTGCCGACTTGGCAATTATATTGTTTTGCTTCCTTCGCCCCTAATTTATGGTTCTTTGTAAACTTCATTTTTAGTTTTGAATTAGAATGAAAATTAATCATCAAATTATCGTCCACTTAGTATTGGATAGGTAATTAATGAATTTTTTTAGCTTGAATGTTGATTTTTACTTTTTTTTTTTAGTCAAATTAATTTATTGATAAAAAGGTATACAACATAAGTACTTACTACACTGAAAATATTGAGTTTTAAACAAAAAACAAATAAAAAAAAATAAAGAGAAAGTGGCGAAAATAATCGACCCTAAAAACCCTAATTTTTATGAACCATGGCTTGAATGTTGATTTATATATATGACAATTTGATTTTAAAAAATGAGAAGAAATTAAAATATACACAAAAACTTGAGGTGGTTCATTCTTAAATAAATGACATCCACCATTGTAAAACAAGCCCGAATGAAATTTTAAAAGGAGCGGAAAGTAATTTAAAGCCTAGCCTACTAGCCCAAGTAGGGTTAGGAAAACTGTCTTGGGATCTTCAAAACCCCTCCCAAATTTAACACAAAACAAAAACCATAACCATAATTCTGTCTTTTTTCGTCGAACTTATGTTTGACCTTATTTCTTCTACCTTAGTTTATTTTTTGCCAAAAGTTTTCTTTAAAGTTGTATATCCTAAAAAATTATTGAATTTTGCCTCAAGAATCGTTTGATTTCGAGTTATAGATTAGAAGTTATGGCATTTTTAAAATTTTGCAGCAATATATCTTTTCTTTCTCTGCTTTCACCCTGGCCGTGAGCCACGACCAAGCCGCGCAGCCAATAAAGGGGCACGGGCGGGAGGAAGGGACAGAGAGAGGGAGCAGAAGCAGCACGGAGGGGCTGTGTGGGCTGCGGCTGGGCTGCTCGATCGTGGCTCACGGCCAATGGGAGATAAGAAAAGAAAATAAATAGTGTTGCAGAGTTTTAAAACGGCTATAACTTCTACTCTATAACTCGGAATCAAACGATTCTTGAGGTAAAATTCAATAACTTTTCAATATGTACAACTTTGAAGAAAGAACTTTTGGCTAAAAACGAAGGCAGGTTAGAGATTTAAGGTCAAACATAATTTCGACGAAAAAAGAGAGAATTAGGGTTAGGGTTTTGATTTTGTGTTTAATGAATATTTGTGAAAACTGTTGAGGGTGATCACCTATATTTATAGACTTGTTAACAAGATGTGTTTCCTAACCCTACTTGGGGCTATGTTTAAAATTAGTTGGGCTCCTTTTAAAATTCCTTTTGGGCTTATTTTTAAAAACTTTTGAACTTGTTTTAAAAACTCCTCTGGGCTTGGCTCGTTTCTAAAATCCTTTTTCTTTTCCAAAACCCAATTAATTTCTAACTTTAAAATAATTTTCTCATCCAATTAGAAATAATAAATATTTCTAATTAATAAAATACATTTAAATAAATATTTAAAAACAACTTTAATTTAAAAACTCTTTAAAAATTCTTTATAAATATTATAAATATATTTATAATTTAATGAAAAATTACAGGGTATTACAGTTTACCCTCCGTAAAACTTGGCACGAAAACTCTAACTTTTGCTTGAAAAACTAGAAATTTTACTTGCCTTTCTACATTCCTTGGAAGATTCTATGTTGTACTCTGTAAGTGATTAAACTTTTTGTTCACTTACAAAGTTCGCAAAACGATCAACTTGAAGTGCAATTTAAATAAAAAACACTGAAATGAGCATAAAATAAAATAAAAATAAGGAAAAAATCGCGAGAATGATTACAAAGAGGGTTTGGGGCTTAATTATATTACTCTTCAATGGAGAAGAATTACAAAGAGGAATTCTCAAAGGTTAAAAGAGATAATTCTAGGTGTGCTTAGATTTAGCGGATATTTCATGAAATGCCCTCGAGTTTTTCCATAATTCACCAAACGCCCATCAAGTTTCAATAATTCATAAAATACCCCTCACAATTCGTACAAATACCCAACATACCCTTACTAATAACGGACCGTTAGCCAAGTTTTCAATTCACCCAAATGCCCCTATTCTGAAACTTATTTCACCAAATGCCCCTATTGTGAAACTTTTTTCACCAAATGCCCCAAACTTAAATATAGCTATTTTGATGTTTCAGCGACTAGTTTTTGTGTTTGAAAGGTAGTTGTTGGTCACGGTCGACTATAAAAGCCCCTTTGCTGAATGGTTCTTGTAAGTTAGATGTTATTTTGATTTGCTTTGCTAATTTCATAAGATTTTTGTCATGAGTTTTCTTTCAAAGTCATCATCCACACCCAATGAGTCCACATATATATTAGAGTACCTACCAAATTTTGTTATTGTGGTAGGAAATTTGTCATTCGAAGCTCTAATACAACACTCAATCCACAAAGGTTGTACTACAAGTGTGATCATTGAAACAATCTGAGATGGTGAAAGGGAGTAGTTGAGCAAAAAAACAAGGGGCAACAACACGAAGGACAATGCGGGGGAAGCTTAGACGAATGAGAAAGTATTGAAAACAGGCGAAACAGTAAGATGCAAGAAGAATTGAAGCAAATGAAGAAGAAGCTAAAACAACAACAAAAAGTAGTCAAAGTTGTAATACAAATGGGGATATTGATGTTTGTAATTTTACTGTTTGTAATCACGAAGTAAACACAAGTAATGAGAAACAAATTCACATTTCATAAATAATTGATGTTGCATAATCTGCACAAAATACCAAAGTGGGAAGCATTTCTGTTTTTAGCTTCACTTACAAAACATCTTTGCACCAACTACATTTAATGTTATTTTCTACTCAACGAATATGTGCAAGATCAAAACAGATGTGCAAAAAACTACCCCAAAAAGCATTAGCAGCTATCCAGAAGAGCTTGTGGAACACCACTTCAACCTCCATTCCTACCACAATAACAAAATTTGTTAGGTACCCTAATATATGTGGAATGATTGGGTGTGGAAGATGATTTTGAAAGAAAACTCATGACACAAATCTTATGAAATTAGCAAAGTAAAGTAAAATAACATCTAAAATACAAGAACCATTCAGCAAAGGGGTTTTTATAGCCAACCATGACCAAGAACCACTTTTGAAACACAAAAACTAGCCGTCTGAACATCTGAATAGCTATATTTAAATTTGGAGAATTTGGTGAAATAAGTTTCCTAATAGGGGCATTTGGTGAAATAAGTTTCAGAATAGGGGCATTTGGGTGAATTGGAAACTTGTCTAACGGCGGACTAACGGCCCGTTATTAATAAGGGTATGTTGGGTATTTGTACGAATTGTGAGGAGTATTTTATGAATTATTGAAACTTGATGGGCGTTTGGTGAATTATGGCAAAACTCGAGGGCATTTCATGAAATTTCCGTAGATTTAGGGTTTTAACCTCACTTGTGTGTTCTCTCTCACTTATCTGAAAATCTCATTACATATGGTATTTATAGGGTTCGTCATCAAAATAATCAAAGGGGCAGAAAAAGGCCACGTCAATTGAACCTTGTGGAGAAGAAAAACAGTACGTCCACGTACTCATAGGGTTCATTCGAACCTATAGCAGGTTTTGGCGAATCAACGTCAGGTTTGGTCGAACCTACATATGGTTCAGTCGAACCTCCAAAATCTCCAAGCTACTGACTCTTTTCTCGTTTGTTCGAATCATCAAAGGGTTCGGTCGAACTTACAGCAGGTTTGGTCGAACCTCAAACAAGTTTGGTCGAACCTCAAACAGGTTCGGCCGAACCTCCTCTACTTGAGAACAACTTCTCGCAAAATAGCCATAACTCCCTCGTTGTCACCCATAACGAGTTATGACCATGCGTAGGAAAGCTATTGAACCAAGATTTCACCTCTAATTTGAATCAACTCAATCTAATGAGTAGGTCTTGAGATAAGTCCATTTGAAGTCAGTCCTTCCGGCCAATGTACCAACTTTCAAGTAGGATACGAGGCACACATAACAAGATAAATTTATTCAACCTTTTTTGAGAACAAAACTGCTATATCTTATAGCAGTTAGCCAGTTATACCACTAAAATTATTATAGGGAAAATACGGTAATAGTTCTTTAGCAGAATCACTATCTCAAACAACGATTTTAATGGTCATAACCGCTACTTCAAATAGCGATTTTAGTGGGTATAATAGATAGTTGATTGTTTTGAAAAAACAATGAATTGAATGAACATACGATCCTACATGGACCGTAGGCTGGTAATTAAGTTTCATTCAGATGCAAAATGAGAAATAAGTTTTAAAGAATCGGACTTCCGCCGACCATTCTCCAGCCAGTAATTAAATCTGTTTTGTTTGCATGCTATAAAAATTTAAAGAAACAATAATTATTATAAAATGATCATACTGTTATCTAAAATAATTAAAAGTTACCCTTAGATTAAGTAAAAGTTAATAACATTAATTATTACTCTAGGGGTTCCCCCACCATTCCGCTAACATTTTTTTATTCCTAAAATGAATGTTATATCAAGTTTGTTCAATTCCCAATCGACAATTCATGTGTAATTTAAAAAAAAACGCCCACATGCTTATCAAATATGAGTTAGAATCAACAACAACAAAAATAAAAAAATAAAAAAATCAAATATGAGTAATTTTTAAATTTCAGTCACATAAACCACCTTAAATTCAGCTCTCTATCAAACACTCCTTATTTTTTAAGTCAACTTAAATTATCAGCACCTAATCAGTTAAGGTAACTGAAATTCATTGCCAAACAAAGCCTAAGAGTAGCCCTGGTTTTGCTTTTACCGTAATAAATCGAGTAGGCGAGTACTTTATAACTCAAGGAGTCAACGCTATATGCTCTACTCTAACATGTCTTTATATCTCAAACTTAACCGTCGTGTCAGATCGGAAACCACCTTAGATTAACCCGGTTTAAATAATTGGGTTAAAATTTGGGACTCTTTATTTGTGGGTTTGTGGCTGAGTGGAGGGAAAGGTAAATCCTCTTTCTCTTTTCACAGGTCGATCAAAAAATTGCAGCAAAACATTACCAAACTTCAGCAGCAACAATGTCATCTTCAACACCTAAAAGACGCCCAAAATCATCTCCCATAAACCCTAATTCCAAAATAATCCCAAATCAATCTCAAAATCATAGCTCATCTTCGACGCTAACATCATTACTAGCAGAAGTAGAGCCACCCCCTAATTTACTCCCTTCCAAATCCGACTTTCTCAACCTCATTGCTATCGTCATTATCGCAGCTGTTGTCGCCGTTTTATGCAACTCCATCTCCCGCTTCGTCAATCGCCCTCCTATTCTTTTCTGTGATTCCGACGTCGTAGAATCCGATGTTTCATTGCTTGGTAATGATCACTCTTTGCTCTTGTTTTCCTGTCAATTTAATCGTAATTTATGGTATTTCTATGTGATAATTGTAATTTGGAATAGTATGTCACTTAATTTAAATATCTCTCATGATTTTATTGAAAATCCTAGATTATACTCCCTCCGTCCCACAACATAGTGCCCGTTTGACCAAAATCACGGTTATTAAGGTAAAGTATAACATTGATAATAAAAACAATAATTATTTGTTCTTTCAAGATAAAGTACATGTTAGTTGGCTTTTATGGAGAGAGAAATTAGAGATTAAAGGTGTGTACATAATAAATAGGCCTTAAAAAAGACAAAAATCAAGCACATGGGTTGAATAAAAGTCAAAAAAACAATTTTCAAAGTAAAAATTAATGGTTTAAAATAGAAATAGGCACATCATTTAGGGACACCATTTTAGGAAAACAGGCACTATATTATGGGACGGAGGGAGTACTATGGTAAACTGTTGTTACTATTTCAATTTTCATTACATTTTTCATTCACAGCTCTCTTTTTCGTCTGTTAAATGCTTATATACAAGAAACCAGCGATTGAACATGGATTTTCCTTGTCTAGGAAAGTTCAAATGCGAGTAATTTTGGAAGATAATAATCCTTGTATTACGTTTCACACTTTCACACAAGAGCTGTTTAAGATGTCCTGACATTCATTTTTTTTTTCCGTGAAATGTTGGACACTGGATTATAATGAACTATATAAAATGCTGATGTATGGTTCTTATTTGCCGCGAGGTGGTAGAGTGGTTGTCTATTGGATTAAGGGTCAAATAGGGTGAGTTCATAGAAAAATTTTAAAGAATAAATTGTGTTGGTTAGAATTAGTGTAAATAACAATAGTACTAATAAAAAAGATACTAACCCTAGTAAAAGAGCACTTAATCCTTGTGCAAAAAGCTAAAACGTCGACTGGGAAAAAAAAATCAGACGAAGTACTTGTTTGTGTTTGCTTGAGATGTAGGAAATGAAGATCGGGGGGTGGGTGGTTGCAGTTACAAAGATTTGATTGAGTTATTCTTGCGTTGTTGATCTTGCAGATTCATGTGAGCCTTGCCCTATTAATGGAAGGTGTTACAAGGGCCAGCTGGAATGCATTCAAGGATTTAGGAAGTACGGCAAGTTATGCATTGAAGACGGAGATATCTATGAAGCAGCTAAAAAACTTGTAAGCTGTTGCACTATGGTTTTCTATGCAGTCATGTAATCTTCTTTTTGATTGAACTAATGGAAGTCCTCACCTTGCTATGGCTTAATTTTCTGTAACAACATCTTTCCGTTCTTTCAGTCAGGATGGGCAAAGGATCATTTGTGTGAAGCACATGCACAGTATATGTGTGATGGAACCGGAGCGGTTTGGGTTTGTTACTTCTTTGCTGTCAGGCCTTGATATACTTTTACATGACACCTGAGAGTGCCAGAATTGGTTAATTATGTTAGTAAATTTTGCCATGAATGTGTTTAGGTCTCTGAGGAGGATTTAATGAACATGCTGGACAAAGATGGGGGGTTTCAAGGTTCAACAGTAGATGTTGATATCAAATACTTGTACTCAAAAGAAAAAGCAATGGAGGACATTAATGGATTTATGGATACAAGAACCATTGGCAACGGGTATGCTTTTTCCCACTGCTAATATTGAATAACTACTTATCCGGTCGCGGGTTAGATCCCTTTACCTTGATCCTGATCACATGTCCCAAAAAGCAGGTCAAATTTTATTCAGATCACTAACCCTATTCATCAAACCTTAAGGCAGACAGTTCATCTCCCTCTGCTCTATCCCCTAAATCTGCCCAGTTGAACCTTTTGATCTAAAGAACTAAAGGTAATTTCCGATATAAGGTTTTGATTGAAAATCCTAGATCTGCAATTAAGTAATTGATGCACAACCATTAAGCCTGGATGCTGCGAGCATCTCACGTCATATAAAGAGTCCGAATCATAGTAGCTTATAGGAAGCATTTTGCGTGCCCGTTCTTATACCCGAGTCACATATTATTTGACAGAGTTCTGTACTTTGGCGAATTCTAAAGTATCTTATGTATCCTTTCTTGCAGGGACAAAGAGGTTAAATGTCCTGACGAATTAGCTGAAAGTTATAAAACAATGACATGTCGTGCTCGACAATGGGTAGCTAAGAATCTTCTACTTCTCATTGCAGTATTTGCACTGGTATCCAACTTGTATCTCAATTCTTAAAATGTTGAAAAGAACTTCAGGATCATTGTGATGATATTGAAATTGACAGCTCGCAGGATGTACATTGTTGCTGTTGAGAATTCGTAGAAGATGGTATTTGACAAAGAGAGCAGAACATCTTTACCATCAGGTCAGTGCTTGGCACAACCTTCCTCACTGATACAAACGACATAAAATTTAAAAGGGTGCAAGGGTGGGTTATCGGATATCAAATGGGCTCATTTTAGGGGACAGTTAAAATTTGTATAAGTTAACCAAGGGGATGTCATCCGTACGAAACTCTAAGGACATACAAACCAAAAAAACTCAAGTGTCACACAGAGACTAACGCTTGACTCTCCAGCTCAATAGGGTCAAAAAAGGAACTGGTAACCTTGATGTGGTGAAGTTCTAGCCTAAATTCATTTGGTTACTTTCTAACCAAGTGTACCACTTAATTGCCAATAGGTGTATCTTTTGCACTTGGCGTAGTTTTATGCTTTAAAGAACTAGCTTTAAAATTCGAAAAATGTTGATCAGGGAAAGAGCTGACTGCCTTATTGGTTGTAAATTGGATATATAATCGCTAGTTTCATTTGCTGGTCCAACTGTATAAAATGATACTATTGATATTTATGAAGTGGGGAGGCTAATGCTATCTGTAATCTGTTCATTGACTTCATTCTTATGACAATATTTAGCTAATACATCACGTTTTATTATTGAGTATTGACATATTTTAACCCCCGATTTATTTAAGTTTTCTTCATAAAAATGACAGGTTTGTGACACACTTGAGGACAATGCTTTAATGTCTAGAAGCATGGGTGACAGAGAAGCCTGGTTAGTTGCCTCAAGGCTCCGAGATCATATCCTTACTCCCAAAGAAAGAAGAGATCCTCTTCTATGGAAGATGGTAGTTCTCCCTCCTTTCTTTACCCTCCACTTCCGTTGGAGTTCTTGATACATTTTTCAGTTTCCAAACACATGTTCTTGATATTCTTATACTGTACCCTTTGACTTTTCTACCCGTGTGTGTTTCTACTCCTTTCTTTTTCCTTCTGATATGTTATCATGTTCATTTTAAACATGAAACATGTACAATTTACAGTTCTCCGTCCTTGCCGTTTGATACACTTTCCCATCATGTATTGATGCTCATTTGATTTCTTTCTTTTAAATAGGTTGAAGGTTTGGTGGAATCGGACTCTCGTTTGGACCGCTATCCAAAGCTTGTGAAGGGTGAATCAAAGGTGGTGTGGGAATGGCAAGGTAGTTAACTTGTCATTAGGGATTTCATTTAGATATCTCCAAGCCTCATTTGCAACATAAGTCTAAATAAATTGATAGTTTATCTGATTAAAAGGGGAATCGGGAGACTGTAACTTATTAGATATCATTAGTAATTTTGTGAGTAACAGACAACTCAACCCCATAAAGATAAATACATTTTCAAAGTGTTATACTCCGAACTTATACGTGTCTAGTCTCGTCAACTTACCTCAAAATTCGTTTTTCCACTGGATTAAAGATGTTCCCTTTATATGTTGTTGAAGGGTTCGACAGTTTAAGGAATGCCTCAAAGAGTTGAATAGAATATACAGGCAATAATTCTTACCCCAAAATTAATTATGCATTTTTCCAGAAATGGAGCAAATTGACAGTGAAAGAGTGCGTAGTTGACCTTTCACTTCAGTTAGCGATTGTCTGGTTGTTGTGTACTTGCTAGGGCTGCTGACAGTTGCATGACAACTACTCCGTGCCTCTTACTAGTTCTTACCATACAGTACTTAATTGGCTATTTTGCTGCTTGTTTTGGTTGTTTTGACATATTCTGGTGTCCTTACCTTCCATTTTATCTTCATCATGGTGTTAGACGTGCAACAAAATAGAATTTTATTCAATTTACTTTTTTCTAGTGTAGAATGTCATGTTTGCTCAATCAGATTCCATGATTTTGGCTCCCCGATCAGTAGCTAGAATAAGTGTTGTCCATCCTCACCTCAAATGAATGAAAATGATGATTCTTCTAGTTTCTATGGCGCCTTACTCTGTTTAGTCCGTTTCTTTTTGTCTTTGAAATACTAACCTCTTTTCCTTGTCTTTCTCTCCTCGCTTCTCATTAGTGGAAGGTTCTTTGAGTTCTTCCAGGAGAAAGAAGGCGGAGTTTGGCAATCTGAATTATGGCGCAGATACGATTAATTGAAATTGGTGAGATATAAAAGCCTAACTGTTCGCATATGATCTTTTCGAGATTCAATGTTTTGACAAGTTATTTATTTGATTTTCAGTTGTGGATAAGCAAATGTCTTAGAACAAACACTTCAGTCTTCTACTTGTTTGTTGTGAAGTAGTATGCAGTTGAAACCCTTTGCTGTTGCATGGGGAAGATTAGGAACACCACACACATGATCACCCCAAAGCCCCCTAGAGGTGTGAGTGACACTTGTGCATTATATATAGTTATATACATTGTTTTGACAAATTGATCTTGAATCTGTAATTTGTATAAGTTGGCCCGTTAATTTACGCTTCCCTATGTGTGCAGGCTGTTAGAAGTTGGTATTGGAATATCAATGGTACCAGAAGAGTTGATAGGAAGCTGTTTTACATTAGTAGTGCATAGAGGTGATCAAAATACGGGCCAGGCCGGACTTTAACACAAAAAATAATGCCCAAACCGATATATTTGGAGTGGGCTTTCAGGTCGGGCTCGGGCTTAAATCTAAAAAGGAGTATTTTAATCTACAAAATTGCAGAGATGCACACACCATGAGGCACATGAACTTCCTGAAAGACAGTATCAATTTAGTCAAGGAACGGCCATATTTGTCATTCGTGTAGAAAATTAGATTTCCATATACAAAATTTATTGTAATTATGTAAACTTAATTTCATTACATGAAGAAATCCAACAGGAAGTTTTGTGGTGAGTTCAGATTTGTGCTTTAAGCATCTCATTGACATTCTTGTCTGAAAAGTGCTGATATGTTTGATGCTGATTGGCGGCTTAGATGAAATGTGACATCTTATAAATTAGATTATGTAGTTTCTACGTATCTGTTGATTGTGTTCAGTACTCAGATAATTGGCTCATGGCTTAATTTTTGTGAAAAGGTAAAGTTTTGAGCTCAAGATCTTGACCGAGCTTGTCTAATGGTAGAAAGTTCAGTGCAATTAGGCGAACCAAACTGTAAAACAGGGTTTGAGAATTTTTTCAAACCAAACTGGACCATATAATTCTCCAAACCGAGCCAAACCAAATTGTATTTTGGTGCGGTTTGGTTTGCGGTTTATATTTTATTGACAAATTTTGAAAGTTCAATTTCATTAGAAGAAAGTACGAGAAATAAATGAGAAATTAAAATGCAGTTTGGTTTACGGATTCTTGCTAATTTTTCAAAATTCCAAATGTAGGTATTTTAGTTATTTTTTAAAAATTATGCGATATAAGTTTAAAAATTACATGTAGGATTTGGTTTGGTTTGCGGATTATGGTGTGAAACGTAAACTATTTGGTTTATGGTTTGGTTTAGGTTTTTTTTATTTAGTCAAACCAAACCCAAACCGTAAATTGTATTTAGCTAAAATTATTAACCAAATCGTAAACCAAACATTACCGTGAAAATATAGTTTGGCTTACAGTTTAGTCTGGTTTAAACCAAACTCTGAATTCCGAAAGTAAGAAAAGTTTATGCCTGGAATAGGGTTTTAAAGGTAACATAAAATAATATAGTTCGTAATATGCTATCTCATTAGCTTATTGCAACACATGTTGAGTTTGTACTGAATCGGGGGGCTGGACTAGCTTGGCCTCATTTTGTGTCATTCTATGTCTAGAGCAAATGTAATGTCACGCTCTCACAAGTCACAACGATTCAACGAGTGTGCCAAAATCACTTTCCCTCTACTCTCTATGTGTGTACTTGTACTCTAGTAAATAAGAACTCCTTGAAATTGTTCATCTTACGATTCTTACCTAAAGTTCCCTTAGAATTTAAAAACATAATCCAAAGTATGGCATTATATCTCCAGTTCAATATATTAATGCTATAGTCGTTAATCTCTCTCGTTATTTTTTCCCCTTACTTACGTGACTATAATAACATGTTACACCTATATACATTGAAAGTCATCGAACTCAAGTTCAACTAAAGAAAACTTGTCAAAAGATTTATTCTAATCTTAATCTTATAGAAGTTTATGGAACGTAAAACCGCATACTGACTACATCCCTCGCACCATGTTGTCTTCCATTCTTGTTTCGTACCTTGGTGTTAGAAAATCTTTTTACTTTTCATATAAAATTATAATCGATATAAACCTAATTATATTAGCGCCTACTAACGATCTGGCTCGACCCTGTGTGAAAAAAGCATGACACAACCACAATACAGGCACAACGGGCCGTACATGGTCAATATTAACACAACAGCCCGTACATAGTCAACATTCTTTTAGTGAAAAAACACGATAAAACATGACACGACACGAGAGTCCGGGAAAAAAATTACGAGTATTGGGCAAGTTAGCTGATGGGCTCGAACTCTTGGACAAACGGACCGCAAAAGTATGATTATTTCCAGCTCTTTACTATCTTCTCCATTTCTCACTGTACGTCTTCTTTTTTTCCAGTCTCTCTCTCAGCGAAAGAGCAAAAAAGCCATAGCCAGCAAGTGAACCCAGAGATTACTGGAGCAGAATCTTACCAGTCACCACTCGCTCGCTCCGTCGTCGACGTATTTTCAACTTTACTAACAAAAACTAACCAAGTTAGTTTTAGCTTCTTCTTCTTAATCTGTAAGTACTTTTTTTGTTTTCTTTTTCTTTCAAGTTTTCATGAAGGTTTCTGAAATTTGTTAAAAGTTATCTTTATTTGGTAGGGTTTGAATGTTAGATGTTTTTAGAGCATGGGGTGAATTTTTTTTGTGATTATTAACTTGATTGGTTCAATTGTTGGTCTGATTCGAACTTGTTTAGGAGTGTTGGTCTGATTCGAACTTGTTTAGGAGTTAGGGATTCTGGGGTTCTTCATTGTTATTTGTTTGTCTAAGTTAGTGTTTATTTGATATGATTTTGTGATTGATTGTTAATGTATTGGTCCAATTGTTGAATTTGCTATGCTAATTGAATTATTGGTTGCCATAAATCGTTGCTTTATTGTCCATTTTAATTGTGAGTTGGGTTTGTTCTTAGATTAATGTGGATTGATTATGGTGGAGCTTTTGGAATTTTCATCTTAGAGTTAAATAATTTTAGATATTAGACACCCTTTACCATGACATATTATTAGGGTTTTAGGGGAGAGTTACCATTTTCTTGAAATAAGGGAATGCTGTTACTGGTTGTTCATTGTTGTTGCTTTTGGCTAGTCCCAATTAGGGTGAAACGGAGTTGAGAGCTCAGTTGTGCCTTGTGTCATGTAAATGGTTAGCTTGAGCCCCGCTGAAAGCCACCAAGCCAAGCAATGTGAAGCTGAAGCACCGTGGCTCAGTGTTTTTCTTCAATACTCGGCTCAAAACTCAATTCTTGCTTGAGTTGGCAATTCTCCTTCATAGATGGTTAATTTGGTACTTTTGAAACTTGAAGCTACCGAAATGTGCATTTATAATAGTAATTTTGGTTTCCCTATCATAGAAAAGGAGATAGTGATTAACCAACTATTGTCCAAAGTCCAAGCTTAAACAATATTGAATTAGAGCTAGTAGGTTCAAGCTTTTCGTGGAAACAAACAGAGCCTGGTAGGTTCGGCTCATACTTGGGTCAAACAGAGCTCAAGGGATTGTTGAGAAAACTCAGTTCTCTTTTCACCTAGTCTCAACTGTTATTACTTGGCAACAATTTCACTAGCTGCTCAATATTGGAAATCTAAGTTCTCTGATTTATTGATGTAGAGTGAAGAGCCGTTGATATACAGTTGTATCATGAGTTCATGAGAAGGCTACTAGTAGTGACATTAAACTTTGGTTGAATATTTAATGGACGAAACTTGCCCTTGGAATACCGGATACCACTAACCCAATTTAGCCATAGTCCGTTGGGAGGTAGGGTTACTAAAGTAGAATATTACATTTATTACCCTTGAATTTTATAGAAATCAAGTAGAAGGGGGATTGCTTAATTACCTAGACTTGCCAAACTGATAAAACTTATTCTTCTAATAAATGTTTCTCTGTTCACCAGATAATACTTAATGTTGGTTTCACTGGATAATACTTAATGTTGGTTCTTCTACTTTTCACTTGACAAGATTCAAGATAATTGTGCTTTCTATCTTGATTTTTTCATGTTGATCAAGAACATTACCAGTTTGGCAGTTTCCATTGCCGTTCTTAGCTTCTAACCTGTTTTGATAAAGGGGGTTTGCTAATTCATTGCCATGATATGGGACGTTGTTCATGTATTTATTTTATTGGCCAGCTGCGGTGCTCTTTGTTATTGGCTGGTATAAATGAACCCTTTGGCCTTGACATTGATAATGCATATATATAGGACTTGTACATTTTGCGTATGATCAAACAGGTAGAAAAGGCTGTATTCAGTGCATTTGATTTACTTGACCTACTTGCTACTTTCTTGGCTGTGTATAGAATCAGTAGACATCATCTTCACAGAATCTCTTTGTACGATTTAGCCTGATGTCTACTTCTCCAATCTTATGGAAAACAGGTAGGCAGAAGATTTGATTAAGGGGAATGGAAGCTACTCAGGTCAATGCTTCTAACGGGTTCGAGGATGGTGTTGAGTCTGTTGGCCTCAGTGATCAGTTAACTGAAGTACCAGCAGGTGTGGGACCTACGGCTGAGATGAAGTTTGATTTATGCACTGACGTAAGTACATCTTTTGAGAATAAGAAGCAAAGTATTCCAAGGGATCAGCATTCGCAAGACTCTTCTATGCATCTGGGTATTAGTTGTGACCCCAGGGTGCAAGTTTCCGCATCCGATTCGGGTAATGCTAACTTCTCTCTTTAAAACAAAATACCCCATCCGTGTTTTTGGTTCTACCCTATATCTGTAGACTCTTTTTCCTGCGAGATGTTTGAAAAGGAGGAATGTGTGTAAGAAAAGAGTGGATAATGTAAGACGGTAAGAGAGATAGAGTAAAGAGGTGGGTAGATGTAAGAAAAAGGTGAGTGAGTGAAAATGTGTAAATGTTGTGGGGAAATGGAGTAAGATGGTAATAAGTGTTTGCCAAAAATAGAACAAAG